>NC_137981.1:4637226-5378409 GCF_963924665.1 Micromys minutus | reverse complement strand
TGTAAATTTGAATGGTTTAGTACTCCCCATGCTAAGATATAAGCAAAGTTTTTTTCTTTCCTTCCTTCCTTCCATCCTTCCTTTTTCCTTCCTTCTCTCCCTCCCTCCTTTCCTTCCTTCCTAGCTTCATTCCATCTTTCTTTTTCATTCCTTTTTCTCTTTCTTCTTCCTTTCCTTCCTTCTCTTCTGTTCCTCCTCCTCTTCCCCTTTTTCCTTCTCCTTCTCTTCCTCCCTCTCTTCTTCTTCATAGTGTAGTTGAAGAATACTGTTTTAGCCAATATGTGCAATGAGTATTTTTTAAAGAGCAGCTGTAAATGTAAATATTTTAATATCCCCCCATATCCAGGCTGCTCACAGGCCCAGCTATTTCATTTTAACCGACCATCTCTTTTGTTCTTGTTGGAATTTCTTTTTGTCCTGTTTTGGGTTTTTTGTTTTTATTAGCTGAGCATCTTAATGTACCTGAAATTGAGATGCCACTGAGGCACATGCCTGTTGGCTCCAAGGAGTTCCCTGTATTAGAACTTGTTTACCACACCTTCAGTTTGTGCTGAATATTCAGAGTGTTTCCTGAGGTCTGCTGAACGCCCTATTCTTGGTGTAACTATGAGAGTGGGAGGAAACTGCTGCAGAGTGTGAAGGGGACAAAGGTATGACTAATTATAAGGCTATAAAGTGTCAGTTTTCCATCATGTAAGTAATTCTGGGTAAAATTAGAACAGTGAGTTCAGACAAATAATAAGGACCGTCCATAGGCCAGGGTAGATAAGGCTTAACTGGGACCTGTTTATCTTTTGGCAGTGCTGGAAGCAAGGACATGGGGATTAGATGTGTTGTTTCATGTGTAAATGTGGTGGTGGTAATAGTCTCTTTATGGGGTCATAGTTTTGTTTGTAGATTTGCTGTTGAATGAAGAAGGGTATCATCTTTTCAAATTACAACTGAGACACTTGGCTGATAGAATTCACTGGGATGTCATTTTATTTTAATCCACTAGAACAAGTCCATTCTTAAGATTAAAAAGAAAAGCAATTAACTAGTGTCATTTGGATTAAGTGCTTTAAAGTCTACTTTTAAATTTAGGTTAATGAAGCCATGTGTAGCACTACACGCCTCTTGCAAGTCGATGGACTGTTACATGGGAAAGGCCAGCCAGTGTTACATTTCGAATCACCATCTTTAAAGCCAAAGGAAAACAACAACAAAAATACTGTAACAATCTATAATCAAACAAGTTTCTTAATCCATAAAATTGTCTTGAAACCAATACTTCATAGGTATTCTTTGTCTTTATACTATTTATAATGTCTGCATGCTCAACCTTCACATTGGGTGTTATGAGCTTGCAATAATCACAAACTGTGGGAAGGAGGAAGTATTGGGTGTTATGAGCTAGCAATAATCACAAACTGTGGGAAGGAGGAAGACACAGGACAGATGGTCAAAAAGCTTTGAGGTAATTCGCATATTTAGAGTAGGCCAACTCATCATACATAAGAAAACCTAGAGAGAGTTTCAAAGAGTTCACATAGTTAAAAGTTGTAATTAATGAGTCTGTGTATGTGTGGCAGGGGAGTGTGTGTGTGTGTGTGTGTGTGTGTGTGTGTGTGTGTATACCTATAGATGCTGGTGGTGGTCATATGCCAATACCATGTGTTTTTCATTATCACTTTCCACATTGTTTTTGAGACAGGGTCTCCCACTGAACCAGGGCCTTGCCGTCTCACCTAAATTACTAGGCCAGCAAGCCCTGCTGGGATTCACTTCTCTCCAATGTCCCTCTTGTTTCGGCATTGGAATTACAGTTGTACCTCTGAGTCTGTCGTCTAGAAATGTAAACTCAGGTCTTAAGCAAAGCACATTATAGACTGATATATCTCTCCCTTCCCCCACACTTCCACTTGTGTTGTTAAGTTTTCAGCAGTAAATGTATAATTTAAAGGAACTTCGGGAAATAAAAATTTAGAAGAGTAGTTCATTGCCCCTCCCTGTTTTATATTTTTTCTGTAACACTATCAGACACTTTAATATCTTTGTGTCGTGCTCCCTTTTCTTACCCCTCCAAGTGACAGACAGCTCCTGGTGATTACAAAGTAGTTGCTTGCTCTTACTGGAAATTCTAAGAAAGATTTGCTGGGTAAATGAATGAATGAAGTGAGAAGATCTCTGTGTTAAATTAAACACCACTTCAAAAACATTCAAAGTGGGTTTGTCTTTATATTTAATCTGTAATTTCACAGTTGTCATGAAAATAAAGATAAAGAGAGTCATGGCTGAAAAGTCCATTGTCTTTGATAACTAATAGCACACTCCGACTTATTAGAAGGGCTGTGTTCTGCATGTCTACTGTCACTTCTACAAAAGCCAGTGTCTCCTTCCTCTCATCTCTGTCCTAGTTCACAGACGAAAAACCTGAGATTCAAAAAGGAAGACGTTTAGTTGCACAGGTAGTTGGAACAAAAGCTGAATTTGATCCCGAACACCATACAAATACAAGTTCCACACGATTGCTCTTTCCCTCGGGAGACAAATCCAATTGTAAATGTAATTGATGTAGTGGCTATCTGGTAATGTTTTGGAAGTGATTTCATTTCTTTACTCTGGTCATTCCTGAAGATATCTGAACAACAAGGTATTAGAAGGGCCACAATTGCACATAATACTTCTGCAGAGAATTGGTATAGGTAGATGGCTCAGTGGTTAAAAGCACTGGATGATCTTATAGAGGACCCAGATTGGTTTCCAGAGCATTCAATGCCTTTTTCTAATTTTCGAGGACCCTCATATATGTTCTTAACATATATAAAAAAACATACACACATTAAATAAAAAATAAGCTAATCCTAACAGCATCAGTAACAACATGGTGGTTGGTTCAATCTCAGGCTGGCACTCTCAGTATCAATCATTTTAGCAAGCACTATCTTTTTAAAAGATTGCCAATAATCTTTATTTAATTGTCATTCTTTTCCTTCCAACTCAGCCTATAAATATCAACTACTAAGAGTGAATTATTTCTACTAGAACATTCTGTTACTCTTGCCAAAATGCTACTACTCTTTGTAGATTTTTTTTCAGATTGCAACCTAAGTTGCACTGCACTGCACTCTTAGAGAAATACCTTAAGAGAGGTACTTAACTCTCTTCTGAAACCAGGGTTTTCTTCTCAGTAACTGAATTCATGATCATACTATCCTGTGGCATTTGCTGCGGCCCTTAAGAGTCTATTTCTATTCTAAACACTGTTTTTGGTGAAGTCCCAGGTGATTGTAATGTAGGCCTTCCACAGCCTATGAAGAGTAAATGATTCCGCAGGTGACGACAGGCTGGGCTTCTCTATTGCCTTCCTTCTAACACTTCCAGATCCTGCTGGAGGAGTTCTATTGAACCTGACCCTGGTTTGGAAGAGAGTTGTCATCCTAACAGATAGCACAGAATAAAAAGTAAACTGGGCAAGTCAAACAAAGTGAGCATGCAGAGTCACAGCCAACTGAAGCTGGAGGCTCAGGCCAGACCCCCATCTGGGTTTGGGCTTAGAGATTACTTATGTGAAGATTCTGATCTTATAACTCAAGCATGCACTTATTTATTCTTTTATTCTGTCTCTCTTTGTTGTTGTTGTTGTTGTTGGTAGTGGTGGTGCTGTGTGTGTGTGTGTGTGTGTGTGTGTGTTTCATCTTCGTGTGTGACTGTGTCATGGCATGCATGTGGAGGTCAGAGGACAATCCTACACATTGCATCTCACCTTCAGCTTTATTTGAGATGGAGCCTCCTATTCTTTCCAGCAGTATACATTAGGGCAGCTAGACCATGCACTTGTGTTGATTTTTGTCTTACTGTCTCCCATCTTGTTGGCCGAGTGACAGGTTACAGAAGAACACTATTGCACCATATTTAGCTTGAGATCCTAGGATCTAAACTTAGGACCTTATGCTTTTGGAGCCAGTGATGTACTCACTGAGCCATCTCTCCAGGATGGAATCTTGCTTTTCTTCTGAACTCTGGGGTAAACCCCAAAGCATGTTGTCAGTCAGCTCTTTGAGGGGCAACAGTAGTATCAAGCCAGACCTCCCCTTCCAGTGGTCCTCAAAGGCTTCCTTTTTATCTCTAGCAGTAATCATTGTCCAGAATGTTTGCTAAGACATTGTGTCTCCAAGAAGCGGCACCAATGAAAACTCAAGAGTACAGCTGGCTAACAATACAGCAAAAATGACAAAACAAATAGACATGTAAAGGTGAAGAAGCTTCTAAGTTGTGTCACGTGGCCAGTTGCCTGGTCTTCCTTTACATGCGATCCTCTTACTCTGTCTGATACCAAATCTCCCTTGCCTGCCTTTCTCCTAGAATCTATCCCTTGCTGTGGGATGTCCAACCTTCTACTCCTGCCTTAATTCATTGGCCAATTAGCTTTTCACTGAAAGGTGAATATTTTTACAGAGCGCACAAGAGATTGTCTCTACAGATGATTAACAGCTGCTGATTCAGGGAGACTTATTCTTTCCTGGGGATGGATCCTCTGATTGGTACCAAGTAGTCCTTCATGAAAACACGCACAAACAACACTAAACACACTAGGCGGGTTGCAGGTTACAGTTATAAATTTGTGAGTTTATATTATTCATATCCAACAAAAGTAATTAAAGAAAGAGAGGTCATGAATTATAAAAGGGTGAGGAGAGAGTGGGAAGGGAACGTGGGAGAGTTTGGAAAGATCATGTAATTATATTTTAATTTTTAAAAGTTACAAAACCAAAAGCCCGTCACTATTAATCTTACTCGGCCACAGGTTAGACGTCCCTCACTCTCCCCTTCTACCAAGAGCAGTGCCTGAGTGTGGAATATTTTCTATCAGCTTTTCACAGGTTATCATAGTGGGAAGGAATTCAGCATCAGGGTCAAAGTAACAAGGAAGGTACAGCTCACAGTCACCACTTACACATTGTGGGCAAGTGGTTAAGCATTCTTGTGCCTTTAAATATTAATAGTGATCCATCTTATGCTGTCTGTAAGATGCAAGTCCTGCAAGGTACCCAGCACAGTGCCTGTTAGTCATGTGGATTCAGTGTTTCTCCTATTGAGTCATCCCAAGAATCTTGAATTCTCTAAAGGACTCTACACCCTTCATATTTAATGGGCTCTAATCCTCTCCCCTTTAAACTCTACTGCAGAATTGTTATGGGATTAAATAAATTAATATGCATGAACACTTGGAACCTTGCCTATCATGTAATTAGTACCTAAGATGGCTCCGCTCTTATACTTAACAGTTACTACAATAATAATTTGCTTTCTAAGGATTTTTAAATGTGCCCCTCAGACAGCTCTTAGAGTGTAAGTCTTGTGATGGTGTGGACTTTGTCAGTTTTTGTTGCCTCCAAATACAACCCCTCAGTGTCAGTGCCTGGCATACAGTTGCCTCCCATAAGTCAAAGGATGGACAAATGAATGAGTATAAATATGTGGATAAATGAATAAGCATGCATTCGTGCCTTACTGAGGAAATCTCAGAAAAAAAAAAAAAAAAAAAAAAAAAACTGTAAGAGAAGTCCTGAGAGTGTAGAGGTAACGGGAATGGGAGGTTGAATACCCGAGAGAGGTAGTTGGTCCAGGGAGGTTAGGAAAGGAACCATTCAAATCCTTGCATGTGGAGTCTGAAGTTGAGTCAAAGAGAAGTGAGCAGAGGAAAAAATCTTGGGAAATGGTTGCTAACAGATAATAGCCTTCTAAAAATATGAGCTAACTAGATTTATCAGATCAAATGTGTCTGGGGATGCTTTGGTAAATAAAACATGAGAAATAAAAAATCTTTGAATTTCCTGTAGAAAGAGCTAATGAGTAACCTGGGGAAGGCATCCGGGTTTCCCCAGTGTGATGCAGCCATTGGGCTATGAATTCTGAGAAACCACTAGACCATGTGGAGATAGGAGAGGGTTAAAGGCTCACAGCATTAGCAGGTAATGGACTGAGGTTCAAGGTTATATTAGTCTCCACAATTACAAAGGCAATGGCTGGAGCTAAGACTGATGGGTGGAAAGGATGTGGGAGATTCAGGAGTATTCTGTGGGAGAAGCAGATCACAGGGAATGGCTTTATCCATATTGCATTTGGTTGTATTATAGTTACTCTCCGGTAAATGTGCTCTGTGTTTGAAATCTATAATTCAGCATCAATCTCCTCTGAGAGAGAATGACCCAGCAAAGCATTTCCAGGTGCTTTAGACACATCCAATAACCACAGTCCTTTTCCTGGTAAATGGGGAGAACATTTCCCGAAACCTTGTACACTCACTGAGGACATCAGATGAAAACTAATAGCAAAATGGACTTAGAGAGAGAAACAATGGTGTTGTCTGGGCCCACACAGTCTCTAGAGGACATTCCCATTTATCCTTCTGGAGTATATGGAGGAACATGCTACAGAAGAAGAGACCGAGGCCTATATGCATCACCTATGGCCAGATATACTTTCCATCAGGATTTGGATTTATTTCCTCTCATGGGAAAATTCAGTGCTCTAAGGCAATGCAGGCAGAAACCATTGTCTCAGGAATTCTGCCAGGATAATTCACCTAAGGTTTTGATTTTTGGAAAATGTGCCAAGGGTCCAGGAGATTACCCAGAACTTATAAGTAACTCATCAAGGGCCTGAATATCATGTGACACTTAGGGAAGGACCTGCTTCTTTCTAAGCTTGGGAGTAGGAAAAAGTGACCCTGCAAATCCTACCTGTTGTTGGTGTGTTTATGTGTCTACTCCTCTGCCAAACTTCATCCAGGAGCACCCTGTCCTCTCACAAACCTTTTGCCTCTCACAAGGCTGAAGTTTGATTAAAACAGCACCTAAAGATGGTTAGGAGCAGCCAACATGCCTACCTGCAATCCCAATACACATTTCTTTTATTAATGTGATGCTCCTAACTTCTTGAGAACTTCATGCATGCATACAATGTTTCTTAGCCAACCTTGTCCCTCTTCTTAAATCCTTTCATATCCACTCTGCTCGTCCTCTACCCTCCCAACTTCATGCCCTTTCAAATTTTTAAAAATAACATAATAAGTCTAATTTGTATTTCCCATATACATATCGACGCCGAACCATCCACTGGAATATAGTTGACCTATCAAGAGGTATAATCTCAAAGAAAATGGACTTTCCCTCTCCCCGAAGCCTTTAACTGTCCCAGCTCCTCAGCTGGGAGTGAGGCTCATGATCCCCTCTCCAGGTTAGTGATGGAATGTGGATTGTCTTGTTCTCCTGCAGATAGCAACAGTTGCTATTAATTCAGGAATGCAGCAACCCATTGTACAGAAGACTGTTCCTCTCTGGTCCTCCCTGACTTCTGGCTCTTACAGGTTTTCTGCTCCCACTTCCACAATGATCTTTCAAGTTTTGGGTTAGAATATGTATAACATGGGCCTCCCGCACCCCATTGTGTTAACCTCCCAGACACTTCTATTTGTGCTTTGACCGTTTGTTGAGTTTCTGTGTGAACCAGCACATACATCTCTAGTATGCAGCAAGCAGATTCATGAATCCACAGCCCAGCATTTAAGACATTTTAACACATTATTGGGCTAGAAGGCCAGGAAGCTCAGCTCTGCTTGTCTTTCCTTTGAAGTGAATTCTCGATAGAGCCTTGTTGGGCAAGTCATCGAGCTTTGTTATTTTTTTTTTTCCTCCTTAAAGAAATTAAGTCTGAGTGCTTTGGGGACTTGAGATTGAGGCTGTGATTTGTTTCCTTTGGGGATAGCCACTCATACAGCAGGTCTATCTTACATCACAGCCCATGCTTTCTGTATCCTACAGCAATGTGTCACTTTATATCCCAGAAACTCTAAGAAAGAAAAGCAATCTAAAGTCACCCAGCTAGTGCTGCTGAGGTAGGAGACCAAGCCTTCAGACATCCACAGCCTCTGTCCCTATCACTCATTGGTAAATGGTCTTTATTACTCAATAGCCTTAAAGAAAAAATGGTACACTGTAAATATATCTGTGTTTTTTAAAACATTATAATTTTGAAAAAATATTTGAATATTAGGAGTGTAATTCAAGTTCTACTCAATTTTGGCTGTAAGGGTACAGACATATAACCAGCTTCTAAATGTCTGTTCTTCATTTGCTAAAGGAGTTGTATTTTAATATTGTCTCATTTACTGTTTGCTAGAACATAATGAGATAAGATAAGCTACCCAGAGTAGTAAAGTGTTGCACAGAAAGATAGTGACAGGGAGAAGCTTACAGATGCTCCACTGGTCAGAGTAAAGGGGAGTGACAGGAAGAAACTTACAGATGCTCCACTGGACAGAGTAAAGGGGAGAACCAGGGAAAAGCTTACAGATGCTCCACTGGACAGAGTAAAGGGTAGTGACAGGGAGAAGCTTACAGATGCTCCACTGGACAGAGTAAAGGGTAGTGACAGGGAGAAGCTTACAGATGCTCCACTAGCCTCAAACAAGTTGTAACAAACCTCTCCAGGAAACTACACATCTATGAATCCTAAAATTAAATGAAGAAATGCCACAGGAAAAACGAGCCAAAGGTGATGGTAATCACCAAGCTTCTGGTGGTGGTTTTCATCTGATACCAGAGCAGTTCAGCAAAGCCTTTTGGCAGTTTAGGTTGTTTTAGCTTAGGGTAAGAAGCTGCTACTGACATCTAGTGGATAGAGCCTATGAAAACTACTAAATATCTCACAAAGAGATTTCTTTCACAGCAATGAACCATCTGGGGGACATACTAGTAGAGCTAGTAATGCATAATCTTAGACTATTAGAAGTTCCTCAGGTTCAGAAACGAGTGTACCTTCTTTCCTCCCATGCTATGGCATCTGGTAGTTTACTCAGCACAGAGGGGGTCTTCTAACAATGACTGAATGAACACCAAAGAGAAACAGATAATACAAGTAAGGCAGTCCTGGTTGTCAGGGACCATGCCACGGCCTGTAGGTACCTTCCTAGTTTGCTTTTCTAGCTTCTTTGGCCGGCCTCTCAATAGTTCTTCCTTCTTTTCTCTCCCAAGCATTGGGAAGGAAGAAAATTCCTGTCATCCCTGAAGCTGCCCAGGAAAGGCAAATGATGCTTGTAAGGCAAGAACAGCAGAGCCTCTTCCAGCTTTCTTTTCAACACACCCCAGTCAGCAGACTACAGTTGCATCAGGAAATCAGTGGATTCCTTCTCGTTCGTTCCCTAAGCATGAACAGATAACACCAAAGGCACAAATTCCCTGAAGATGTCTTACCAGCCTAGCTCAACGTTGATGCATTCTGGGATGTGAACTAAAAACCAGGCTTAGGTGAGAAATGGAAAATAAAGGCACTTCATTCTGGAAGTAAATGGGTTGTGTCTGTTTACCACTGTTCACAGCTCACTCTGTCCCCAGTGCTTGGTGAGCATTCTTAAATAGTTGTTAAATAAAAGGGTGACCTGGTGACCAACATTCCAATTCTTTCCTTAAATTAGATCAATTAAAAAAAAAAAAAAAACCCGTATCTCACTATCTCTTCAAAGGGCCACAATACATGACTATTAACATGGGCCAACATTCTTGTCCTTGGTGAACTGTTTTGGGGGACTCAAAATTACCTTTCCAGAAGCTAGTGGAGTTCACTGGATGGCCCCCTCAATGTTTTCCAAACAGGATTTAGGGTAAAAGTTATGTTAGCATGATCACTATAAGACATAATGTAAAGATCCATTTCTTGTGGGGTGCTGAAAGATTAGGGTGCCTCCACCTCAGCTCATCGCTCTCTCTATTTTGTCAAAAATATATAAAGACACACAGCCATGATCAAAGTGCTCCTTTAAAAGATTGAATCAGTCTTGTGCTGATATCAAGCTCAAAGCTAGAAGTGATTCTTACTTGAATACCTAACAAGTCCCTCTCCATTTGCATTCGAGGCTACAGTGGGGCTGGTGGAGTTTAATACTTTTCCAACTCCTCTTGTCTTTATGCCTTTATACAAGCCACTGTCTCTATGTGCAAGGGGCTCTTTTTAAGCAGTCGATGATTGATACGTTTAAGGACACACATTTGTATCCAGAAGAAAAGCAGAAGCAAACAGGTTGGATGGGGTAGGTTTCAACGCTGCTTCTTAGGGACTTAGTGATCTTTCTCAAGAAGGCAGACTGAAAAAAAATGATTTCCTTTAAAACTGTTTCTAAGATTAGTTTTTAAGGGATGGCATAGATTTGATGAGCCCTGGGGCTGAGTCCAACATATTTTCTTAGAGCAAAAGTCTCTGTTTGGTGGCTCTGACTACATTTAGAACCCTCATAAATACTCATTAGAAAAGCAAAGCAATCCACACTTCTTTATTGGTGTTGGCTCTAATACCACACTTGCTGATTGAACTGCAAGATTATGTCTTATTCAAGAACAGGAGACTTGTCTTATTCAAGACTGTCAGCTTGGGAACATTTC
Source organism: Micromys minutus (assembly GCF_963924665.1). Lineage (NCBI taxonomy): Eukaryota > Metazoa > Chordata > Mammalia > Rodentia > Muridae > Micromys > Micromys minutus. The sequence goes on along the minus strand of NC_137981.1, from coordinate 5,367,991 downwards.
ACTGTACAGTGCACTTTGAGCTTTTCACTGCCTAACCCGGTCTCTGTAAGTGGGAGCTCGGAACCCCTACTCATCAGTCAGAGATCACATCAGAAAAACCCTCACTATTCTGATCACTTCAGAGTTTAACTCTGGATGCCTCCAATGTCTTTGTGCTTTATTCTCCTTCGCTTTCTTACATCCTTTTGGGTTTTGGTGGAATGTCATGGGGCTATCCTGAGCTAGACCTTATTCTAACCACATTCTTATGGAATGGATGACAACACGGTGCTTCCCAGAGTCACTGTGAGTACTGTGCCCTGCCACCATGCTGCTGCTCGAGGGGAAATTTGAAACATCTTGATTCTGTGTTAGTCAAAATTTTCCCCTGGAAGACTTGTCTAAATTTTATTGGCTCAGATGGATTTCAAATGCGGAGCTCAGCGCTCGGGTGCAAAGGACTCAGGGCTTCAACTCCGTCACACGGCTCAGCTCCATCTCAGCCACTCTGTACGTTTCTTAATTACCTGGCTCGCAGAGAAGCAATATTCTGACTGAAGCCTTTTCCAGTCAGCCAAAAAAACAGAAAGAAAATCACAGGGGCAACTGAAGGGAAGGTGAGAATTCTATAAAGTTCTCCCAAATGAATCAATTTAATTGGAATTGCCTTTTGTACTTTGCATCCGTGACAAGCTGGGTGCTTTGAGACACTGATATTTCTAAATTTTCTTGGCATCTTTATCTGGATTCTTTGTTAGAAGATTGAAAGTCGGGGGACAGATCTGTCTTGCTTAGTTACAGGGATACCTTAATTTAGCCACATCTGCATATTGTCTCTCCCCAGGCTAGCTTCCTCTCCTACATCCACATCTTGGTAGCTGCACAAATTGAGTGGTTTTTAGGCACATAATTAGCCTGGGGTTACAAAAGCACAGTGTGAGGAAAGGAGGTTATCTATTGTCAGAAGAAGAAAAAAGTACCAGTGGAAACCTGCTGTGTTGTTGTTAAGTGCCTGAAAATCACCATGGCCTATGCATTTACCACAGGTTATTCTGACAAGGTAAAGTCCTGAGCGGAGGATGGACACCACTCACTCTGTCCCGTGCACATGATTGTGCAATCCCAAAGTGCACACACTTTCTCTCTCCGTTTTCCTATCTGCAAAGCTGGGAGTGAGATTAGCCTCTCCAGAGTGAAGACAAGAAGAGATAAGCCAAAGCAGGTGTTTACAAGCTGGAAACAATCAAGGCCTTTTTCATTTTGCTAAAATGAAGAGATGATTTCATTGTGGAAACAATTCAAAATCACTTCATTATTTTTGTTCAGCACAATATTTGGATTTTCATCCCTTAAAATAAATTACAACCAACTTTTCTGGACGTGGTATTCAGGCCTTGTCATGAGGGATGAAATTAAAGGCAATGCAGACTTATCACAACTCAAACTGATGCTCGAAGATTCCAACTTACTGAAGTTACTAAGGTCCAGTTTTCCTTCTTGTGGCTTCAGGTATGGAACACTGAGTCTTTCATAAGAAGCAGGCAAAGAAGAAAACAGACACTTGTGGGTCATCATTCCCTCAAACTCCACTAATTAATCTCGTGGAGTAGCTTCATATGGTGACAACCCCCATTAACAGCTCGTGACTTTACAGCTGGCTCTGAAAGAATATCATCCAAAGATGGATGTAAAGGGCATGTGGGGAGTCTGCTGTGTGTGCTGGAAAGAGGACAGGGCCTGCTTACTGCTGATGCTTTCACTCAGTGCAAGAACGAAAGCCATGTTTATTTTTTCAACAGCCTACCTGCTAAGGCACACTTAGTTCCTGTAGGATATATGAGCCCCGAAGTTGTTATCGGGAACATATTCACCAGGATTAGACGATATAAATAGTTATGAGAGTTCGGAGGAATTTATTATTGAAGCTACAGTAATAAAAATTCAGACTGATCCTCGAAGTGAGCAACTTTGTTGTAGCGTGCAAGTAACAGGTGCATTGCAGGGTGTCCTGAAGGCAGCACCCAGGAGGGTCATTTCAATCCTGGATAGGTGTCACTCTCTCTTCACCATTAATCTGAGACCATGTCACATTCCCAAAAAATGTTATTCAAGAAGAATTTGTGCCTCGAAGTTCTAGGTAGAATTCCCAACTTTAAAAATCTCTAAAACTTGTCAGGTTTTCATTCTAATTCAAAGGTGCCCTAACTTTTGTTACAAATATGTTCTCTAGTTCATTTACTTTGAAAACAAAAGACATGTAGATTTTCTGTGTAACAAAACGAAAGAATGTTAAAGCATGTTTGTTTCAATTAGCACAATTAGTTAATTGTCTTACCATTTGTATCTACTATAATTATATTAATAGACTTTCTCCCAGACTTCTGAATTAGCAATAAAGGATTCAGACCCTCCTCTGTCTTCAGCTAACCAGGTGATGCATTCAGAAATCATGAATCTGAGCAGATGTGACCAGACACCCATTCTGCATCAGTGTGGATTAAATAACACCAACTTTTCTCCTGATTAGATCGAGCCATGGCCACACTAGAGCCAGGGCTGGGCATCTGGCAGATGGTGGCACAAACGCACATACAGGACAGTCAGGAAAGAAACAATGGCCACTTGAAACCCAGCTTTTCATGCAACGCAAGAGATTTACTCTAACAGTATGGATACCTTTTTGTTGTGTAGAAATTCAGTTCTTTTAATGAATGTCTCAAAATTAGAAAGGCATCTCATTCCCTTACTGTACCTTGGTATAAAACCTTATGAGATTAGCATAGTATCTGGAAGCTATTTAAGAAGTTGAAGATATTCTCACTGTGATGCTGATGAAGAAACCTTAATTAAAATTATGAGCAGGTTGTAGCACAATGAATATACTCAGAACATTGAACGCTCTATAAAAGAAGGCTGAGATGGAATGGCATTACATTTTTATGAAGCTTAATATAACTTTGCTTAAATAGTTTCCTTACTGTGTTAAAAGAAATCCAGAAACCCAGTATATACTTTAGTAGCTAATGTGAGAATTATACTACATTACCCAGACTCTTTGGTTTAAATATGCATAAAGGAAAGCAAAGTTAAAGGAGGAAAGATACCATTACTAAATATTTTACAAAAATCACATCAGTAAAGAAAAGTATACAGTCCAAATGTACTTATACACATATATACACAGAGAGACATACAGAGAGACAGATGCACACACACACACACACACACACACAGAGAGAGAGAGAGAGAGAGAGAGAGAGAGAGAGAGAGAGAGAGAGAGAGAAGCAAATCAATAGAGATGAACTTACCGGAGCAAATATCACCATACACATTTACAAAAGAATTGATAATCCAACTTCCCTCTCCTGAAAAAAAATAGAGGCTGTCTCATACTAAAAATGAAGCTTCTCTGTCCACAGCACCAGCTCTTGTCCCTCTCTTTATGAAGCAAAGGAAGAGGACAAGAAATCAATGCAGAGGGAAAGTCAGATGCTATACCAATCAGATAGCAGCTTCTGCCTTCTTGCAGAGAGATGGGAAAACAGTCATATTAGTAGACAGTGACAGCCCACAGCTGACTACAGGAACCTGATACTCCCCTGATGGGAAGCTGGCTGCTTTATGGGGAGGAGGTTACCTCCGTTGTGCACTCCCACACTTGGCTCTCTGCTCACAACTGCAAGTGCAGGGCTGCTTTGCACAAGCACGTTGCATCATGAGCAGAGGCACCAGCTCTCCTCTCACTCAGAGAGCCCCCTCCTCTCCCAGCCACAGCTCTTAAAAATCAAACTGGGAGCTGAACACAAGCCAGGACCTTGCACGTTGAGGGTACAGGGAAGCAGTGGTTTCATTAAATCCTCTGGAATACATTTGCATAGATGAGGCAAATGTATGTTTGTTTTTAAAAATTGCCCTCGTTTTTATGGAAATGCATGGATGCTGTGCATAATACTCATTTGGGAAATTCACGCACTGTCCATAAATAATCGTTAAGGTGATGGTACTGAAAGACGGCTTTTCGGGCTCTGGGGACTGTGGAGGGGACAAATTACAACTTGGTGCTCGTTCATCATGCTAGTGTTAATGAAGACCTGTGAAAAATCACAAAATTAAAGAGCTGGCAGAGGCTTTTAAGCAAGACCCAAATTTCTTTCTTTCTTTTATAGAAAGAAGTGCCACTCACTTCTTTAAGGGCCAGTAATCTTGATATCCAGAGGATATGTGTTTGGGCGGGTGGGCCATCATTCATGGCGAGACTAGTGCAAGCTGCAGGCCTTCCTATTGGGTGCCCTGAGAATATTGCATAACCCTCTGAGGATAGTGCTCCCCGAAGATCTATACGCATCACAGGAAGAGGTCTAGAGCCCCAGATTTCTCTATTGCTTAGCTACTAACGCCTCAACAGATATGCCAAAAGGCTGCCAAGTGTTTAATCCATGGTTAGAGATTCAGAATCTGCACTAGGTCTTGTTTGTGCCTCTTTCTGTTTCTGACTATGTCTCTTTCCTCTTCTCATACAGACACGTGAGCACACGGCATGGTAACCCTACCGTCGGCTGTTCTCCAGCTCCGCTTTTGTTCCAGCGGGGAAGGGGAGGGGTGGGACCACAGAAGGCCTGCCAAATGTGAACAAGAGTGAAGCAACCTGGAATTCTCTGCCGCTTCCCCTCTCACTGGGAGCCGGTGAGAACTGGCAGCCCCTTCAGCTCTTGAGCCTTAGCTTCCCCCCTGTAAAATGGGCGCACTAACCATTCACAGTTCTTGGTAGGGAAGGGTAATGGAGAAATGAAAGCCAGACAAGACGGTGCTTTCAAATCCAAGTGTGTGCACAGGAACTCCATATTGCTGTCGCTTCCTCTCATGGACTCTCTCCCTTGTGCTTTGTTCAGTACTGAGGATAGAACCAGCACCGAGGCCAGCAGGCATCTGGGCAGAGCATGGGGACTAAGTTCAGCTCCAGATGAGAAGGGGGAGAGCTTGTTCCCAATGTATGAGCAAGTCTTCAGGGTGCTTAAAATGTTCAGATTTCGTGAACCCCACGGTCCTTTGAAATTCTCAAAGGATTTCAAATCATATGTGCACACACATATATACACACTATCATGGTCACTAATGCATGCTTATTGGAAAGTTACCACATCACAGTGAGAGAAATTAGGTGGGTGAAGCCAGTAAAAAGGCTGTCCACCACTAAGCACTTATGAATACTTATGAAGTGAGTATTTTCAGAATTATCCAATGCACTGTTGATGGAAAGAATGAGACCTCATGCCACAGGCCAGGGTTCAGGCCTGTTGTTTGAAGCAGAGTTTTGTGCCAGCAGTGCGGCCATTGAGGATGCCCATACATCACAGTTTCCTATCTCTAAAGGATGGCGGTGGGCACTCCTAATCAACTTTGTATATGAAGAGACTTATCTCAAGCTTTAAAGAGCACACTCTACATAATAATCATGGGTGTGATTATGTCTGTTCCAGGTGGTCTTCTAAGTGGTATTTTCATATAGCCCTTTATTTGGGCCCCGGAGAACTAAAACATTACCATTGTTATTCCAATTGACAGATGAAGTAGCCAAACCCAGAGAATTATGTGGCTTGCCTGCAAGCCCATGATCAATAGTTAGTAAAGCTGAGAATGTAAGACTAGGCCGGTATAGTTATCCAGATGTCAAACAATCCACTACATCTATCCCACAGTGTTGCCTAAAGCATTATCTATTCCGCGTACAGGGATTACTAATCAGCAACCACTAATTCACTTGGAGACAAGGACCCTGTGAGACTTGGGAGCATGGTTTAGAAGGAAGTACAAAAGTGATCTGCCATATGAGCCTGGGTACAACAACCCTGATTTGTTTGTGTTTCAATTTTCCTCATATTTAGATTGAAGAACTTCTCTAAAAAGGTTTTCTGGATCAATTTAGATTAGATAAGATTCCAAAGCTAATAGATCAAGCATGCTCTTCTGGCTAGGTTAGCTTCCCCTAAATGAATGCTCAGTGGCCAGATCACTATTGCTCCAGACCAGGCATGCACAGACCAAGTATCTCCTGCTCTGCCCAGCATCTCCTACAGCAATGGATTCGCAGTGGGTATTGTTAATTCCACAGTAGTCTGTAAATGCAGGAATAAGTTCTGTGGGGTATAAACCAGACCAATCAATTATAGTTCAGTAAACTTAAGAGAAACCCAGTCTCTTCACTGTGCCCTAAAGCCTCAAGGCTATGGCTCCATCTACTGTTTTATTTCTTTCCTCTCTCTTCCCCAACCTGGCTTTGCATCTGCTACTCTCCTGCTTAAAGCCCTGGCTCCTGAGAAGCTGTCCTGCTCTTGGTGTCCCTGTTAGTCCTTAGCTCTTTCCTTTGCTCCCAGGGTCCCCTTCGATTACTAATCAGAAAGGAATCTTCACTGTCTCTGTTTAGCTCTGCTCTCTGCATTAACCAGTATTTTTTGCTGTGTTGTGAGCTATGGCTTCTCTCTTTCCTTACTTTCTCTCTTCTTCTTGCTTAATTATCTTCTTTCTCAAAGAGACATCTACAGAAGCAGGAAACCACCCCCGCTCTCTCTCTCTCTCTGTGTGTGTGTGTGTGTGTGTGTGTGTGTGTGTGGTGTGTGTGTGTGTGTGTGTGTGTGTGTGTGTGTGTAGTGTAGTGTAGTGTTCATGAGTGTATGGGCAGTGACAATATAAACTTCACTATCATTCTTTAAAACCTATCTTCTTTGTTGTTTTGATACAGGGGATCTTAATGGCCTGGAGTTTGTCTACTAGGTTAGGGTGGGTGGTCACCAAGCCCCAGAGGCTTCCAAACAATGGATTTACAAGTGTGTAACTCCAAGTCCACCATTTTTACTTGTGTTCTGGAGTTTGGATGTAGATCTTGTTTTTAAGGCAAGCATGTTTATCAACTGAGCCACCTTCCCAGCTAACGAAGCCTCAAGAGGATATTACTTCAGTATCACAGCACATAGAATGTTGTAAATATTCAGTACGTATTTGGTGGGTAACTAAATGGCTGACCCAAGCAATTAATCATACAGGCAAGGCTGGACAACTATAAATAAAACTAACCCATTAAGGTGACTTAGCCTTGAAGCACACGACAGGTGAACAAAGCAACTGCTGCATTACTATTAGTCCAGTGGTTCTCAACCTCCCTAATGCTTTGATACTTTAATACAGCTCCTCATGCTGTGGGGACTCCCAACCATAGCACAATTTTGTTGCTATTTCAAAACTGTAATCGTTCTGTTATTAATTGTAACGTAAAGTATTTAATATGCAACCCAAATGGAAGGGTTGTTTGACCCACAAAGGGTTCGTGATGCTAAGGTTGGGAACCTGTGCTCTACCCCCACAGAGCAACGGTCCTATCATTTCCCTTCCAACCGGCCAGACCACTAAGTCAGCTGCTGCTCTCCACCATAGAGTCAAACTGATAGAATCAGTCAATACGCCCCTATTTGAAGTGTCTTTTTGAACAATGATATTAACACGATTTCCACTGCCTTGAAATAACATTTGTCTATTATCAGATGATTACAAATAGCAACAGTGTTTTCTAAGTTAAGCATTTATAGAGGGTAAGCAGATTAAAATAATCTGAGTCTCTGAAAACTTCATTAGCAATGCTAATTTTCGATATGGTCAGATCTTCAGTTTCATCTTCCAATTGAGCATGGCCTTCAGACAACTTCAAAAGATCTTTTTTTTTTTTTCCTTTTGTGAATAGCTTGCCTCTGATTTGGTGACTTTGCTTCCTTACCTTTAGATTTTTTTTTGTTTGTTTGTTTTAACATCTGGCCTCTCAAAAGGGGTCCTTTTTCAGGACTGCCTGCTTCAGGGTCAGGCAGTGGGAGGCCTTGCCTTCTAGCTTTCTAAGCATATAGCAAACAGAGAGGAAAATTCCAGAGCCAGAAGTATCTCTATGTAGCAGTGGGGAAGGAAAGCAATCAAAGATAAGACTATGTGGGCCACACTAACAAATGACCAGGACGTAAGCTATAGCTCTACAGACAACTCTGATTGTTTTAAGCTGCAGCTTGAGAGCACTTATAGTCAATCCATTTATGCTCCAACCTTGAAGTCTTTAATGATGCTTTTCTTACAGCTCCTGGAATAGATAAAATGTCATTTATTCCAATGTGAGTAGGTACAGAAAGTTAGGACAGAACTTAACCAGGATACCCTTACCCACACCGTGTGTGTGTGTGGGGGGGATGGTTTTTGTTGCTGAATGCAAGGATTACTGTCACGAGCCACCACACTTGACATTTTACTTTGCTTGTAGGAGAAATAATGTTTTCTTCATTGTCTTATTTTTTCAAATACTGAGTGAAATAAATAAAATTGATACACCTTCAAAGTTTGTTAGGTCATTGGGTATTCTCTGTAGAACTCAAGGCTGAATTTTTACAAATGCCAGAAGGAGACTGGATGTTGACTGAATAGTGAATCTAGAATCTACTTACAGTGTCTGATCTTATGGAAAATTCCCAGACATGGTTCCTAACCCTAAATATAGTTTTACAGCCTGAATGAAGAGCTACAGGGAACCACTAAAATAATGGGAGGAAAACAAGCTGTAATTTTGCATTTTGCTGCTGTGGATCTCTCTGGTAGCAGTGATAAGAGTCTGCTATTAATTATTGAGTATTATCCTAGCACTGGTCTCACTGTATTATATTTGACTAGCATTGAGTCAGTCATAGGAGTGAGAAGCTTTTGTTACTATTCAGTAAACTGACTAAGTCTACACAGATGATACTACACCGAGGATTTGAACCAAGTCATCTAATTCCAAAGCCCAAATGTTCTAAGTGTTTAGAAATAGAGACTCCACAGGGTGGGTATTTAGGCATCATCATTTTATTATGGTCTTCCCAGTTTGTAGTTACTGGAAATTGAAAGACGAAAGACATGGTGCTTTTTTTTTTTTTTTTTTTTTTTTTTTTTTTTTTTTTTTTTTTTTTTTTAAGTTCTAGGGGATTACGACTGTTGTCCTGGTATCTAAAAGTAGCCCAATAAACCACTGGTCTATAGAGTTAATTATTCTGCCCTGATTCATGGTATACCACAGCACTCTCTCCACATATGACAAGAACCAAGCAAGACCTTGACAACTTATTAAAGAAGAAATAATAAAGTTATATCTTTGTTGTTACTACACACACAGTCACACACACAAACACACACACATACACACACACACACACACACACACACACACACACACAGGAGGATTCCATCAGAGTTTGGCTGCTCCTGTCACAGATTTCTCCACCCCAATAGAAACAGAAGATGAATAGTTGTTTCTATGATTAAGGATTAAGACTTTATATGAGAAACAAATCCCTGAGTTCTGGTTTTTACAAGAATCGTGTTAGTACTATAATAAGAATGGAAGAAAAAAAAGCATGAAAACCAATTTCAATAATTTTGCTGAGTACACTGAGAAATGAGAATTAAATTAGATCAGGAGCTCTGTTCAGTGATGTCCTCGTGAACGGACATACATAAGCAAGTAGTTATACTAACAGTGCCTTTATAAAATAGCATATATTCTACTTATGAATTTATTGCATGTTGGTGTTTTAAAGGATATGCATATTCTGTAATGGTTCTGTGTGTGTAGCAGATGCATTACGTAAGATAGCATTTGATTGTGGGAACTCTTAATATGCATTGTGTACTTTTCAAGAATTCAATGTATTGTCGTTAATTGTAATTATCAAGTTGTTTAATGAGTGTCTTGTTTCCCTCTCCTCTCCTCACTGGTAATCGCCATGTTTTCAAATTTTATGACATCATCATTTTAGATTTCCTATATGTGTGAAGTCATGCAACATTTGTTTCATATTTCATTTAACCCAATGTGTTTCAGATCCCTTCACATGTAAGAGTTTCTAAGCTTCGTTTTCTTCACCTGTGAACTGGACATGACAACTGTGGTCTGAAGAAATGCAGAGAAATCTGATTATTATGGTATGAAGGACATACATCTCTTTCTGCTATCGCTCCAGGCTAGAAAGATTTGAGAATCAAACATTTGCAAAATGGCTCTCTGTTTTTCCTTTCCTCCCAACAAATTAGGTTACGATCCCTCTGTTAAAGAGTCATGCCTCCCAAACCCAGACTGCATTACAGCTTCTAATAAAAGTGGACAAGGCAAGGGAAGATGAAAGTCTGTTCCTCATCATCTGGCCTACAAAGTGCTGGATTTTTAAAATCTAAGTGCTTTTACGAAGCACAGGGTTCAGTTATGGGCAGCTTGATTCTGGCTCTGTCTGAAAGCGGTTCCCCACTTTACTCCTTCCCACTGCTCCAGTCTTGGGAATGCACCTCATTAGAATGCTGTGGGGGAAGTTGATCTGGGAAAATATTTTTAAAATTTGAGCATTTATTCTAATGTGAGCAACTGTCTTTTGCTGAGTACTTGGTACAGCAGAGGTGCTTCTGTCTTATTATGATATAGAATAGTCCATTTGGCCTGAAAAGAATTTTCACAGTTTTAATCACCAAAACCTCCCCCTCTATGGCAGCTACTTCCTGTTCTTCTGCTTCCCACATTTCTGAGCAGGACACATGCTCTAGCTCTACTGATACATTAGCTGTAACTCCATGACACATCAGCTCACCTGAAAGCATCGTAAGAATCAGAGTTTGAAACTTGACACTTACTGTCACTTTCTGTCCTACAGATTTCTTTTCCTAAGCATAACATGAAATTTATTTTCCTCTAGAATTTGACTATTTCTCTTGCAGAACTGACCCTATAGTACTGTTCAAAATGCCATGTGCCTTTGGACCGAAAAAAAAAAAAAGCCTGCTTTCTTCTGGGTATATATTTTTAAAATGGAAATGGTTTTACCCCTGTTTTCCTTAAAATGCTAGCTCCTTAAGAGACTATTCCCAAGACTTCAAGTGTGAAGGACATTCAGACATTTCCAGAATGTCACTTATCTCAACTCTAAGAACAACATTTTCCCTTTTATTCCTTTAAAAGTGCAGACGTGAAAATTTCCTGTGAAGAGTTGTAATGCCACTTGTTCTGACATTAACTATAGGACAAGGATAGTCACTCTAAGACCCTGCTCAGAAGGAAGAAAAAGAAACAGCGTGCTCTTTCTGTTATGACCCCTGGTGCTCTGTGATTCGAATCTCGGGTCAGTCTCACGTGCTTCCAAACCTCAACCTTCTGCGTCAGAAACTAGGATGGTGGGTGATGAAAAATTTGAGATTTTCTAGCTTCCAATCCACCTGCCCAATGGGTCACATTTGAACTTTGCACAGAGCTTCAGACCAATAATGTCATTAAGGTATGATCACCAAGGCCACTGTATTACCTAAGGTGAGGTCCACTTCTGACAAACATTTCAGGTAAGAAGAGGAATCTCATTACAAGGAGAGAAGTCGGCTGCTGGGAAGAGTGATCCTGGAAGTGTGCTCATTAACCCACGCCTCCTCAGCCCTCTGGCTTGATGGAGGCCTTCCCTTTCAGGTAGCCTGCCCTCACGTTTTCCTTCCCTTGTGATATCATACTACAAGTGGCAGAAGTCATCAGACTTCTTTTCTGTGCCTTTTCTTTTCAGCTCTTCTTTGTCAGTTACCCGTGGTCAACCATGGCATATGCTACTAAACACAGGACTCTAGAAATCACTGGTAGTTTTAAGTGGCATGTTTTCTGGTTGATGTGAAGGAGTCCTGCACTGAGTGATCCTCCCTTTGTGGATCTTGTCTCTGTCCAGTGTGTCCGTGTAGAGTATGTCATCAGTGCTTAGTCTCCAGGCAGCTATCTCATGAACTGCACTGACCTGCAGTCTTACTGTGCTCGCGTTCTATTGACTCTGTGTTCATTACTGCTCCAAAGCAGAAGCCGTGGTGCAAAAGACATACCAGGGCATGCCACATAGAAAGCTGGCTTAGCTTTGGGAACTTGTGGCAGCTACCTTGGTATATACAGGTCTTTCAATCCATACATTCAAGCAGTCACTGTTTGTCTGTGAACATATCACTCGAGAAGTAGGGCTACTGTACTTAAATACCATTTCTAAGTACCTCAAAGGTGCTAACTCATGTAATCCTCCTTAAGAGGTGAATGAGTAAATATTAAGCCCCAAGGCAGGGTTGGAGAGATGGCTTAATATTAGGGGTACTGGTTGCTCTTCTAGAGGACCTGGGTTCAATTCTCAGCACCACACGGCAGTTCACAGTGACTTTTTGCTTCAGTTCCAGGGGATCTAATTCCTTCTTCTGGTCCCAGCAGGTACTAATCATGCAAGTGGTACTTGAGCATAGATAAGCAAAATATCCACAAACACAAAATAAACTCATTTTTGGATTTTATAAAAGCCCCGGGACTAATGTAACTCCTCCTCGAGCCATACTGGAGTCAGCTGTCTTTTCTCTTCCACCCCTAGACTGCACATCAGCCCACCAACCCTGCTGTCCTGGGTACTACATAAGCAAAGCTGACCTAGGTTGCTCTTCCATTAAATCCCTCCAGAAACAAATAGATGAACATGAGCTGTTAGTTTAGAATGTGATTCTGTGAAAAGGAATGGGAACTTGTGGCAGGAAGCTAACAAGGATGTTTTCCTAAGCCTGTGACCAATCTCTCTGCCTGCTCTTGGAGACAAGGGGTTCTATGCTAAAAGAGCAGAAAGGTTGAAAACTAATCCTATCTTCCCCTGCTTTTTCTACTCTGGGTCTAATGCTCTGGGTGCTCTTTGTAGAGATCCTTAGGTGGAGAAGCTGGAGCCTTGACTACTGCCATTCCAGGGCCTGGTGTTGACATCACAGGCTTCAGAGTCTCCTGATGTCATGAGGGTGGTGCTAGCACACCAGCTGGGAAGAAAAAGAGGAACCTATGACCTTCCTTTTGTATTTTATAAGAATTCGAAGGATGAAGATGTTGATTCTGGCTCTACCTCAGAGCTCCTTTTGTCTTGTTGGTTTTGATCTCAATGGGTTTGATGTCTTATGCCACAAAGTAGGCTTTGCCTTGCAGCTTTTATCCTCACCCTCTGCCCTCTGATTACTCTGTTATTCTAATACAGAGTCCTTCCTTTTTTATTCGGTCCAAACTCGGTCCCTCTCCCAATCCTTCTCTTCTCTTCTCTTCTCTTCTCTTCTCTTCTCTTCTCTTCTCTTCTCTTCTCTTCTCTTTCTTTTGTCTTCTCTTTTTCTTTTCTTTTGCCACCAGGTAAACAGCCACTGCATCACTTTCACGATTTGCCCCTCCCCCCTCAGGCAGCCCTGATTTCATTCCATGTTTTTGTGAGCTATTGACACACTTGTATTTCCTCTTAACCCAACATCTTGCACGTGGGAGTTCTCAGTGGTATGTTTTGCCTGCACAGACAGACTTATTCTGTATAAAAAAGATTTCAAGCTTCTTATTAGTTCAACCTGATTAAACCTTTCTTCCTGAGCACAAGAGGGTGGGAAAATAGCTGTTCCCTTTGCACATTTTCAACATCCTTTTAGATCATGCAATGGTGTGGATTTCAGTGTCTTACTTCTGCCCCCATCCCACAGCCAAAGCCATACCACTGTCTGATGGAAGCAGGGGCTCAGTCAACTGTACGGGCCTCATGGCACTGATGACATAGGTTTGCCAGATAGTGCACCAACTTTATCAAAGCAATAAAGAAGTTGAAAAGTGTTGTTCTACAGGGCAGGAAGCAAAAGCTACTCAAATGTCTCTCCACCTTTATTAATAAATCCCCACTAAATGCATCGGTGAAAAGCCACTTTCCCTATTAGAGTGCAAGGATTTGGTTTGCAAACTCAGAGGCATCCTTCAAAACCCAGCCAAACTGAGTGGGGGAGATAGCTCAGTTCCTAAAACTTGCTGAGCAAGCTTTCAGACCTGAGTTTGATCTCTAGAGCCTATGTCTTAAAAGTCAGGATGTGGTGTGCTCTAGAATCCTAGCACTGGGAAGTCCACTGGGAAGCCAGCCTAGCCTACTTGGTGACCTCCAGGTGAAGGAAATCAACACTCTGAAAAACTAAAACCAAACCAAAGGATGAATGACACCTGATGGTCCACATCCAATGTCCTCTTACCTCTATACATATACATATATGTGTAAGTGTCATACATACCTGCACACACACAAACACAAACATACACATATATACATGCATACACATACCAACTCACTTGCCCACTCTGTAAAGAGGGAAGGCAAAGGACATTTGTGGAGTGCTTATGTGTATGACAGAGTTCATAAATGCTTAAACTAAATTTTGAATTTGGGTATCTTGAACAGCAAAATACATCTATGTTCCAAAAGCTTACATGGCACTCCATTTCTATGTGTGAGATATGAACATGCTTTAACACACACACACACACACACACACACACACACACACACACACACGCATCTTTCTGTGGTATCCTCCCAGACACTCAGTTGTTAAATATCATCAGCCATCTTCTACAAAGGACAACAGAGCTGACAAAAAGGCTCAGAGAGTAAGAAAGTACCTGTTGTTCTTCATGGGGGAATGGTGTTTGTTTCCCAGCATGCACATGGTGCCTCACAACCATCTCTAATTCTAATCTTAGGGATCCAATGTTTGCTTTTGGCTTCTGTTGGCTCCAAGCATGCACATGGGGCACGAAACTTCATGCAGGCAAAACATCCATAAAATTAAATTAAATTAAATTTAAAGTTTAGAAGGATAGCAGGTCTACCTTTGTCTTCTACAGTTGCAACGTGGATGATCTACATTTTATTACAATATTTATCTCACTATTTAATAATTATATACGGGCTGGAGAGATGGCTCAGTGGTTAAGAGCACTGACTGCTCTTCCAGAGGTCCTGAATTCAATTCCCAGCAACCACATGGTGGCTCACAACCATCTGTAATGGGATCTGATGTCCTCTTCTGATGTGTTTGGAGACAGCATGGTGTACTCAACATACATATAAAATAAAAAATATTTTAAAAAGTATATACTCATCTATCCTCTAAATATGAACACTCTGTGCTAAAAAGTAGGTTTCTTCCAGCGTGTGTGTATGTATGTATGCATGTTTGTGTATGTGCATGTGTGTGTGTGTATGTGTGTGTGTGTGTGTGCACACACATACATATGTGCATAAACAGCCTCAGGGTGGGAGTGAATGAATGAAAACCTGGAACAAATAAACTCACTTTGTGCCTTAAACAAAATGAAAAGGTAATTTGATGCTTTGAAAAGGCATATGAAAAGAACTTTTAACAATAGAAGGTTATAAATTTCAGTAGCTCACAGAGCCCTCTCCTGTCTGTAGCACCTTCACACTGAGCTGTGATTTCAGTAGCTCACAGAGTCCTCTCCTGTCTGTAGCACCTTCACACTGAGCTGTGTGTCAAGGGTTTGGCTTCTTAGTAACCTGACGTTTGTCTGTCTCCAGATCTAGACAAAATCCGGGACACAATCAGCCAGAGGACACGCCAGCAAACCTTTCATGTTTCTTAATGGTAATGCTCCTGACTCTGATTAGAGATCCCTGGTCCTTATTCAGAATGTGATTATTCTTACTTTCCAAATAACACTAATAAGGCCAGTTTTTCTATGTAGACTGAAAGGTAGGAGAGACCTTGGTACAGACTGCCAGAGGCAGGCATACAGTGCTCTGTGGGAACAGGTTGGAGCAAGAGAACATTAAGAGGGGGCATGGAGGAGAGTGGAAAGCACACAGAGCTCCCCCACAGCATTTTGTGTGAGGGAAGGCTCTGGGGATGCTGCTGTATGGCAGCAAAGAATATATTACTGTAAAAACAAACAAACAAACAACAACAAAAACATACTCTTCAAATGTTTCCTCTCAGCTGCTTTAAAGCACAGGCCCCGAGCAGAGCAACTTATCAAGAATAACTTCTGTTCAAAACCATTACAGCTTTTAAAGAAAAGCAGAAAACTCAAGCTTCGGTGTCGAAATGGACAGAATTTGTGTTATCAGAAATCATGGTTACTAAGAAAGAACTGTTTCCTCAAACTTTGTGAGATTGCTGGAGTTTTATAGCCATAGAAGATGCCAGCCTTGGGATGCCCAGTATGGGTAGCATACGCAGTAGGGCTCAGAATAGTCAAGGGCTCACCTAGCTACACACAGTTGTGATCCTAGGTGGTTATGTCTTAAGTTAAAGGTGTACTTGTTAGGGGAAGGATGAAGAGAGTGGGGGGCATATGGCCCATAGAGGTGCTGCGAGGCCTGAGGGCAGGGGAGATGCCTCTGGGAGGTCCATGTTGGGAATCCCTTCCCTGAGGGACCAGCCACACAACAGTATAGTACGGAATAGAGTTTATTCAGGTCATGGGAGAGTTAAGAGGGTGGTAGAGGCAGAGAGAGAAGTAGAGGAGTAGAGGCCGGCCATGAGCATGTGGGAGAGAGGGGGGAAGGGAAATGAAAGAGCAAGGCTGCAAGAGCACAAGGGCAGGAGAGGCCAAGAGAGAGAGGAGGGGTCAAGCAGCTCCTTTTATAGTGTCAGGTCACTGGGGCGGAGCATACCTTGCCACTGCTGGGTAATTGAGGGGTGGGGTATACTTGGCTGTTGCTAGGTAACTGAGAGGTGGGGTTTACAGAATCCCAACATTCCCCCATTTTTGTTTAATTAAAAAGAAAAATTAGAGGCGATGGTGGACCAGGAATAGGGTCGTTGTGATCTCTTGACTGCTTCATGCTTGTTTTGGGGCGATGTTTTTAGAGTCCAGAAAAGTGGGGGGTAGGGCTGTTTGTCCAGTCTTAAGAGTTGGCTGTTTTCTTGTTGTCCAGGGTCTGTGGAACCATCTTAGGATAGGCCAGAAGTAACAGGTCCAGTGGAAGCATCTGTGTCTGTGAGAGAAGGCTGAAGCATCTGTAGGTTGTTTCTCTGGAGCTGTTCTAGATGTAATAAACACCTGGACTTGACAAGATGCTGGAACACACATATGTATACATTATAGGTAGAGGTTAAGTACATTTGGTTTGGAAGAAAGAAAGAAATTTTAGGAGCAGTCCTAATGCTGCCATTCCTCCCCTTTTCTTATTATAAAAAGGAGAAAAAAGGGAGGGGGAGGCCGATGGTGAAAGGGGAATAGGGGCGTCGAGTCTCATTGGCTACTTCCTGCTGTCTTGGGGCGTCGTAAGGGGGTGCAGCTGGCTTTCACCATCGGGATCCACCTGGCAGATGTTCACATCAGGCTCCTCTATGGACAGTGGCTGGTAGTCCTGTAACAGGAACTAATTAATAGTTTGATTAGAAATTTTTTGTCTGTCCTTGAAGTAGACAGAAGATTGATAAGGTTTGGAGCAAATTACTATAATGTGTCCCGGATATTTTAAAATGACTTGCCATGCCATGAAGAGGGATAGGGGAAAGGTGTGGAGTCATGGCAACATCAGAGTCAGGGCAGCTGAATGTTGATAGTACTTACAGGGGGGACTCTGGCTGGTTTTTTTACAGTAGAGCTTACCAACAACTTCTGTCTCCCACCTGGGATCTCATGGATCTTGTATGTGGTAAAAGAGCTGCAGGTGTCTCAAGAATCACCTTAAAAGGGTCCTGGTAGGGTCTAGTAATTGGATGACAACAGAAGAGTGTTTAGTAACAGACTCGGGGATCTACCTGAGAAGCTGGTAAAGAAAACATGTTTGTGTTAGTAGGTTGACTGGATAGAAGAAGCAGAGGGGTTGCTAGCGAGCTTGGGTTCAGGCAAATGGGGGGGAGCAAAGGAAATAGAGGCTCCCAACTTAGCTAGATCTCTTCTCTAATAAAGGGACAGGACATGTTGGCACTAAACTACCAAAAGGAATGACTGAGAGGTACACCCCTAAAAATGTAAGTGAGTGCTGGAATCTGGTGAGGAAGGTAAGGTGTCTTCTTACCCGACAATAGGAAAATGAGAGGGAGAAGTAGGTCCCCAAAACTTCGTCAGGACAGAGTAAGTGGCCCCAGTGCCCAAGAGGAAGGAGATGGGCTGCTCACATACCATGAGAGCTACCCGTGGCTCCCTGTTCGTGATGGCAGTGGTCAGGTCAAGGGAGCCTGGGCCTCTTCAGTTGTCCATAGCCAAGCCTAGAAGGCTGGAGGGCTATTTGGGCGTGATGTCCCTCTGTCTTGTGTGACACAGGGCAATCAACAGCCCAATGTTCCTCTGGATCATACTTAGGACACGGCCTCTTGGCTTGTGAGGGCTGGAGCAAGCTTTTACCCAATTACCTATTGACCACATCTGTAGCAGGGGCCCGGTGGTGTAGCAGTGGCTGGGGCTGGTCGGGAAGCCTTTGCCAGCATATGGTATTTGTGAGCCTTTTTACCTTTCCCATGGTACACTTTAAAGGCCAGCACCAAGACTTTTGCCTGTGGAGTTAGGGTTCCCCTCTCAAGCTTTTAAGCTAGTCTCTTATGTCGGGGTAGTTCTGGGAAAAGAAATAGGTCATTAGAAGTTGTTTACCTTTTGGGTTTTTAGGGTCTAAGTTAGTGTCTATCTGTTTGATGGATCTCGTCTGCATGCATTTTTTTCTGCTCCCAAACTCGCTGGCTTTCCTCAGGAAGTAAATTATTAGTGAGTCTCATAGTAAAGCATAGAACATCAGACTATAAGATTGCAGCACAGAAGAGGACAGAAAGGGAGGAAAGGGGCACCGGCAGTGGTGCTGGAGACCGAGTGGTGTGTCCACGTCCACATGTGAGTCTGGCTGTGGAGGGGAGTTTTGAAAAGCTTAGAATAACATAAGTAGAAGCTGAGGTAGAGGTTTGGATTTTGTGGCGATGGCTCGTTGGCTGGATCGAGAGCTGTGGTGTCATCTGCCTTATTGCCTCATTGCTAAAAGGAGGTGGGTGGGGTTATAAGAACACAGAGAAGGATTAGAGCGGAGATAGACAAATGCCTTTACACAGGGAACCTCTTTCCATTTACCAGATCTTTGGCAGTATGAGTGAAGGTCTCATAAAATTAATGAGTCTAGGGTGCCATTTTGAGTCATTATCTAGTGGATACTGAGTCCAAACATTGTTGTAGAGGTGTATCAATTTAGATGACTTTAGCTGAGGTGTCAGTGTTAGAGATTTGGAATTTTCCAGGAGACATCCCAGTGGGGAGCCTGGTGACCCGTTTTGAGACATTGAGTTGTCCATTGGGAAGGTACAGGGAGGGGCTACGGAGCCATCCAATCCAGCGTCCCAGTGGATGAAACTCGGTAGAAAAGTTTCGCCTATGCGCAGGGGTCGCGAGTCGTCACTCGGACTCCTGGTGGCTTCGCCAGATCCCGGATCTGGCAGAGAGTGCCCTCGCCAGGCCTGGACTTCGGCTGAGTGAACCGGCTGCTAAGAGCCCTGGGGAAGGGAAAAAAAGTGAAGGGCACTCCCGACGAGCTTCTCAATGGTCAATGTCTGTCTCAAAACTGTGGCTATAGAGAAGTAACCCTCTTTGCCCGCAAAGGCTGGCCAGGCCTTTTTGGGAAATCGGGGATTCTCTCCGCCAACTGGAGTGACAATCCCTACCAATTTGCCGATGTTTGTGCGGGAATCTTAGCCATGATCTGGTATCAGGAAAAGTGAAACCGTGGTGTGTGGCTGATCTATCTCAGCAGCCCACGTGGCGGGAGCTACTGGCACACATGGTGGAGCAAGTGTCTAGAGCTTCAGTAATGGCGACAACTCACGTGTTGGAAGTCTGTGAGTCGGGCAGCTGTTGGCAGATCAGCCATGGTGGCAGACGGGGAGGCAGTTGTGGCACATGGCGGCGGCAGCGGCAGGGAGACGGCGGCGGGAGACGGTCACTGCAGCAGTCAGCGGAACAAGAGACAGTACGGGAACTCGAGGCAGTGGCGTCCATTAAGAGAATAGGCAACCGCAGCGCCAGCCATGCAGCCAAGGCTATGCTGAGCCCGATAGGGTGGGCCGGGGTGGTCGGAAAGGACTGGTCACGAGAAAATCTAGGTCCCTGCGCAGGTTTGGCTTAACTATCTCAGTAAAGAAAGAAAGAAATTTTAGGAGCAGTCCTAATGCTGCCATTCCTCCCCTTTTCTTATTATAAAAAGGAGAAAAAAGGGAGGGGGAGGCCGATGGTGAAAGGGGAATAGGGGCGTCGAGTCTCATTGGCTACTTCCTGCTGTCTTGGGGCGTCGTAAGGGGGTGCAGCTGGCTTTCACCATCGGGATCCACCTGGCAGATGTTCACATCAGGCTCCTCTATGGACAGTGGCTGGTAGTCCTGTAACAGGAACTAATTAATAGTTTGATTAGAAATTTTTTGTCTGTCCTTGAAGTAGACAGAAGATTGATAAGGTTTGGAGCAAATTACTATAATGTGTCCCGGATATTTTAAAATGACTTGCCATGCCATGAAGAGGGATAGGGGAAAGGTGTGGAGTCATGGCAACATCCGAGTCACGGCACCAATGTTAGGGGAAGGATGAAGAGAGTGGGGGGCATATGGCCCATAGAGGTGCTGCGAGGCCTGAGGGCAGGGGAGATGCCTCTGGGAGGTCCATGTTGGGAATCCCTTCCCTGAGGGACCAGCCACACAACAGTATAGTACGGAATAGAGTTTATTCAGGTCATGGGAGAGTTAAGAGGGTGGTAGAGGCAGAGAGAGAAGTAGAGGAGTAGAGGCCGGCCATGAGCATGTGGGAGAGAGGGGGGAAGGGAAATGGGAGAGCAAGGCTGCAAGAGCACAAGGGCAGGAGAGGCCAAGAGAGAGAGGAGGGGTCAAGCAGCTCCTTTTATAGTGTCAGGTCACTGGGGCGGAGCATACCTTGCCACTGCTGGGTAATTGAGGGGTGGGGTATACTTGGCTGTTGCTAGGTAACTGAGAGGTGGGGTTTACAGAATCCCAACAGTACTTAACTTTGGTAGGTGAACTCCCACCCTGATACATGCACCACAGGTAAGATCTGTTGTGCCTAAAAAGGAATCCATCAAAGTGAACTACAAATGTCACAATAGAGATGCTGAGGTGCAGCTCATCACAATTGATAGCTTCTGGTAGAGGTGCAGGTGGAGAAGTCAATTTTCTTAGGAGGCAGGCCAGTGCAAATTTGGCCATTTCCCAGTGAATATATGGGCAACACAACCTGAACTTGTTTTTTTTTTTTTTTTTTTTTTTTTTTTTTTTTTTTTTTTTGGTTTTGTTTCTGTTGTTTTTGGGAAAGAAATGACATCAGGACAGGGGGACAGACAGACATGGAAGGACTGGAAGATGAGTGCTATTCGGGTGTAAAAGGCAAAATTCTCAAAGAATACATAAAAATATTATTTTTGAGAAAAGAAGGTCTACGATACATTAATCACCGATACAATCTTTTTTTAGGGTGAATGGTGACATTTTGAATAATCCCAGGATGGCTTATCTGATTGATTTCTGTTCTCATTCATTCATTGATTACTGGGCCAACACTACACTAGTCATTTATATGAAGTAATAAGCACATAAAGTAAAATGGAAGAAGACCCAAGGTCCTGACTTGTTAACACATCAGTCCTTGGTGCTCTTCATGTCTTCCAGTTCTTGCTCACATGTGTAGTATGTCTGAGAACATGGCCCCAATATTTCTTTTCTGAGTCCATACTACTTTTTGTTACCAGATGTCTTTTCTTGGGTGATAAATGGAGCTAGTTTACTACTCTTTGGATCTGGAGCCAACATATACCTTCCTGTGGACAATGGGATGTAGCAGATATGAGGTTGTGACTGTTCTGAGCTTATATCTCTTATGGCTATAAAGTTTCCACTCTCTTTCTTGCAATCTTACCAAACCATGTTGTGAACACTAGCCTGCTGTGTCACCCTCACCATTCCAGGTTTCATTCACCCAATAGACCATCCTAGTCTAGGCATTATCTGGCTACCCAGCATCTGACTGTACAGATAGAAGCCCTGGTGATCAGAGAACCACCTTTTATCCTGTGGACCATAAAGCTGTTGCACATTTATTGCCTATTGCTTTAAGTACTGTTTCTGTGGCTTGTTATATACCACTAGTTGATGCAATATGCATGTGTAAAGTAGACTCAGTCAAAATTGTGTTATAAATCATGTTTATAATAATTGGCTAAGGTGCCATATAGCCTACACACAATAATCTGTTCACATATCCCTTGAACTGTGATCTATTTAAATCTGTTTTGTTACCTAAGGCATGCAATGATACAGGGTACTCATAGCATGTTACCATTCTTCTAACAATGGCTTCCAGTCCAAAACTATCTAATAAAGAACTTTGTGAAGATTTTGCCCCTTTAATTTCAGTGAATAACATTTTTTGTATCTAGAAAAAATGAATAACAAAACCTTCAGCATTCTCTGCCAGAACACAGTGGAGTTCAGAAGATATACTTTTCAAAAGAGCAATTTTTTTCAATTCTCAGGTATGAATTTTTGGTTTGCAGATGAGATCACACACACACACACACACACACACACACACACACACACACACACACACACACACACCTGGTATCCCTCCCAAGAATATGCCATGTAGTCAATAAGAGCTGGAAGATAACTTTGTGATGAATAAATGGACAGTAATAGATCTGGGGAGTGGGGAGAACACCTGGAGGTAACACTTATTCAGCTTCCATTGCTCCATTGCTGTGCAGAACCTTAGAAATTAGAATTCATCAGTCTACTGGTTACCAAACACCAGTGCACAGAGATCACAGAGGGCTGCTGGAGAATCAGCTACTGACCTTGGGTAATATGCAAATGCTCAAACCACCTATCCGTGGGTTTTGATTCTGCAGATCTTGCATTGAGCCCAAAAATCTGTGTGTCCCAAGATTCCCCCAGGGAGTTGGTCAGCACTGACCAATTTAAGGGACCATTGCCTAATTGTCAGGTAGAATGTCAAGACCAAAAAGGATTAAATTTGCAGTGCAGATTTCCCAAAGAAGTCACCCAATGGTGAATTCAGACAATTTTTTCATGGTGGCTTGCAAGTGGTTAATTCTCAAGGGCAGTAATTAGTTCAGACCATTGTTCCCATCCCGTGTCCCAAGGCCAGCCTCCACTGCACTCTAGTCAATATGCATTTTGTATGCCAGGGAAATTATTAATGTGAGCACATCTTTTGTTCTTCACTGACAGTACATTCTCTGACTGTAACCAAAGTAACTGATTTCAGACAAGTCGAAATATACCAACAAATCATTTATCTTGTACATCAATAAATAGCCCAGAGTTAACCTTCAAATGCAGCAGTAAATAAAGTCAAGGTAAAACATTCCCTTTAAGTTTATTGTTTTCTTGAGGCCCTGTAATAAATTTTCCTGTTTTGATAAAGAACTTTCTCTACAATTCATCTTTTTAAACAAACAGCATAAAGCTTTTCTGTCTTCCAAGTTCAAAGTTTAAAAGAACATTGTTTTGACTTGTACTTTCTTCAAGAAATTCCAAGGTAGATATAGATTTTTCCCAGGAGACATATTTATTTAAGACAAAACTTGATAGCCATAGGCTTTTTAAAGAATTATTTAAAATTAGTACTGAAGTTGAACTCAAGTTCATGCCCAAAGCATTGTAAACTCTTCATTCAGAAGAAAATGAAATTTCTACCAATCACCTTAGTCATAGTGCCATAACCTCACCTGTGGGTGTGATGCCAGAAGTAAGGGTTAGAATCTTCAGGTTTAATATGCAAGGGTCTCAATATTTCCCTAAAGACAAACACTTGACCTTGCAAACAGCATTCCTAAGCCTCAACACCACCTTACCCACACAGATAATTACAGCCTTACATTCTTTCATTCTCCTTAAAGTAAGAAGTGTATTGAAAAAAATAAATGCATAGAAATAACACTCCCTAGATCCGACTATTCAGTTATCTTTTTTAACCGTTTGGTCTTTCAGCCAAATTTGCACACAAATGAATATTACTTTTTCCCCAAAAATGTAGATTAGATATAATAGGGCTAGCTTAGTTAAGGTTTCTATTGCTGTGATAGAAAACCACAACCAAAAACAACTTGGGAAGAAAGAGGATTATTTCAGCTTACAGCTCTCAGATCACAGTCACAGAGAGATGTCAGGGCAGTAGGAACTGAAGCAGAGGCCACAGAGGGGTGCTGCTCACTGGCTTGCTCCTGACGGCTTGCTCACTCTGCCTTCTTACACTATCCAGGACCACCTACTTGCCTGGGTGGCATTAGTCACAGTCGACTGGACCCTCTCTCATCAAAATAAACCAGGAAAATGCAACACACACTTGCCAAAAGGCCAGTATGATGGAGGCATTTTCTCAGTGGAGAATCTTTCTTCTCAAAGGACTCTAGCTTATATCTGGCTGACACAAACTAGCTAAACACGGGGCTTGCTCCTGCCTTTCCTTCTTGTCAGTGACAAAGATTTCTGTATTCTGTGAGCAACTAAGAAAGAAGGTTTTCATGACTGTGTAATACTGCACTTTAGAGTTATATTAAAGAGGTATGTAGGAAGGACCATCTTTCCTTCTCCTTCCTACTGACAATGGATCTAACGTGAGAACAGGCTTAGCCATGCACATTAAGAGAAGGATCCAGGTCTGTTAAACACTGTGTGCCTGGCATCTTGCTTTCTTGTCCCCAGTTTTGACCCCCCCCCCACCCACACACACACTCCTTTTTTGTTTTTTTGGTTTTTTTTTTTTTTTTTTTTTTTTTTTTTTTTTTTTTTTGTTGAGGCAGGATGACACTGCTTTTTTTTCCTCATTGGCTACAGTAAAAGTATCACAAGATCTGGGCCTAGAGTTTAAAACGTGGAACATAAAAGTCTCCTGCCTCAGCACAAGGCCCAGGGTACTTACTGATAGCCCCCACCCCCTCCCTGAGCATGCCTCCCATTTATGGAAGAACAGTGAACCTGCACATTTAACATGAACAGGGTCAGGCACTAATATATTAACACAAGGAGACTCTAGCATGTTTGTTAGCTGTTATTGGTCTTCTCATCTGACAACATAAAGGAACTGATGTAATAATGATGCAGTAATCCTAATACAATAGAGTAGTGCTTGTTGGATTCTACAAGATGTTTAGGCATCTCCACCTAACTCTATGATTCTCTAAAGGAAGAGCTTTTATGCTCAAAAGAAAACAAAAGTTAGAACAAGTCACACTATTGGTCAGACCATCAAGGTGACAGAATTTCCTGTCTCTAAAACAGTGGTTCTCATGGGCAGTTGGCTCAACGGATCATCTTCCAAAATAAGACAATAGTCCACAGGTACACGCATGCACGAACACTAATGTGCAGATCCACGGATTTAACCTCACCTCAAAGAAAATGGCTATCATCCAAAACATTAGAGGTAGTGAATGCTAGTGAGGGTCAGAGAAAAGAGATCCGTGGGTAGTCTGTGGTGAGAATGGAACTCGATACAGGCATGAAATGAAGTGTGGGTTTTCCTCAAAAAAGATATAACAACAACAACAACAACAAAAATCAAGGGCTGCAGCGATGACTTAGTGGTTAAGAGCACTCATTGCTTTCTTTCAGACTTGAGTTCAGTTCTCAAAATGCATACAGCAGCTCATAACAACCTGTAAACTCCATTTCCAGAGGACCTGAGCTCCTCTTCTGGCCTTCAGGCCAGAAAAATGCATATGATGTATGAATACAAACACTTACACACAGTCTAGTCAGAACTATTCTAAAGAACTAAACCAGACATTACTCTAGGGCCCAGCATCACTACACTTGGGTATCCACCCAGAGGAGATAGAAGCAGAACATGAAGGAAGCATTTTCTTAGTGTAGGCACACTCAAAGTGAGATCCACTCCTCAGTCAAGCCGTGTAAGTCTCTAGTGTCTGCTGGTGAGTGAGTACACACACACACACACACACACACACACACACAAACACACAGAAGCACACTGAAACACTAGACAGCCATGACAGACAAGTGGAATCCTCCTGCTTGTGATGTGAACCAGAGTAGGGATCACGATGCTAAGCGAAACTAATCATCCCAGAAAAGCAGCTCGTACATGGGCTCAGCTGCAGGTAATCTAATGGGAAACCAAAACACAGGCACTAGCTTGCCTGCCAAGGGCTCTGTTTGCAGTTATGACAGTTAAGAGCAAGTCTCTATTTATCCTATTAAGTCATTGTAAGGTAAGGTTTCTATTTGCAATTAAGAATAGTTTCTGTTTCCTAGAATTGACATGAGCTGCTCCGCAACCCCACTCACATTATAGGAGTCTTTACCCTGTTTCTTCCCTTTCATTGTATCATTCTGAAAATGTATAATAGCCAACATTTTTGCTTCTGTAAACACTTTATCTTTCCTATAAAAGAGACTTCAAGAGACCACAGGGGATTCTCTCAATTCCCAACATGATTAGACAGTGGCTGGCCAGTCAGGAGTGCACCTTAAAATACAACTTTAATTGGATACTCATGGATGTTGTCTTTTCTCCTGGGGATTCTGTTTTGACAGATAACAGAGTTGATTTTATAGAAATTGAGGGAACAGTGTTCACCAGCGGCTGGTGAGAATCCTGGGAGAAAAGGTGGGTCACATGCTACAGTTAGGAGCAAAGACCTCAGAGTGCTGCTGCACATGGGAACACACAGGAGAAAAAGACTCTGGACATTAAAAAAAAAAAAAAAAAAAAAAAAAAAAAGAAAGAAGTTTTCACCATGAAAAAGAAAAATGTTTGGGTATCAACATGGCTCAGTGGACAAAAGCACTTGAGGCACAAGCCTCTCCTGTCCCTGTAAACACTGTTGGAATGAAGAACAGACTCTCCCAAACTGTGCTTTAATCTGTACACAAGCACTGTGATGAATGTGCACCCACACTCACACCCACAAAACACACACACACACACACACAATACTAATGAATACAACCATCATAGCTAATGCTTGAGGTGAGTGTGCTGCACTGGGCTGAACATGAGAAGCATACACATGTGTTGAAACACTGCATGGTATCCAGTTCATATGTGTATTTTTATGGGCTTTGTGTATCTTTAAAAATAAGTAATAAGCACACTGTTCCTCTGAGTGATATCATCAACTTGTTTTCAAAATTACAAAGTGATAATAGCTTTAGATTTTCAGAAATCTGGAGATATTTTAGTTTACTCATGATGCATGGAGATTTCATTGCTCTTTGTTCCGGGGCAGCACACCTGCCATGCCTAGAGAGCAGGGCTGACGCCATGTCCAACCCGATCATCATCCGTTCTCTACTACTCCATCTTCTGAAACTTAACCTATTGTCCCTTTTCTGTTCTAGCACTGTATCAATGATGCCACACCACATTTAAAATATGCCACAGTTCCTTCAGCCACTCCAGACTGTGGCTGCTTACCACTAATTAATTTACTTATTTATTTATTTATTTATTTATTTATTTATTTATTAGATGGCCCTGATACTCTGAAGAGAATGGCTCAAGTACTGTGTAAAATGTACCTGAGTTTGGATTCTTGATATGTTTTTCTCAGGGCATAGAAAAGGTTGTAAGCTACAATTCTAAAAAAAAAAAAAAAAAAAAAAGCAAACAAACAAAAAACCATTCAATACTCAGCATCTAGAATGGGAAGACAAACACTGTATTTCACATTTGCTTTTAAAATTTGCTTTATGTTTTTAAAAAGGGCGAGTAAGACGACTTGACTATAAAAGCTGCCTTATAATTCTGAACTTGAATAGCAGTCGAAGATGTCAATGGATAGGCAAGCGAGAGAAAGGGAAGGGAAAAGGGAAAGGCGAACAGACTCTGAGGTGTCCTCTGATCTCTGTACATGCATGCATCTTCACATGTGTGTGTCCACAAACACACACATACCCACCCATACACATACCCATTCAAATGCACACATATGCACCATGCATGCACGGGCACACACGCATGGTAATAACAATGCAAATAAGAATGTTTAGAAATTCAAGTCGCTATGCCTCCCTCTGTCCTTACTCCTTCCTCCTCCATCCCTGGGTGTGGATTCTCCAAAGTCCTTACTCCCTTCCTCCTCCATCCTTGGGCACAGATTCTCCAAAGTCCTTACTCCCTTCCTCCTCCATCCCTGGGCAAGGATTCTCCAAACTCACATTTGCACCTGCATTTGCTGCATCATTTGTTGACAAATTATTCTCAGTGACGATCTGCATTTTTGGAAGGGTGGTATAATGAACAAACATTCTGGAATCTTCTTTCTTACAATATGTTTTAGATTTGTACTGATGTCTACAAATCTATTTCATTCATTAAAAAATCCTGTTTGGTATGTCATTTGGTGAGCATGCTGTGTTTATCCACTTGTCTCATGTAGATATTTTAAACTGTCTTCCATATTTGCTATTGCAACAATATACAGATAACACATGTAAACTTATTCTTAGCTATAGGAATTTCTTAACATTACATATGCAGCAGTGGAACTCCTGTGTGATCGTTAATTTTGTCAACCTGACACAATCTAGGCCAGTGGTTCACAATATTCCTAATGCTGCAACACCTTAATAGAGTTTCTCATGTTGTGGCGACCCCCAACCATAAATTTTTTATTACTTTATAACTGTAATTTGCCACTGTTATAAATTGTAATATGAATATCTAATAAGCGGGATAATCTCCAAAAGGGTCATGACCCACAGGTTGAAAACCACTGATCTAGAGTTACTTGGGAAAGGAATTTCAGTAAAGGAGTAACTGGATCAGGATGGCTTAAAGCACATCTGGGAAAGATTATCATCACTGTATTAATTAAGGTGGGAAAACACAACCACTTTAGAAGGCTCCATTTCCTAGACTGGTGGTCCTAGGCTATACAAGAGTGGAGAAAGCCAGCCAAGCACCAGCATGAACGCACTAAATCTCTCTGCTCATGACTGGATGTGACTAGCTGCATCAAGTTTGAGAAGTCTGGACATTCCAGAAGAGGTAGATAGTAACCATCACTCTTAATTGCTTTTTGTCATAATATTTTTCACAGTAACAGAAATGAAGCTAAGACACCTAGGATCTTAAACAACAGTGATGTTTGTCTTGTTAAGATTAGCCAAAGCCATCTTCTTTATGTAGAGAACTCTACAGTTCTCAAGCCTTTTGATGGTATATTATTTAATAGTTTCAAATGTTTGAATTTAATTAACTACTTTGTTGAGTCATATTTAGTAAAAAACAGTGCATAATTAGAGGGCGTAATTTGATCAAATTTGAGACAAAAAATGAGCACCACTGAAAAGAAATTAAATATGGCCATTTTCCCCATAAATTTCCTCAGAGCTCTTTGTAATTCATTCCTTCTGAAACCTTTTTATCTTCTTAATGCCATGTAGACAATGGTCTTGTTGATCTCCCAAACAAGTTTGTTGTCTTATAGCTTCATAGTAGACCAGTGCAAGATGAAAAGCTGCTGATATTTCCACTGTATGGAGGGAGGAGAAACATCTTCACTCTTCAAAAGAGGAAGAAATCTTCTGTAGATAGCAGTTAAGGACCATGATAATGCAAGAGGATACACCTTTGCATGTTGTTAACAGTGTACTAAGGCAATCTGCTACATACATTATGTAACTAGGTCTCCTATAACTGCCTGTCAACTAATCAAAAAGGGTTAACTAGATGGATTTGATCTTATCATGTTAGCTCTTTTAAAAAAATTAATGATCAGATAAAAAAGCCATAACAATTTTTGAAAAAGAAGAGAGGCCGATGCTACCTGGGAGCCCTTCTCCGCCATGTCTGAGGGTTCTGGGATGTAAGCCTGCAGGAGCTCAGAGTTAGCCAGAAACTACAAGGATTACAACTCTGCTAATGAGCAAAGTATCCAAAGCCTCTGATGAGATTTGAACAGGAAAGCCCTTTAGCTGAGGTCCTGTGAGAGATGAGAGCATGCTGGGAAGCTTCTGAGCATCTCTAGTTATTATCGCACAGCAACTGCCAACCACACCAGGCTACAATGAGTCTATTCCTCTTACCTACCTTCTCTGCATTTTCTCAATTTTTTTATACAAGAGATGATGAATTATGAATCTGGCTCTTCTCATTCACCACGATGAGTCTGGGGTTATCTGTCATGCTGTGGGTATCTGTGCTTAGTCTCTGTTAATTCAAATACAAATGACTGAATCCCAGATGAGCCAACAGAAGAATGGAAACAGGCAGCCTCAGGAGGTAGGAGATTGGGAGAACCCTTCAGAATGCATGAGAGACTTGGAGGTGAGAGATTCTCAGGACTCAAAGGGAGGGACCCTAGATTAAATGCCCTGCAGTAGAAGAGAGAACTTCTAGAGCCCACCTCCAGCCGAAAAACAGGGCAACAAGTGAGGGATGGGGTTGCTACCCCACAGTCAAAACTGACCCATCATTGTTTCTCTCTGAAAGAACTACATAGATGAAAATGGAGTAGAGCCTCAGAAAAAGAAGGTCCTGGGGCAGGCTCGAAAGGTGATTTATCTCAAGGGGAGGCCCCAAGGCCTGACCCATCGCTGAGTCTATGGGGCACTCACAAGAAGGGACTTATCATGACTGCTCCCCAAGTAGTTGAAAAAGTCAGATGTAGATATTTGTACCCAACCAATCAACAGAAGCTACTGACCTTTGTGGTTAAATTAGGGAAAAGCTAGAGGAAACTGAGGAGGAAGGTGAGCCTTTAGGAGGACCAGCAGTCTCAATTAACCTGGATCCCCAAGATCTTTCAGACACTGGATCACCAACCAGGCAGCATACACCAGCTGATATGAAGCCTCCAACACATATACAGAAGAGGAGGATCTGGGTTCAGTCAGAAAAGATGCACCTAACCCACAAGAGACTAGAGGCCCCAGGGAGTTTAGAGGTCTGGTAGGGTTAGTGGTGTGGTTGGGGTGGGGCATTCTGTGTAGACAGGTTGGGCAGGGCAGAGGTGTGGGATGTGGAATAGTTTGAGGATGGACCAGGAGGGGAGTAAAATCTTGCATGTAAAAAGAAAAAGAAAAAAAATTTTTCCCCATACTGAAATGATGTAGAAAATTGTTACTTGTGAAATCACAGTTTGAGAGCTTTATTTTCTAAATTTTGCTCTTCAACATCTTTGTGTCTTAGACAGCAAGACTATCATTATTTTTTCTTCGTGTATCTATGTGCATGCATGTGCATGCTGGTGATGACAGATGTGCTCAACCATACATGCCCATATTAACATCAGAGGCCAATGTCGGGGCTTCCCATGTGCTCACCCATATATGCCCATGTGGAGATCACAGGTCAACATTGGAGGTTTCCCATGTGCCCACACTGAGATCACAGGTCAGTGTTGTGGGTTTCCCGTTATTGTGCTTTACCTTATTTTTTGAGGCAAGATCTCTAACTGAACCTGGAAATCATTGCTGGGGTCAGACTGGATGCCCATGAACTCCCAGGAATCATTTGTCTCTACAGATGTGACTTGCTGTTGCCCACGTTTTATGTGGGAATAGAGGAGTTGAATTCAGATCTTCATGCTATAGAAAGCTCTCTTGCTCACTGAAACATTCCCTGGGGCCCTATGCCTATTTTTGCTAGGAATGCAGTTTGCATATAAAACAGTTCATTTTTTTCTCCATTGGTTTTTAATATCAGATATAATAACTCCAGCATATGCATAGATCTAGATCCAGCCTGTATTGTACGCTGATGCAATTGTATGCTGGTTGCGGATGGTCCAGTACTATATTGTAATAAAATGACTTCATGTTGATGTTCCATTACATTTTCTCCCCTGTCTTCTTTTTAAGCATCATCTCTCCTTTCTTGAATGTTTCTTCTTTAGACAAAATTGGGAAGATACTTATTAGAACATCTGAAAATTATTGGTCCATTTTATTAAAATTGTATTGAGTTTTTCTATGAACTGGGGTAAGGTTTACATCCTTACAGAACTTACTATCAGTGAAAACATACATTAAAATGTTTCTGTTTTCTTCATGATGCTCCAATATTTATTTCATACATAACAACCTTGCACGTTCTTTGTGAGGCTTACTCTTCCATAGATAAGACCTTAAATTTTATACAAGATGCCACAGCAATTTCTTTCTGAAGTTATAATGTGAAGAAACTGGAATTCTGCTAAATTTTCAACAAAGAAAACAAATATACTGCTAGTATTAGTTATGAGCTGATGTTCAAAGTGATATTTTCCTTTAAACATTAAGAAAGAGAAGAACATTTTGTGACTCCACACATGACAGCTTCAGTGAGAATCACCTTTTCCAGACTGTATTCCAAGTCTGAGAATTATAAAGCTTCTTTCACCCCACCAGCCCAGGGACTAATAATTACACATCGATGAATTAAAAAAATGTGGAGGAAGAAGTTTTTAAGATCTACCAATTTCACACACACACACACACACACACACACACACACACACACACACACGTGTGTGTGTGTGTAAAATATAGTATATTTTCTAGAGTTCCAAATTTCATAAAATTTTCTAGTCATTAGTATTGTCAAAAATGTTTGTGATTGCTATTGTTAGTTTAATATTATTAGGCCCAAATAAGAACTAAGAACTTGGGTCATTCTAGGGGAGGTAGATACTGGTATTAGCCTTTAGGAAGGTCTATCACTTGTGGTGTAGCTCAGGATCTCTATTTCACTATAATGGGTAGAGCAGTTTCCCCCACATAAGACATATATTTAATGCAAGTGTCTGATACCACTGAAACTAAGGAACATTCAAAGATTTTTCTATTCGTAAGTTTACATATGTATGTGGGGATGTGCATTTGTGCTCCGGTGCCTGCAGAAGCCAGAGATGTCTGATTCCCATGGAGATGAAGTTGAGGTTATAAACAACCTGATAAGGGTGCTGGGAATTGAACTCCTCCTGACCTTCCTAGCTAAAACATGTTCGTACTGACTCACATTACTCCAGTTTCAATGGTTATGGCAGTTTAGGGAAGTGACCAGGCAAGATTCACATGGTGACCAGGAAGCAATGCCAGGTGAGACGTCAGCGAGACTTGTCCACCTCTTACAGATTTATAGGTACTTATGGTGTCTATATAATCAGCAAAGCCTTAACATGGCTGGGACTCCACCCAGAATGCCTCAAAACCCATTTGCCAGACAGTGATATGTTGTTGAGTTATTGATCTTTTGGGACTGGAAGTGCTTGGGGAAGAACTCTAGACAAAACCCAGAGAACATGCATGTATATAAATTTGCACTCAGAGTGGAAACCAAGATGCAATAAATATTATTATAGCTACTAAACAAAATAGTCTATTTATTGCTAGTTTTTTGTGGGGCTAGAAGATGAACCGTTGTGTCCTAATTTTCCACACTAGTGAGTACAAGGACACTTTATGCCATAGGTATTTTCATAGGTATTCTCGGTGTGGGCACATAGACTTCTGCACCCAAGCACACTCATAAACAGGGCGAAAAACAATACAATGCCAACCATTTTACAGCAAGCAGCCATGTGAACAATGTAGTGACTCACCAGGAAAGGCTTTCAGTACACTGAAGTATCGTTGAACCCCATCATTCGGCTTTTCAGTACTTATGAGGCAGGAGTGAGGAAGAACCAGGTGGCTTTGTATGCAGTTTCCATTGCTTTTTAGAGAGCTTACTGTGTGGCTTTGCCAATCAAGCATCTTTAAAAGTCTTTGTTGACCCCAAGGTTTCATTTTACAACCCTTGGCTAGAGATCTTCAGAAACTGAATTTTTATTTGACAGAATTTAAAATGGTGCAAACCAGGCATGCTGCAGTCTGTTCGAATTAAAATTGAAGAGGTTTGATTAATTCCTTTGAACAGCTCCAGCACCTTTGAAAGGATCCATAACGTCTTAGAGCTGTTATACTGGGGGCACAAACATCAATCTGAGCATCATATTGGATACTGAACATTGAGCTTCTTATGAATTCACATTGGACACAAGTTAGTTATGTTCAAACTGTAACCATCTCTCATACCTTCTCTCTCTTTTCCTTTGTTAAAATCACTTATCTTAAAAAAATATCTTTAAGAACATTACCTAGATATAAGGCTTAGTATTTCAATTACAATACTCATTGGTAAAAAAGACCATAAACTCCAATATTTCCATTTGGAAAGCTAACACATCTGATCAAACCAGATGCACTGGTTGTTTGAACAAAATTTTACTGGAATAGAGTCATGCCAGTTTATGGGTCATCCTCAGACATCCTTGAGCTACCATGTCTGTCCTGTATAGTTGTGACAATAATTACGTTCCACAAAACTGAGGTGCCTAAATCTAGTCACTTTGGCTTACTACAACAGAACACATGATTTATTTTTAAGAAGCTTATTTTTAAGAAGGGAGTCATTTGGGCTCACACTTCTGGGGGCTAGAAGTCAGGGCACAGGAGCAGGGCACAGAAGCAGGGTAAGTAACTATGAAAGAAGCAAAGAGGGAGGCAGCTGGGTCTTACAGCAATTTAGTCTGGTGGGATCTAACCGAATTCTGAAGGAACCACATTAATTTATTTTAACAGCTTCATCACTTCTCAAAGGACTCAGCACCTCTCAAAAGTGTTACACCGGGAGCCCAAACATCTTCACGAACGCCTAGAAGACAAGCTATATTGAGCAATATAGCATATGTTGGCACCAAACAGGATGGAGTGTTTTAACATGTGGTTGGCTAGACTCACTTCTTTTCTTTCCTACTTGAAAATTACCTCTCCTAACTAGTTGTCATTGTCCACTTGACACAACCCAGAGTCACCTGGGAAGAAAGACGCTCAAATGAAAAATAGACTGGATCAGATAGACCTGGGGTTGTATCTGAAAAAAAAACAAAGAAGATTGCCTTGACAGAGGGAGAGCACCATCATTAGGCAGCTTGGTCTGGCCTGTGTAAGAAAGCTAGCTGGGTGAGCTAGAGAGCAAGAGGGTTCGACCATGATTCCCACCTACAGGTTCCTGTCCTGATGCCCTTAAAGTTAGATTGTGATTTTTGAATGTAAGTCAAATAAACCCTTTCTCTTGCAAGTTGCTCTTTTTCGAAGTTGCATCCCACCCCCACCCCAGATTCAGTCTGGCAATAAAAGTAAACCAGAATAACAAGCCATGCAACAAACTTTTGTTTTGTTTTGTTTTTAAGCAAAGACATTTGTTTCTCTGGGACACAATTTAGCTTTTGCCTATGGTTTGTGAATTTTCAACATAGGCATTGAAACAATGAATCAGATTTTGATTTGTATCATCTACTTATTTCTGTGATATAAATGCCGCAGCAAATCTTAAGCTATGAACACGCATTTGCTGACCAGCATTTAATGAGGAAAATTAGTTAATGGGCTTTAGTAAATGAACAACCATAAAAACATTCAGTGGGAGAAAAGACAGCCTCTTCAACAAATGGTACTGATTCAACTGGAAGCATATAGAAGAATGCAAATCAATTCATTCTTTTCTCCTTGTACAAAGCTCAAGTCCAAGTGGACCAAAGACTGCCACATATAAAACCAGGTGCACTGAAACTAATAGAAGAGAAGGTAGGGAAGAGCTTAGAACACATAGGCACAGAAGAAATTTTCCTGAACAGAACACCAATGGCTTATGCTCTAAGATCAAGAATCGACAAATGGGACCTCATGAAATTGCAAAGCTTCTGTAAGGCTAAGGATAATGTCAAGAGGACAAAATGACAATCAACAGACTGGGAAAAGATCTTTGCTAATCCCACATTCAATAGAGGGCTAATATCCAATATATGCAAAGAACTCAAAAAGTTAGACTTCAGAGAATCAAATAACCCTATTAAAAATGGGGTGCAGAGCTAAACAAATTCTCAACTGGGGAATACCCAATGGCTGAGAAGCACCTAAAGAAATGTTCAACATCCTTAGTCATCAGGGAAATGTAAATCAAAACAACCCTGAGATTCTACCTCACACTAGTCAGAATGGCAAGATCAAAAACTTAGGTGATGGCAGATGCTGGCTAGAATATGGAGAAAGAGGAACACTCCTTACTGTTGGTGGGATTGCGAGCTGGTACAACCACTCTGGAAATCAATCTGGCAGTTCCTCAGAAAATTAGACATAATTCTACCTGAGGACGCAACTATACCATTCCTGGGCATATACCCAAAAGATGCTCAGCCTTATTTATAGCCAGAAGCTGGAAAGAACCCAGATGTCCTTCAACAAAGGAATAAATACAGAAATTGTGGTACATTTAAACAATGGGGTACTGTACTACTCAGCTATTAAAAACAATGATTTCATGAAATTCTTAGGCAAATGAATTGAACTAGAAAATATCCTGAGTCACATAGTGTGCAGTCACTGATAAGTAGATAAAAGTTCAGAATACCTAAGAAACAATTCACAGACATAGTATGAAGCTCAAAAAAAAAAAAAAAAAAAAAAAAAAAAAAAAAAAATTTAAAAAAAAATAAAAAGGAAGACCAAAATGTGGATGCTTCAATCTTCATAAAAGGGAGGATGTGAGTATCAGAGTCATACTGATACAGATGAGGATGCATGCAGGTAACCATAGGACTGAGCATGGGGACCCCAATGGAGGAGCTCCAGAAAGGACTGACGGAGCTGAAGGGTTTGCAACCCTATGGGAAGAACAACAATATCAGCCAACCAAATTCCCCCAGAGCTCGCAGGGACTAAAACACCAACCAATGAGTTCACCTGGAGAGACCCATGGCTCCAGTTGCATATGTAGCAGAGGACAGCATTGTCTGGCATCAGTGGGAGGAAAGGCCTTTGGTCCAGTGAAGGCTCCCTTTCTCACTCAGTGTAGGTGAATGACAAGGCGCTGAGGTGGGAGTAGATGGGAGTGGGAGCATCTTCATAGAAGCAACGGTAGGGAGAAGGGGTGATGGGAGAGGAAAGAGATAACATTTAAAATGTAAATACAGAGAATATCCAATAAAAATGATAAGAAAGAAATGAACAATCAAATGCCATTATCTTATTATCAATTTAAGCACAAAATACAACAGGGTAACTGGTTATTGAACTTTCCAGTTCTACACTTCAAAAGGGATGACTACTCTAATGCTTAGAATTTAGATTTTGAGTGATTCTTTTCAGATTTTGTGTTGAAGATTCCCACAATTCCAGCAGAGTTTTATAAGAAAAACCTGAATTTGAGCCTATTCACGGCACGTTTTCAGGACACTAGGTGCTAAGGTTTGCAACTAACTTGTTCCCTTCATTTGAACTCCCTGCTCTAGCTTGTGGTACCATTTTGTGGACAGTGGAATATTTAGTGGGTAAGGCCTGGCTGGAGGAAGTATGTCACAAGGTAGACTTGTGAATGGCAGTCATTTTGTGCACTCTCTTTCCACTGTTAAGGCCTAGCTGACTGCTGAGGGTCTAGCAAGCCATTTTGTACTATTACTAATGGTATACAGAATCCTTCTCATGTTCTGACACTAGGAAACTTTCTTATGCTCTAGCTGATTGCATATTCTGTTATGTTCTGTGCTTTGGTATTCTTGGAAACCAATCTCAATATAAGTCAGTTAAAACTGCTTTGTATAGTTAGCCACAGTAAGGTTGGACATAAACCAACTACCAAGCAGCACTTGCATGAGCTTTTATGCCCT
Organism: Micromys minutus; assembly: GCF_963924665.1. Taxonomy (NCBI): domain Eukaryota; kingdom Metazoa; phylum Chordata; class Mammalia; order Rodentia; family Muridae; genus Micromys; species Micromys minutus. The sequence goes on along the minus strand of NC_137981.1, from coordinate 5,330,510 downwards.
TTGCCTTTATAAGCTGCCCCTGGGATGGAACCCAACATAAGAGAGACACCTGTTCCAATATAAGAAGTCATTTGGATAAAAACTTTCATTCTGAGGAAGGGTCAAAAGGTTTAGCTCCTCAAGACCTCCCTGGGAACTGACATCCAACTTGAAACAGAGACATACATGTATGTGGGTGACTGACATCCAGTTTGGCAAGTTCATAGATGAATACCCCAACCAATGAGAACAAGATACACCAATATACAACAAAAACATGGTCCCGAGGAAGTGCCCTATCCCTAATTCTCGATTTATGGAATAACTTGGCAAAGATGTTTGGGGATTTCAGGCTTCAAAGCACTATATTATTTTAGCTGAGGAATTGCAGTTCAGCTAGTGAGTTCAGACTGCATCACGGTTCATGAGTCTTGGGGTATGCATTCAGTAAACCAGCCCTGTTTGACTGAGACTGGTGTTTGAGTGCTTTGTGCAGCAATTCTTCGTCCCCAACATTTACCAGCACAGAAAGTTTCCAGATCTCCCAGTACCATAAAAAGACAGTCTGATCCCACTTCTCCATCATGAGGAACTAAAATTCCTCTAGAACTCTAAGCCATAGCAAAGCTTCTGTCTTTTATGTAGTTTCTGGGAGGTAGTTTGGTCAAAGTGAAATAATCAGTAACAAATATTCTTCAGATAGAGTTACTCAGAAAAAGGTTCAAAATGTTATAGGATTGTTAACACCAATTTCCAGATGAAATCGCTATGCATCTGCCATTACTGACCATCCTCAACACCCTTGCTTCTGCCATTTTAACACTTGTGGTTCTTAAAAGCAAGAACTCTTCCACCATGCTTAATCTTTTATTTACTGTCTTCCTTCCTCCCTGTATCCTAGCTCTAAAATCTACCCTTTAAAGGGTACCTTTAAAAAACATTTAGTACACATCTTTATTATCTACATTTCAGAAAGTTTGTAAGCTGATTTACTTATTTATTTAGGTCAATGTCCCCCTTTTGGCTGCATGCACATTGCAAGATATGCATTTGCTAAAACTGCATCAATAAATGTCTGGATATGTTAAGCTTACTTTCATCAGGCTAGACTAGCCAGATACTAGGTTCAACTGCTTTTTAAGATCAAATATGAAGATATTCTCATGGTTACTAGAGTCACATTGGAAAAAGCCTGGACCCTGGTGACCCTAACAAGACTCAGCCATCAATCTTCAACAGGCCAATTAAACAATAACAAAAAATACAGTGAAAAAATAGGAGATTGTTCAAGGCAGTAACTGAGAGATAGTGACCAAAAATAGATCTTTGGAGTCCTAACACGGAATTTAGATTGAGATCCTAGTTAAGATGTGGACCTTCCACAAAATGAACTAGTAAGTTATCAGAAGAATGTAGAAAATGTTTTTTCTAAGACACAAGCTACCTCTCTACTTGACATCAAACACTTCAACCTTTTTCTTTCTTCAAGCATTAGATTCCTGGTGAAATTTGAATTTCCCAAGGTCCACTGCTTCTATATCTGATGGCTAAAGGGAGGGAACAAGTGTCTATTTAAGACATCTCCGGTCCTGCCAGTATGATCATGTCAGTACAAAACTCTCTAGACTCTAAACTGTAGAGTGCCCAACTCTCAGAGTCAACCTCTCTACTTATTGGTGTCTCTTAAGTATTTCAGATGCTCCATTTGCATGGATGAAGATATGCTCAGACTCTTGCTAGCCAATTTGATGCTCCTGCAGTGGTGAATATGTAAGTTGTCTAAGTCTGAACATTTAGACTCACTCAAATTCCATATTTGACTCACAATGAGGGCCTCTTAGTTTTCATCCTAAATACCTTTCTCCTCTGCTCTCCTCCACCTTCTTCCAGTACTCCAGCCTGATGTTGCAACCCACGCTTGTCTCAGCTATTGCTGTATCCTCTGAATTCCACTTTCTCATGAATTCTACCCTCCCATGCCACCCACTGTCCCCACTCTTGCCAGCACAGAATTTCAGAATACCTAACAACGTGAACACATAGCTTAAAACTCTTTAATAGCTCTCTATCGGTTTTAATGAGAAGAGGGGAAAGGCTTATTGAGCCCTCTGCACACTCTTTCCTGATCGTGCAGGTTCACTGCAGCCTTACCCCACTCCATAGTTATGTTTCCTTTTTACTTCAAACTCTTTAACTTTTAGATCTTCAAATGTGCTTTTAGGGACTTTGGACCTGCTCTTTAGGCCTCCTACAATATTATCTGCTCTCCTTTCCGGCTTTTATGTATCCTTCAGATCATTATGTCAGCAAGGCATCTGCGACTTCTCTTACTTTGCCATGTTCCAAGACTCTGGACTACTTTGTTTTATCTTTACATTCCTGTTTGCATGTGTCTGCTAGTGTTGTCCCTTCATTATAATCAGAGGTCCTGTTACATAACACTATCAGCAGCATAAGTCAAGCTTGTTCCTGTCTTACCCCTTTGGTTAGCACAGGAGCAGGCTTGCTGGATATGCTTTGTATACTATTGGAAAATTATAACCAACCCATATCTGCTAAGGGTTAGCTGAACTGTCTGCTTTCAAGCCTTGATTTTGGGAAAGCAACACACCTTCCATTGTAATACTAATGCCCAGTCACAAGACTATTCCACACCTCCAGTTCTTATTCCAACCTCAGTATATAGACTTCACTCCAGGAGGAGATGCCTTCACCCAGCAGCTAGGGAATTTGCATACTGCCTTTGTAACTACCTTTGCAAATGTATATACTGGAGAGCTGCAGTCAGTGCAGTTCAGTTGCACATGGAGTTGGAGATGGAGTAACTTCTGGTAACATAAATAATTGAGTTGTGTCTTTCTTTCAAACCTTCACCCAATTCGGAGTAGCTTTTCATGGTGCAGGCACCACAGTATACCTGTTCTGAATGAATTAACAGAAGCAGAAGGATGCTGCCCATCCAAATGTGCTCCAGGAGGACTGAAGAGCACTCTCTTTGCAAGCTTTCCCCCTTCTGATCTCCAGTTTCACAGACTGAGATTTGTCACCCACCCACGCAGCTTTAGATTAGCCATTTTGTTTCTCTTTTACCACAATCTGACTTGAATATGATTCAGCTTCCATACTGCATCACTTAAGGTAACCCTTATCTGAAAAAGCAGGGACTGACTATGGTAGATAAACAGAAAACAAGTTCATTAATGAATACAAGTAGTTGGTAGATATCAGTGGTTCAGAGAACTGGGATCAATGCTAGATTTCTAGGAGTAATTCTCCAAATTATATTCTAAAGTAACTCTAATGAGATGAACATTTCTGTCCTCTCTCTTGGCACTATTGAACCATTTCCTCCACCTTAATTCCTATGCTGCTGAGGCACTCTGCTATCTTGTCCTTCCTCAAACAGGGTTCTTATATCTCTTTACCATTCCTCACCAGTTAAACAAATTGCCATTCTAGCAGGAAGTCTAGTTGAAGCAAATCTAGTTAATGGCAGATGCTCACAGGATTGGGTCCTAGCTGCAAAGGAGTCCAAGTGAATCTTTAAGTTCCCACCTTGGCTACCTGTCAAGTGGAAAGAAATTGCAAATATAATAGAGTATTAAAAAGATGGCAGCCATAGAATATGTCCATTACATACTCTATAATTTGTGGCCAGATTTTAAGTGTCCTACTCAGCCTGTCTTTGATGGAGATTGCTCATAACAGTTTTAATCAACAGTATACAAGGTGGTTAACCTATACTGCCACCTGAAATAATGCAGACCTAATGCTTTGACTAGTTTGGGGACAAATTGCTAAGTAACTTAAAAATCTCTAACTGGGAAGACAAGAGGAAAAAAAAACTTTCCAGTGCAAAACTCTACAACCAAGTGTTCTCTGTCACTGTCAATAAATGTTATAGTTTTTTTGGATAAGTTGTTAGAAGCTACAAAGGAAATTATCATGGTTGCTCTTACAGTACCTAATCTATACTTGGCACACATGAGATAATTGATAATTATCTGTTGAATGCATACATGGCTAAATAATTGCCCGGTTGAATGACTTCTGCTATTAATTAATAATTAATGAAACAAGGTTAATAAATGCCTTGCAAAAATTCAGCGGCTTAAAATAACTGTTTTCTTTTTTATATGTTGCTGCATGCCCACTAAAGGATGAATGAAGCCCTCTTCCATGTCATATCTTCTGCGATGCTGACGAGTAGATTTTTCACTGCACTGTAGACCTCCATTAAGACACAGAGGGAAAGAAAGCATCGTCAATTGCTCATTGGCTCTTAGACCATCCACACAGTTGTAGCAATGATGCGTCCATTGAATATTGTACTCACCCAGACAAATTGTAAACACACACCCAAGTCTAGGTGAATAGAGCATTATTCACTAATGAATAGCAGAAGTGATAAACCTGTTCTGAATCTGTTTCTTCATCATCAAAATAGGAGTAGTACAAGCATTTGTTGGACATGGTGAGGCTGAAGACTAAAAGAGACACATGGTCAACAAATAAGATGTGTAATGGGAATTAGTTCATGGTGTCTAGTGAAAATTAGTAAGTTTATAAGGAACATTATCATGTGGAGAGTGTAAGCTTTTTAATAGTTTTGGTTGTTAATGTTTAGCATATGAAGAAAGAGATTTTGTAGTGACATTTTCATACACACATCTCTGTGCCTTGTTTTCTGACCTCATTTGCTAATTTTCCTTTTCCCAAAGAGTCCCCCTTCTGCTTTAATGACATATGTGTTTCATTTCTTTCTCTTATTCCCTCTTCCCCTTAGGCCTCTTCCTCTACTCATGTTACGCATACACACACACACACACACACACATACACACATACACACACACACACACACACTTATAATGAGGCTCTATATGAGAAGAAGATATACTATTTGCCTGGCTTATTTTGCTTAACATAATGATCTACAGTACTATTCATTTTTCTGAAAGTGTCATGAATTCATTTTCTTTACAGATGAATACAATTCTAATGGGCTTATGAGCCATATACATAATTTACGCATTCATTTATTAATGGATATCTAGCTTGGTTTCATAGTTTACTCATTATTCACAGTACAGAAACAAACACAATGTACTAGCACCCTATATTGTGCTGGCTTAGAGTTCCTTCAGGTATATTTCAATGAGGGGTATAGCTGTATCACATGGCAATCTTAGATCATCTATAGGTTTTGGATTTCAGATTTTAATGTTTCTGATCTATTCAAAGGATTTTTGTACAAAGTTAGAGACACTGACTTTCTGTAATAGCACCATTGGTTGAACAGATTGATTTTTCTTTGAAGGATATTTTTACACGTTTCAAGGATTAGGTGGTTAAGGCTAGGTCTTTTCCTGGCAGTAACTTTCTGTGTTTGTCACTATGGTTCTCTAGTATAGTTTGAAATCCACTATTGTAATTTCTTTAACATTGCTCTTTCTACTTAGAATTTGGTGTCTTTATGGCTTTATATGAATTATATAATTTTTTTCTAACTATTTGAATAATGTCATTTGAACCCTGATAGATATTGCATTTAATTAACTTGTAAATTACTTTTGGTAGTAAGTCTCTTTAACGTTAATTCTGCCAATCAAAAAGCACAGATCTTCCATTTTCTAGTGCCTTTTAATTTTTTTTTTTTTACTCTAAAATCAGATCATCAATTCCAAGGAAACTTTACCACAGGGTCTTCACTTCAAACCTCCCTAGGGACAAAAGAAGCTCAACTTAAGGACTAGTGTGAGCAACAAGTGACAAGTAGGAGCCAACCTGCAAAGATCTGAAAGGAGACCGCATGAATGGCACTAATATGCCTGCTATGATTAAAGAATCAATCTTTTTGCATCTATTTCTATCCTTTCTTAGAGCCCTTCTTTCTGTCATTCAGAGACTTCTCATTGTCTCCAAGAAAACTGATGTACTTACAGCAGACATGCAGAGAAAAAGATATTGATGCTCAGTTTTTATGAATTCTAAAATAACTTCTTAATGCCCATAGTGGAAGCAATAGCCTTGTGCAATATAGCTATTTTTGATATATAAGGGATTCTTTCTCTTGAGAAAAAAAGGCTTTGAGAAACAACATGAAGACTATAAAGAATGAGTGAGGCAAATAGACTAGGTTTATGCTTTGAGCGCATCAGAGCAAGAAGAAAGCTGAAGATAGAGAAGTCTGTGTGGAAGGAAGTTAAAGGCCACAAGGAGGCAAGGGTATAGGAGGGCTATGGTTCCTGGTGAAAGCTGGTGGGCTCAGTCACTAAGGGAAGAACGGGGAGGAGTCAGTATAGAGACTGGGAAGATGCTCTGTGAGCAGATGGTAGTTAATTTTTGGTGTCAACAAGACTGGTTTGAGGAATACCGAGATACCTGAAAAAGCATCTTTCTATGCATATCTGAGGATGTTTTTAAAATGGTCTGCCCTTTGATTCAGTGGACTGAATAAAGAAATGTCCTCACCTAGTGTAGGCAGCCCCTCTGTAATTAGTTAATGGAACAAATAAAACAAAAAAATGAGAGAGGATGAGAATTTGTTCTTTCCCTCTCTTAGGTAGATGAGACAACACTTTCCTGGTTTTAGACATCAAAACTCCAAGTGTACTTTCAATGCAGTATTTGCACCTGCAACTTCCTAGGTTCTGATGACTCTCTCAGCCTTGGGATAACAGATATGTCTGAATTTCTTGTCTCTTCATCTAGCAGATCACATATCCACAGACTGATTGAAGTCCTTAGTGCTCATAATCTTATGATTTGGTGCTCATAATGATATATTTATATAACCTATCACCTGCCTATGATGATTATAAATAATTATTCTATTTTAAACAGTTAAGCAAAATTGCTCTAAAACAACAAGGGAAGAGATTTTAGAATTTTCATCCAAGAAGCAATATTGAAAATAGAAAATAATTCTATCTAGTTTTTTTTCTTTTTTATTAATTAGAATTTTATTATAAATATATGGTATCCTTACATATTGTTCAACAAAGTTGGATCCACATTTTAAATGTTTTTATTTAATACTTAAAGCATTATTCCATGTGCATTGGTGTTTTACCTGAATGTGTGTCAGTGCTGATGGTGTCAGAGCCCCAGGAACGGGAGTTACAGACAGTAGTAAGCTGTCCCTGGTTCTAGGGATTGAACCTGCATACTCCGGAAGAGCAGCCCATGCTTTGAAACATTGTGCCATCTGTCCAGCTGCAAAGGAATGGGTTTTGCATGGTGTGTGTGTGTGTGTGTGTGTGTGTGTGTGTGTGTGTGTGTGTTTTCTTCTCCTTGAGCAAAGATACTATTTAGGAAATTCTATGAAATTACTACAGAAGAGATTTTGTTTATAAGCCAATAATTCAGATTAGTAACTATAAACTAAGACTTCTTAGGCACTTGCTACAAATGAAGCTTTATTATAAACTTCAAATGGAATCTTTGCAGCATCATCATCTCCATTTTATAAAAGAGAAAACTGAACTCATGAGCAGTAAAGGCCTGAGCCTAGTCTGAACTCAGAAGCGCAGTGTTGATCAGTGTACCACATGGCCCCGGTGCACAGCAATGTTTTGTAGGGACCATCAGTGTACCACATAACCCCCAGAGCAGCTATGGCTTGCAGGTATGGTCAGCGCAGCACAAACCCCACTGCACAGCCATGTCTTGCACATAACTCACTCTATCACCCACATACTCAAGGGTCTTACAGTTTGTTACACATTGGGTATGTGTAAACCATGGGGATAAGGAAGTCAACTGGAGACCACACTGCCACATCTCTGTTTATGCTGCAATGGTTCACTAATGCCTCTGCCTTAAACAGTGCAGGTGTTTCCTCCATGATAAGAACTGCAAGATGCAGTGGAAAGAACTTTGCTAACTTTGTCAGAGTATGTGTGTGACCCTAAGTAAGTAAATAAATCATTTAAATGCCTTGTGCCTCAGTGTCTCTTAGATATTTTGAGTACTCCAACACTACAACTTGTCTAGGCAAACCATTAGCCCATCCAATCATATACACCAAGAAGGTTCAGAAGCAAACTGGCATGCTTCTTCATCTCAGTCATTCTATGCAGGCCAAACTGGTGACAAGCCAAAGAATGCTAAGCCACTGTCATTGGCAGTAAAAATGTCTAGACTGGAACCGATGCTCTGACTCTGACCTGTAAAGTAAACAGAACACATTCCTGCTATCAAGGAATGGGCAACAGTGTGAAGAAGAAAAAAGAAGAGATGACGCTTACTTATGTACTTAGTATTTTAGAAAGTGTATTTTATTGAAAATTACTTGTAAAAAAACCTGTAACTTAATTCCACGCATTTCAGTATATTTGCGTGAATGGATGGTGTCTGTAATATATGCCTCCAGCTTGGAGAGTTCGGAAGAGAGGACCAGGACCCTCAGAACTGAAGTTGAAAACCTTCAGTTTTCATAGAATGCCATGAAGGTGCTCAGGATTCAGCTACATTTAATAGACTTTCTTTTTTAAAGGACATAACAGAATCCAAAATTCAGACAAAATGTTCAAATGTAGTGAGGGTAGCAGATCTTTTATCTGCTATCCAGGTCTTAGATAACATCAGAAAATTCACAGAGAAAGACCTTATGATTGTCAACAATATAGTAAGTTATTCTATACATTATTTATGGAAGAACAGCAATGTTTAACTTCTGATAGATCTCTGCAGCACCAAGTACAGCTAAACAGAAAATATTAACAGAAATCTCTAATGGTGAAAAAGCACTTAAAGAAATGTTCAACATCAGAAGTCACTGGAGAAATTCAAACCAAAGAAGACTCTAAGATTTTACCTTATAGCCATCAGAATCTTAAGTACAAAAACTCAAGCAATAAGAGATCCAGCGACACAAGCCTGGTAAGACTGCACTGCAAGTAGCCTGGGCTCAGAGAGGTCTGGGCCGAGCATGCAGAAATCTCCAACCCTCACCCCCACCCCCATTGATTCAGGTTAACAAGAACTCTGCCATAGGGACACAGTTTTCACCCAGAGGGCCCGTGCGAGCTGACATAATGCTCAGGCCATCTGCCACCGAGAATAGCAGAGATCCAGGGACACAGGCAAAATACAAGGGAGAGACAGGAAACTTTCACTTACAACAAGACCACTTATAATCACAGACAACAAGATGGCAAGAGGAACAGGAAAGAACTTACCCAATGGAAACAAAGACAACCTGGAAACACCAGAACCCAGCACTTCCATCACAGCAAACAGCGGAATGCCAAACATTCCAGAAAAAGAAGACTCAGACCCGAAATCATACCTCAAAGTGATGATAGAGATACTTAAACAAAAATGGGAGGAAAAGCATAAAGAAATAGAAGCCTTTAAATAGAAAACAAGAAAAACACTCAAAGAAATCAAAGAACTAGAGAAAAACAGAACGAAAGAAATGAAGGAATTGAAGAACAAATTTAAAATGGAAATGGAAACAATAAAGAAAACACTAAAAGAGACAATCCTGAAGGTAGAAAACCTAAAAAAGAAATCAGGAATCACAGATGCAAGCATCTCCAACAGATTACAGGAGATGGAATAGAGAATCTCAGGGGTCGAAGACAACAAGGAAAACATAGACAAAACAGTCAGAGAAAATGCAAAAGTCCAAAAGCTCCTAACCCAAAATGCCCAGGAGATCCAGGACACAATGAGAAGATCAAACCTAAGGATAATAGGAATAGAAGAGGGCAAAGAATATCAACTAAAAGACACAGTAAATATCTTCAACAAAATCATAGAAGAAAACTTCCCTACCCTTAAGAATGAGATGACCATGAGCATAAAACAAGCCTACAGAACTCCAAATAGAGTGAACCAGAAAAGAAATTCCTCCTTACACATAATAGTCAAAACACCAAGTGCCCAAAGCAAAGAAAGAATACTAAAAGCAGTAAGGAAAAAATGTCATGTAACACATAAAGGCAGACCAATCAGAATCACACCCTACTTCTCAACAGAGACTATGAAAGCTAGAAGATCCAGAACAGACATCATGCCGACACTTAGAGAACAAAAGTGTCAGCCCAAGCTGCTATACCCAGCAACACTCTCAATCACCATAGATGGAGAGACCAAAATATTTCAAGACAAAACTAAATTTACACAATATCTGACCACAAACCCATAACTACAACAAATTGTAGGTGAAAAACCCAATACAGTGAGGGAAACTACATCCTAGTAAAAACAAGAAAATACCTAAGCAAAAAAACCAAAAGAAGAAAGACACACAGGCACAATTCTACCTCCAAAAGCAAAAATAGCAGGAAACAGCCAACCATTATTCCTTAATATCTGTTATCAAAAATGGACTCAATTCCCCAGTAAAAAGATATAGGCTATCAGACTGGATACATAAACAGAATCCAGAATTTTTCTGCATACCGGAACCTCATCTCAGAGACAAAGACAGACACTATGTCAAGTAAAAGGTTGGGAAAACACCTTCCAAGCAAATGGCCCCAAGAAGCAAGCTGGAGTGGCCATTCTAATATCGAATAAAGTAGATTTTCAACCAAAAGTTATCACAAAGATAAGGAAGGAAACTTTTTACTCATTACAGGGAAAACTAATCAGGAGGTACTCTCAATCCTTAACATATATGCTCCAAACACAAGAGCACACATATTCATAAACAAACCCTACTAAAAAGCTCATAAAATACATTGTACTACACACAATAAGGGTGGGAGACTTTAATACCCCACTCTCACCAATAGACAGATCATGGAAACAGAAACTGAATGAGGATACAGTGAAACTACCAGAGGTTATGAACCAATTGGAATTAATAGACATTTACAGAACAGATCATCCTAAAACAAAGGAATACAACTTCTTCTCAGCACCTCACAGCACCTTCTCCAAATATGACCACATAATCGGTCACAGAACATGCCTCAATAGATATAAAATGATTGAAATACTCCCATGCAACCTATAAGATCACCATAGTCTAAGGCTGGTCTTTATTTTTTTTTAAACAGCTTTATTTTACAAAACAAAGATAAATGTACAGATTTTAAGCATCTTTTGCATAAAATTATATAATACATTTTTGTGAGTACTTTTCTCAGATTTAAAAATAATTTTTACATAAAACTATATGAATATATTTTTTAGTCAGTACTTGATTTTTTTAAAGGTTTGATAGTGTGCATTGAAAACTTAATAGTTACAATGAGCATAAAGTACATGTAAAACAAAATGTAACATGGAAATAGTCAAAGTTTCCTTGTTGTGTAAAGATTTTTTTGTTTTGTTTTGTTTTCTTTATTTCTTGGACTTCATACAGTCTGTGAGTTGTTTCTGGGGCAGTGCGAGCCTCTGGGGTTAGCATCCCACTATCAGTGACTGCATATTATGTCTGTTCTTTTGTGACTGGGTTATCTCAGTCAGAATGATATTCTCTAGATGCAGCCATTTTCTTAAGAATTTGTTCAAGTCATTGTTTCTGGTGGCTGAGTAGTATTCCATTGTGTAAATGTACCACAATTTTTGTATCCATTCATCTTCTGAAGGATATCTGGGTTCTTTCCAGCTTCTGGCTATTATAAATAGAGCTACTATGAACATTGTGGTGCATATATCTTTGTTGTGTACTAAGGTGTCTCTGGGATATATGCCCAGAAGTGGAATAGCTGGGTCTTCAGGTAGTATTATGTCCAATTTTCTGAGGTATCACCAGACTGATTTCCAGAGTGGTTGTATTAGTTTGCAACCCCACCAACAGTGGAGAAGTGTTCCTCTTTCTCCGCAACCTCGCCAGCATCTATTGTCATCTGAGTTTTGGATCTTGGCCAATCTGACAGGTGTGAGGTGGAATCTCAGGGTTGTTTTGATTTGCATTTTCCTGATGGCTAAGGATGTCGAGCACTTCCTCAGATATTTCTCAGCCATTCGATATTCCTCAACTGAGAATGTTTTGTTTAGCTCTGTACCCCATTTTTAATAGGGTTATTTGATTCTCTGGTGTCTAGCTTTTTGAGTTCTTTGTATACCTTAGATATTAGGCCTCTATCTGATGTGGAGTTGGTAAAGATCTTTTCCCATTCTGTTGGCTGCCATTTTGTTTTCTTGACAATGTCCTTAGCCTTACAGAAACTTTGCAATCTCATTAAGTCCCATTTGTTAATCTTTGACCTTAGAGCTTGAGCCATTGGTGTTTTGTTCAGAAAATTTTCTCCTGTGCCTATGTGTTCTAATGTTTTCCCTACTTTCTCATCTAATAGTTTCAGTGTATCTGGTTTAATGTGGAGATCTTTGATCCATTTACACTTGAGCTTTGTACAAGGAGTTAAGAAAGGGTCTATTTTCATTCTTTTGCATGCTGAGTGCCAGTTGGACCAGCAGCATTTGTTGAATAGGCTGTCTTTTTTCCATTGAACGTTTATGGTTCCTTTGTCAAAAATCAGGTGACCATATACATGAGGGCTCATTTCTGGATCTTCTATTCTATTCCATTGATCCACATGCCTATTTCTGTACCAGTACCATGCAGTTTTCAGCACAATTGCCTTGTAATATAGTTTGAGGTCAGGGATAGTGATTCCCGAAGATGTTTTCTTGTTGTTGAGGATGGATTTCGCTATTCTTGGTCTTTTGTTATTCCATATGAAATTGCACATTGATCTTTCCAATTCCATGAAGAACTGTGTTGGAATTTTGATAGGGATTTCGTTGAATCTGTAGATTGCTTTTGGTACGATGGCCATTTTTAAAATGTTGAACTTTCCAATCTATGAGCAAGGGAGATCTTTCCATTTTCTGAGATCCTCTTCAATTTCCTTCTTTAGAGGTTTGAAGTTCTTGTTGTACAGGTCCTTCACTTGCTTAGTTAGATTCACACCAAGGTATTTCATAGTTTTTGTGGAGATTGTTAAGGGTACCTTTTCCCTAATTTCTTTCTCCACATGTTTGTCCATCGAGTATAGGAAGGCTACTTATTTGTTTGAGTTAATTTTGTATCCAGTCACTTTGCTGAACTTGTTTATCAGCTGTAGGAGTTCTCTGGTGGAATTTTTGGAGTCACTTAAGTACACTATAAGGCTGTTCTTTAATAACAACAAAAAAAACAAAAAGCAATATACACATGGAAACTAAACAATGCTCCATTAAATGATACCATGGTCAAAGAAGAAATAAAAAAAGAAATAAAGGATTTTCTAGAATTTAGTGTAAATGAAAACACAACATACTCAAACCTATGCAATGCAAGAAAAGCAGCCCTGAGAAAAAACTCATAGCACTGAGTGCTTGCAAAAAGAAACTGGAGAGAGCATACACTAGCAACTTGACAGCACATTTGAAAGCTCTCAAACAAAATGAAGGAGATACACCTAAGAGGAGTAGACAGCAAGAAATAATCAAACTCAGAGCAGAAATTGACCAAATAGAAACAAAAAGAACCATTAAAGGAATCAACAAAACCAAGAGCTGGTTCTTTGAGAAAATAACAAGATTGATAAACCCTTAGCCAGACTAACTAGAGGGCAAAGAAAGAGTATCCAAATTAACACAATCAGAAAGGAAAGTGGAGACATAACTGAAACTGAGGAAATTCAAGAAATCATCAGATCCTTCTACAAAAGCCTATATTAAACAAAGCTGGAAAATCTGGAGGAAATGGATGAATTCCTAGACAGATACTAGATACTAAAGTTAAGCCAGGACCAGGTAAACCATCTAAATAATCCCATCAATAGCCTTCCAAACAAAAAAAAGGCTCAGGTCCAAATGGGTACAGTGCAGAATTTTATCAGACATTTATTGACGATCTAATATCACTATTCTAGAAAGTATTCCACAAAATAGAATCAGATGGAACACTACCCAACACATTTTTTGAGGCCACAATAATCCTCGTTCTTAAACCACACAAAGACCCTACAAGGAAAGAGAACTTCAGACCAATCTCACTTATGAACATTGATGCAAAAATACTCAACAAAATACTTGAAAACTGAATTCAAGAACACATCAAAACAATCATTCACCATGATCTAGTACGCTTCAACCCTGGGATGCAGGGATGGTTTAATATAAGGAAATCCATCAATGTAATCCACCATATAAACAAACTCAAAGAAAACAACCACATGGTCATCTCACTAGATGCTGAGAAAGCATTTGACAAAATTCAACACCCCTCATGTTAAAAGTCTTGGAAAGAACAGGAATCCAAGGCCCATACCTAAACATAATAAAAGCAATATACAGCAAACCAATAGCCAACATCAAACTTAACAGTGAAAAACTTGAAACAATCCCACTAAAATCAGGGACTAGAAAAGGCTGCCCACTCTCCCAATACCTATTCAACATAGTATTGGAAGTCTTGGCCAGAGCAATTAGACAGCAAAAGGAAATAAAAGAATACTCATTGGAAAGAAAGAAGTAAAAACATCACTGATTGCAGATGACATTATAGTGTACGTAAGTGACCCCAAAAATTCCGCCAGAGAATTTCTACAGCTGATAAACAAGTTCAGTAAAGTGGCTGGATATAAAATTAACTCAAACAAATCAGTAGCATTCCTCTACTCAAAGGACAAACATTGAGAGAAAGAAATTAGGGAAAAGATACCCTTCACAATAGTCACAAACAATATGAAACACTTTGGTGTGACTCCAACTAAGCAAGTGAATGACCTGTATGACAAGAACTTCAAATCTCTAAAGAAGGAAATTGAGGAAGATCTCAGAAAATGAAAAGATATCCCATGGTCATGGATTGGAAGGATCAACATTGTAAAATTGGCCATCTTACCAAAAGCAATCTACCGATTCAATGCAATCCCTATCAAAATTCCAACCCAATTCTTCATAAGGTTGGAAAGAGTAATATGCAATTACATCTGGAATAACAAAAGACCTAGAATAGCAAAATTTATTCTCAACAAAAAAAAACATCTGCAGGAATCACCATCCCCAACCTCAAACTAAATTACAAGGCAATTGTGTTAAAAACTGCATGGTACTGGTACAGAAATAGGCATGTGGATCAATGGAATAAAAGATCCAGAATTGAGCCCTCACATATATGGTCTCTTGATTTTTGACAAAGGAGCAGTAAACATTCAATGGAAATAGGACAGTTTCTTCAACAAATGGTGTTGGTCCAACTGGCACTCAGCATGCAGAAGAATGAAGAAAATGGACCCTTTCTTATCTCCTTGTACAAAGCTCAAGTGCAAGTGGATCAAAGATCTTCACATTAAACCAGGTACACTGAAACTATTAGAAGAGAAAGTAGGAAAAACTTTAGAACACATAGGCACAGGAGAAAATTTCCTGAATTGAACACCAATGGCTCCTGCTCTAAAGTCAAATATTGACAAATGGGACTTAATGAGATTGCAAAGTTTCTGTAAGGCTAAGAACACTGGCAACAAAACAAAACGCAGCCAACAGAGTGGGAAAAGATCTTTACCAACCCCACATCTGATAAAGGCTTAATATCCAAGGTATACAAAGAACTCAAGAAGTTAGACGCCAGAAAAACAAATAACCCTATTAAAAATGGAGTACAGAACTAAACAAAATGTTCTCAATTGAGGAATATCAATGGCAGAGAAGCATCTAAGGAAGTGCTCAACATCCTTAGCCATCAGGGAAATGCAAATCAAAACTACCTCACACCAGTAAGAATGGCTAAGATCAAAAATTCAGATGACAGCAGATGTTGGCGAGGTTGTGGAGAAAGAGGAACACTTCTCCACTGCTGGTGGGGTTGTAAACTGGTACAACCACTCTGCAAATCAGTCTGGTGGTTCCTCTGAAACTTGAACATAGTACTACCTGAATACCCAGTCATTCCACTTCTGGGCATATACCCCAGAAACAATCCAATATACAAGATAGATGCATGCACCCCAATGTTAATAGCAGCTCTATTTATAATATCCAGGAGCTGGATAGAACACAGATGTCCTTCATTAGTTGAATGGATACAAAAATTGTGGTACATTTTCACAATGGAGTACTACTCAGCTATCAGAAGTAATGACTTTATAAAATTCTTAAGAAAATGAATGCATCTAGAGAATATCATCCTGAGTGAGATAACCCAGTCACAAAAGAACAGACATAATATGCATTCACTGATAATTGGATACTAACCACAGAAAGCTCTGAACACCCCAGAAACAACTTACAGACTATATGAAGTTAAGAAAAACAGAGGCCAAAAAAAATTGAAAAACCATTACACTTAATCTTTACACACTATGAAAACTTTGACTATTTCCAAGTTACATCTTCTTTTACATGTACTTTATGATTATTATAACCAGTAAGATTTTTAAGGCATACTATCAAACATTTCAAAAAAAATCAAGTACTGACAAAAATGTATTCATTTACTGTTATGCAAAAATGCTTTTAAAATTTGTACATTTATCTTTTATTTAAATTAAAGTTATTCAATTAAAAAAAAAAAAGGACCCAAGTGACAAGCAGATGCTGGCAAAGATGTGGAGCAAGGGGAACACTCCTCCCCTGCTGGTGGGAATGAAAACTTGTGCAAACACTCTGGAAATCAATCTGGCAGTTTCTCAGAAAACTGGGAATAATTCTATCGTAAGACCCAGCTATACCACCCCTGGGTATATACCCAAAAGATCCTTCACCATATTACAAGGACACTTAAACAACTGTATTCATTTCAGTTTTATCCATAACAGTCAGAAACTGGAAACCACCCAGATATTCCTCAATGAAAGAATGAATCCAGAAAATGTGGTTCATTTACACAATGGAATACTATCCAGCCACTGAAAACAAAGAAATCTTGATGTCTGCAGGCACATGAATGGAACTAGAAAATACCATCCTGAGTGACTTAACCCAGACCCAAAAGGACATCTTGGTATGTACTCACTTATATGTGGATATTAGCCACAAAATACAGAATACATGCACTGTTTGTAAGAGTTCCCAGCCCCAACTTTTATACTCAGTAATTCTATCCTTTTCTTTCTCATGAGAGTTCTTGATTCTTCCTGCCTAGATCTGTACCCACTGTCTGCTTGCCTTTATTGCTATTAAGATTAAGATTTCTGAGGAGATAGTTCAAACTGCAGAGTGCTTATTTACCATGCACAAAGGTCCAGATCCACATAGCCTGGTACGGTGGCACACACCTGTAGCCACAGTAGGCGTACACCTGGACCCCAGGACTTGGAAAGGGAAGGGAAGAAAAATCAGAAGCTTAAATTCATTCGAGACAAAATGGTGAATTCAAGGACAACTTATAAATAACAAAATTCTTTCTTTATCATTGTCCATAGGTTTGTGTGATCTGGGCCTTATAGGCTTCTTCAGCCTCTGCGCTAAGATTGGCCCCTTTATTCTCTGTGATCCAATGGTATGAAATTGGGCCTTTGCTCCTTCAATGGCATTGCTGTTCCCTGTTGGCTTCTGTGCTTTGAGTCTGCTTTGCAGGCTAGCTTTACTGCTACATGTAGTACAACCTGCCCATCCATCTGTGGAAGGCCTCTTCTGAGAGGGTTCCATCAGCCTTTTCAAAGTTTCACATGGATCCTCCTATAGACCACTCATCCCATATTTCCCACTTCCTGTGGAATGCTGAAGACCCATTCCCATAGATGGCTGAGGACAGGAGCCGATCTCTTTTTCAGTTTATCTAAGGCTTTGTGGATTATTGTTTGCATCTGGGAAAGCGCAGCGTAGAGCTTACAAGGTGGGGCTAGAGTCGCTGAGTCAGGTACTCTAGTATCTCTAATACTGATAGAAATACCCACTGCTTCTTTTGAATGTCACCAAACAATGGTATGGATGACTGTACCCACCCCTTCTTCATAGTGGTGACATAAGAGAGGTTAGAAACATCCGTAGAATAAGTGACTACATAAGGAATTGCTGTTCACCTGCAGGTGGCTTGTCCTTTCCAAGTGCAAAGACAGGGGTCAGTGTCCTTCCTCCTGTGGACATTGAAACTCCAGCAGGAGAGAAGATGATAATCTCTCTTTACCCCTGAGACTCACAGAAAATGTGTTAAATACACGAAACAAACTATTTTAAGAAGTCAAATGACAGCATTTTTTATGAAAATAAAGAGGTCCTTCAATTAAAACACACAAATAGTTGAAATCAATTCAGTTCAATTTGGAATATTAGCAGAAAAATAAAGCAGTTTAATTAAAATGTCTTATGACACATAGATTATTGCCATAGATTAAAAACACATAATTAAAATATCGGCAAATATAAGAATTTCTGGCAGGATCTGGTTACAGGGAAATTATGACACATGTGTTGCCAGTGAACACGGAGGCAAAGCTGCAAGGTAATTGATGTTCTCCCAAGAGAGGTTCTTTCTGTCTGAGTAACTTTCATGATTTTCTTCAGTATGCTCTATATGGTTCGTGGAAGAATATCATCATTGTTACAGTCTTTGCTTAAGAATGTATTTCACTATAATCCTATTCACTGTAATTTCCTTAGTAACAGGCTGCTCTCTTTTTCTCTTAAAACTATTAAAATGTCATTCACATCACGTTCTGGATGCAGATCCAGCTATTCCCAATAGCTATTCAAAACACATAATCACCATAATTACTGTTGACATCTAATTAACATTCAGCTTCCTTTCTGCAACATCTACAGCTGGACAAACCATCTATTACAGGATAAAAACTAATGCTCTGTTGCCTTTTCCTCAAAAAACAAAAAAGAAATAAAAACTAGGATCCTAAACACCTGGGCTCTGGTTTTGTTCTCTCTGCAAATGATGGTTGGGGAACAGGAGAGCTACATCATTACCTGTCTAAATATTGTCATCTGGTACACTGGACCTTGTCAGAAAAAAAGCACACCCATGCTGTGGGTTACAGGGATGGCAGTGCTTGTGCCTGCTCTTGGAACTGTGGCTCACCAGGCGTGACTCCCAGTCTCCACTTTATATGTTATTGAAAGAAGACTGTCTTGGCTCAGCTCTTTCCAGCTGTCTTGCTTCATCAACTGCTGGCCTTCATTTTGCTCAAGCTGAATGATACCTTCAGACTCTTTCCTGCTTCCCATAGTATATCATCTTTAGGGCATCCCTGCAGGGTGAAATGTTACAGATTTTATACATCACTAGTGACTGAAACAGTTCCTCCTGCTTGTGCTATAGTGGTTCAGATAGCACAGGTAAGACAAACAGTTTTCTAGTTATATTTCAGGTCCATTCAACAAGAGGGAGTTCACATCTGGTACTGTATGCCAGGACATACACTCAGTGATAGAGAGGTCATAGGACCCAATGGGGGAGCAGATTTTATCATTTTACTAGGTGGATGAGATACATTCATTAAACCACCTTCATTCACAGATCACTATTTAACCACTGGTAAAAATGCTCAGAGCAAGTGACTATTGATATGGCATGTAGCCTTTGATACAGTTTTAATCATCTTGGATCCCAGGCTAGAAAGCTGACTTAAAGTGGAAATGGAAACAAAAATCCATGTACATTTTTTTTCCTTTATTAAGTTTGTTTTTTCAAATTTTATCCTATCATTATCATCAAAATCAGTGATTTGCAATGGGATACTTCTGTGATAGAGTGACCTCTTGTCTACAGGGTTAGAATACTGCTACACTCCTACAGTGTACAGTCATCACTGTGAAGTTACAATAGTAACCAATCCCAACATCAATGTCTGTTGATATAGACCACAGTCTTCCAGTCTCTCTGTGTTACCTCTGAACTTTCTTTAACTTCTGCCATAGAAGGTTCCCTTCTAGGCAATATTGCTCTTCATTCAGGAGCTTGAACATACAAAGTCAAGGGTAACAAGCGGGGCTTCTTTGTCTCCAGAAAGCAGTGTACCCAGTGAATCACCCGGCTCGTGAGGGGGCACTGTTTTCTCAGTCTCTCTTTGTCTCCTTGGGCTCACCCTGCTTTACCACAGATTGTTGGCAGCTGTTTGAATACCATCTTGACTCCCATAGTCCAAGGCCACCTATGAAAATACAGGCACAATGGCAGGTGTATGGGATTTTTTTTAGTGTGCAAAAGCTAGTGGCTACATCTTTTGATATGCTGTCAACCTCATCCCAATCTGTTTTCCAGTCTGGGCTAGATACACAACTTTCTTAGAAACTTAGTTAATTCCCTTACAAACGAGGCAGGGATGACCTGAATAAGCCAATGTGTACCTAATGATGCTTCCCCCTGTACAGTTCTGCTCTTTGTCCTTAGGGTGCCCAGAAGGCAGAAAGACTTGAACATGTAGCCTGTGGTTGGAAAAGCACTTTCTAGTCTTATCTTGATAGAGTTCTACTTGGCAGCTAACACAGTGACTGTCACCATCTTTTCTACAGGATGGATACTGCTCGTCTTAGCTGATGGCTCTCCTCAAGCATAGATTTGATTCTTAGCCAATCTGTTGAGTGCACACACAATAACAAATCCATTTATCTTTTCTAGTGCTTGCTTTGCCTTTTTACTTGTAGTTATCAGAAGTTTTGCAATCATACCTCATACCTTTGTGAATGTACCAACTCCACCTCTTTCCCTGCCTTATCAATCAAAGCATTGTAGGTTTTATTGTCCCTCTCCCAATAAAACTAGGGTTTCTTCTCAGTGAAAATACTCATGAAATTCTTTCTGTGTATTATCACTGGTTCTGTGTGTGTGTGTGTGTGTGTGTGTGTGTGTGCATGTGTGTGTGTATGTGTGTGTTCACATGTATGGAAGCTAATAGTCACCCTTTGGCAATATTGTTTTGAGGAGCTGTTCAGTTGTCTTTTTGAGACCATGTCTATCAAAAGAACAGAGTGTGCAAAATAGGCTCATTCAGTAAGCCCTGATGATCTGCCTGCCCCAGCTTTTCCTGTGCACAGATTACATGGGTGCTGGTTACTGAGCCAGATCCTCATGCTTGCACTGCCGGCTCTTCACTGAGTTCTCTCCTCTGCTCAAACATGTCTTGCTTCTTCCTTTTGCTATTCAGTGCTTTACTGCCAATTTTGCATTCCTTTTGGATAGTGTAAAAGTATCTTCCATCATGTGTACCAGTCATGCGTGTGTCATTAAGTTCTTATACACACTGGAAATTACTCAGCTGATTAACTAATCAATCAAGACTGTCATGATTTTCCTTCCTGTAGCATTTATAATGTTCTCACATTTTATTTAGAAATTTATTTACTCTATTACCTCTCCCTGGCATGTTCCAGTATGAGTTAATCAAATATACCAGCATATCTTGGCTCAATTACAATCTAAAACATTTTGACAACCCCTCTTAAGCATGAAACAATGGATGGCTCTAGGTGATGGGTGTGAACTTTCTATGTTATTACAAAATAGGTATTATGGATGGTACATTAGCCTCTCTCAAGAAACCTATTCCTGTGAGCAATGCCTGGTGCCATGTTGTAAGGACAGATGTTTATCCCCAAAGGACAAGCTATGGTGAAAATACAGAGAGGCACTGCACCAACTCATGGCCCAAACTTGTCATCCATGTGAGTGGATCAAAATAGAAGCCCATCTGTCAGGTGACTACAAATAGACAACTTGACTGTGGTGTCATTGTTAAGCTATTTACACACTCTTAAGCAAAGGTGCCATCACATGGTGGCTCTATGGAGAAATAAATACATGAATACGTGTTTGAATAAAGTGGCAGAAGACAGGTTGCAGAAAATGGCTGTCAGTTGGTGAGTGCTATGTGAGGCTTGCATAAGTCCTTCTTATTTTCATGGGAATGTTAGCATATCTGTGTTTCACAAGTATGGGTCAGCAGAGGTAGATGGCTCTGTTAGTCTAAGACCTGCTTCCTTCCCCTTCAGAAACAGGTTCACCTTTGTGGCTTTCACTCAGCTCAGCCTTGTTTCCACTGAACAGCATACTGGCTTGGGCAGTTTCATTCTTATGGAGCTGGTATAAGTACAAAAGAATCAGCAAAAGCTGAGGATGTCTTTTAAGACTCCAGCATTACTGCTTGAAATGTATTCAATTTGAAAATGCATATCTGACTGCTTCTCAGTGTTTATGTAAGGCTGTAGCTGAAGGTTTTCCCAGCTATCACATAGACATTCTTGAAGCACGTTTGAATGTCAGCAGGCATTGAGCCCACAGAGTGCAGACAGGCCTGGTCTGTGAGCACCACCTACCCAGGGGCAGCAGCTGAGGAGTCCAGTGTTAGGGATCATCTTGTTTTTCACATTTATTTTTAATGTCCATGAGGAGTCCAGTGTTAGGGATCATCTTGTTTTTCACATTTATTTTTAATGTCCAGGTTTAAGTGTTTCCTCTTTTGGTCAAATTGTTACAAAATGTTTATTGTAAAATTATACATTTTTTCTACAATGGGATTATGTGCTTCCAAGTTGGGGTTTTACAACAGGATTTTTAGTCATTCTAAAAAGAAACCTAATTATTAAAAAATTTACAGAGTACCTATGTGTGCATGAATTACTGTTGAAGGATCTTTTGAATGACAGCATATTGTAAGAAAAAAGTGAATAAAAGTTGGCATTAGATTATTTAAAAACAAAAAGACTCCAGCATTTTTTTCTTTAGATTTTAACATCATTCAGTCATCCTAAAGAAGTTACTTGGTCCAATGTAAAGTTGAAACCAGGGTATGGCTTTAATAAGGACTCCTAGTGGAGTAGCCAAGACTGCACCTAGGATTATGATGCTGGGGTGGGCAGTACAACCATCTGTCCACCATCACAAGCCAGATTCCAGACACCCATTGCAACAGACAAAATTCCTGCCTGGCTTCTAAGTTTATGTTGAAACCTAATCCCCAACTTGATCAAAGCTTTCAAGAGAGTTCTCATAAAGTGGAGAGAGAGAACTGAGTTCTACTCCCTGTGAGAGAGTAGCAAGAAGGCACAATCAAAGAGGAATGCATCCTCACCAGACAACACACCTGCTAGACCCTTGATCATGCATTATTCAGAACTGTTAACATAAGTGCTATTGTTTATAAGATGCTCAGCCTGTGGTAGTTTGTTAGCACGGGGCTATAGATTAAGAGAACTACGGTGTTGCAGGGACTGAGACCTACCTGTTCCAACTGAACGGGCTCTTCCAGGAATATAAACCTTACATGGTTCAAAGTCCAGCACTTTGTATGTCACATATACTAGCCAGGAGTCCTGAGGAAATGTGCCTTACCATGAGAGAAGTGATATATTCTTGTTTAACAGATAAGAATTACCTTAGTTTCTGTCTGTTTCTAAGCCAGTGTCTTCATCCTTCCTATCAGCTGTTCTCTGAGCCCTAAGTACTTTTCTAACAACCGCCTCCATCCTAAGTCATATGGAGTCAGATCTACAGCTTGCTTTTCCAATACTAACAAACATATCTTGACTTCATAACCCTGAAGTCAGCTGTGAGGCAGGGTTCCTTCACTTCCCAATTCGGTGTTGGCGGTTCCTTCAAACATCCCTTGTGGCACATGGGACTGATTGTTTCATCATTTAGCTACTCACATCTCAACACATTCCTAGAAAGTCTTCTTTAAAGAGGTGGGTTCGAACACAGTTCTCCAGGCATGTTTGTTAGCATAGAGTGAGAAGGGAGTAACAGGTCTAGCTGCTGTAACTCTGTTAGCAAAGCCCAAGACTCCATTTGTGTTTTCAAATGTAAAATCAAAAGCTTTCTTAAAGTTGACTTGGAGAGACTTGCTCCTGTGTGGAGAGTTGTTTCCCACCAGAAGCTCAGGTAGAAATATTGGCAGTGGTGAGTCATGTTTCCACAGGCAAGCTGTCAGCTTGAGCCTTCTGTATTCTGTTTGTCACTGAGATAACTCTCAGTCTCCTCAAGGCATCTAACTTAGGACAGAGACCAGTTCTACCCTCCTCTACCCATCTCCATAGAGACAGAGCTTCATCTTTCACTGCCTCCCAGGGATGTTTTCTACCTCCATCATGATCTTGTTCAAATTACTTCAATGAATATCTCAATGCTACATTTTATTTTCTCAAATAAAATTTTTGGGACATAGAAGTATGGATGCATCTTTCCTATTGTTTTGGGGGCTATCATCTCTGTTTGGAGGAAGCTGTGTCTTTTCCATTCGGTCAAAAACAAGTTTTCATAGGGAAGATGCCTAATATAGTCAAAGCTGTATAGCAGGTCAGGATCAGCACAGACCAGAAGCCTTTCTCCCTAATTCGAAAGTGTTTCTTCACAGATACCACAGTCAGCGGCTAACCTTCAGCATAGCCTCTCATATTGCAGGGCATGAGAACCTGCATGACCTTAGAATTTTTCCCAATAAAGAACCTATGAAGCTCTGAAACTAAATGTTCTTTGACTTCTTCCAAAATGCCTTAAAATCTTCCAGAAAAGAGAGGAGGGAGGTGAGACTGGGGCGGCACAGCACACAGAAGAATAAATGGCAGAGACTGTCCATGAACAGCTCCGGGTCCTTTCGTTCTATGTTAAAAGAGCAGTTCATATTCTGTTTTGTGTAATAGAGCTCAGACTCACATTTTAAGTGGTTCCTTGTATTTAAAATGTACTGACTCAAACCAAGGGTCATTTAATAGATTCATGATTGGAGAGAAACATTAGGTGGTGGGTCTTGGTCTCAGAAATTAACAACACCAACTGCTCCATCTTTCTTTCCAGTGGCCATTTTACTATATTTTCCTTCTTGAAATCGTCTAGAAATATTCCTCAACCCTATCACTTTATTAATAGCAACAGTATCCTTAGGCACTTAGATTCTTTATCCTATTCTACTTAATCCTCAAGAAGCTAGAAGTTACAGATGGGGGCTTTATGGAAAATATATAGCAAAATAAAATACAAGTATAAAATATTTAAATTGTGCTATTTTCTCCTTTGTCAGATTTGGAGTATTGATAGTCTTTGATTTGGAGGAAGAACCTGACCTTCCATAGCAATTTTCTCAAACTAAATACCTGACAGCCAGGAGACATGCCCTAGACTGTTCTTGACATGAAGAAAAGAGGAATGCTGTCAGTGTGAGAACGGAAGGCCCTGGCTGAAAAGGATGCAGGGTCCGACCTGAGAGTTGCCTCGCACAGATATTACTTGGATGTCTTGGGAGGCAGCAATTGTCCACATCTCCCACTAGACACAGGATATTGATTTGCCCTCTGGTTGGCTTTATCGTTCACTTTGTGAGCTCTCACTTCTCTGAAGCTTGTTTTTTTCGGGAAGGGAGTTCTCTATGTTTCATTTTTAGGCTAATAGCTTTCCCGAGAAGCACGCTCTTGATCAGCCTTGTGATCTGGATGAATCACTGATGTGAAGGTAATTAGAGAAGCTTCATATGAAGACTCGCCAACTCTAGCATTAATTAACCATGGGGCTGAGTCCATGCAAGGCCCATCTACACTCCCAGCACAATTACTCAGAGAGGTGGGGACGCCAGGAAGGGCTGCTCCTGTCTGCTCGGTCTGGCCACATGTATGTGGTTATGATCAGGTGACTGCGATGTGCCAGCCGTAATGGTTACACGGCTTCATGTTTAACCTGTTCTCAGTTAATCCCCAGATGAGAAATCCAGGGAGGGAAGGGGAGACTGAGCAAAGCAGAGAAATGGGCTTCAAACAGACCTACTGTATTGCTGAGCTTTTGATAACTGAAGCAGTAAAAGAGAATGAAGGAGCAGATGCAGTATTAGTAAGAATAAAGCAAATCAAACTCCAGAGTGATTTTTGCATATATCACACAAGGAAACAAAACGAACATGATGCAAAGTCCAACACGTGGTACAGATAAAGTCACACGACTAACCTGCATTCCTTAAAGAAATGCTGTATACAGAACATAAAGCACCTCTGTGTGCTACTCACTCCGTCCTATCAGGTAAGTCTATTACCTATCATTGTCTCTTGTCACTAGTTTCTCTGCAGTTTTGTATGGGAAATGCATTAGCGCACATAAGTTGTGTGGCTTTATGTAATTTACCTAATGTTTGAGTTTGAATTTTATCTTCATCAACTAAAAAAGACATGACCACAGTTGATACATCTTAGAATTTAGGATTTACATATGTGTATGTGTTCACATGTGTTATATATATAGATGCATATACTTATATAGGTAATGTATTTTTAAACATGGTCTCCCAGTGGACCAGGAACTTGCTGCTATGCCTAGGTTATCTTTCCAGCTGGCCAGGGACGCTCTTGTCTCTCTCTCTCCAGTACTGGAATCATAGGTCCATGCCCTGTCAACTATAGCTTTTTCTGTGGCTGCTGGAGATTCTGAAATCAATGTCTCAGGCTTATAAAAACAGGCATTCTACCTAGGATGCCATCTTTGAAGTTTGTCTGGATGAATGTGGTATGCACAAAATGCATAGCATCATGCACAGAGGGTCAAGCACAGATTCAGGGAATAAACAAGGCTCAGCGCTTCTGGGGCTGTAATCACTAATGCAACACATTGCCTGCGGTGCTGAAACTGAGAGACTCTTGGGAAAACTCTTGGATAACTCACATACAAAGAGGTATAAGAGGGTCTGTTTCTACCTGAAATGTATCATATGAAAATAATTCAACAGTGGCATGGAACAAGATGTAGCCTGCATTTGATTGATAGTATTATCTCTAATAACCTTGAAGTTTTTTGAAGAAAGACAGGCATCTTGAAACTGTCTCCCAAAATAACATGGAAACTCAGACCAAAAATAGGAAACTGTCCTTCCAAACATCAACACATTCAATGATGGTCAGGCACTCCCTCAAAGTCCCAAGGTGAGTCTGTTTTAGGATTTTTAAGTACCATGTGTGCCCAGCTTTTCAAATGATGTTATACGCAGTGAGAAATCTGAAAGTTTGATTTTTTTTTGAAAAAGACACAAATATTATAAGAATTATTTTTTCATTTTAATCCCAGGTGTGGGGCTATGGGGCTTCTGATTATACTTTGCCTCATGCTCTTTCAGAGGTACAGTTTGGCAGCTGCACGTAGTCTCTGCAATTGTGTGGAATTCTCAGAACTTTTCAGGGGGTATATAAATGCTAGGGCACGCTGAGAGGCTGGGATGGTGGTTGTTGGTCATTTCTGGAGGGGGAGGGGAGTGGTTGTAGTTTGTTAGAATTCAAGAAAATAGTTTCAGGTCTCCCTCTCCCTCCCTCCCTCCCTCCCCCCCTTATCTACTGCTAAGAACTAAAACCAGAGGTGAGTGTGAACAAAGAGTAGGGAATAAAAAAACCCACTAAGTAACTGAGACCAGATACAGTTATAGATGACCTGATGGTTAGTAAGTACATTTTTCTGGAGTTATCTATTCATTACTTTTATATGAAGGTCTTTATGTAAATATCAAAAGCATAAATGAATTACCGACTCTCGGGGACGGTGCTCAGTGTTACTGAGGTGATCACTGTTTGCCGTCAGAGAGAAACAGCAATGGGTGCCTAAGGCCTTCGGGTCTTTGATCATGGAGAAAGGTTCTGTGTGGAATGGGCTCAGTGTCATGGCTTTAGGTGATAATATACTGATTATGCAAATAATAATAATCTATTATATTTGCTGCCTGGAAAAAACAAAAGAACATTTTGGTAGAGACAGATGTCATCTCTAACCCACAGTGGATGGGTGAAATTTATTTTCTGAAAAGATTAAGAGAATCTACCATGTTTGAGAAACAAAATGTACAAGCACTTGTTTAAACTAAAAATTAAATTAAAAACTCTAGAGTTATTTCTTTCAATGTTATCCTTAGCAGCCAAACCGCATTGTAATGGACCTTTCTGTTCCCTAGTAATACTCCATCAGAATTCAGCTAGATTTATTTATACCAGGTAGAAGTAGGTGCAGGGTTAGACTTCAACAGCAAGTGAAGCAGAAGGAAAAGTGAGCAGGAGAAACGAGTGTGTAGTGCAGATGATGGTCAGACAAAAGCAGCTGACATTTCCTGTCCTTTCTGATCCAGGTAAGACCTCTCCATCTGCCACTTTACTGTGACAGGTCACTTGCACTCTCTGTCCTTCATGGTGTAAATGGACTGATCCTTGCTACCTTGAGGATGGCTGACATGGTACATATAAAAGCTCTTGGAATCCAAGTAGGGACTTTTCTCCTTGCCAGTAATAGCACACACATTCTGGGCACTATGCTGGCATCTCCTCTGGCATTGTCTCATTTCCATTAGAGAACCATGAAAGCCTTTAAACTGAACCAGGCAGTAATGGCTTTCACCTTTTGGATGGATGTTTAGCAGTGTTTGAGCACTGTGATGAGCAAGCCACACCATATCTAGCATTTTTCATTTTGTCCACAAATGGGCAAGAGTGAAATCGCTGCTTCTGAAGAATATAATAAACAGCTTAATTGTACATCTTAATCAAAAGGCTGAATAAAAGTAGATAGATTCCCAGTCAGATCTTTCCATTGAGGGTACATTTCACAAATCAGACAGGAAACATTATAACCTCCAAATGGTACCCAGGTGGCTGCTGAATACATCAAAGGGAGGACACCCAGGAAATGATGAATAGCTGTGAGATTCCAATGTGATGGCTTTTGATGGAACTGAAAGGTTAGGGATAAATGCTAACCTTGCATTTATCTCCACACCCACAAGGAAAGAATCTGGGCTGACCCTGGAGGAGGGTGTGATAGCTCCTGGCTGATTGCTTTCCTAGGACTCCAACCCCATCTGCTGCTATGGGAACACAACACCAGCAGCACCCTAGAGAGGCAGCAGGCTGTGATATTTTTGTTATCTTACAGACTTAGTGTGTACCCTGGTGTGTAACTTGGGGGTTGGGGGATGTTACAAGCTGGACTTTGGTCTCCTGATTCCTTGATTGCTTTTTCCAGTCAGACGTATAGGATGTACATTGTTTGATAAAAAACAAAAAGCAAACAAAAGAATGCTCTCATAAATGCAGCCATTCTTAGGACCTTCTCTTTACTGCCGGCCAGAAGCTACCATCTTTAACCTCCTCCACATTGCTGACACCGCCTCCTCCTTGGCCTGTCTCAATTCTCCTGGGATCCTATCCTCCTGTGTCTCACTATTCTTACCCAGAACCTTCTGTTCTTGTGTGTGTGTGTGTGTGTGTGTGTGTGTATGTGTGTGTGTGTGTGTGTTTCTTCTTAGTGTATCAGCCCAGTGAGTCTAGGAACCAGACCTACAGTATTGCTGGTCACATACCCAGTACCAAAGTCAGCTCTAAGTACATAAGCCTCAATAGATTTAAGTTGATTCATGAATTATCATTAAAATGAGATATGCTGAACACTAGTGCAACCCAGTACTTTTCTAACAGTAATTTTTAGTCTATTTGTAAAGGAGAATACTTGATGGTATGTCTCTTTTTAGAGTTATACCAAAGTCCTAGCTAGGCTTGAGAGTGATATACTGGTACTCCTGTCTCACATCTCTCCATCACAGTCTTTCCTTGGATTCTATCTTTCTAGGCCAGTGCAATGTCTGCCTCACTGTGAAATAGATAGCCGTTAAACTGTGTCTCTTATTGTACGTTTCAGGTAGGTATTCATCTTGCCTTGCTGAGGATATCTGTGTTTTCTAGTCAACTAATGGCCATCTATGGCAGTGTATCTGGATGGAGGAATCTAGCCTGGTTTTCATTTGAAGTCACTTGGAGTCACTTCAAAAGTGCATTAGTAGTACCACTTTGTATTGAATTAATACCAATATAATATAATATATTGCATATCTACCATATGCTTTATACTATTAAGGAAATTAAAGATATATATGAGTATCTATTATATATGTATATATCATATAAAATGTATTATTCGAGTGAGTTCTCATAGCAACCCTATACGGTATATGTATGCAAGGGCCACAGTAAAGGAACTGTAAAAATAGACACTCCATAGTTAAGGATTTTTTAAAATTGTGAGTAAGAGAGAGAGAAAATATCCAGAGGCATTTGGAAAAGTTCAGAGTTGAGAGAAAGAGAAACAGAATGAATATGGCAGGCCTAGTAAGGTAAGAATCATGGAGACTAGCAAGAGAAAGCCCAAGAAAGAACAGTGGAGATAATGGAAGGACAAGTGGGAGAACAGAGACTAGTAAGGAGGGTAGCAGCTAGGAGGAGGAATGTCTGTGACCTGAACAGTCCTGGGAGTTTGGGGTGGGGATGAGTGATGGTTCTGTGATCTCTGACGTTAGTATGGGGTCTGTAAAATGTATAACAAGTACTTGTAAGTAGAGACAGAGGAAACCTGCATGCCAGCTTGGACCTCGATATGACAAGTATATATCAGTGGGGATGTATTTCCTCCCACAGGCAAGGAAGTGACTCCTGCTAGACAGGAAATCCACTTCATAAATTCCTAGGGAATGTTGGTTTTTATCTAATGAACAGAAATCCCTCTATAGTCTAGTTTGAGCTCAAGGATGGATATATAAACTTCCTGTGATATAACAGTGAGAGAAATTCTCTCTTTCTCTCTCTGTCTCTCAATTCTCCCTCTCCCCATATAGATGAAAAAAACTAAGGCAACAAAAGCTAAGTAACTTGGCTGTGGTCATATAGGGGGTAAGTGGTGAAACAGAGATGTGACTCCAGAGGACTAGGGCCAAACTCTGCTTTTGTAGCTCCCGTGTTAACCCCATTTCAAAGAAGCCTGAGTCTGTAGTAATGCCATGTGCCCCAATTCTCAGAGGTAGCAAACAGCATAGGCAAAGCAACTGTACCACTGTACCTGGCTTCAGCACTTTTGTCCTTAATAGCCATGTTTATTGCTCCATCCTGAACTATACAGACAATCCCAGAGCCTTCTACCTGTGAACTCTTATTATATGTAATCTCCAGCTCCATTAAGAGTAGAACCTTTATTGCTTAGCTAAAATGCACTATCAATCATTAATAGTTGTGTAATCATAACTTTATTATGGAAAAGATATTAGAGTCAGTGTTGGACTCTTTCCAGATCTGTAAGAGGACACCCCAAGTGCCTGATTCCATGCAGTAAGAGGCAGTTTTCAGAAACGAAACTGATCTCCTGTTTCAGCAACACAAAGCGACTTCATTCTGAGGTTGTAGCATTACACAAACTTCTCTTATGATCACATTCCATCTTGTATTTTTCCTGTCAGAGAGATGGCCATTAGCATAAAAGGACTCCAAAAAGAGTGTTGCTCATGACCCTTGAAATAATTGCTGTGTGTATGTGCATGTCTGCTTGTGAGGTTTACCATCTTTCTTGCCCATTTGGACACTGATTGGACAATTAACTTCAGCTTCACACAGCTGCTGGGAGATTCTCAGGGGGTCCAGTGAAGGACAAGGGTCTACTTTGGATGCTGTGCTTCCTGGACTGGAATTAAGTTAACCCAAGTTCCTGAGGATTTTGCCATCACAAAAAGCTGATGGGGATATGTCATTCCTTGTTGGAAATGGTGATATAATAGGTCTCTATTTTCTGACTGGCATGTGCTATATGCAATGTTTTTTTCTCTTTTGGTTAACTTTCATCTACATTAATAATCTATAAATTTATTATTACTACACTAAATGCACTAAAATATCAGTGGCTCATCTCTGGTTTTTCTTGACAGTGTGTGACTTCTCACATGGTGGCTTGCTTCCTCAGAGGCTTTTCACATATTACACATGACTCAATGCAGTACAGTTCATTTACCATGTCTCTTACCAATAGACGCCTTCCTTCTTTCTGGGTTATAAATAAGACCAATGTAATAGGTCTCATATCCTTGTTCATGCAAAAGAGTGCTGCTCAACTGTAAATGCTGGATGTTCAGTTGTTACATAGTCATACAGAAGTTTCTGGTATAGCTTCTTATTTTATATTATGTGTTATATCAACTCGAGAAAATGACTATTTCTATGTAATGATGAAATAATTGCCAAACTCATGTTTTCAAATTTAATGCATTTTAATTAACCCCCTGTAGTGTCTCGTTGTTGATAGAATACTTTTTGTTCATATTATTCATATCTCTACAGTATATACCACTTTTTGTTTTTAGGAGTTCTTTATATACTATAAGTCCTAAATTTGTCTTTTATACTTTTATATTACCAATACTTCCTAGACAGATAGAGTTTAGATCTGCTTTCCCCATAACCAAGTAATCTCTCCAGGATCAAGATCGTTCTTTTTAGTCAATATATTTTCTCTAGATCATTGTGCTAATACATAGTGTGTAGAAAAACCAAGCCTCTGCCTCCCTGCTTCCTTATTTTTGATATCAAAAACCAAGTCTCTTAACCCTTTCGAACCCTTTTGAAGAGACCATCATCTGTTTATTTTGGTGTGGAAGCATGTTCAGACTTACAGCTGAAGGATGGGAAAAGTAGACAATGCAAATGAACCAATCAGAACCAAACTCCTTCAGAACCTGATGCAACTCCAATCAGATGCCTTCACTGGGAGCAACAAAAGTCCGTAGGTACTGGCAATCTTGTCTAAGAGATCTGACATCATTGTGTGCTCTTTGACCTTGTCTTGTTGAGCCTAACAATAGGCACTCCTTCCCTTTTTTAGTATAAAAATTAGGTTTGGATTATTATTTTTATGCTTAAGATAAGGTTTTAGTTATTTGACTAAAATAGAGCTTAGCCTTGTATTTCATCAGCTTAATGTATAATTTAATAATACACTCTACACAAAAGGGGACTCCATAACTTTATTCTAATTTCTTTGACAACAACTAAAAAGAGTTCATTATTTTTATCTTTGTCGATCATAATTTGATAAAAATGAAATTCCACAAAAAGCTCAAATTCTAAATCTCATTATTCAAAGACCAAAAAATCTGTTGGGTTAAAATATGACAAAATCTATTTGCCCCACCCCTTTTGCCTACTTATGTGAAATTATATAATTGAGCAGATTGCAATTAATGGCTTTGAGAGTCTAAATACATTTTTGATGGAAGCGTTATAATTCCTAGGACCACATATAACTAGTCTCTAACAGTCATGTTTTGAATTGTACCACCTAAAATGTATAAGTTAAAGCATAACTCCAAACTTTTCACAGGATTATGAGGAACATTAACTGAATTCAGTTTATATCTGAGAGGTTAGTGTACACTGGGGCATGCCAGCTACTACTCCCTCCGCATCAAGAAGCTGGCTGAACTGTTTGTTGTCTCAGTGATAGACTTGACTATGGAAGGCTGATTGACACAATGTACTTTGTCTTCCCAGAAAAATTCAGTGACTAAACACAGGCACCGGAGCCCATACCCTTTCTCCCAACAGGCAGCAACTTTGGTCCTGCCTGCAGAAGTGCCTGCAGGGTCAGCGGAACCTTCTGTAACAATATTGCCATAGTCTTTTCTCTCCTGGTCTCTGTCTTTCCCCATGACAATTTCAAGCACTTATGATGTGTGTCAAGTTCTGTCTGGTGATCATCTAGTTCTTGACTAGGGTCTGCTCCACAGGAAACTAGGCTTGTAATACACCATGCTGGTCTCTCTCAAGGGCTTCAGCCCCTGTTACCTCAACTTCCTCCAGAGACACTTCCAAGAATCTACCATTTGTCCTACTTGGCCATGGGTACCCTTCAGGCCGAGCATGGTTTCTTCCCATCTCTCCGCTCCTCTTTTCCAGCCAGCTTTTTTAGGTGCCTCCATCGGGTTTCTTTGCTTCTGACTATGTATTTTCATCTTTCTTCCTCTTCCTGTTCTTTAGTTTCCAGAAGTTTCTCTGATTGGCTAGAAGGATGAGGTACACTTTAGGAAGCTACAGTCAACTACATTAAATTACAGTAATAACGTTGTTTTTACATAGGCTTGAGATGTTGAGCAAGGTCCAACTGAAGAAGCTGGTGGCATTTACAACTTTGATTAACTTCGATATGCCAGTGGAAATAGAAGCTCATTATAAAATAGAAATTTATATATTTTAACCTTTGCTTCTAAGCACAGTGAAATTCTAGCATAATTGTGCAGTGAACTTTTATATACATTTAAATAAGAGAGTGATTAAAATTATAATAGTGAAGACTGAAAAATAAAACACTTGCCACGCAAGCAGAGTTCAGATGCCCAGGACCCACATAAAAACCAGGCAGGAGCTGATAATCATTCTAGGGTTAGACACAAGAGATGCCCAAAGCAAGCTGGTTAGCCAGACTAGTCTTGTGAGTTCCAGGTTCATCTAAGAGACCCGGACTCAATTAATAAGGTGGAGAACAATTGAAAAATATTCTAGACATCAACCTCAGGCCTCTAAATGTGCATGCATATACATGTGAAACATGAAAAATAGTAGTGAATATAAGGTAGTACACAGAGAATTACAGAACTTTGAGGCCTATAACTAAGTCATGAGAGTTATGAAGATCACGTGAGATGTCTATGCAAAGCCAAACACACAATGTATACATGGACCACAGTGCAATATGCTTTGAAACAGTAAGTTCAGCCCCTGCCTTGAGAATATGGCAGATTTCCTAAATGAACTGTGAAGTCAGATAGGACCTGACTCCAGAGAAATGGATTCCTGAGGGCTCACTGCAGCTTCTTTTAGAAAATCATAGTTATTCTGAAAGCAGAGCACAGGACACTTAGCAGGGATTTTGTCTCCCCTTTGACCTTAGACAGGCCATTGTTACTGAGGGAGACAGAGTCACAGCCCAGTTCGACTCTTTGTACTCAACTGCCTGAAGAACATATGCAGCTCCCACTAAACTGATCCTCTCGGCAGCAGAGCCATGCTGATCCCAGGTCTTCCACCCAGGACTCGGGGCTGATCCTTGCATGGTGAGTCATAGCAAGTTACATGTTATAAAATGAAGCAGGGTGAGGAGAGGAAGGAAGGGCTGAGGGAAGTAAATATAATTCAACTCTGCTCAACTCTCCTAAAAGATAATTACAACCAAACAAGAAAATTAAATGTCAAAGTGCCAGACTATATTATAATTAAATGAGCACAGAGCCGGTTACAGGAACATTAAGGCTACCATCTAAATGATTCAAACAAAGCTTGTTAACAAGGAAGGCAGGCACTTTGCCATTACTCTAGAACTCAGCACTGCCCCATCCCTTGGGAGATGGCAGGCAGCAATGGCACATGTGGATCACTACGGGGTCGAAGACAGGTTTTTCTTTGTTGTTGTTGTTTATTTCAGTGGTAAGACAATATGGTTCAGTCCTCATAGCAGAGGGAATAAGCACATTAGAAGACCTGACAATTCAGAATGTGGATTCTCTGCATTTATCTCCTACCTATAGAGTGAAGGCTAGAAAGAGCTGCAGAGAGCTACGCCTCTCAGTGCCTTACCTTTATCACCTCTCTGTAGGTGTTGACCACACACTGTTGAAACAACCAAGCCTGTCCCAAAGAACCAGATGCCTTCCTGTGACCCAGTCATCTAAGTACTCGAAGCCTCTACGATGTCACTCAGCCTTCTCCTCATAAGCTCGGACATGTCTGACTTATGGTTTTGATAGTCTTCGCAAGATTTCAGGCTATCAGAGCATAGGATGCGTGACTGGTTTTTCTCTAAAGTTATTGGCTGCTTCTAGTATAAAAATAGTAAATGACATATTAAATGTTTCACCCAAAGGAGTAACAAAGGACTTTTGGTCAACTTTTCCTTCTGTCAATTCTTAACAACTTATCCCTAATCTTTCAGCTCCTACATCATTTGAAAACACATTTCAAGTAAAGATCATCCTGAAGCAACCCAGCCCCAAAAGGACAGGCATGGTATGTACTCACTGATGAGTAGATATTAGTCAAAAAGTACTTAAAACCCATGATACACCCCACAGACCCAGAGAAGTTAAGAAGGAAGGCCCAAATGAGGACACTTTAGAAGGTGGGAACAAAATAGTAAGGGTAGGCAAAAGGAAGGAGAAACCTGAGTGGGAAAGGGAAAGGGGAGGGAAATAGTGGGCAGGATCAGGTATGGGGAGAGACAGGAGAGAGGGCCAGAGGGCCAGAAGAATGAATAGAAATATGTAGCTGCCCAGGGTTGGGGAATTTCTAGGAAGTCCCAGAGACCTGGGATGCAGAAGGCTTCCAAGACTAAATACAGTTGACCTTAACCAAAATGCCCAACAGTGGGGATATGGACCCTGAAGAGACCACATCCAGATACCAATCCACTTATAAAAGTTTCAACCAAAATTTCTTTTGTCTAAAAAAAAATGCAGGGATAAAAATGGAGCAGAGTTTCTGTATATCATCAGTATCTCCTCTCATACCTGATCTAGTCCCATTTCTACACACTCCTCTCTTCCTTCAAAGTCCCTCCCGCCCTCTACCTCCAAAGGGTAATTTGTTCCCCCTTCTAAGGACTGAAGCATCCACATTATGGTCTTCCATTCTCTTGAGCTTCATATGGTCTATGAATTGTATCTTGTGTATTCCAAGCTTTTGGGCTAATGTCCATTTATCAGTGAGTACATACCATGTATATTCTTTTGTGATTGGGCTACATCACTCAGTGTAATAACAAGGGATGAGGAACTAGGGGTAGCCACCAGCAAGTCCCAAATGCCAGGAAAGAATGAGGCTCCCAGGACCCAGTAGAGATGAGATTAGCTGAAAAGTCCAACAAAGGGGAGGGAGAACCAGTAGAGACCATATCCAGAGGGTGGCAAGGCCCCTGGTTGGGAGATGGGGCCAACCATGCTTTTCAAAATCTTAACGCATAATTGCTCCTGTATGAAGGAAATATAGGGACAAAGAGTGGAGCAGAGACTAAAGAAAAGGCTATCTAAGACTGTCCCACCTGGGGATCCATCCCATATGCAGCCACGAAACCAAGTCACTATTGCTGATGCCAAGAAGTACTTGCTAACAGGAGCCTGATATGGATGCCTCCTGAGAGGCTTTTCCAGAGCCATACTAATATAGATGAGGATGTTTGCAGCTGACCATCAGACTGAGCACTGGGATCCCAGTGGAGGAGTTAGAGAAAGGAGTGAAGGAGCTGAAGGAGTTTGCAACCCCATAAGAAGAAAAAGAGTAGTAACCAACCACATCTTCCAGAGCTCCCAGGGACTAAAACACCAACCAATGAGCACACATGGGGGGACCCATGGCTCTAGCAGCATATGTAGCAGAGGATGGCATTGTCTGACATCAATAGGAGGAGAAGCCCTTGGTCCTGTGAAGGCTCAATTCTCCAGTGTAGGGGACTGCCAGATGAGGTAAGAAGGGGTTGGAAGGAGGGGAAGCATCCTCATAAAAACAAGGAGAGGGGGAACCAGGAAAGGGAATAACACTTGAAATGTAAATACATAAAATATCCTATTAAAAAAGAAAGAACGAAACAAAGAAAGAAAGAAGAAAAGAGAGAAAGGAAGGAAGGAAGGAAAGAAGGAAGGAAGGAAGGAAGGAAGGAAGGAAGGAAGGAAGGAAGGAAGGAGAGACTAAAGGTATGGCGGATCAGTGAGTGACTGGCCCAACTTTGAATTTATTCCATGGGCATGCACCAATCCCAAACAGTATTACTCATGCGAAGTTGTACTTACATACAAGAGCGTAGCATGTCTGTCCTCTGAGAAGCTCTACTCAGCAGCTGATTGAGACAGATATAAATACCTGTGGGTATTGCTAAGCATTGGACAGAGATCGGGGACCCATAGAGAAGCGTTTGGGGAAGAATTGAAGGAACTGAGGGGATGGCAACCCCACAGGAAGACCAACAGTGCCAACTAATCTGAACCCCTGGGAGCTCCCAGAGACTGAGCCACCAGCAAAGAAGCATACACAGGCTGGTCTGAAGTCTCTGACATATATGTAGCTATGGGCTGCCTTGTCTGGCCTCAGTGGGAGAGAATGCACCTAATCCTATAGACACTTGATACCCCAGGGAGGGGGGGATACCTCATGGGAACCCTCTCACAGGTGAAGGGGACGGAGATGGGGGAAGAACTCTACAAGAGAAACAAGGAGCTAGGGGCAGCATTTGGTATATAAATAAATAATAAAAATAAAATTAAAATTAATATGCATTAAAAAGACAGAAATTAGATCATCTGCAGTAAGGAAAGTCAAAGACAAGACATTATTAAAGGCCAGGCTCACATTTCTTCAGTCAAAGGCTGAGTATCACAAAAATAACTTTCTAGATTGCCGGGTAATTTTGTGTCTATTCCTCCGTTATTTGCATAACAATGTGAAGAGTTCAAGGCAGTGGTTCCTAAATTCTGTGGCACATTTTTTTCTGAGCCGTGATATTAAGATAGAAAACGTTACAGCACAAGTAGAAAAGTTATTTGGTTTTCAATTTTCCAGCATTTCTTTTAACAAGGGGCTGGTGTCTCTTTAACTTGTTCAAAGCCCTTGTAGAGCCTTGGGTGGAGGAAGATAGTAGGAGAGAGCCAGGAGGTAAGAAGAGAGGCAATGGAGAGAGTAATTGTCCACAAAGCACTGTGTGGTGTTTGGAAAGAATTTAATGACTCTTCTTCACTGTGCTTTTAGGGCGCTACATAAAAAGAATAAAAAGTAATATTAAGTAAAGCACAGGAAATACCAGAGAATAAAAAACTCAAAGTGACTTTAGACCACTGGGGTTTGTATCTGTCGTTATTGCCTATGTCTACAACTTGCACAGTGGAGGCCATGTGACTCTTTCAAATCAAACCCCTTCTGCTTAAGACTGCCTCCTATGGGGATGGCAAGATGGCTTAGCCAGGGAAGGTGCTTGCAGTCAAGGCTGATAACCTTAGTTCAATCCCTCAGACCGACAATGTGGAAGAAGACCAACTCCTGTAAGTTGTCTTCCTATCATATAAAGTTCACATACATGCCATTGTGTGAATGAATACACATGAGTGTTTGAGTATGTATGTGCATGTGAACACACACACACACACACACACACACACACACACACACAAACACACACACACACACACACACACACACACACATTTAATAATAAAAAGTACTCCTCCTACCCTAAATAACGTTACAGTAGTTGAGTGGGGAAAAACCTGAAATGAATCCAACTTAAACAGTTTTAGCCATACTTTCTTCAGTGAGCTTCCTAAAATCTGTGAGCTTCAGTTTCTATTTTAAAATTAAAGAGTGGATGAGGGCTGAGCTGGAGCAATAGGCTTACCTCCCAGAATTGGAATTTTAAAGAAATCAATACAAAGAACCCAACATAGTTCCACATACAGAGTAGAGACTCTACAAATGTCTTCACACATACACACAAAATCAATGGAAAAGCTTAAGTAGAAATGAGCTTGACAATTCCAATATTATATCACTTAGAGTTTCAAACACCAGAACTAGTCTTAGTAATGATGGATCGAGCTCTGCTTTTCTGAGACAAGACCCACCCATGGTAGAGGTTTGCTCACAAGACCGACTGGTTTCAACACAAGAACCTGAAGTTGCGCACAATGGCCAAGCAGCGATACTTCGTGGAAGGGGGAGAGGGGAAGTTGACCTGCCTGGGTCTCTTTAAAAGTTGCTCTGTTTGGGAGATATATTAACACATGACGTGCACACATGCACACGGATAGCAAAGTTTGCTTATTGGTATACTAATCAAATTGTGTCAAATGTATTTTGATTCATTTTATTTTTTCTGTATAACTCAATGAACTATATAGGTTTATATTCTATTTGATATAGTTATCAAGATACAAAACATTTATCTTTCTTAGTATTTATCACAGCACTTTATGATTTATTTGAGTATTAGAGGAAAAAAAAGATAAAATCCATTAGATTTGTTTTTTTAAAAATACAACAAATTCTGTCATGACCCTCTCATTCTCTATTCATTTGTTTTGCCTTATTTCACCATCCTTCAATTTGAAATGATTAGTAATTAGAATGCCTAATTTCAATTTCAGTAAAATACATGACATTTCAATGAAAAATGCTGGTTTTAAAATGAAAAGAAAATGCAGCTTGTGCAGGATACTCGTCCTTTGGATGATGAGTGATATTTTATTAGAGCTGCCCATTTGGGGTATATAGCCTCTAAACTTATTCTTTTGTCTTAGTATTGTTTAGATGTTGGCACAGAGCAACAGGGAGAAAGACTCAGACTTGTCTTTGAAGTGCCACAATAAAGTGTTCTAGGATGTTGGGCAGTCACACAAATCTTTTCTGCAACATTTTAGGCATAAACAGAAGTAGAAAGGAGCAATGGTGCATGCATTAGGACCCAAGATTGCACATCCAGGACTGACTTCAAATTAGGCACCTGTACAGCAGGTATCTTTAAGGTACTGAAGAAAACATCCTGTCTTCCTGGGTGTCCTTAAATAGGTAATTTGGACCAGGGTTTCCAAAATGCCAAGAAGTCATGAGATATCTTTAACAACTTGTTTCAACCTGCTCTTCCTGCTTTAGTATCAATATGCTTAATTTTCAAAGATAATTTTTCATTACCATTGTATTTATAAGCTGGTTAATTACATGATTGAAAGTCATCTATAAGAAACAAATACTTAACTATGGTATAGTAAAATATGATGAACAACCATTATTTTGGAATTATTTTATTATAATTGATGAAAAGTGTATATGTACTTTAAAAAATATAGTATGAATACCCATAGGTAGTAGATACTGTTCATCATCTATGATGGTCAAGGTTAATCAACACATCCATAGTCCTAGGCACGGTTGTGTGGCTGTTGATGAAATTTATGGTCCAATGTCTTAAAAACTTTCAAGTAAACAATATAGCAATCTTTTATGGGCATTATTGACAGCTCTTTCCCAAACTGTGGCAGAGAAGGAGTGTCTGAAACCAAGAAGTACGTCTTTCTGTCACTGGGATAGAAGTGCTGTTTTTCACTCTTGTTATTTGCTGGAGACACTAATAGGCATGGACAAAGGCTGTTCATCAAATGTCTGCTTTCTGTAAGCAAAGGGCCAGAAAAGAGGTCCCAGTGAGAAAGGAATCTTTTTTTTTAGGTGTCTATTCTGGGGTTCTAAATGACTAGTTTGGGAAAGGGAGCATTAGCAGAGAGCTTACGTCTGATTCATACACACAAGACAGAGGGCCAGGGGGCAGAACGTTGTGCTGCCTGGGATTGGAATGGACTTCTGACTCCTCAAAGCTTGCCCTCCAGTGACACACTTCCTCCTATAAGGCCACACCTCCTAATCCTTCCCAAAAAGTTTAACTAACTGGGCACTAAACATTTAAAACATGTGCGCCTGTGAGGGAGATTCTCACTCAAAACACCATAACAGGGATACAAAAAATACTTAGTCAAATGGCTGGATAGGTATTGGCATCATGTAATATGAGCATGACCAAAAATTACCCAAGAAAACAATCCTGCTTTGGCCTTTTACAGTCACTCAATGCAATCCATATAACACAACATACTATTAGGTTAACAAGTAACAACTGCATGTTCACATCAGTCTACACATTAAAATATGTAACAAGATGCTATGATCCCAAGTGGCTTTTTCATTCATCTTTCATTTTTCGGTTACCCTCCCCCTCCCATCATCATCCCCCTTATCTTCCCATTCACTGCTCTGCTTAAACATCTCCATTCTCCACATCTCTCCACTTCAGTTTTATTTTACATACTGTCCTAACATTGAAAATGTCTGCAGATGTTCCCTTTCAAACTTCTAGGATTCCACAGATACTCTCAGTTAAACACAGAATATATGATCTGAAGTTAGGATCCACAAATGGCAAATGAGAAGGCCATGCGGTATTTGTCTTTCTGTGTTTGGGTTACTTCATCAAATACAACTTTTCCTGTGTATGTACATTTACATGCATTCTTTACAGCTAAATGAGAAAAGAGGAGTCATTGTTTTTAGTTGTAATTTTAATGATGATGTCACCAGGCTCCAGTGTTAGTTCCAAAGCCTTGGTCACACAAAGTGCCCTTATTGGATTCAATGAGTCACAAAGCAAAACAAGAAGACATGAATGTGGAAGGGGTTCACAGGAAGTTGGGGGTTTGACCATGGGAGGTAGATAAGAGAGGCTGGTGTAAGAGTAAAATGAATAACTGAAATCATATGAATTGTATGAAGCACTGATGAGCCTCTCATCCAAATGCAAGACTAGCTTTACAGAAAAGAAGCTGAGGTGCTAGCTATCTATTTCAGCTGCTAAACATATGTTCAGATGAGGGCACGAGTTCAGATACCAACACCCACATAAAAACCTGTCTTTCCTGCACACTTGTTTTGGCTTCTTAAAATTACACACACACACACACACACACACACACACACACACACACACACACACACACTTATATTTCCACCTGAATGTCTCAATAAGAGATTTTTTTATGACCAGATTCTCATGGTCTCCTCATCCTCCAAGGCTTAAACAAATGTAGTTTACATGTCTGGGTTTAAAAGAAAACTGGCTCCTCTGTTGGAAGTCACTTTAAGGTACAGAAAAAGAACTCTTATTTTATGAGTTTAATTATCAGGTTTAAGTGAAACTGACAGCCTAGAAGGTGCACTGAAATGGCTTCAGGACAATAGCAGGCTTCAGTAAAGCAAATGCCAGCCTATCATCTTAACTGAATTCCTGCACGGTGAGCTAACGTCTTTATTTCAGTATACTATATAATAAAAGGCTTTTTTTAAGGATCTACCAGCAACGAAGAAGCAAATGAAGTGAAACACATTTTAGCTGCTAAACAGAACCTACTTTACACAGACATGGTGCTCCAGAAATCTGAATATGTGTTATTAAACAAAAACATTAATTACGTGGTCTTCACCAGAACAGAACAATGTAGTCATTATGCAGAATGTTCCATGTGTCATGATTTTCCCTTTACTGTCAAGTTGAATCTGTACTAAAACAACTACAATGGAAATTTGTACATGGGAGCTTTGGACCACAAAGAAAACTGGGCACTATTTCTTAAGAATCATGACATTAACCCGAAACATTTCACCTTGACTAAGAAGTATTGGCTTAGAAAGCAAACAATAAAGGGTCCAAGCTATAATTTCATAATTGGTACATAGATCCATAAAGCTCTATGCAAGACTGACTTAGTCAGGGTTTCCATTCCTGCACAAAACATCATGACCAAGAAGCAAGTTGGGGAGGAAAGGGTTAATTCAACTTACACTTCCACATTGCTGGTTATCACCAAAGGAAGTCAGGACTGGAACCCAAGCAGGTCAGGAAGCAGGAGCTGATGCAGAGGCCATGGAGGGATGTCACTTACTGGCTTGCTTCCCCTGGCTTGCTCAGCCTGCTTTCTTCTAGAACCTAAGTCTACCAGCCCAGGGATGGCACCACCCACAATGGGCTGGACCCTCCCCCCTTGATCACTAGTTGACAAAATGCCTTACAGCTGGATCTCATGAAGGCATTTTCTCAACTGAGGCTCCTTTCTCTGTGATAACTCCAGCTTGTGTCAAGTTAACACAAAACCAGCCAGTACAAAGACCATAAACTCATTTTAGAAAAAATGAGGAAGCAACATAAAGGAATGTTTCCAGCAAAGACACAAACATGCCCCAGCCTCATAGCATGTAGTAGCTGTTTGGTGTTATAACCAGAAGAATACTTGAGATTTGCCTGATGGAATGTTTCATAGTTTGGCACAAAGTGTCAGCAAATCATCACATGAAGAGACATTAACTTGTATAAAAAAATAGTATTCAGTTTCACTTTCAAGATCTCTCTCTCTCTCCCTCTCCCTGCTCTCTGATTTTATTTATTTTTATTTTACATACTTGAGTGTTCTCTCTGTATGTATTTAAGTGTACCAAATGCAAACAATGCTCACGGACGCTAGAAGGGATGTTGGATCCCCTGCAACTAGAGGTAACAAGGGTTGTGATCTTCCATGTGGGTGTTTTGAACCAAATCCTGGTTATCTCCAAGAGAACTCAGTACTCTTAAATTCTGAACTACTTCCCCAGACCCCGTCTCTTCAGATTAAATTGCTTACTTATTTGTGTGTGTAAAAGACTATATGAGCCTATATGAGCACATATGTGTGAAAACATACACACTCGAGCACACGTGCGAACACACACACACAAACACACACACACCTTTTCCCCTTTGCTGCTTTTCTTGCTATTTAGGACACATGTGCCAATCCAATAATTTGGAGCACAGATCCACAAATAAGACAGGGTGTGTGGCATTTGTCTCCTTTCTAGTCATTAGTTGGGAAGTCCAGGAGACTTTAAAACCAACATGAGCTGTCGCCACTGCCCTTGGCTGCCTCTAAAACCTTGTTGGCAAGGCCCTGTTGCTGAGGATACCACTCACTTTTGATACAGGACTTGATGAAATCAAGTTGCAATTGCCCTGGAAGATCCTTCCTGAGCACTAGCTCCCATGGAAGCAGATGTCATGCAAGCTGCCAAGAGAGGAAAGCGTGGAGCGTGACAGTGGCCAGACTGACTACTGCCAATGATGTAATAGTGGCACTTAAAATCTTGGGTGTAACTACTGGCATTCTAATTGAACTTATGGGACATTCAATAGGAGGGAATTTGTGCCCGAGACTATAAACATAGCCAGTTATTCATGGCAAGTGTTATCTATCAATTTCTTCCAAGAATAAAACTTCATAGCTAATGGGGGCGTTCCTTAAGATATAGAATGTGAAAGAGAGGTGAACCATTCCATCTTGCAGGAAACTTCCTTACGCTTCTGGCATAA
The DNA here is from genome assembly GCF_963924665.1 of Micromys minutus. Classification (NCBI taxonomy): domain Eukaryota; kingdom Metazoa; phylum Chordata; class Mammalia; order Rodentia; family Muridae; genus Micromys; species Micromys minutus. The sequence continues at coordinate 5,285,963 of NC_137981.1, read as the reverse complement.
ACAACAGTATAGCCTCAGAAAAGTCCCTGAAACTGGCCAGATTTATTTGGCTCTCTACTCCCTGGGAAGGAAGTAGCAAGGCGTGGTAAGCTATGCTTTCAGCCAAGCAAAGCTGCTAGAAGAAGCAGCAACCAACTGAACTGACTGGAAGAGACTTCAACCAGATGGACCACTTAGAATGGGCACTCTGTAAATTGTTGAGCTGCCTGCATGTTGTGCAGTAGAACTAAGTTCTAGCTTCTGTGAGCTGTAGCTTTGGCTGGGGTGATTCTGTAGTTTTCAAGTCATTTCTGCTAGAATAAGTAACTGCTCACCCATATTCCTGTTGGTAATCCTAATAAAACTCCTTGGCTCCTCATTCAGATTTGGTGACTTCCTTACTCTGATTGATCAATCATCAAATTCTTATTATGCTTCCCACCAAATAGTGTGGAGCAACAGTTGGATAGGCTATAGACCCCAGAAGAGAAATCTGTATAATTTCTAACTGTATTCAAAATAATTACTTTTATGTCAAGAGATATATGTGCTCTCCCCCCTTGTCCTATTTGCTTTCTACTGATGTTATTAAGACAATGACCAAAAGCAACTCAGGAAGAAAAGGGTTTGTTTGGCTTAGATGTCTCAATCAGAGACCCACATTGAGGGAAGTCAAGAAAGAGACTCAAGCAGAGCAGGGATTTAGGAGCAGAAACTATGGAGGCTTCTGATTACTGGCTTACTCCCCATAGCTTGCTCAGCCTACTTTCTTATACAATCCAGGACCACCTGCCCATGGGTGAGACCACTCATAGTGGGCTGGACCTTTCCAGATCACTCATTAATCAAGAATACACCCCAGCAGCTTGCCTACAGGCAAACTTGGTGGAGAAATTTTCTCAGTTGAGGTTCCCTCTTCTCAGATGACCTTAGCTTGTGTCAAATTGGCAAAACAAAACCAACCAACCAAACAAACAAAAGCGAAAACCTAACTGACCTTTCCCATCATAAAAGAGGATTCTTTTTTGCAGCAGGTAATGACTATTACAAAGACAGATAACTGGTCAAAATGCAGAGACCAAATGACCAAGGGTAGCCAGCCCTTGTTGGTACATCTACAACTCAACCCTTCTACCCAAGGCTTGGGGAATATCACAGGAAAGTGACAGAAAAATGGTAAGATTCGGAGAACTAGGATACTGTCTTCTAGATATCACAAGAAATATCAATGATATTGTTGCCTAAATGACACTTGCATAATGGTCTATGTCTGTTGACAGACCAGCATGAAGGAAGGAATCCTTGCAAGGCCCCACCCCGAGATCAAGGGCTGCAGGCAATAAATGGCTGCTGAGATAAAGAAAGTCAATTTTCTCCATGAATGAGCCCTCTGGTGGATTTTTCCTCTCATGTGGTCAGCCCAACATTCATATACATATAAGCAACTCAATAGGTTGTGTGTGTGTGTGTGTGTGTGTGTGTGTGTGTGTGTGTGTGTAAGACAACAATAATTATAGAGGAGATCTTAGATTTGAGGGTGATTAGTGGCACTGGAAGAGTTGAAAGAGAAGAGGGAGATGTGAACATTTGCAAATATAGTTTTCTATTCATGTGTAAAACTCTTGAAATATTATTTTAGTAGTAGGTCTTATTTTAATCTTTTTGCTGAAAGCTTAAGAATGAACCTTTCTCTTCAATGTATCTGTAGTTAAGTTAGCTGTTCTTTGTAAATAGGTACTAAAAAGCTAACGGTTAACAAGGGCAATTGGTATAAGGTATGGCTTTGCCGCAAGCATCTCAATAAAGAAGACACTATTGAAGTGACTATTTAAACATATACTACCTACGGGATGTTTTATACTCTACAGAAAATCTTAACTAAAATATTTTCTTTACAGCCCACACTACAGAGTTAATATGCATAATCAAACAAAGCAAGGGACATTTAAAAATAGTAGCTAGGGCCATTAATCAACAAAGGAGAAAGGACAGAAATCGATACACCTGGGTTTTTAGATGACTGTTCTGAAGAGGATTCTGGTGAGGGGTAAGGATGATTCTGGTGAGGGGGAAGGGGCTAAAGATTTTGAAGAGAATAATCTAATTGCCAGAAGACAGAGGATGAGATGGCCCAAGCAGCAACAGGACTGAAGTTCAGAATGTACAAAGGCCCTACTGAGATACTCAGTTCCTTCTACGGTTTTTTTTTTTTTTTTTTGCCATCAGGAAACATTTATTAAAAACGTGTTAACAGTAAGTATCAACAAGGGAGACACAGTTCTAAATGGGCTGTGAGGGTCCTGAGACACAGGACACAGCTAGTGCTGCCAGGTCTGTAAGGACTTTCTGCTCCACTTGGAGATGCCAGCATCCCTCTCCTTCTCTGGTATGTCATGCGGCCAGTAGTCATTACAGTGGGCGCAGTGTGGCTCTGAGGTGGACTAGAAGTACTTGGCTACACAAGGCAAATGCATTCTAATTCCACATGTCTCACAGCTTTGACCTTGGATGAGGAGGCCTTGGCAGATGTTGCATATCTTCGCAGCATCTGGGTAGCTCTCTCGGATGAACTGCTCCATCTCCAAGATAGCCCGACCATGCAAGGTGAACTACCCCTCCTTCTCATTTAGCCATTTGCTCTGCACAAACTTCTGCAGCACCTGCTCCGCTTCCTTCTTCCTCATCTTTCTGCCTTTGAGTTGGTCAACTAGGTTCAAAATGTTTGTAGAAGAAGCAAAGCCAGTTTCTGAGTCAACAATCAGTGCCAAAGCCTTTCTAAGGAGATCCAGCTCATTCTCTGCAAAATCTGTGGCCATTTTGGAAACTGAAGTTGTAGCAAGATTCACCAGTGCATAAATAGGTCTCCCATCATCCTCTGTGATGCCTCTTTTGATCTCAATATACAGAGACTCCAGTACACTGTTGATATTGTTGATGAAGTCCTCCAGCTTATCGATAGTAGCATTTCAGTCATGGACTTTATAGCAATGGTTCTGCAGGCGCCTGACCTCCCACTCCTCCAGCACACTGACTCAGTTCCTTCTAAATGCAATATGAAAGCAAAGGTGGTGGACAAGTGTCTGGTGCTGAGGCAGGTCTAGTTATGTAAGAAGATAGTCAATTAGGCATATCATGTTAGATGATGGTGTAGACAACAACAATTAATGCATTGTACTCCATTTGTAAAAGGAAGTCTTTCCCAGGTGTGCCATGGTCTCATTAATACCACGATGAGATGACTTGGAGTTGAGTAGAGAATGGGTTTGAGAGGGGTCAGATAAGCAGGGCTGAATCAAAAGACTGGGAACTCTCTTGGAGGTATGGCAATGCCTATACTGGAGTCCAAAGTGGACAGAAAAGGATGTACTTGAGCTGCCTCCAACCATCTAAATGGTGGCTCTTTCTGATGAATTAGAAAGGGAAACAGGAAGAGATGCTAGATTGACTCCTAGGAGGCTTTAAATATTGTTTACTAGTAGGGGGGTGTCACAGAATCAACACTGAAGGCAGAAAGCATGGGGTCTTCATGAAGTTTTTGTTCCCAGGTAATTTAAGGCACTGGGCAAGCCTGTCAGGTTGATACACACTCAGTGGAAAACTTTGAAGAGCAAGCCAGGACCAGTGAGAATTCTGAACATGTTAGCATTCAAACAGCATATTTTAAAATAAGATTGAATGACATCACTACGTTAACTACTCTTATCACTGATAGAACAAAGTATTTGACTTAAAAAAATTTAAGGAGGAGACGTTTTGTTTATTTTTGGCTCAGGGTTTGAAGGTTCAGCTCATCACCATATGCAAGAAATGAGAAAAGGAGCAGGGGGCAGCTGGTCACATTGTTAACAATTAGGAAGAAGAGAAAAATGACCATTGGCATTAGCTGGTGTCCTGGATGGTTTTATGTCAAGTGGACACAACTTGAAACAAGCTAGAGTAATCTGAAAGTATGCAACCTCAATTGAGAAACTGCTCCCATAAGATACGTTGTAGGACATTTATTTAATTAGTGATTAATAGGAAAGGGCATAGCCCATAGCTCATGGTGCTATCCCTCAGCTGGTGGTCCAAGATTCTATAAGAAATCAGACTGAGCAAATCAGGAAGAGTAAGCCAGTAAGCAACAACCCCTTCACGTTCTATGCATTGCAGGCTCCTGCAATGACTGAATTGCTGACCTGGCTTCCTTCAGTGATGATCTACAGTGTAAAAGTGCAAAGCCAAATAAACCTGTTCCTCAACAGTTTGCTTTTGGTTATGGTGTTTCATTGCAGCAACAGTAAACCTAACACAGCTAGCTTTCTCTTTCTATTAAGTTCCAGATCCCAATCCATGGAATGTTGCTTTCCACAGTTAGATCGAGTTCTGCCATCTCAATCTAATCTAGACCATCCTCACCTGCATGCCCAGAGGCTTAACTAGAAACCATGATGGACTTCAGCATTCAGTATAAAAACACTTTGATCACCCACTCTAAATGTGTTTATTTAAATTCTAATTCAACATCTAGACTGAGCTTTTGAGTACTTGGTGCTTATATATTAGTATTTTAACATTCTGAATTGTTACAAGGTCTCAATTCAATCTGATAGTATAAAGTGTCCCCTGTCAATCTCCTAATGGACCTGAGCCATTTCTGAACAGCCTCAAAGTTTCTGGGTAGGAGGACTCACTCACTTTGTAATACACCAAGTACTCCAAAGTCTAGTTTGAAGTTTTTCCCAACATAAGAATTTTCAGAGATTCCCATACGTCCTAGACAGACGATCACGTGCTGGCTGACCATTTCCAACACCACTATGTACAACTGCCCCAGCTAAATTCCAGTAGACAGTCCCAGTCTTCAGACTACTAAAGAGCTGAGTTACTGAAGCAAAGTGCACATCCATCAGAGCTTTTGTTGGACAGCTTGTCGATATGTATTTTAAAATCCAACTAATGGATGATCAAACAATTAAAGAAATCCCCAACCCTAGGCAGAGTCGACCATCTAGGAACGCTCTCAAAGGTCAGATTTTCTAAATGAAGTCATGAAAAGGGTTTTAAAACACCATTGTACTTAACTTGAGCTAGATTTTTTCCCCCCAGGATAGAGAACTGGCTGCCACTGGAGAGCCATCAGGGACATGGGGATTAATACACAGTCCGTGTGGCAACTACATACTTATCACTTACTCCATGTTTTCTTCATTTTTTTTTTTTTTGCCATTTGCTGATATCATTGACTTTCAAAACCCAGAAAAACCACAAGTAATCCTCAGGTGCAGATATGCATAGAGAGTTTTCCAATTTTGTTCTAAGAGTCAAATGAGCTAAGTCAAAATATCAAATCGAATTCTCAAAAATGGTACTGGAATAAGAAAGAGGAAGGAAGGAAGGAAGGAGTTTTGGTTTTCTGAAGCTTTGAGTTTCAGGGGAAAAAAGAGAAAACTCATTACTGTCTTTCTTGGCTCACATAAAACTTAGAATTTTGTATATTGATAAACAGACAAGAACCAAAGATAAATGGTTCTACAAAAGTGACTATAAGTTGTGTTGGTGTGATTGTGATCCCATCCTCAGAAGGCTATAGCAAAAGGATTATGAGCTGAAAAACAGCAAGACCATATTCCAGTTTCAACTACATCTGATGAAAATAGCAACATGGAAGGTTATCCCTTCACCTTAAATTGTCAAATTTTGGCATTTAATGTTAACAAAAAGGTAGCAAAATGAACATTACACCATAGAGAGCTTGAATATTGGGTTTTACATTTCAGATTAAGTTTGGAAGCCATTGAAATGATGCAGCAGGTAAAACCACTAGTCATGCAAGTCTGGAGAGGACCCAAGTTCAACCACATATGCTCTCATTTCCATACCTAACAAAATGCAGCTTGTAGATAACACTAGGAGAGTAGGGTTGCCATAACAAGATAGCATGTTTCCAGTGGCTTTTAGGACAGCAATCCACGGTTTCTCAGTGCTGGAGGCATAGTCTTTCTCAAGTCTCCTTCTCTTCTTCAGCTCATGAATCAATGTCCTCTGCTGCCTCCTTCCCCAGTTACCTTCCTGAAGACACCTCAATGTCTTTCTTCTAATGAAGATGCCAGTCATGCTGAAGTGAGTCCCCACTATAAGGACTTCACTTTAGCTCAGCAACTTCTGCATAGATCCTACATGCATACTCAGTGACTTGCATATTCTCAGGCCTGTTGGTGTGAGAGTTTGGGAGGGTCACAGTCCAGCTTATATTGTAGACCACATGCATAACTAGTTTATTTTTCTTTTTTAAAAAGGATGGCAACATTTCATTCATAAATACTGTAGGTCAAGTTAACAATAAACCTCATTCCCTAAACATTGTTTAACATGTATCTCTCTTTTTAAAATAAAGTTTTAAGGAAAAAAAATCTCAAACAAAACTATGACCTTTGCAGTAAAGATACTGTGATGGCTAAAGAAAATTTTTTTCTGTGCCAGACATCCATCTTGGTACATAATAGTTATTTATTTTTTACTCAAGTTCCTGGATGGTAAGCTCCCAGCAACATGAATTCCTTAAGCCCAACCCAGAAATGTACAGCCACGGCCATCGCTTCTTATGCTGTGATTAACTGCTGATTTTGGCTTCTGTAACCTGCTAACGCAGACATTTAAAGACAATTTTAAGGTTGCCTTGGCCATCTATCTGTCTTGGAAGAATGGAACAGCTCTTGTAGCTCCTTTACTCACCTCCCGGTGACAAATCTCAGATTTGGGTTAGAGAGTGTGACCCTGCTAGCAGCTTTCATAAATTTGGCTAATTATAATCTGAAATAAGTCTGGTGGTATTTTCCCCCCAAATGGCCTCAAACTTCATAATAATAGCATACTTTCCTGCATCCCAGAGTCTTAAGAACAATAATTGCACTGCTGTCAGGAATCCCACAGGACCCACCTTGCAAACTCGTTAGATTCCTTATCCACCCTCTAAAAACCAACTTTAAACTCCACCAAAATCCTATATATGATTATCATAAAGACAATGACATGCAACACTTCTTTGACAACCCACAGGTATGTGTCTCATTTTCTTCCTCTCCTCTTCTTTGTAACTTTTATTCTTAAGCCAATGTTAAAATGTCTTCAGTAACCCCCAGCTCTGCTTCAAAAGCTTAAATAAATAAGAGTAGTTAAGTGTTCCTGAAGGTATGAATGGGTAAGGATAGTGTGTGTGTGTGTGTGTGTGTGTGTGTGTGTGTGTGTGTTTAATTAGATTTAGCCTTTTAAAGAAATAAATTTCTATCAAATGGGTAAAGAGCTAGGCAGAGAAAGGCCAGTAGTGCCTGCAGGATTATCTCTGCCCCAAAGCAGTGTTGGCCTCACCACATGTCTAACTCAAATCATGGATACTGGGAGCCAATATAAACTTTACTTATTATTTATTTATAAATAATAAGTAATAAACTTTACTTATTTAATTTGATTGTCTCAGGAGTTTTCATGACAACAGAAAGCTGGCTAACCCATTGGCACGTAGGAAAATCCCATTCCTTATTTCTTCCACTGAAAGTTTGCAAGGAAGTTTCTCTGCCCCAGTGCCCTGCTTGCTCTGCTCACAGGATATCATTATCTCAGTCCATTCATTAACATGCTCTGCAGGGATCTAATGCACCCCTGCTGGGAAGATACTCCTGAATCAAGCAGGCATGCCTTAACCTTGTATCCCTTCCTGGTATAACCCAGTTCTCTCTTTGATGTATTCTCACAGCAGGCTCTGGGCTCTATAAATTCATTGCTCATCCCATCCTTTTGAGAATATCATGCAGTAAAAAATCCAACATTTTGTTTTCCATTACATCAAATTTTTCAGCCAACAGGCTAAGCCACCCCTCTAACCTCTCTTATTACACCCATACCACTCAATTGCTCCAGGTTATCACTACAGTGTTAGCCTCTGGCTACCATATGGCCCAAATCTTAGACTCATTTTCCACTCACAACCCCACTCTACTAAATAAATGTTAAAGTAACCTTGGGTAAATATATACAGAAAATAGGTCTATATTTAAATGTTTACTAATAATAAATCATAAACAAATTCATTTTAGGATAATTGTCTTGTACACAGATAAATTTATCATTGGCACAGAAAGCAAGTTTGCATGCTAATGACATGAATATGTCTGTCTTTAAATAAATAATGAAGTCTTAAATGCATAAGTGATACCACAGGATGCAAAGCATCTTCAAGGTTTGGCAGAGTTGGATTGTGTGACTGACAATGATCCAAAGACAGTTTTGAACCAATGCACACTATAAAATGTAGAGGTGTGCTACAGGACAATTCAGAAACTGTTGGAGATTCCAAAGCTAAAATTTATTGATATTTTGAAAGAAATTCAAGGTAGCATATCAAATAATATATATATTTTAAATTTTTTTCAAGACAGGATTTCTCCATGTAGGCCCTGGCTGTCCTGGAACTCACTCTTCAAACCATAATTTTAAAAGTTAAGCATTCTAACCTGGTATAATCTAAACTGATTTTGTATTTATATACTGAGGAATGGATATAAAGAGTATTAACATTCTCCATTTTCTACAATTATACCATGATTTTTTTCTGTGAAAGGTGGACATTTTGTATATTCGTGAAAACACTGAAGTTTGTGATGTGCAATAGTCTGGAGTCTGGGCTGTCTTGCTTCCAGCAGGATTTATTGTGCAAAGTACACAACTGTGTGTTCAGATCCATGACTGCAGAGAAAACACACAATCCTGCATGGGGAGCATGGAGAAATACCATGGATTCATGTTGTAGTTGTTTTTGAGTCAGTTTTTGGACATCACATCATCTGTAATATTTCATTATTACTAATTTTTGTGTAATTCCCACATTTCATTATCAATCACAACTTGGACAGGTTCTACTAGGACAGGTTCATGGCATGATGTCTACTGTGCAAAGCCTGCCACGCAGTTGCTCATTTAACTTTCATCCTCAATGCTTACTATATATGACCCTCGGGACAAGTCTCTTCTTTTCTGCTTTAATATTTTAAGACAGCATCTCTTTACTGAGATGGATTAGCACTTGCTGGCCAGTGAGCTTTGGGGGAACCTCTTGTCTCTTCCCCCATCACTAAGGTTATAAGAGCACTCCAACACCATCTGCATTTTATGTGGGTCTCCAATATCCCAACTAAAGGTCCTCATGCTTGCTTGGCAAGAATTCTCTCTCCCCCCAGAGCCATCTCCACAGCCCAGGACACGTTCCTTAAGTTCTGTGTGGCTTCGTGTTTTTGATTTTATTTTCACAATAAGGTGTTGTAAGGAGTGAAGGGGATGGCACATGCACAAGCAGATTTCACCACTGAGACACCAAAGGAGTTCTCAGGAAAGGTGACTGCTACACTGCAACACTTCCACAGGATCCCACAAGTGCCTCGATCACGTGCTTCCCGAGCAGCTGCCCAATAAGAAGGGATTCTGTCTTAGATTTGCTTTGATTTTTCTCATAGTAGCAGGCCCATGCAGAAAAACCTTGCTCAATGAATAGCAATGTGTAAGTTGCCTAGTAACATCCCTTGTCTTCACATATAGTGTGATTGAGAAGTTCAAGAATGGCCATTCTCCTTCCGTTTATACACCATGGATTAGTGACTGTAGTTACTGCAGTGGGTAAGTATCCAACAAAACAATGGGAAGAAGATAGGTTTATTTTAGCGTGGGGGTGCAGTCCATCCTGAATGAGAGGGCATGGCTGCAGGAGTCTGAGGCAGCTGAATCACACTGCCTCTCAGTGAGAAACAGAGCTGAACGAATGCACATGCTTAGTTCCCTTTTTCTTTCTATTCAGTCTGGGGCCTCAGCCCATAAAAAAGGTGCCCCAGTTAGGTCAGATCTTCCCATTTAAAATAAACTAATTCAGAAACCTCCTTGCAGAAGTACCAGAGGTTAGTCTCCATAGTGATTGTGAATCTTGACAAGCTGACTGCATTACCCATCAAACCAAACTTGATTGAATAGTGAGGTTATTCATTTCTAGCTCTACAATTAACATTGATGCGAAGCCTCTGAACTTGTCTAATGTCATTTTCCTTTCTTTTCTCCTGGAGAATATGAGTCTGAAACAACCTGTAGGGAGAGCTAACAATCCTTCAGTTTTGTATGAACTCCTTGAAAAGATTTAGATTTGACTTGGAATGTGCAAGTCAGAGCATGTAACCAGCAATTATATTTCAGCTAATGAATCCCAGAAGTAAAGATCATTAACATTCTGCTTCTTTTGCAGAAAATCAAATGAGTTTGGCATGGCACAGTCTTTTAAATCTTCTACCGATATGATTAGTAAATGCAAATATTTGTGAGTTGAGCAGCAAAGAGTGCTCAGCATTACATAAACTAGCAAAGAGTCACTGCCTCAGCAAAGGAAACAGGAGGCAGAGCTTCAAAAGTGTCTCACCAGTCATACGCTTACCTCAAGGACATGAGACAGTGAGAGTTTGAGATGAGTCTTTATTAACTGGCTCATCCCACTGAAACTGTACCAAGGATAAAACAGTTGGGATTGCTTTCCAGCTGAATCAGAAATGCAATAAAGAATGTCTTTGTCTACTTGACTTTATACATATAATATGCACACTCATTTACTTCCTTATCTTCCTTAAATTTATAGTCTTATATATTCCTGTGTGTGTGTGTGTGTGTGTGTGTGTGTGTGTGTGTGTTTGTGCTTGTGTGCACCTTTTGAAGACACACAACACAGCCCTACTTTGGCCTGGGTAATAGTTTTACACAAACTAGTAAAAGTAATTGTGAATATGTTCCTTTCCCTTTGCAATATCTTTTTGAAGATAAAAATCCTGGTCGTATTTTTGACAACAAATTTTAAAGGCTGACTTTCAGTAGGCAACTCTTTGGCTTTATTTTGCCATGTTCAATTATAGTTCACTGAATTTAAGGTGAAATTTCTCCAGTGAGCCTCTCCAGGAAACTAAATATGAAACAGATCATAGGAAAGCAGCTAGAACTACAACTTACCTCAAGTATGGGAGTCTGGACTCCCTTCTCTTCTCCCCCAGTACCCCAGAAACAGACAGGGATCTGTGGCACTGTGTTCCACTGATCTTGCATGGTCTTGTGTGTTATTCCAAATGTTTACTCTTGTTCTTCCATGATTTGTATGGAAATCATCAATGATGCAGATGAGCACTTGCCCACTGTGCTCCAAATCATATTATCTGTGTTGGTAGCCAGGCCTGTGCAGTCGGGAAGCCTTTGGTTTATTTCCTGTGATTCCTTAAGTAAGGACCACCCCACTTTATATATTTGTACAGATTTCTACCAGGGTCATCAAAGCAATTCTTGTCACTTGGCTTTTAACCTTTTTAAACCTTCAATTTTTAAAATTTTTTTTTATTTATTTATGTCTTTAAATGGAGGAGTACTCTGACTGCATGTACACATCCATGCCAGAAGAGGGCATCAAATCCCTTTATAGCTCACAAGCCACCATGTGGTTGCTGGGAACTGAATTCAGGATCTCTGGAAGAGGAGCCAGTGTTCTTAACTGCTGAGCTACCTCACCAACCATTTTTCTATAGGGTGTGTGTGTGTGTGTGTGTGTGTGTGTGTGTGTGTAATTAAACACACAAGATCCTCATTATTTCAACCATCTGACAAATTCATTTTATCTCAAACCTAATATAATTTATGGAGTTTGTGGGGAGGGGTAATTGCCTTAGTACTGACTGCCTGGGTTTTTTCTCATGCCTACCAAATCACTGCCTTCAGTGGTGAACCTAACTAGCTCTAGCTTCCAATGCTTCCCAAGTGACTCAGATCCACAGTGGGGTAGCTCCAAAGCCAAGTCATTGTCAGCACTGTGTCAAGACCAAGGCCAAAAACCAATCAAGTAGGTTTGATTTTTACCCAGAAACCAGTTAATGGGCCCACAGACTCTGGCCTCTTCTAACTTATGTCTAAACAAATAATAAATGACTTTTAACTAACAACTGAACCCAATTGCTTGAGAAACTTTTTTTTCCAAAATTTGAATTATATCAGGATGTACTTCCTAGTCTTTCTATTTAAGTCTACATTTTTCTTGAGGCTGTAAAACCAGCATTCATAATGCACCTTGGTCTTTATGTGGTCATAGACTCTGGCAGATGGACAGGCTCTGGACTGGGCCCTGTCAGAGTGCACTAAGCTCCCCCTGCAGGTTGTGCCATGTCCTGCTCTTCACTTCTTCCTCAGCTCTCCTTTGTAAAATCATCCAGCTGAGGTGCCATCTGATTGCTGCACACAGTAGGGCAATGTTTCCAAGGCAGGGCCTGTGGGATCCTTCACGTCTTTTCCCTCTTGCCTTTATGGCACCTCTATATTCTTAGCAGCGATCTGTGTTGGACTTCTAGGCCACTGCTTCTGCCCTTTGATAGAATAAATGGGGGAAGAATAGGTTAGAGTTAGAAAGCTCTGGCCACAGCCGCCTTTGATGCTGTGAGCTCATCTCTCCAGAAGAAGCATCCTGAATTTTCAGGAATGTGCTCTGTTTCAAGTGATAACGTTTTCTTTTGTCCTTGAGAATCCTCTTTATTATAATGAATAACTTTCTCAATTGATGAAGTTTATGAACTCGTGCAGAAGAGGATAAAGGGTCTGTGTAGCAGCAAATAGAATTACCTGAACCTTAGGACATGTTCACTGTTGCCTCCTAGTCTGGACTTGGAGCAAAAGCAAAGACTTTGTTCACGTCCAGATTCTAAGTACCTAGAGCATTGTTTCTCAACCCTACTAATGCTGCAACCGTATGATACAGTTCCCTGGGTTTTGGTGACCCCAACCATAAAATCATCTCATTGCCCTTTCATAGCTGTAGTTTTGTTACCGTTATGGATCATAATGTAAACATCTGATATATGACACACGCGGGGTTCACAACCCCCAGATTGAGAACTATTGGTTTGAATGCCTTGATTGAATGTCTTGCTAAACAAGCTGTCAATGTTGATAGAACAGCTCACCTCAAATGAAACCTACAATGACCAAGCAAGTACATACAATTCTGCTTTATCAGTGTGGAAGGTGATATTTATGGGTACAGTGTAGACTGGATGCATTATTGAAAACACTCGCCTGTCTGAAAGCAACAACTAACATCTCCATCTTCCTCTTGCCAATCCCTGAATACAAATCACCCTCCCTACATAAACAAACAACTGAGTTTAGTTCGTTGCTCAGCTACCCAGAAGGGGTGGCCCTTAGGATGATCCTTCACACACAGAGCAACCCAGTCTTCACGTCCAAGGCTTACAAGACTTGTTCATCTTCAGTCTTCTTTAGCACTTAAAGGAGGAGGAGTGTGAAACTGTGAAGTACAGCCAAATGGACAAGACTACCTTTAGCTCACAAGTTATCCCTAGGAGAGAGCCCCTAAACACTAAAGTGCTCATCCTTGCTACAGAATCAGAGATGTGGTGCAAAGTTATGATTTAAACGGTGAAGGATTATGTAACAAATATGACAGTGTGATTATAAGGAACCGTCCTGGCTTCCAATAATTGGGTACCCAAGACCACTACTTGGAATGGTATAAAAAACAACAAATAATTATACGTGAAGATAGTTGCATAAGAGCACAGACTGTCTCGGGCTGTGGTTACTACTCATTGAAACCCTTAAATGAGCTCTTGTGTTGGTGCCGCCTTTCTTGGCAATCATTCAGATAATGCCCTTTGGCCCTCGCAAAAATGTTCCTTATTATGTTTTCCTAGTAAGGGACATAAGATGTGCAGAATAATTTCAGAGTCTAGGAACTGGAACTAATAGATTTCCGAGAGTTGGATAATTATGTTGACATCTATGCAGCATCTCTGCTCACTGGGTCTTTACATAAATGTCAACTCCTCATGGAAGCTCTCCTTGATTCCCCCCTTCCCTTCACAAAGCTAGGCTGAACTCTTGTTCAGTACTAGTCCCTGCAGCACATGTCACAGTGTGATTCTAGAGTGCTTGTTGTTTGGTTACTCAGCACTACTGTCACCAGACTGCACAGTGCTTAACTAACATAAATGCAAGTTTATTGGTTCATTATGATTTTCTACAAGGTTTGGCTATATTATATGTAGGCATCAAGATTGGCAATATGGTAGCTTCATATTTTTTTTTTAATGAATCCACACAAAATGCTAGAATGAAGAAGCCACTGTTCTCTTCATAGGGGAGCACGTGCTATCTAAGCTGGCGACATCTATTCAGTGATCACTTGGTTAATGTGAAACAAAGAACATTTAGGTCTTGATTGGGTCAGGAAGGCCCAGGGAGTCTGGTGACAGAGCTGGTTTCCTTTTTATGCTTTTGATGTATGTGTCACATCAAAATGCTCTCTACGCACTCCCTCGGGCATGTGATCTCACCTGACACATCTCTGCCTGCGTTCGCATGGGAAAGAGGAGGGAACTGAACCTCAAGGAGGACCCACTGTCAAGAGACAAGGGGATAGGCAAGTGGGTGTTTCCTCTTCACCCCCTTTAAGAGTTGTTGTTGTCAAGAGCTAGTAATGTCTAATCATCGCCAAAGCAATCATTAGAAATAGTCTAATTATATCCATATTTCTTACGCTGCCCCATAAAGCTACCAGCTTATTCTCAAAACAATATGATGATGTCTGCATTTCTTCTGGTGTATATGTATAGAGGGAGACATACCTTTGCAAGGGAGTCACCCCTGCTTCTTGAATCCATAGTTCCATTTTGTATACCCTACAAGGCAGGATTCCTGCCCCTCTCCCGTTGGTGCCCCTCTCTGTATCCGGTATAGCAGGAGTCAAACAGCACTGCACACATCCTCACACCAATCTCATTTGCAATCACACAAAACAACACTTACTGTTGTGACTGGCACATTTTCTTTTTTCTTCTGGTTAGGTCACCCCAGGTTTCTCCTGAAAATCACAAAGCCTCATTTCCCACACTCTCAGAATGTAACCTCATTTGCATGGGCATCAAATAACATATAGATACAGGAAAATCTCTGAGATGAAATAGAAAATTGGTGCTGTATAAATTTGAGTCGGTCCCCTATACTAATCACTGGTTTGTTTCAGTATTTACTCGGTGTTTATTATGTGCCAACAATATTCTGCCTGCCTTTATGGGATTTATATTCCACAGGTAAACAGTCAAGCCACACCTGGTCCAAGATGTCAGTGAAGTGTTAGAGACACAAAGGATAAGGGAAGAAATACAATGAGTATAAGGTCTCTTGAGAAGCTGATTATGTGGTCATTGATTATTGAGAGTCATGTGAATTATCAGGTGAACGGTGTTCTAGATCAAAGGGAGTCAGGGTCCCGAGACATGGATAAGCTTTGTTGAAGGAAATTAAGTGGTTAATGCACATGCCCCAGGCAGAAGACTCCTCTCTGTACATGTAGGAACATATCCAATCAAGGCTGTTGGATTTTATATTTCGTGTAACAGAAAATCATTAATGGGTTCAAGAATAGGTAGGTTTCAGTTGTGGTTTTTTGTTGTTGTTGTTTTTTACAAATAATTTTCTGGTTGCCTCATGTGTAACAGTGCTATGTTGAAGGTAAGACTTGAAACTGAGACCTAAGTGTCACTTTAATGGCTCCCTTAGGACAGGAAGGCATCACCATCCACACTGGAGTTGGAAAATACACAGAATCAGGATGCAGGCTGAAGTAAATGGGGAAAGGGTTTTCTGATGGACTAGATGTGGGTTTCCGAGGACAGCAGTGGTACTGATATATGTGTTGATGATAACATTTGGGGATAAAGAGCACATTATAAAAAAGACACAGTGATGTTTAGGGGGATGCTAGATAATTTTATTTTGTGAATATGAATCATGAAGTGTCAACTGTCCATTTAGTTGGAGAGACCACATGCATCCACGTATGGGCTCTGGTATATATTTGACTGAGTACAGACAGTGGCTACTTCTTGCCACTCCAGGTCACTGGAGATGTCTCTCTGACTCAGCCGCTTCTTTGCACTGTTGCTGAATCTATACACTTGGATCATCTCATACACCCTTTATCGACCAAAGTAAGTTCTGTTTCATAAAAGCAAGGCACTACTGAGGGATATGACTTCCAAGGTAAGAAAGAGCAGAGGTGGGAGCAGAGGCCAGGCCTGAGTAAGAATCCTTGACCCACAGTCCAAACATGAATGAACTGAGCTCTCTGCTGCACCCTCAGCAACATGGCTTCAAAGGCTGGAGCCATGGGTGTTCAGAGTGACCGCACCATGGCGAGGAGCGGCTGGCGAGGAGCAAAGACTTCAAAGAGAAAAGGGCATCTCTGCAGGAGAGCTCTAAGCTGCCATCCTGAAATTTCAGGAGGCATGGCACGGCAGCTGTCTGCTTTACATTGCTAAAAGAGCACAGGGACGTTCACACATGGCACAGTGTGCATGCCACCCGGCTCTTGGTTGACATCTCCTGACAGAGCAGTTGGCTGGCAAGGAGAGAAAAAAATATTATTCTTTTTTATATTTCTTATTTGTTTGCTTTTGTGTGTGTGTGTGTGTGTGTGTGTGTGTGTGTGTGTGTGTGTGTGCAGGGTGTGTGTGTGTCTGTCTTTGTGTGTGTATGTCTACATGTCTGTGTGTTTGTGTTCCAGAAGACAACATTGGGTGTAGCCTTTTCAGGATATTTTATTTATTTTTTGACATGGCCCTAGGACTTACTGATTAGGCTAGGCCAGCCGGCCAGCAGCCCCAGGAATCCCCCTGACTCCACCCTCCCAGTGCTGATATTACAAGTATATGACACCACCCAGACAGACATTATGACTCCACCTGTTAATTCTTCTTGCCCCATCTGAAAAAAAAATGCTCCCTACCTCTGGGAAATCTTTTGTTATAAGTTTGAGGTTAAGTATAACTCCTCCCGTGAGGTGAGTCAGTGACAAGATGAACTGTCATGTCAGGGTGCCAGTAAGCTGAATCTTGTCTAAGCTCACAGAAGTGTTAAGCACTGCCATATCTTCCACTGATGCTCACCGAGCTTGCCTCTAGGCTGAAGCAGGGCTTCTGTACCTCGAAGGCCAGGCCCAAGAGTCTGGCACTTAAAGAGTACTCATGAGATATGTGCCAACTCAAGACTTAAAGACAGTTTTGACTCTTAAGTGTCTCCCTGACCTTCACTGACACAAGACTTTGCTCCTCTAAGAGTGAGAAGCTCTCTGGTAGTGAGCAGGTCTCCAGTTCCTAGAAGATGGACAAAAAGGGGCTATGGGTTTTGAGATGGGAATCTTCAATGGGAAATGAATGAACTAGCTATCTGGAAGCTGTAGTTACCAAAGAAACTGGGGTCTCCCAGATGTAAAAGACACCTAAGGCCTGTGGCTAAAAAAAAATTTGCATCATAGAAGGCAGTGTTGGGATGCTGAGTACTCTCAGCAGAAGCCAAGCAAGACCATCAGGGACACAGGCATTCCTGTGAGTTTGCCTGGACAACACCAGAGGTTGAAGTGATTGTGGGCCTCAGGTAGGGATAGAGCACCACCACAGCACAGCGCCTGAGGCACAAGGAGGGACAGAACTATAACACAGGCTCTGGGTGTGCTGCAGTCAATGAAGCCAACTGTAGCTGCCGAGGGTGTAGGGCAGGATTGCAGCCTCAGCAGGCCCCACAGTGTGAGACACTGATGGTTACCATTGGGAGAGCACTGCTGCTTTCACAGGAGCCCAATTCTGAACACTTTTCACATAACCTCATCCCAATGCCCTGCCCCCACAGCCACGCTGCCACTTCCCCTACTCCCAATTTTTAGAGAACCCAAAAGCTTAACTAAATGCCTCCCCTTGATCTTCATGGTTGTGGCCTGACACATGTTGGAAGTGACTCGCTGATTGTCTACCCAGTGATGTCAGCTTTCCCCTTGGTCCTGTTGCGAGCCCTGCTGATTTCTTACTCTACTGCAGGCATTGGTTTCTCCTCATTTCTAAAGCTGCTTACAGATTTGTAGCAAAACAGATGCATTTTTCATTTAATAAATAATTAAATGTAAGCTGTGGTCTAGAATACCCAAGTTTAGAATCTGCTCTTATATTGGGTATGGTATAAGCCCCATAAGAAGGCTACATTTTTTTTCGTTTAAAGCCCCAGCCAGCCTGACTAGTATGAATGACAGACAATGTAAGAGATTTATAGCAATGTGTTCAAGTTACAAAGCATTAGATGCTGCAGTGGCTAATCTTAGCTGTCTAGCTGATAAAACCAAGAGGTACCCAGAGAGCACAAAGCACACATGGGTCTTTCTGTGCTGAATATTATAGAGAGAACTGGAGAAATATCTGCACCAAATGTGGATGGAACTGTCCCAAAGAAAGAGGACAGATGTCAACCCTATTACTGAAAATTCTCTCTCTCTCTCCCTCTCTCTCTCCCTCCCTCCCTCCCTCCCTTCCTTTTTCCCTCTCCCTCTCCCTCCCCTTTCCCCCTTCTTCCATACTCCCTCCCTCTCTGTTTCCTGGTCCCCAGAGGTTAGCTGGTCAGACCCCCTATACCCTTTCTACCAAGACCCAAACTTCTAAAGCCATGAGCTCTAGAAGCATTGCAGGAGAACCATGTTCTCCTGAGTTGTTTTGCTGAGAATTTTCTCACAGCCAGGAAATAGACTAATAGAAATATCTTCATGCTGAGAGACTCCTGTGCACTAAATCCCAGACCACCACCATCTCTGTATTAGACAGCTTGCCTCATTCACATAGCTGACTGTGGCGATAGTTTGTAGTATAAATGCAACTTTAGAAAGTAGAGGTTGGGTGAGGAGGGCTGGCTTCATCAGTGAGTCATGGAGAACATACGTGCTGAGACCTGGATCATCCAGTGGAGCTGTCCATAATTGTTGTCCAGACACAGGCAAATATCCAAATGTCCACTCTAGTCTATGTGGACAAAGCCTTTGTAATTCATCGAAAAGGTCTGACTGGTCACATAGTAGCTTAATGGGAAAAACCAGGATTTCCAACTTAAGAGGTGGCCGAGGGCATCTTTATAATAGACAGTCTCACTAGGTCTTGGTCGCTGTAAGAGAATGTTACTAATGTCTCATCACTTTTCTGGTCTCAGTCGCTAAGGCTGTTAGCATCTTTTACTCCTTTAAGTGTCAGAACATCCTCTCCCTCTCTCCCTCTTATTCTCTCTCTCCCCCTCCCTCTTCTTCTCCCTCTTCCCACCCCTGTGTGTGTATGTTTGTGTGTGTGTGTGTTTGTGTGTGTGTGTGTTTGTGTGTGTGTGTGTTTGTGTGTGTGTGTGTTTGTGTGTGTGTGTGTGTGTGTGTGTGTGTGTGCACATTTGCTTTTGGTTTTTCAAGATAGGGTGTCTTTATTCATCCCTGGTTGTCCTGGCTCTTGAATTCACAGAGATCTACCTGCCTCTGTCTCTGGAGTGCTGGAATTAGAGGCACGCACCATGACACTCTCCACAAAATTTTCTAGCAGATTAGCACTTCCTAGACACAAAGAATAGTTTTCAGCTCTCTAGTTCATCTTGTATATATTAGGTGCTTAATAAAATGTCAGTCACTGACACAAAAACTTCAGAGAAAGGGAGGTATAGGCTAATAAAGAGACAATGTTGTTCTCCCCTGTACTGCAGGAACTGGCATGCTGCCCTGGACTTGGCAGATGCTGAGTTACTATCCAGGAGTGCTCATAAGTGAATAAACTGTCTGCATAGATAAGCAGAGAGCTTGGACTGTAGTCAGTGGAGAATGCCTTGGAGAGATCGTCCAAGCCAAATACATGGGATTATAATTTGCCAATTATGACTAAAATTATGTGTAAAGAATGGAGAGGGTCTCTCGTATGCCTGCAAACCTGGGTGCCTGAAAAAGTTTGTGTCTGGCTCCCAAGATTCCCCATTGTCCCATTTGCTTCCAGTTGCCTAGCAACGACTTCCCTCTGGCTTCAGTTGGCCTGTAGTCCCAACAGAGAGAGTTGTGCTTTCTCAGCAGACAGACATGGACCTCACCCTGCAAACCAGACAGGAAGCCCTGCCTGCTCCTCAGATTTCCTGATACAACCTGCCTCTGGGGCAAACTGCTCAAGAGACTCTTCAATGTCCTTTTAGGGATAACTTGAGAGGGGTGGCCAACATAAAATGCCAACTCTTACACATAAAATGGCACAGTTGCATAGGTAAAGGAAATGATACGTCCCCGACAAAGCCTGTTGCCTGTAAAGTCAGGTGCTGGTCATCTCTGGGCTCACTGCACAGTCTCTGATCTTATACTCACCACACTGCAGGCTTGCCAGTCTCCTTCTCTTTCTACCCCAGGACCTTTGGACTTGCTGCCTCTCACTACAACTTCTCACAGAGTCCTCCCCTTCAGAGAACTCTATACCTCAGAGCCTGTTCATCACCCACAGTGTGGTCCCAGCACCCCGTTTGCTCAGGTCACCACGCATGAATCTGGCTAACTGCTTGCTTCATTGTTCTTCTGCATAGAACACAATCATGACAGTGAAGGTGGGTCTGGATTGCTACTTCTCTTTCCCAGCCCCTAGAGTTTTATTGCCAAAGCAGACTCTTAACAAATAGTGTTGAATAAATGGGCCAATGGTTTTAGATACTCTCTGAACACCATATCCACTACTCAGAAAACTGTGAATTCCGTATTTCCTATCCCATACCCCAGACCTAATCCCATATCTGAATCCCATATCTACTATTCAGAAAACTGTGAGCTCAGGGACTCTAAAGCCCATACTTACCTTCCAAAATCTGTCCTCTCATTCAAGTGGCATTGCCTGGTATCCCTAAATTTGATTCCTATTGCCAGAAATAGTTAAAGGGGCCATTGTTTCAACTTTAAACTTCCCTACCTAAAGAAATCTGGCCAAAACTTTCATGAAGCAGTGAAGAAACACCAATCTCTCAACTCCTAGGCAACAGGCAAGCTAAGAGGGCGCCTGCGAGCACCCACATGCTTTATTTGAAATGTGCTCCTGCCCTCTACTGTCTATGTATAGTATTGCAACTTGAACTCAAACTGTCAAACCCATTAGGCACGTGCCTATAAATGTCCTGTCCTCTGGAATCAGATGAAGAAAGCAGATGAAAGGAGTGAGACCCACAACAAAGAGATGCCCTGGCTTTTTGTTCTTTTCTCATAAAACAACAAAAATCAGAAACAGCTGCTTACTTTAGAATAACTGAAGAAACAAACAGGATTAAGTGGAGAAAGGCAGAAGAAAGAAAACCAGCAGGCAGGCAGAAAGCACAACTTCTGGACGACACACAGAGCCAGGGGAACGGGATACGAACTAAATGAAAGGCACCAGGTTCCTCGTGTTTAGAAACAAGAGAGAGACTTGAAGCGATCACAAAGAAAGTACCCGAATCAGAGGTCAAGTGGTCACTGAATGGTGGTGGCCCCACACTCGGCATGTCTTCCGGGTTCATGCATGCACACTTCCTGCTGTGTGCTCACTATTTGAGTGTAAATGTCCCTTTTTTCACCTGGCACACTCCATTCCCCAAAAGCCACCCTGCTTCAGGCAGGCTTTGTGCTGGGCTGGCCCCACAGGCATTTGACTCTTTTGATAGTTCCTTCTGAATGTTTTATGTAATGCTACAACATTGCTCTTCTCACCTCACCCAACACACACATAAACACACATACTACACAGACACAAACAAGCATACCACTCAGACAGACGCAGGCACTTACACCACACACACACACACACACACACACACCGAGAGAAGGAGAAAGAAACAGACAGACACCCCACACACACACACAGACACATGAATTCACATGCACACACACACACACACACACACACACACACACACACACACACGCGCGCGCGCGCGCGCGCGCGCGCATACCCCCCCGCCCCTACAGAGTTTGCTTCCGCGACCAGCTTTTCTTTCTCTCTTTCTCTCTCCTTGATCCCAGGGATCGCCATTTTGACCCCTCCCCCAGCCCTAGCACATGCAGTGAACGTGCATTCAGAACTGTAGTCCCGTCGGCATCTCTGGGAGCACACATGCGCTCTGGAGAGGAGGAAATGCCCCCCTCTCCATAGATGTCAATCACTGCGGAGTGTGCATCCTGAGGATTAGCCTGCAAACTCCCTTCCCCTCCACATTCGGAAGTGCTCTGTATAATTCCAAAGGTGAACATTTTCACCTAACATTGACTTCCTAGAACACCGTTGCTGCAATGCTAAAGCCAGGAACGGAACGTTTACAGTTCTTACCAGCCTGTATAGAAGTCCAGAAACACCTGCATTTTGGAAACTAAATGACAATGTTTAGGGATATAGTTAAGCTTCTGCTAGCTTCCACGTGTTTGGATACACTTTATTCGGGGGTGAGCAGGATGGCACTCCGCTTTAACCCTGGCGCCCTGGAGGTGGAGGCGGGAGTGAACTCCAGTCCAGCTAGGCTGGACAGTGACACCTTGTCTCACACAAACTTGATGTAGCTTCTTAACATTTTGTCTTATGATTTTTTGAGGTGAAGGAAAAGAAATCAAAATAAAAACAAGAGTGTGTTTTGTTTTGGTTTCTTGTTGTTTTTTTTTTCATGAAAATTAAGTTATTCGCAGTAAATGCCACTTAGGTAACTGAGGACGTGGCTGTTCTGTCGCCACCTACTGGTCAGAAGCTGGGAATGCTTAAAGTGAGACCAAAACGCCAATTACCAAGCAAACAACGGAAGCTGTTAAAGAAGCCGCACCATGCCGCTTCTCCGTCTGCACAGATTCTGTACTCCGACAAGTGACAAGCGGATGAATGCGACAGAGGAGCCGACAAGACCAGGGTCATGAATATCTAGTTTACGCTTACACAGAGCAAGCAGGTCACCCGGAGGGAGGTGTGGAACTGTAGTGGCCTCTACCTCGGGCTCCTGGCTGGGCCTCTGCCTCAGGGTAGCAGGGGCAGCTCTCCTGGAGTTCACAGAGGAGCAGCTCCAGCGGACCAGTTTTCATCTGCTTCCCCAAGAACCGCGAGGACAGAGCCGCCCCACCTGCAGCCTTCTTGGCTTTGAGAACCAACCGGATACCCACTAGCTCCCAAGAAACCCAACTCTTGCTTCATGGTCTACACGCTGAAGAGAGAGGACCCGAGCCAGGAGTACTAGGTGCAGCCCTACGCAGTGTCCCTGGGCCCTCTCCCGGGTTTGTCCACATGTCCTGATTGCACAGAATGAACTCTCACTCCAGTAGCTGCGTGCTTCCTCAAGCTGAACGTTATGTTTGTTACACTTAAGTGGTGACTTTGATTCTTAAATGGTTTTGATTTTACTTTTTTATTTCTGTTTAAGGTGGTTGCGTGATCTGAGCTAGAGCAGCCCCCTTTGACGTCTGGAAAGACAGATAATGTCACTTCCCCTAGTTCAAACCCAGTAAAGTAATCTTGTTAAAAGAAGAGAAAGAGGAGGAGGAGAAGGGGGAGGAGGGGGAGGGATGGGGGAAGAGGCAACAGTTCACTTAGGAAAAGAAAAGAGTGTTTATGCAATCCAAAAAAAGGATGAAAAGGCACTCAGACACTATCTCTAATCTATCAGTTCATTCAGTACCTGCTCCTGAACAAAATTCACCAGGGAAACATCAGAGTGTAAGGGCAGTGGCCAGGGAATGATGTTCTTCAGCTCTGTCTCCGTGTCTGGTTATGGCACGGAGCTGTCCTGCAGTGTGGAGCGAGAGTAACCATTAGTTATTTCTGTAACGGAGTAGACTGCTTATGGACATTTAAAAGCCATGGAAATAGACAACACAGCACGGATACTTCTGTCTTCCCAGCTCCCACCAACTGAAAGAAAAGGGTCACTTGAGCTAGGAGTTTGATGTCAACCTGGGCCACCACATCTAACAACAGAGACCAAAACAATCACTGTTTTCGCGGTTCTGTGATGTGAGCACTGTTACTTCTCTATTTGAGCAACTGAGGTCTAAATATTAGCATAGATATGGCTGCCTACTGTTTCCTCCACAGAATCATTCACGAAAAGAAATATTGTTTCCTTCTTACCCCCAGAAAGCCTCTCCGAGCATCTGCAGTGCTCTGGAGAAGATGGGGCATTTTTTGGAGGTATTGGATAAAGTGATACACTTGGTAATATGAGAAGCAAGAGATGACAGAATGCCGTCGACCATGGCATCTCACATAAGGACCAATCCCATTTATACATACGCATTTAAATCATCTTCAGAAAGGGAAGCAATGACTAGTTGTTCTGTGTATAAAATCTACACTAAAGAGTCAAGTAGATCTGCCAGATGGGTCAGTGATCAGGTGCTTTCTGCTGAGTCCTAACCACCACAGGCCTGGACCAGGGGATGGAAAGCGGACCAGTCAACAGAGGTGCACTGAAAGCAGTGTGGCAGAACCCAAACTGGAAGTGACTCATGGGGTTTTGTTCAGACACTGGTGATAACTGTGTCTTTCCCTGTTGGCTATGGTCCAACCTCAGTTTTCCAGGGATTTGACTAGTTTTAAAACAATAAATGATGTAATGAGCATATTTAAAAAAAAAAAAGTGCCTTTTAGACATGGAAAATGAGTTCAGTCACTATGCCCGTGATCATCAGAACCCAATGACATCACTCACAGTTCTAAAACCCCACGATGCCCACGGGACAGTATATAAGTAAAAACCAAAATGTGTCCTGCACATCTGGAGAGCTACCACCCTGATCTGCCCGAGGCTGCAGAGTCTCTCCAGTGTCTTGACTCTTATGCCAGGACCTGCCCTTCGGCTGAGATGCATCCACAGGGGAGGAGCCTTGGGGAGATGGGGACCATCGTGAGGAACTTTGAGTGTGAGCCTTGTATGATGACCCTCAACATAATAAAACACAGTTTTTCATACTAACTACATATATCTACCTTCTTGCTAATGATAAATGCAAATAATCTAAAGGAAAGAAGGAGGGCCAGCTATTCCAGGCCATTCAGTTCTGGGAAGGTAAGGGGCCTTTGGGTAAAGAAAAGTTCTACTGTATGATGAGATCAGGAGGTTTCCATAAAAGTTGTATGAGCAGGGAGATTAAAGATGTGAGAAATTTATAAAACATTGTCTCTTGAAAGGAAAGCCGTCTTTGATAGAAAAACAAAGCAACGATTTCACGTGTGGCACACCCATACCTGTGTATGTTCACCTGTGCACACTAATAAATAAAATAGAATTTTATAAATGGGAAGAATAATAATATGTGACTGCTAATAGTTTCGGTAGCACACTATTGACGTAAGAATTATAGACACATTTTAACTGTAGATTTGTTTACTTTATGTGTATAAATGTCTTACTTACATGTGTGTCTATGTGCCCAGTGAGTGCCAGGAGTTCTAACAAAAGGACACTGGACTCCTGGAACTGGGGTTTCAGGAGGTTATGAGCAAGCACATGGGTGCCAGGAACCAAACGCAGGTCCTCTGCAAGCTGGAAAAGTCCTCCAGCTCCAAGCAGGCACATCAAATGTGAAGAGCTCATAAGCTGTGAGGTGACTCGAAGGTTGTCCATATGACAAAAATTGGAAGGATGTATGGGAAGAGTCAGGAAAGGGAACTTTCAGGGCTGCATTGGCAAAGGCAGAAGACAACATAACATCCCAAGGGTTATGTTGTGGAAAACTTTAGATGTGTGTGAAACTGTCCAAATTCACCTCGAGTCTTTCTTTCCAGGCCACATGCATGGGCCACCAGGTGGAATACCTTATGTTGTTAAAAGTCACCAATGTTGTTAGAAGATGACATCCCGGGTTTCGGCACCAATGTTATGAAAAGGATGGGGGGAGGGATATGGCCCATGGAGGCAAGGGAGATGCCTCTGGGAGGCCCATGTTGGGAATCCCTTCCCCCAGGGACCAGCCACATGACAGTATAGTACAGAATAGAGTTTATTCAGGTCATGGGAAAGTTAAGAGGGTAGTAGAGGCAGAGAGAGAGAGAGAGAGAGAGAGAGAGAGAGAGAGAGAGAGAGAGAGAGAGAGAGAGAGAGAGGAATAGAGGGGTAGAGGCCAGTCATGAGCACATGGAGGGAGAGGGGAGAAGGGGAAGAAGAGGGGTAAAAGGGGGAGAGCAAAAGGGGCCAAGAGAGGCAAGAGAGAGAGGAGGGGGCAAGCAACCCCTTTTATAGTGTCAGGTCACTAGGGCGGAACATACCTGTCTATTGCCAGGTAACTGGGGGGTGGGGTTTACAGAATCCCAACACCTTAGGTCCAGGCCTCAGAGGGAGGTTAGCCAGTGGAAACCCAGCAGAGGATCTGGAGAGCAGAATTAAAATGAGAGCTCCCCAAGCTCTTTTCATCCCATGCCTCATACTGGAAGTCACTTTTCTTCCCTCCTCCCTCACTTTCTTCCTTCTCCTTGTGTGCCTGAGGGTAAACAAGCTGATTGGTAGATCAGAACTTCTGTGACTCTGGAGAAGCTGGAATGTTGAAACTCCAGAGCCAGATTTATCTAGTATATTTAGCTTTTCTTAGGGTAGAAAAATAAAAACAGGGCTGAAACTCCAGCCCACTTCTGATTGGACGGCTTATCCACTTCTGATTGGCCTGTCCCACTTATCACTAGGTAAGTAAGGAGAGAGGAAGTATGGTGGCAACTGGCTCAAATGTAAAAGGGTTGCTGATACTTTGTTATAACACACACACACACACACTCATACACACTATACACACAGTGTACACATATACCATGCTACATAATATACTATACACACACAATCATACACCACTTCAAACATACCAAATTACACACACTATACTGCATACACTATAAACACACTATAAACAGACTACACTACATACAACACACCATACTGCACATACATACATACCACACCACACTGCATATGTTCACCACACTATACATACTATACACATAGTATACATATGCCATCTACACACAAACTACACTACATACACACACCACACCAACAAACACATACACCATACCACACACTCACAGATACACATACATATACACACTACACTACACATACATATACCATACACACCATATACCACCTACATACAAACACACCACACACACACACACACACACACACACACACACACACACACTCTTCCTTCCTTTAAAGTACCAGCCTTGTTACCAGAGCCACACTCTGATGGACAGGAGAGGCTCATTACCTTTCATCAAAATGTCAGGCAGGCAGAATCTAAAAGTGAGCTTCACAATATGAAAGCTCTTCCATCTCTGTAGCTTTGAAATTGATTGCAAATGAGTTGCCTTGGAGCAATGGGGCTAGCAGTAATGGTGTGCATCTGTGAGGCTTCGCTCCAGGCGTGGCATTTACATCACTAAAAACTCTGCAATTACAGCTCAGCCCTTCCTTTCCGGCAGCAGACAGCAGCGAATGGGAATCACAACAGCAGGTTTCCTGCCTTGGATTGCCGCCAGCAGCCTGAGTCACTGTCCCAGACATCTGTAGCACATTAAACACGTTGTTATATCTCTGCTCTGAATAATGGTTTAAATCTCTGACAAAATGTGTGGCCAAAGCTTTACCAACCTTCTAAAGTTGAACAGCAAATCATGCCTTCACAGAACAACTGATGTAGTTAACATCGGTATTAATAAAGCCCATGCTGGGCCTTGTGCATCTCAGAGGTCCCTGCCACAGTGTAGCAGATAGCTTTGTGTTACTCACATGGCTTCGATAGTCTCATCTCCATTTAAACCTTCTTGCTACAGGACACGCTATGGCGGAAAATGTCAATGGTACAAAATCAATAAATGATTTTAATATATACATTCCTATCTATATATGAATCTGCCCCTTCCACTAACTTCACATCTTTTTTCGCTCCTGCTTCCTATATCCTAGGGAATAAGAGGCAGCCTGGATGGGTTATACCAATGGGATTTTCATTCATTTTGGTGAAAGGTAATGGGGCTTGGGTTGAACTCAGTCAATGGCCGACCAGCATAAGATAGTGAGAAAGGAGAGAGTGAGGTTAAGGTTCCTGCTCCCCAGATGATCTGAAAAAAGACATAACTATACAGGGAAAAAAATCCAGCAGGCAACCTGAAAGGAAATTAAATTCAAGGTCTAAAAAAGAAAAAAACTCATGTAAGTTGGGGCAAACAAAGGTTAGTTTGTGAGCTTAAAGGCCTAGGACTAAGACCTTTGTAAAACAAGTCCAGGCATGCCCCGCTAAGCCCATTGTTAAAACATTCCTGTCCTGGCTGTCTTTTACAACTGAGTCCTCTGTCCAATGAGGCCCTCCTGAGTCTATTCAAATGTAAATTTGTTAACCACAAGTATCCTGACTTAGATAAGCATCTCTGGACTTCCTAACTACACATAGGCTATGGGTGTTAAGTAAACTTTGTACTTAACAGCCCCCAACCCTCTCTCCCAACCCCCCCCCTATAAAATCCCCCAGCTTTCAAGCCTCGTGGCGATACCTCTTTCTCCTGCGTGAGATACGTATTGGCCCAGAGCTCTGTCATTAAACTACCTCATGCTTTTGCAACAAGAAGGTCTCTCGTGTTTCATTGGGTAACCCTGTGTCCTGAGACTCGAGTGGGGGTCCCCGGAAGGGGTCCTACAAACAAAGTATGGTTATTGTCTTAAATGCTCTATTCCAGAAACATAAGCAGACATACTTATGCTTTCCCACAAAGTCATAGGTTATTGAATAACAGTAATTTCACAAGGTGCCTTAGCAATTTGTCAGGTAAGCCTACCTACTTTGGTAATCTGGCTGAGGTGAATACAGGTTTTTATTCCCAACTTAATGACTAATATTAACTTTTCTATCACACAGCTCATAGTAAATCTATCTGTCTGTCTGTCTGTCTATCTACTTAATCTATCATCTTTTTATCAATTTATCATCTATTTATATCTCCATATCTTCATGTGTATCTATAATCATCTGGTTTACAGATTTAAAAAGGCTACAGCTGAGTCCCAGAAATATAATGGGGTCTGCACTGATATAAAATAATAAGTCCACACCAGTCTCTGGAGAAGAAGCTGCAGCTATTGAGATCAAGCCATAGAGAGTCAATGTTCAGGAAAAAGACGTAAAATGACGTAAAAATCTGCTTATAAAATGCAGTCTAGTTTTACACAATATGGAGTAGTAGAGTATGATACAGGCTCCTCATTCTTTACCCCAACTCTGCTTCTTTCTCTGCATCAATACCAGCATTGTTGTACAAAGAGGGCTACGGGAACTTCATAGCCTGTCTTTCAGATACTTAGATTTAAGCAGGAACTTTAAATTATGAAGTGATGTTCTGCCATGTTCATCAGTGGTTGTTTGAATAGGACATCCCTCATAATTCTTGGGCATTTGAATACTTAGGCCCTAATTGGTGGCTTTGTGAGGAGAGTTAGAAGGTGTGGCCTTGCTGGAGGAAGTATGTCACTGGAGACAGGTTTTGAGGTGTTCAAAGACTCATGCCAATCCCAGTGTGTTCTGTGCTCCTTGCTGTAGTTCAAGATGTGATCTCTCAGATCTTTCTTCACTATCATAGGCTCTAGACCTCGGGAACTCACAGCTCAACTAAACACTTAATTTTTTAGGTTGCCTTGGTCAAGGTCTTTTGTTCCACCCAGAGAAAAGTAACTAAAGTCACCATCTCCTCATTCCTCATCTGGAGTGTCCTATGATCCAAAGACTGCATTGATGACCTTAGCTTCCCATGAAGAAGAATGTCAATTCTTGTGGACTCCCACATCCCAGGCATGCTGATACATGGCTAAATAAACCAAAGTATCAACCACAGTTTTTAGTTTGCCTTAAGGTTCACACTGCCTTATATATACATTTGCACAAACTTTGTTGAATTGTCATGTATTCATTACAGTAACTACACAGTATATTTGGAGAAAGGTTTAGGTGTGTGACTTCCAAAGACCTGTTGATATTGGTATAAAACTGTCAGATTGTCTTTCCTGATGCATTCCCTGTGAAGAATTCGAGTCAGTAAATAATAGTTCCCATGGCCCACATCCTCACTACCACTTGGCATGTTCAGCATTTTCCAATGCAGCCATTCTAAGAGGTATGAAATTCTTACCCTGCTTTAATTACAGTTCTCCAAGGACCTATGCTGTAGTGCATCTTTGATATGCTCATTACCCATCTGTATCTCCTGGCCAGGTGTCTGAGCAGGCTTTAATGAAGTCATAATCCTATTGCTAAAGTTTAATCATTGTGTTTCTTGGATACAACATTTTATTGGATTTATGTTGTGTTTGTATTGTATTCCACTCAATAGCTTGTTATGTATTTCTTAAATGGTGGCTGTCTTAGTTACTGTTTTCCTGCTGTGAACAGATATCATGACCAAAGAAAGTCTTATAAAGGACAGCATTTAATTGGGGCTGTCTTACAGGTTCAGAGGTTCAGTCCATTATCATCAAGGAGGGATCATAACAGCATCTGGGCAGGAACGGTGGAGGAGGAGCTGAGAGTTCTGCATCCTCATCTGAAGGCTGCTAGCAGAATACTGGCTTCCAGGCAGCTAGGATGAGGGTCTTAAAGCACACATCCACAGTGCCATGTCTACTCCAACAAGGCCACATATCCTCCAACAAGGCCACATCTTCTCCAACAAGGCCACATCTCCTCCAAAAAGGCCACATGTTCTTCAACAAGGCCACACCTCCTAATAGTGCCACTCCCTGGGCCAATCATATTCAAACCATCATATTTATTACAGAATAGAAACACTTTGTTCTAATTGGAGTAGAGTTTTCAGCTTTTGATTTCATGGACTAGACTCTTGCAATTGTTTTTAAAAGTTATAATTAAACATATGACCAGCTAGATTTTTGCTCTGCTGACTTGCAGAGGTTTGATGTTTCACATTTCCCATCAGGTCTACGTTTACATTGTCTGTGTTAATGTTTTGTATTTAAATATCCATGTGGTCCTGCACCATTAATACAGATAGTGTCCTTTTTCATAGGACTGATTGAAGCTTGATTAAATCCATGGAATTTTAAGATGATAAAGTCATGCATTTATAACTAAAAAGGAATGATCAGTAAGAACTTGATGAATATCATGATTATTTTATTAGCCTTTGTGTGTATATGTTGTGCATTTGAAATCCTGTTGTGAATAATCTCTCCTAGTCTCAGTACTAGCTAATACAATTTTTAGTTCCATACCAAAACAGAATTCTTAGTATGGTCTTTGGGAAATACTATATATACTCTTATAATCTGATTTTTACACAAAGAAATGTTACAAATATTTTCCCAAGAAATTTTCTATGTCAAGCCTTTTAGAATTGGCATAAATTTAATTAAATTCTAATGATAATACATTTAAGGTATTTTTGAAATACTTCTAAATAGAATTGTTTGTGGACCATGTCAGAAGAGTGGTCTAAAGAAGACTAAGAAACTGGGGATGGTGGTGCACACCTATTATTACAACATGTGGAAGACTGAGGCAGGAGGATCCTAAGTGCAAGGTCATCCTGGGATACACAGGGACCCTGTCTCAGAAATGTAAGAAAGGGAAAATAAAAAGAGAAGGGAAGAAACAAAAAGAGAAAGAAAGAAAGAAAGAAAGAAAGAAAGAAAGAAAGAAAGGAAGGAAGGAAGGAAGGAAGGAAGGAAGGAAGGAAGAAGGAAGAATAGAAAGAAAGAAAGAGAGAAAGAAAAGAAAGAAAGAGAAAGAAAAGAAAGAAAGAAAGAAAGAAAGGAAGGAAGGAAGGAAGGAAGGAAGGAGGAAGGAAGAATAGAAAGAAAGAAAGAGAAAGAAAGAAAGAAAGAAAGAAAGAAAGAAAGGAAGGAAGGAAGGAAGGAAGGAAGGAAGAGAAAGAAAAGAAAGAAAGAAAGAGAAAGAAAAGAAAGAAAGAAAGAGAAAGAAAAGAAAAGAAAGAAAGAAAGAAAGAAAGAAAGAAAGAAAGAAAGAAAGAAAAGAAAGAAAGAAAAGACAAACAGAAAAGCAAAGACAGAGACCTTGGAGCAGAAGTAGGTAAAATGCAATGAGGGATTTGTGGTTTTTAGAATATTTTGGTCAGGGCAATTAGGCCAGAAACATCCTTCAGATGATTCAAAGCTCAAAGTTCAAAACTGTATGTAAAAGGTTTTACCTCTTGTCTAAGGTACTGAAACACTCACATAGCTGTCCCCTTTCCTTCCCTACCTCCCTCCCTCCTTACCTCCCTCCCTCCCTACATACTCCTCTTACTGTATTAGTTGTCTAGAAACTCAAGGATGTAGATCAGAGGACAAATCAAAGCAGTTATGACAACAATGGTTATTATTGTTAATCTGATCTCTCTTAGTGGATATCCTAGCCAAAGTAAGCAAGTCTTAGCCACCTTCCACCTTTCTGAACTGGTCCTTATAGCAACCACTTCCAAACCACACCCTGTAGAGCATAAGTGAAGTTCGAATTGTGTATTGTTGATATGGGGGTGGCCATGGCAAGAACCACAAAGTCTCAGACCTAAGGAAATGGCAAAACCGTCCACCTGTGCGGGTGTTGACAATGTGTGCACAGCCTAACCGTTGCAGTTTACTTCTCCTGATGACTGCTCTCTGAGACTGTTCCCTTATAGAGCTCTCCCCTGAGGACCTCCTACAGAGCAGGCACAGCCCACCTGATCCCAGCTTTTCTCTACATGAGTCTGTTGTTTCTTCACTTCTGAGTTGCCCATGTCGGGTTTACAGGACCAAGCCATGCACCAGTCACAGCTCCCCTTCAGGGTGCTCTGGATTCTAAAATCACCCATATCTGCCTGTCTGAATTTAAGTCCTGAGCCAGGAAAGCCATTCTTGATGGAAGTCTGACAAACATAAATTTGTCTCTGCTCCAAGTTGGTGCCTGCAGTCAGTTCTTATGGGCTAGAAAAATATGTACTCCTGCTTCTGAATTCCACAGTTAAAAGTATTTGCGATTCTGTGTTCTTGCTTTGCTCAGTAAAACAGCTGTGACCCAAAAATATTTTTTGATACTTTACCAAAACAGCACAGATTATTCTAAACTAATAACAGCCTGTGTGTATTCTGAGAAGTAGCAAGCGGTCCACCACCAGGTGTCACTAATTTCTCTCTTACTACAGGTGATGTCATTCCTAACATTGCTTTCAATAACTCTTCACTAAAGGTTTCATCTTTTAGTAAATTCACTTGATTGGAATGAGGAGAATAGGTATAAGCAGTTTCCTATTTTTATGCAAGATTCATATAATCGCATATGTAAGATTTTATATTAAAACCTGAATTTTATAGAAAGAACATTTTGATGCAATACAATATTTTGTTGTTGAGTTGGGGGCTTGTTTCATAACCCAGGCTCATCTCCTTTTTGCTTCATGATTTTTCTGCTTGAATTGAGTGCTGGAATTCCAGGTAAACAACACTATCATTTCATTCCTCACAACACTCAGTCTGTAACTCTTTTAAGAAGGTAGCTATTATGAAGGACAAGCCCATGAAAAATCACTGATTTATGACTGAGCTGTTACTTTCGTGTTCATGCCTTGAAGTTTATGCCATGTGTGGTGGCTAAAAGCTACAACATCAGCACTTGGAATGGCTGAGACAGGAGGATTTTCCCAAGTTTGAAACAGCCTAGGATAGCATATTATCACACCAAAATGAGTTCCAAATCATTTTAGTATACACACAAGACTCTATCTCAAACAAACATTGTATATTGGAGATCTTAGCATCTCAGATCCATAGTCTGAATTAGTTATTAAAGATGTCACTGGGTAGGGTAGGCAGAGCAAACTTCCTGTTTATCAAGTTCTTCAGATAATTTTCCCAGAGACAGAACCATCCAATGATAGCTCATCTAATTTGAAAATTCCATAGAGAAAGCTAAAGTAAACACTAGGGGCAGAGGAAACCTGGTTTTAAAAAACACTGGTATTAGGACGTGGTTAATGCTCTATGCCGAAGACTCTCAGCCCAGCCCCAAAATATCCCCCAATACACAGCTATCTGGAGACACATTGCTTCTTGGCAATGGGGGTGATGGTAGGTTGCAGTGGAAGTCTCACCAGCATCTGTGAGCAGAGGGTGTGGAGTTGATAATATCCTACCATGTGTAGCTCAGCAATACAGTAAAGACTGGACAGCCCCAAAGGAACCCTGCAGAGCAACTGGGAGTGTCACAAAGCCACACAAACTCGCACAAGTCCTTGACTAGATGTATAGCAGCTGAGTGACTTGGGAAAATTACTGTACCCTGGCTGGACATACATGCTGCCGTTTACAGAGCAAGGGTGCTAAACAGTCTGGGACATGCTACAGGACCTATGCACATCAGTTTCATCTTCAAAGTTACTAATGTTAAGATACAGTCATACTTTATACCTTTTTGTTCTTTCTCCCTGCAATAAATATATTGAGTCCATACTCTGAGCAAACCAAAGGCTGTGGCACCCCAGAAGAAGGGCCAAATAATTTCTGGTCCCAATAGAGCTGACAGTCTAAAGTGAGGCATCCTAATAGGTGACTCCTTACTTCAGGATGGTGACGATGTCGAGCAAGCATAGGGAGCAGCAGACTTGTGGACAAGGGTAGGGACAGCAGTCTAGGCAAGGCCTGAACGTCAAGACACCAAGTTGGGGGAGAGCGAGCGAGCACGGGCATGCGGCTCCTGAGGAACTCGAAATGAGACAGGCAACTCTGTGAGGTCCACACACAACGTCCATGCTTCTGTCCAGGCTTTTGTTTGAAATTTTTTTTCATTTGTGTTAGGCAAGTTTGAAAAGGAGACCCACTGAAGAGAGCAGCATGACAATTACTTCTGACTAGAGAACATGCTTCAGAGATCTCTGAAGAAGCCACATCTGCGTTGAAGGTGAAGGCAGACTGAGCCAGAATGATCTTGGGTGACCTAAGTCCCCTAGGAGCCAGTGCACTCAGTGCACTCAGCACCGTCTTTAGCTGATATCACACCATGGTGGCTAACACGGATTTCCCAGCAGGCCATTTGCTGCCACCAAGCTTAAAGCCAAGAATGTTCAGATGGCATCTGAAACCCACAGCACAGATTCCTCTGCCCTGTTGTCCTTTCATGCCTGACTCCCCTACTGATGCATTTTGTAAAAGAGTTGATCCTTAATCCCCATTCCGACTCAGTCAGCTCAGAATAAAATACCATATCCCCTTGGAGCAAGAGCGTCAGTTTTGTATCAGTGAACGTAGGTACCAGGATAGAACCCTGGTTTGTGGACTGGAGAGGTGACTCAGTGTTTAGTGGTGCTTGTCGACAAACCTGACAACCTGAGTCTAATCCCCAGGATCCCACATAACTGTAAGAGAGAATCCACTTAGGCAAGTTGTCCTCTGACCTCCAGGTGTGTTGCAGTGGTGTGCGTAGGTCGCCTTCACTCTAAATACACTATTGAATAATTAATATGAGGAATGAAGATAAACAACATTGGCTATGGTCCTTCCATATCCCCAGGCTCAGGGATGCCTTTTGATATGTTCCTAGAAGCCCCAGGAGGTTCAGGGCCAAATTGTGTTGCTTCATAGCTGAATGGTTTTCAAAGAGTCTCTTTCCATCTCTGAGTTTCAACTTCCTTCTTCAGAAAAGAGAGATGAGGGGATGTTCCCAGCACCAGTGAGAATAAGTTCCTGTTCCATGAAGGAAGATTTTTAAGCTCCACAAAGGAAAAACAAGACTTGCAGTGTTAATGATCGCACCCCAGGTCTCATCTAGACTGCATCTCACCAGCAGCATGGTTGGCAATGATAAAGCGATTGTTTTGCACTGTCAGCAACTTCTGGGATGTCCCTGGCTTCAAACGGAGGCAGCTGGGAGTTGGATTTGACATGGAGTTCATACCTAAATCACACAAACCCATGTGGGACCTGTGGCTATAAATTGGGGAACATAGGAATATTTTATAGATGCTGTAATAAATAAAAGGTCAAAAAAGACACACACACAGCCACACACAGACACATATAGACACACAGAGACACAGCCACACAGAGACACACACAGATACACAGACACTCACAAACACATAGACACACACACACAGATACAGAGACACAGACACACAGAGACACATACACAGACATACAGAGACACACAGACACACAGAAACACAGACATCTAAACAGACACACCCACATAGACACACACAGACACACACATAGACACACACAGATACACAGAAACAGATAGACACACATAGTCACATACAGACATAGACACACAGAGATACACAGAGACACAGACACACTCAGACACACACACAGACACACAAACACACACATACAGACACACACACAGACACATACACAGACACACACATACACACAAAGATACACACAGACACACATAGATATACACAGACATACACAGACACACAGACACACAGACACACACAGATACACACAGACACACAAACACACAGACACAAAGACACACACAGACACATACACAGATACACACACACACACACACACACACACACTCACACACTCAAAGCTACCACTGCTGGGAAATATAATGGTCATGTTTAAACAAAGGCACTAATAAATGTGTCAAGTTTATTCATGCATTGCAGAACCAGGATTCAGCTCCAGGGAATCAGAGCTGCAGCTATGAGCGACGAAGTCCCCCGAGCTCACATCAGCCGTCTACGCAGATGTTTATCTTGCATGACCGCAGTACTGGCCACTATAGCTCCACAGCCCCCGAGCGCTGCTTTCTTCCCAGAATGCCTGGATACTATTCTTAGTCACCAGCAATTTTGTTTTTATCTTCATTGCCTTGTCCATTTGGAAACACGTGGCTGTGAGTCAATGGCAGAGAGAGCAGGCCTGTTAGAGGAGCTGGAGCCTGGAGCACCAACCCAGTGATTAAGCTCTTGGGCCATGCTGGTACATCACAGAGTTCTTCCTTTTAAATACAGAGCAGTTGCATTTGATATGAAATGGGCTGACTCAGGCCTGTCATGCTAAGCAGGTCACATAATTGTGGTGGCATATGCAGCCTGAATAAACAATGTGATAGAGCCTTCCAAAGAGAGAGAAAAGAGACCACAGGCTTCCAGACTTAAAGGGAAAGTGCAAATGAATTCTCATGTAGAGAGCAGTACTGTTTTCCTGTAGTTGTGGCTTTGACCTTTTAGTGGGTTAGCACTGAGTACCTTGTGTACTTAATACCACTAGTCCCGTAACAGATCTGAGGATTAAAAATAACAAAAACTATTGAAGATTCGACATATGTGGTATTTAGCTACCATCTCATGGGTGAGGCCAGATCAATTAGCTAATTAGTTTGCTCTGGTTCCCTACCTGCTTGGTTCTCAGTCCTCCTCACCTCTATCCTTCCTTCCTTCCTTGTTTCCACTCATGCAACATCAGTGCATTTGCACAGAGGAAGCCTGTCGAAGCCTCTTCGTCCTCCTCCCTTGACTAGCCACCACTGCTGTAACTTCTGAGACCACCAATTTTTGGATATTGGTTTGTAAAAATCAATTGATCAGATACTATATACTCTTTCATATCTTACGTTATCTATTCCTGCTTGCCTGCTGCCATACTCCTACCTCTTTTGGTCACGCTGTCTCATCACAGCAGTAAAAAAGAAACTACGATAATTTATAATAGATGTAATGCCTTTCTATTTATCTGTCTGTCTATTTATCCACATATCACATATAAATCTATATAAATGCTCATGCTCCTGGATTCTCCAAAGTTGTATCAATGTCGTTTCTGACCAGAAATGTAAGGAAGCTATGGTTATTCTATGCCCTTGCCATCAGTAATATTGTTCAGCTATTTTGGTAGAGACATTGTATTAGTTACTCCCTGGCTGCTGCTTATTTGGAGAAGGAACATGTTTGCGTTCACAGTTAAGAGGAGCAGGAGTTCGCTATGGCAGGGAGGCATGACAGAGGTAGGCATGGTGGCGGGGCAAGAGACTGGGAGATCACATCTCAGCCATAAGTAGGAAGCAGAGGATGAGCTGAACATAGAGTAAGGTTTACAGCCTCAAGGCCAGACCTGAGTGATCTGTTTCCTCCACCAAGCTGAACCTTTCTATAACCTCTCAAAAAATCTCTACCACCTGGGAACCAAGTGTTCAAAAACAACCTATGGGGCACAGTTCTTATTCAAGCCACCACTTTCCTATAGAGTAAACATATTCATCTTTATTTTCCATTACAGATTTTTTTTTTTGCAGCTGAAGTATACTTTTCCTTCTCAACTTATATGAATGGCTGCAACTTTAATACAGCTAGCAATTAATAATAGTATAATAGTATCTAGTCATTGCTGAGAAAATTTAAAAGAACGAAGTGTCAATTTTTCCCATCAGCAATTTAATCTACTAAGGATTTTTCTTGATAGCAGTTAGGGGCAGGGAAATGAAGTTTATAGCCACAAGAATCCAAGCAACTTGTTTATTAAAACTTTTAAAGCCACCCTGTTGCAAGCATAATTAGAAAGAATATAAGCATCATTTATGAGGTACTGAGTTTGGTTGCTAAAGCAACCTTCATTGCCTTCTGAGGATCTCAAAGCTAATAACACTCCAGATCCTTTCCTTGATTCTATTTAATAGAGGCAGAGACCAACAGATGGTGGAGAGAGGTCTGATGGCGGGCTGTTGAGAAGGTCCAGAGTCTAGAACTCCACACTTTTAGACAAGACAGGCCACCCATGGTCTGAGACATATTTCGAAAGCCAAGTTTGAATCAGTAATCTTCTAGAATTTCTTTTAGTTCATATGGAATGGAGAAACCCATGGAATTCATCAAAACCCCTTTCGTTGTGGCGACTCACAGTACGGACAGAACTTGATGCTGCAAAGGTATAGCTTTAGTGGTGGAGCTTTGATTCCAGGCAGAACTTGGCTGCCATCCCTAACAGGCAGTAACATAAGAATACAGTGGACCACTGAGGATGATCTGAACATAGTCCCATGAGCACATGAGAGGCATGAGAGCGAAGTTCTATGTTAGTTGCTTCAGCCCAACTTTAGCCCATGCCTTCGACAGAGCGGGAGAGTTCATCTTCTGTAGTAAGCTGCGTCCAAACTCCTGAACATGCTGCTGTTCACTTCAGTAGACCTAATGCATTCTTGAATATTTTAGCCTATTTTTCTCATTCATAAAGTCAAATCTTCTACCACGATGCAGACATTAAGAGAGACAGACAGACGGGTAGATGATAGAACATGAGATATCGATCATTCTTCATTCACTCTTCCCACCTTGTTCTTATTCACAGACACATAACATGTAAGTTCACTATTTGCTCTGGGGTAGGGATTCCTCAGAAATGAGCACATGAATGAATAGAAAATGTTTAATTTCTGGTTCTATCATGAGCATGCAGAAGCACAGAAACAAGGTGCACCCCCTTTACAGCCCAGGTTTCTCGGCACTGTAGAGTCAGTGATGGGTGTCCTTAATATCTTATGAATCTTGAGCAGCAAGTAGAAACTGGCTCAAAAGGAGAAATATATATATAAGCTTGCCAGTGTCCCGTTGTTTATATAGAGTTCTGTGTCTAATGTCAGCTGTGTGGACAATTTCCCTGGAAATGATCATCACACAAGACTTCACCATCCTTGGTTACACGACCCAGATTCTAATGGCGACAAATCTAAAGGGGAAATTGATGTAGCCTGCATTTGAAGCTACTTCATATTTTGAATAAGTGAATATACTCTGAGTATAAGAGACTAGTAAGAGACATCCATAAGGAAACAAAGAAGTGGATACTGTCACCGGGATGGCACTGGAGGAAGATCTGCTGAGCTGGGTATCTTCTGTGGTGGAAAAAAAGAAGTCAGAGAGGTGAATGTGAGTGCATGTTACATGTTTTTCATCACAGTTTTGCTTAAAGCCTATATAACAGTAATTCTCAACCTTCCCAATGCTGCACTGTGGGCCTCCAATACCCTCGTGCTGTGGTAATCCCCAATCATAAAACTTTCTGTTGCTACTGTAATTCTGCAACTGCTATGAATCATAATGTAAACATCTCTGTTTCCCAGCAGTCTTAGGAGACCCCTGTGAACCCTGTGGCCCTCCAATGGAGTCATGAAGCACAGATTGAGAGCACTGGTATAAATGGCATGGGACCATTACATTCACCAGCTCTAACTACTTTGGTAAAGTTACATTTTTGTGCAACCCAATGGAATGGTGAAATCATACCTGGTTATGTGCAGGAAACTGCCTGGTATATATAAATGGTCATTGCCATGATCTGGAAGATCTAATTAACACCCTGTCTCATGTTACCCAAGAACTAAGCTGTGATTATAGCGTCTATTTGCCATGTTATAAATAGCTCTTACTAAGACTTTACTAGCAGAGATTTTTTTCAGCCTCCAACAGAAATGTTTTAGAGTCCAGGACATTAAAAAGAATACTCACTAGACATGCTCATCAAAATAAAAATCGGATGTGTGTAAAGTATTCTTCATCACTCCAAGTTAACACAAGTGGTGTGAGAGGAACCAGGACTGTATCAGGCAAGTTTCCTGATGGTTTTGGAGGAAACCATGGGCCCTTCACTTGTGTTTTCATTGTATTTCTTCCTGAGGTCTATGGAGAACAGCCATCACCATCTGGCCAGGCTAATTCTGGGAGGCTGCAGCTGCAGCCCCGTGTCTGGCAATCA
Source organism: Micromys minutus (assembly GCF_963924665.1). Taxonomy (NCBI): domain Eukaryota; kingdom Metazoa; phylum Chordata; class Mammalia; order Rodentia; family Muridae; genus Micromys; species Micromys minutus. Next base: position 5,245,391 of record NC_137981.1, on the reverse strand, counting down.
CAGCTCCAGGTTCCTTCCATACTAAGTAGCTGGCTCAATTACATCCTGGCCAGCATATTCCACTGCAGACAGCCTTGTTTCCTAGTAGGATTTCATCCTTACAAGCATGATAGATCATCCTTGTCATTCATTAGTCCTATCCCCCTTTCTCCTTTTAGTTCTTTAAGCCAGGCTTTTGGAAACACAAATACACCTCACTTGGGCATACCCTCTCTTCCACAGATGGTCACAATCATCCTATAATTGGTTCCTCTGTTTTGATTTTTTCACTTCATGGTCTATCCAGTTCCTACTCCAGTTAAATTATTCAGAAGCCTAGATCAAACCCTGTTATCCCCATATCATAATTTGTCTTTTGAAATAGTTTCACTGTTGACCGGGTGAGCCTCAGTTTGCCATTCTTCTGCTAGGGTTACAGACATGGGAGAGCACCTTATGCTCTAGCTATGGACTTAGTTAATGCAAACACCCCACACCTTCACTCAAGGCATTTCATCACCTGGCACTGCCTTTGGCAAGCAGGATACCATAGTAGCTAAGAGTTTAGTGAGCACAGGTACTAGCCCACAGCAGCACCTTTCCTGGCCTGGGCATGTTTTTTTCTCATTAGCTAAGTGGATAGAGTCAAGGTTTAAATCTTCCTAACACCTCCACTGTATAGGCTCAATAAATGATCCATGTAACTAAGCTTTGCCCTGCCCACTCCTGAACAAAAGCATCCAGAAGGTCAGAAATTAGAGGTATGAAGTGAAGAGAAGTTGGGGTGTGCTGTTCATTGGAAAACAAGAACGGCCCACATACCAGTCTACAAATTACCTGTGGGGGAAAATACAGAAATTACCTGTGGACAATTTTCATTTCCTCTACAACCCATTTCGTTCTTTCTGACCTAAATGAGTAAACTCTTGATTCACAAGTAACCGAGAACGAACAAAACACCGAGAGCCCTGACACATGACAGCAGCTCCATCGCTGGAGCTTCTGGTTTCTGTTGATGGAGCTGACCTGACCTTCTGCTCCAGGTCTTTCTGGAGAAGATCCTCCTGGGGCTGCCAGGCATATCTATCTTATCTTTCAGTGCCCACTGAAGGAGAAGTTCTCCAGGCTTCTGCAAAGCTTCTCCTGACCTTCAAGAGACTCCCAGGGAGGAGAAATGCCCTGGCACAAACAGCCTTTCTGGGTTTTTGTCTCTTCAAGAAACCTATATATTTCTTTGCACCTGTGTATATTCACTTTGATTACGGAGACTCAGCAGGTCGGAGGATAAAGGGCTTAGCATCTTGCTATTATTCTGTTCATGGCTCAAAACTTTAACACTAAGGCCAAATGGTTTTGGGAAAATAACTTTGTATCTTGACATTTTCCTCTTTTACTTGTTAAAAAAAAAGGGTCACGACTGGCTGACCCAAACAATCATTGTTAGTATTAAATATATTAAATACCTAAAGACTTCTTTGTAAAAGCCTCCATTAATCAGTAATATCTTTAAGCATATCATCATTCACAACATATTATGTTCATGTGCACTGCATACAGTATGTGTGCATGCACACACACAGACACATGCATACATTCACACATGTGTACACATGCCAAATGCACACATTTATCAGGAATGGTAGTACTTAGCTATATCCCCAGCATTGAGAAGCCAGAAGAGGGAGTTAGTGTCAGCCTACCCTAGATCGCCTTTTCTATTTTAAGCATAGCTTCTGGATCTTGGGCAGATGTGAATCCAAATCTTACATATATATTTTACACTGTGTGCTCAGGGGATAACTTTGCTCTTCTGAGCCTGCTTCTCGATCTATAGAGTTGGAAAATATTAATTCCTTGGAAACCTACAGAGAAACGGTAAACTCGGGAAGGCTGAGCAGTGCTTAGTTGTGCCTGGTCACCTCCTCCACGTGCACCATCTGACCGCACCTTCTGAATTGTGTGCTTCTGGTGAACATTACAGGTATATGCCTGTGCTCCTCCAAGCCATGAATTCACACTGCAGTGTCCTTCCCCAACACAGAGCCAGTCTTATTTCGTCTCTCATGTAAGAGACTTTCTAGTACTCTGGTCATGCACATCTCCTTGAGGCCCTTTGAAACATACCTAATTAAACTTGTAACAACAATGTACTCCCAGGGTGCCAGGCAAAGAGTCACAGTCTCAGCCTCTCCGAGATGAGAGCTGCTAACTCCCCGCTGGTCAGCCTGCCATGAGTACATCTTAGCTGCCTGCTTGGAGGAATTTGCAGGTGGGTCCTGGGAACTTCCGGATCCGGTGCATGAAAGCCTTGGCCCAGTATTTTTTTCTCATGTTCACATTGGTTGGCTATGTGCAAGAATGTGTAGATACATGGAGCTCCATATCCACATGTGGGACTAAAGAATCTTCTCTCTGAAAGAACAGAGGGATTTTTGTTGCTCTCTGTCTCCTACTGCTGAATAAATGCCTGCTATGCACTAAGCAACAAATTGTATGTTCAAGCCACAAATAGAACAATGCTCATTTCCAATCCTTCAGGGGCTCCAAGCTAATATTTTCTTTCTCAACATCTGCACATGACTTGGCTTTCATAATTCACACCACAGCAATGACAATGGTCTGTCTTAGGTATAGAAATGGATATCGCTGGCATTTTGTCTAGGCTCCGCCCCACAGTTACCGGGCAATAGCCGGGTGTGCCTGACTCACCATAAAAGGGGCTGCTTGCTCCAGTCCCCTCCCCACTGTTTCCCTTCTCTTCCCCTCCCTACTGTGCCCCCACCCTGCCTTTCAGTCTCTACTACTCTCTCAACTCTCCTCCCCATGCCCTGAATTTATTGTGTGGCTGGTCCCTCAGGGGGAAGGGATGCTTCAACATGGGTCCACAGAGGCACCCCCTTCCCCACACCTGGCTATATGTCCACCAAACACATTCCTTCTCTCTTTATTTTTATAAAACACAACAAATACTACAGAAATATTTGAAGCCATTCTCAGAACAGCAACTCGGGGAGATACTCACTTTATTCTTGAGAGGTTTTTTTTTTTTTTTTTCAGAATCCTTATATTTAACTATAAAATATTACTTATATACTGAGCTGGCAAGGGAACGGTGTAATGGGGAATTGAAGAGATGGCTCAGTAGGTAAGAATACTTGCTGCTCTTATAAAGGACCTAATTTTGCCTCCCAAGTTTCCACATTGAGTGACTTACAGTCCCTTGTAATTACAGTTCCAGGGGAGCTACACACACACACACACACACACACACACACACACAGAGAGAGAGAGAGAGAGAGAGAGAGAGAGAGAGACATACACACACAGAGACATACACACAGAGAGACATACACAGACACACACAGACATACACACAGAGAGACATACACAGACACACACAGACACACACACAGACATACACACACAGACATACACAGACACACACACACAGACATACACACACAGACACACATACAGCCATACACACACACACACACACACACACACACACACACACACACACAGGATGCAAACAATAACTATTTCAAGTGAAACAGTATTTAAAGGCCAGATTGAGTAAACTCTTTTTAATTATGATTTTACATAATAAAATGTTATCACATTTTTATTTCCAATACATATAAGATTATCTCTTTATTTGAAAGAAATGTGTTAATCATTAGTTAATTAATACCAGAATTTAGAATGCAGTCTACATCTAGCAATATGCCTCATGATAATCTTGACTTTTCCAGAACTCTTGTTTTGTAGCATTGTTAATGCTTTTGGCTCTCTAAGTTATCAAAGAGAGTTAATCAAAGGATGACAGAAAATCACCCCAGAGTCAACTGAGACTAAGGAGGCTGCCTAGTAAGTCACAAAAGTAAGATAAAAATATTTGCCTCTCAAAACGGTGCCGTTTACATGTAAAGTCAATATATGGTATAGATTGTGTTTCCTGAAAAGCTCTAGGCTCTCAACATTCTCTTATATCACTTTATTAAAAATGATCTATTCCCTCTCTCAGTCATTGACAAAATATCTCCTAATGTGATGTCCTGTGACAGAGAATTTTCTAACGTCTCTAGAGGTAAGGAGCTCTACCCTGGTCCTGCCTCTCAGCCCAGGCAGACATTGTAGAATCTTAGATCTCCAAGTTTCTTTAGAGTTGTTTTTAACCTTTTTAGTAACTTGTGCCTGTTACAGTGTTTCACGATAACCTGAATATGGAGTTCTTCAGCTTTGGGACAAATTTTTATGAGAAGAATTAGAAATATTTTCAAAAGATGTGTAACACTGCACAATGATTTTTATTTTATTTTACCATTTTCAAGAACTAAGCTGAGCTGTACTAATTTCCCATTGTCCCATCAATCCATCTTTTTAATTACAAGCAGGAAATAATTAGATATACACAGAAAGATGTATATTACAGCCTTGAAAGATAAAAAGGAAAATGACCCAATTTCTTCATATATAAGGACTAATTGAACAATAACATACCAATACCATCCAATTAGTGAAAATCATCTTTTAGTCATATTCGATGATATACTTGTAAACTCAGTCTGAGTTCCAGACTGAGGCAAAAGGATGTGATATCAAGGCCATGTTGAGCTGGAGACAAGCTTAAGTCCAGCCTGTGTTACTTAGTGACAGCAAATATTTATCATTTTGGCAACAAGAAATCTTCGGTTACACGTGTTCCATCTGGAATACCCGTGGAAGTCAGGAAATTAGAAAGACCCAGAATCGTGTGTGTTCATGTGAGCAAAGATAGAGTGAAGTGTTATAAAGAGTTAGAGATGAAGAAGAGGAGGAGGAGGAGAAAAATCGCAAGGGTTATGGGGTGAGCGACAGGAGAGCAGACGGTAAAGGGAATAGAAGCATAACTAACATTAGCAACGTTTTCAAAAGTCATATGAAAGCTTTGCTATAAAAGCTCCCTAAATTATATGCACGCACGTGCACATACACACACACACACACACACACACACACACACACACACACACACAAAGTTTAGATAGAATTACCCACAATGGGGAAAAAATGCTCCTGTTGGACACTATAGGCTAACATCTAAAAAGCCCCGTGGCAGGAATGGGTTATCTCTTTATATCTCAAGACATGTCTACTGGTGCAATAGCAGCAGGAATGTCAGTGGAGTAACCAACAACCTTCTGATTGGTGTCAAGCCCACTCAAAAGATGAAAATCCATGCCTGGTACCATTGCCAGTGTCACAGAATTGTGGATAGACAGACCACAAGCCCCAAGAGAAACCCTATTACCATTACTCTGCTAAATGGGCACAGTAGTAAATCCATTCCAAAATGACTTATTGTTGTGTGCAGAGATTAGTGCATTTCTCAACTTTCATCAATTAATGGCAGCTAACACAGAGAACCACAAATGATCACGGGGAAGGGCAGTTGCCTGCATTCTCATGCTAATCATGTTTCCACCAAACCTGTTGCAGTTCATGCAGGTGCATAAACATAAGGCCCCTGAAGGATCCTGTCTGTCCCCAAGATCCTCCTAATTAGTAAATAAAGATGCCGACAACCAGTGACTGGATAGGGCAGACCGAGGCAGGATTTTAGAATCCCAGGACGAGGGACTGAGGAAAGAAATAGGAGGGGAGCCACCATGCCTGGAGAAAGTGGAGGACAGAACATAGCTATGATGCAGGAGCCCGGGAAGAGCAGCCCCAAGAGGGACCCCTGACTGGGTGTAAGGCAGCAAAGATGGGATATAGATTTTAGTAAATAATAACTTGGAATATCAGAGGGTGGTGGATTGGCCACGTGGAGGTTAAGAAGTGACCCAGCCATTGAGCTGTTTTAGGCATCAAAATATAAAAGATGTGTGTGTGTGTGTGTGTGTGTGTGTGTGTGTGTGTGTGTGTGTGTGTTTTATTGGGAACTCACTGCTGCTGCCAGGATCCATTTAAATGTTTAATTGGGTTCAGCTACAGTGAAGACAATAAGAGACTATGGATTAGTTTCTCCTAAGGAGTCTATATCACCTCTTATGGCTCAGGGATCATTGTGTACAAGGGGAAAGAAGAATGTAATAGCTCAAAGCAGTAAATGGCTACCAGGAAGCAGTGCTTTCTGGACACAGCATGTGTGAATTCACAACAGTTGAGGCAGCAAACTCAAGCCAGACAAAGGGCCAGCATGGCTGCAGGAGGCAGATATAAAATCCCACCCGTAGCTAACATACTGTTGGCAACTGGCAGCTCTGAGAGAGGGAAAAGCCGTTTTTTTAAGGGTGTGGACCCTGCTATCTAAGCCATGCTCCAGTGAAAGGATACACATCAAAAAGTACATGGGCAGTATCAACCGTAGCTGACAATTTCAAAAAGCATACAGAGCTGAACTGGGAAGTCAGGGTGAATATGGGAGGAGTAGGGGAAAGAAAGAAATACGAGAGAAATTCACTGCACAATAATCTCAAAAATGAGAGAAAACACTCAGAATTTTTGAGCGCTAATAATTTACTTGTTTGGTAAAGTATTCAATTGACTACTAGACAACACGGGATCAGAAATGGAGAGGAACAGTACCGTATTCTTCCTCAACCGCCGCAGTGTAAGTTACAGCGGTGGTTCTCAACTGTCAGGTGTGACAGGGGCCACATACAGATATCCTGCACATCAGGCATTTGCATTATGATTCCTAACATTAGCAACATCACAGTTATAGAGTAGCAACAAAATAAGTTTCTGCTTGGGGGTCAGCACAACATGAGGCACTGTAACAAAGGGTCACAGCTTTTGGAAGATTGAGAACCACTAGGTTACAGAGACACGTATTTCCTCCTCAGCCGTTGAATGAAGGGTCTGGGTTTATTCTAATAGTTTACAGAGAAGCAATAAGTGTGTTCCTTTGTCTTTACAAGCTCTCAGGAGATTGGCAGATATAATATGGCCTATATTTAGTTTTGGGGTTCTTTTGTTTGTTTGTTTTGCTTTTGCTTTTTGGGGGGTGTTTGTTTGTTATTTGAGTCTCCAGGGTCATCTGTGAATGGATCCCAGTACAGCCTTGTCAGGTAGCTGGTTTTTCAACATTCCATCACACATATCAAATAAAAGCCATTCCATAGACAGCCTTCCTGTATTATCATTAATAGTAAGAAATGATTTTGTAAACCTTATAGGGACAAATGGAAGAATCTGATTATGATAAATTAGAGTTTGGAGGGAGGAGCGGAGTCCAGACAGAATAATGGCGGTTACAGCTGAAGACAAGTTTAATATTCATCGTTTAGTGGAAACTCAAGACTTGATGAATGCTGTAACAATGTGGTCCGTGACTGAAGGTATCTAAGGAAACCTGCTGTGTCACAGGCAGGAATGACTCTATGTCAGATGCACTGGGGTTAAGTTGTTCAAGGAACATGATGAAAAAGTTTTACGTGCAAGCTGGAAGAAAAGAGAGGAGGTTGAAATTATAGAATATGTCTTATTAGCAGCAGTACATGTGACAGAGGGTGAAAATTTCTAAAACACTAGATGCAAAATCTCTCACAACTTACAAAGACTTTCAAAGACAAAGTCGAGGGTTGGGGAGCCAGCCATGTTGGTAAAGTGCTCACTGTGGAAGTATGAAAGGCAGAGTTTACTCCCCCAGGACTACCATTTTAAAAAGTAAGGTATGGTGGCAAATGTTGGTAATCCAGGCAGACAGACTGGCAATGCCTGAGACTCAGTGAACATTAAGCTCAGTCTAGCTGTCGAAATTTAACCAATGAGAGACCCCACCTGAAAAGCAAAGTGGGTAAAACAGAAGGAATGACACCTGGACACCTGGCTGCTAGTCTCCATACACATAGGTATAACATACATTCACGCACTCGAGTGAGCACACACACAAACATGCCCACACACACGCCCATCCATCAAACACACACACAGGTACACACACACACACATATACACATGCCTACACACATGCCTATGCCCATCCATCACACGCATACACACACACAGATGCACACACACACACATGCACACACACATGCACACACACATGCACACACATATGTCCATGCCCATTCATGACCATGCACTCTCACCCATGTTTCAAACAGATGGAAAATTATTTCTTAAACTAGTGCTAATAACACTATTTATTATATTTCAATTATCTGTCAATAAAACTCTGTAGAAGTGAAATATGTGTACATGAGTAATTTGTGTTTCAAGAAACATTTATTGGATATTTGCTGTACGTTTGTTGTTTTCTATGCTGAGATAATTTCATTAGAAATGTCTAAAATGTCTTGCAGATGGCCTGCAATAGTTAAAACCACAATGGAAAGTTGTGAAGACACAGAACAACAGAAAGTACCCGAGTACTCTTGTCTCTCAGTAGAAACATCATTCAGCCTAAGACACTGCGTTTCACTCGTGTTCTTCTAATGCATGAGACCCCTTAGGTTTGCTTAAATACTTTCCAATGTTATGGAAAGTGGTCTTTTCTCTTTTGTCCTTCGTTGTCCTTTACTATGGTAAAAGTCCTTATCAGTACTTCCCGTCACATGTAAGATTAAAAGCTATGAAGAGTGTCTTTCTTAAGACGGGTGTCAGCTGTCTATCAGAGACTGAGTACCAGCTGCATTTTGATCAGTCATTGTTTTTTTCTTTTAAGTCTACTTGCTGGATAGGCATCCTCCCAGGAATCTTATCAGGACAGAATCTCTCACACCATCTCACTCTCTGACCTCTTTCAATAAATTTTAATATATGAGAATCCAAATGATAGAACTTCGGCTTGTTATCAGCATTCGAACAGGCTCCCATGGAGACTTTTCTCAGGTTCAACTAAAGAAATTATTTGACAGGAAGACAGAGGTGAGGGAGAGTCTTCATACAGAAAAGCCCATAACCAGGCTTGCTAGAAGCCAGTGAAGCAGCTAATTAAAGGGCAAGGGTGGGGGAGGAGCTCATGACAACTCCAATTTATAATTCAGTCAATGATAAAATATTTTAGTACATAGCTTCTGGGAAGCTGTAAAAAATGAAGTAATTAAATGTAGAGCTCTCTTAATATGATAGTGATAAAGACATTTTAACAGGCATTAGATGTCACTAGAAAGCTCTGATTTCCATTTGAAGTCTGTGCCACAGGAGGGAATTCATGGCTGCTCTGTAAATGTGGTTGAAGGCTCTTATTATTTTCTGCATATAGGAAATCATGGGCCAGGGAAAACCTTCCTACTGATGTTTTGCTTAATAGATATTATGTCAAATTGCTTACTATGCTTGTAGATTAGAGGTGTCCTCAACCATTATCAGAGAAGTTTTGTCCTGCAGTAGTAATGGTTAATGTGGAAACTCCTCACGGGTCAAAATAACAATAAGCGACTGTTGGGTACTCAGTCCTTGTTGGACTGTCATTCAAGACTCGGGGAATCTAGCAGAAGAAAGAAGGAAAGAATGTGAGAGTTGGAAGACAAGTACAAGGGTTATGAAGCACTGTTTCCTGGGCACAGAGTGCCTGTTACATTCACAAACGCATAGCAGATGCAGGAGATCAAGTGTGTGACCTTCCAGTATAAATGGGGAGGTTCTTGTAAACCCTCCTTCAGTAAGGTGCTATAGAAAATTGGTAGATAATACACTGGAAGACGTTTTTTTCTTTAGACGTGGAATGGCTGATCAGCTGCCCCACTCAGATGCACATGGATATATCCATGAACATTCAGGCAGCACTAACTAGATTCTGAATTCCTTTTATTTAAAGAGGGCATGAAGGTGGGTGAAGGAAATGTTGAAGGGATTCAGGGAAATAAAAAAAAGAATGGATGTTGGGTATGGATATGATTAAGATTCATCAGACATCATATACTTGTGCTCACATACACACATACACACAGACAGACAGACAGACAGACAGACAGACACACACACACACACACACACACGCACACCCTGTATACTCACACAGGACATTTGATGAGGAAAATTTGTTCCTCCCTTCTTTATGTTAATAGATTTGTATTCCTCAAATCTAAAGCAAGTTGATAACAAATTTGTGATTAAAATCACTTGTATCCCAAGTGCAAGGCCTTTCATTTTCCTGAAACAATCTGGAATTGGGCAAAATAAATGTACTCCTTCTCAGGGAGGAGAGAGACTTTCGATGGATTTCTCTGCAGTTTGAAGTCAGAATTAAGCACATAGAGTTTCCTTCTGCTTTGCTATTTATAATTATAATGAATTCATCAACAAAAGATTTTTATATTATTTTTATCACTGTAAAATGTAAAACTCGGGTAGTGTAGTGGGGTTATCAGTAACCATCTGGGAAGGTGTTGGGGGCCTCTGCGAGTGAAGACCATGAGCTGTCAGGGAAACACCATCGATTTTCTACAGCGGCCCTAGGTGTGATGAGGCTCATTTCAAATTCAGATGAAAGGAGCATATCTAGAAGCCTCAGTAGAGAGACACACTGTGTTCCTGCCATCAAGACTTGAGAGCTGCAGCTGAATCTGAATCAATATGTCAAAGCAAGGAATCCCAACATTCACTCTTGAGAGGAACAAGACAGGAAATGACCAAGGTTAAAGAGTGTAAAAATGCTATCCTTACAAAAAGCTGTAAAGAAAAATATGCTTAGAAAGCCAAAAGCTTTCAGCATAATAGAGGTGAGTCTGAAAAGAAGGTAAGAGATGGAGATAAGGTAACCAAACCATGCCTGGCACAGTGGTTCACATAGTGGTGGAGGTGAGGAGATTGTTGGGAGGAGGGCATTCCAACTACCTGGGCCAGGGGGGAAGACCCTATGATGCATTATCCCAGCATGCACACCTTCTGAGTATTGTGTATGAGTAATCATGGTGGCACTGGAAAAAATAAGACATAAGATTTGTGTAGAAAGTATTTAAAACACAAATCTCACCACTTAAACATTTGACTGTTTAGACTCTAAAGAATAACCCCTTTTCTGTCGATTTTTATTTTTTCTGTCAACTTGCTTATAAATGTCTAAGTCTCAAATTTGTTCTAGAGTTTGCCACTTAAAATGAAAAATGATTGCTATCTAACATAATGGCTGAAGGTCAGGAATCCAGGGTTAAAATAACGTAGTGTCTCAAAAGATTGCTGTTAGCTTGGGTTACAGTCAGCCCAGGGTCAACTGAAGCTGGGAAGTTCACGTCCACAGTAATTTCTGTGAGTAGCGCAGGAGGAGAAGCTGTTGCCCTACTGTGGTCCATTGCTACTTAATTGCTGGCTGAGGTATCCTTGTTCTCAGTGGGACACTAGCCCCACTGCTGGCCTTGTCCTTCCCCTTAGGTCTTCAGTCTTCCCCCAATAGGGTCTGCCAGAAACTACTGAGAACATCCTGTAAAAGTAACATGACTATGATTTTTTTCCAGAAAATTTGCTGTTTAAATATTATCACCGACTGGAATAAGAAGTTTTTTTATGAATCTTCCTAGAACAAGAAAAGGGTGGCAGAAAGGCAAACATACTCACTTGAGATTGCAAGGGATGTCTTCTCCTAAAATGGTTTCTGTTGCCATGATAAAAACACACTGACCCAAACCAACTTAGGGAGGATAGGGCTTATTTAAACTTGTAATTCCTGGTCACAGTCTGTCACTGAGAGAACCATGGCAGAAACTTAGAGACAGGAACTGAGGTAGAGATCATGGAGAACCATTGCTTACTGATTTGCTACCCATAACTTGCTCAGTTACATGTCCTACATAACCCAGGCCCACTGGCCCAAAGGCCACACTGTCTATAGCAGGAGGGGCTCTTCCACATCAACCACTGATCATGAATACGCTTCATAGTACGTTCACAGGCCAAGCTGATAGTATCAGTTTTCAACAGATGCCCCCTATTCCTAAGTGACGCTAGTTTGTGCCAAGTTGAGTAAAACTAACTAGCACATGACTTTGAAGTAAAGTTGGATTCTGTGTGTGTGTGTGTGTTATTGAGAAAGAAGGTTTTATTACCTACACTTACATAGTGATACTTAAATGTACCACTCTGATTTATGTGAGCTAAATTAAAACAAAGATAATGATGAATTTTTTAAAAATTCTTTAAAAAAAAATGCTGACATCGTCCAAAAAATTAACGTTATGAAGTGACTAATTTTTTTAAGGTGAAGAGAAGAAATAAGTCTACACTCAATGCCTTTCCTATCTCCACACCAGTTATCCATCTGTGAACACTAGCTAGCAATCTTCCCTCTCCTAGCAGTGTTCAGCTATGTTGAAATATCATGGTCACAGTAATCTGTGAGAAGTACTCCACTGCAATCCCTCAGATGACTTGTTTATCCCAGAAGTAACAGAGCTTAAACAGGAAATAATCTGCTGTGTCCAAGAAGGTAAGACGCCATCTGCAAACACATATGCTCTTGTTGCTTTGTGTACTTGCTCACACCCAGGGCCCACACGCTATTTGATTCTAAATCATGAGCAGTGAGCTAGACAAGTATTAATTGGTCCATTTTACATAGAGCGCCCTGAGTTTCAAAGATGGATGCCATGTGCTCTAGTGGCTCAACAAGAAGTGACAGTCAGGTCCTAGACTGAGATTTTGGATGAAGCAATTGAGGACCATTTCAGCACACTACATACAGGGAGATCCACAAATAGGGCACTGTGGCAGTGGCAGTATATAAGGTGTGGCAGCACGCTAGGGTCACACAGCAGTGTGGCAGCATAAAAGGTCACACAGCAACATGGCAGTGTGCTAAGGTCACACAGCAGTATTTTATTTTCCTTCCTTCATTGAGAATTCTGTGCTAGAATATGTCCAGAGTAATTTTCTTCTACATGAATACAGTGGACATTTTAAGAAGGTGAACAATCTTACTCCTTAATACAGAGGTTGTATAAACCAAGTATTTTACGGGACTGGAATTGGTAAGAAGACTGGGTTCTATTCCTATCACCCACAAGGTGGCTCACAAGCTGTTATAACCCTAGTTTCAGGGGATCTAACACTTTCTTCTGGCCTCTGTGGGAACTAGACACACACATGATACAGCCATATATGCAGGCAAAACACCTATACACATAAGATTAAATTAAATTAAAAATTTTAAAGTGAATCATTGGGGCTGAGTGTTTAGCTCAATGGTAGAGTGCTTGTTTAGTAAGGCCATAATTTCAATCTCTGGGAAAAGATATAAAAGAAAGAAGGAAGGAAAGAAAGAGAACAAAAGGAAGGAAGAAACAAACAAAAAAAAAAAAACAAAGAGAGAAAAAGAAAAACAGGAAAAATGAATCATTTATTGTACTCAATTTCTTTGTCATAATATTATCTATTACATTTTTGTGTAAATGAAAAACATTTTAAAGAAACTAAATATAAAGAATATATATACACATATACACACATACGTATACTATACATACACATATACATATTCTTTATATATTTTGTATCCTTTATATGACACATTTTATATATTTGTTTATGTATTCTTTAATATTTTATATTCTATCTACATGTGTGCTGCAAAACTGCAGAGAGGAAGAGTCAACCGACAGAGTTCATGTGTTCATGCAGTGTGCACTTGATGAGGGATGTGGAGACATGTGGCAGAGATGAAGCAATGCTCCAACACGGGGTGAGCCCTCGAGGCATCCTGGGAACTTTACAAAACCAGCTGTAGAAACTGGATGAGGTACAGTCATGGGCATCTATCTGGCAGTGGTTACTAAGCTTCAAAACAGTTTTCTGGAAGCTTCAACTCACCTCACTAAACTCCCCTGTGTTTAAGCACAAGCTTCCCACAGTAGACTTGTAAGAACTGTGTAGTTACAGCAGCCTGACATTTTCAGAGGACTTACTTCACAGGCTCAGGATAAAAATTCTTTTACCTCAGTGAAAGAATATTGGAGAAATTTTTAATTGTTTGTACACTTCAGCACAAAATAGATTGCTTAAAATAGTGAGCCATGGTCTGTGCACCAAACTGAGCTCAACAGGAAAGTACATACACAATTCCTGCCATGTGTCCCTTCCCTTCCATCCTCAAGATAGACCCTTTCGGTTGTCTCAAGCTAGCCAATAGTTAACACGTGTTTTTTTTTTTTTTTTTTTTTTTTTTTTTTTTTGTCATTTAAAATATACATATATAAATATTTTAGGCAGCTGCTCAAAATTCACAATACTCAATACTTCAGAAAATGCTGTGTGAAGCATGTTTCAGGCATTCCACATTTATCTTTGTTAACATGGTAGAAAGCTTTACTTTAAAAAAATATGATGATTTTCTTTTCTTGAGCAAGTTCTTTAGTGGCAAGAACTAAGATGGAAATTTCAGAGATTTTGGTTTAACTGGGTGTATTCTGCAGGAAAAGGGTGCATGATAAGAAAATTCTGGAAGATACAGATAAAACCTGTCTCATCTGATGGCAAAGGCTCAAAGGTTGTAAAACTACATCATCCCTGGCATTCCAGGAAGAGCAGCAATACACCTCATTTTATCCAAGAGGTAAGTTATGTGTTTAACCTTCCTGACTTCTCCATGGCTTATCTGTGTGCACAATACTTGCTTTGTCCTCTATACATCTTCAGTCTGACTCACTCATCCTCTGAATTGTGCAGCAGAACTAATCTGCTTAAGGCTAGGGGCATTTGGTGCACACAAGTTTGGTGTGAGCTGCCTGTGTGCTAACTTAGAGCAACCTGTGAACTCCAAAGGAAGGTGATATCCATTCAGCCAAAGGCTATGTCTTTAGGAAGGGGCAGCTGGAACCTACTGCTGTCAACACTCCCACCAGCCAGCAAGGAGAGGGAGGCTCCACTCTCTGCATACAAAGTCCACCACAGTTACTTAAGCCATAACTATACCTAAAGGTTGGTACCAGGTTAGTGAATATGAGTACATAATAACTATTTGTATTTTTAAGTCAAAACATTTGAGTGACCAGTTCTGGACCAGAATTAGCTTAGAATAAAGATGAGAGAGATACAGTGTGCATTCTAGAAATCATATTCATAACTCACAACATGTGCAGCATTTGAGAGTCTCTGGGAATTGTCCCGTTTAATTAAAAACTCAATTGTTGAAGCGTACCTTGCAAAGCATCATTTGGATGTGGGTCATGTTTATAACCTCTGGATCCCCCTCCTTCAAGCACCACAAGCTCCCCTGCTGCCCTGTGAAGAGCCCTTTGAAACTGGAAGACACTGTGAAACCTGCATCAAACATCCAAACCCTCCTGAGCACCATAAATGAAAACCGGGTCCTAATGTTGTAATCAAGGATGCTCATCGTTTGTTGCTGATTTTAATACCAAGCACCTCTAATGATTAATGAATTCAACAGTGTGATGTTCAAAACATGCTGTCCCCTCATCCAGCTGCTCAGGAGATGCTCTGAAGATCATGATCCCAAACAGCTAAATGACTCTCACCACCCACAGGGACACCTCATCTCTCTCCCAATTACGAAACTACTGCCACCACTCTCCTGGGCTTGATCAGTGATTACTTACCCCCTGAGACCCAGCTCCCTGCTCTTAGCACTTTCTCATACTTAAAAAAATAATCCTTAAGGGGGCCATGGCATGACAGAGCAGAAGTGACATGAATCTAGAGGTAGAGAATACTGGTTTGGGAAGTGTTAAATGCAGGTAAACATGGGGGTTTAGAGAAGGGGCAGATGTGGATAGTTAACCGAAACTTGGGAGACTGAGAAAACGTCCTATAGAAACCTATTAATTTGTAACTGAAAAAAGGGAGTTTAAAAAGTTACTATCAACCAGGGAGAAATTTCCCACAACCCACTATCCCACTTAAAGCATCTACCTCCACCCATCTTGCCTAGTCTCTGTGTAGAGCATCCTTCTTCTCTCCCCAAACCCAGATGTAACCTTAGCTCAAAAGTGTTAGATGGGCACTGTACCCATTCTTAAGAAAATCAGACAACAAAAGTAATACTGGCTATGTGAACTGTGAGGTTAGAATCAAACTAAGGAAAGATATTGTCTCCTCAGTATCCTGATGCTGAGTAAGAACGAAGACATACGAGAGCAGACGTAACAAGGCCCAGCAAGATGCCCAAAGATGCTCTGCTCATTTCATCAGCTCCCAGACTTCTTTTCTTATTGATTACTTTGCCTGCTGACAACCTGGTTTCCTTCCAATATAGACTTATTATCCCCTCTGCCAGTCTCAATGGTTGCTACTCCTTGCTACCAATAGGCTGAAGGATAAGAACAAACCTCCTTGCTTTAAGTATGAATTCAGACAAGACCAAATGGAGATATCTTTGGGATTCAACTGTTACATATCTGGATTGGAGACAAACACCTTTCTCCTCTTGTTCTATCTTTACAAGTTTTGCTGGCAGTACCAACATGCCTGGGCATAAAGCCACATTTCTATTTCTTTTCCAGCAGGGGCATTCTGGTGGTGAAGTCCTTCCCAGCACACATTCTACACTAGTCCACAGAACCCCTGTTGCCCATGAACACCCCCAGCACCCCCAGATGGTTTCATTCTCACCCCAGGCCCATGCCTTCTCCATTAGGAAATTTATTTTTTTACTGGTTTTGGCAGTTTTTCTAGTATTACCTCCCAAACAAATTCCAGTTAATTTATTTTTTTTACATAGTCCATTATTGAGGAAGCCAGAATAAAACTAGAGTTAGCTTATGAGTAGGGGACAGAAGTGCAAAGATGCCTGTGCTGAGAAGTATTGCCTGTGCTGGTCTGAGCTCCAGTCTCCCATGGGGTGACAACTCTATCAGATGGCCTCACAGTGGTTTGTCACCTTCTCCATGTTACTGCTTTGGTCATTCACTCCTGCTACTTGAGATCATTCCTTACTAAGTTACCCCCAAATGATTTAATTTTGCACATACTTTTAATTATGTTTGTATGTAGATGTGGTATCTGTGCATGTGATTATATACATGGGTGCATGTTCCCATAAAACTATGCAAGGCCCCAAAGAGGGTATAGTATGCTTTTCTCTATTACTCTTCATCTTGTTCTCTCCTACTAAACATGAAGCTAAGCTTATGGCTAGCCAGTCCCAACTACCCTCCCAATTCCATTCACTAAAGCCATTTCTGGCTTTTGACATGGATTCTGAATACAGGTTCTCAGGCATTTGTAGCAAGTACTCTTGACCATTAAGCAAATTCTCCAGTCCTACAACATGATTTTCTGTGTGTCTATGAGATTTCTCAGCGTTGGTAGTTTTCAGTCTGTCCTCTCTCTCAGGTGTAACTCAGTAAGAACTACCGACTAGTGTCATAAGATACTCTCATGCTAAAAAGAATCAGTAGAAACTTGACAACTTTTTACATATGGAGAGCAAATTAAAAGGTTACTAGATTTGTATTTTTAGTTCAGTATTTAAAACCAATGTGAGTTTATGTGTTGTGACAGTGTTTCAATTTCTGAAATATAAACGTGTGTCTCTGTATGTGTGTGTATGTGTGTGTGTACGCAGGTATACTCATGCTCCACACACATGATTCACTAATACATTTTAATAAAATGTGAAATGTTCTGTTGCCTGGTGACATGCTAGTGCTTGTGTGAGGTTGTTTATAATCAATCTTCTGAATGGCACAGAATTCTAGATAAAAATCACTCAGGACCTTACTAGTTCATGTTTCCTTCACTACACATTTTAGTCACTACTCTAAACTCCTACCTATAACCTTTACTGAAAAGCAACATATCGCATAGACAGAAGCTACTCTTGTTTTATACTCCTTTCTGCTGCTTAATTAACCTAGTTTTGCTTCCTTTGACATGGCTCCAAGCAAACAAAACATCACTAATGTTAAGTGGCTGACCTAGAAGAGAGAATAAGGGTGACCAAGGGCTAAAATCTGGTGGTTTTGTCTGCTTGACCATCACTGTGTGAAGAAGAATATTGTGGATGCTGGTAAAGAATGTGCTTCATTGAAGGCAGTAAGTCCAGTGAGAGCTGGACCAGAACCTATGTCAGATATTTGTAATATCCTGTATTAAAGACACAGAGGCATCATGGACAATCATAATCAAAAGCAAAAGAAGTTTAAATCTGAGTGGTTTAAATGATTCAAAACGTGTTGTCTGTTACACAACAGAGTGAGTGGTAAGGCTGTGAGTATTGATTTGAAGGCAGCTAAAAAATATTTGAAAACTCTAGATCAGCTGACTGTGGAGAAAAGGTGCTTGCCAAAGCAAATCTTCATGTAGACAGAACTGGTTAACATGGTGATGAAATCACCCAATGATGAATTGCTTAGAGCATATGCCTGCCACTAAGCAAATCATGAGTGTACACAATTCACTGGCATATGGAAATATACAAAAAAGTGTCAGAAATAAATAAGAACTGCTAAGATTTGTAAAATTCAAATGTTATCTTGTGTTTTAGTTAATCACTGTGTACTGCAGTATCTCTGCCATGCCCAGCCACTGGCCATTACCACTGTTGTCATAGCTGCTTCAATGACCACGGCTCAAATTTTCCTATCTCTAATCTTTCTGGTCAGTGGATTCAGTTTAGCAGGACTCAAATGCCTTTTGATAATATTAAAATTGGTATAAGCTGTTCTACTTTATTGAAAAGCTGACTCTGGAGTTGGGTTAGGGCTCTCCCTTCTCTAGACCCAAGCATGCATATTTAAAAGTCTCCTCTCTGTCCTACATTACCTGATTCTGTAAAAGGCAAAAGGGAGAAAACCAAAAACAGCCAAAGAAATTAGACTATTGTGTTCATTTAACTGATTAAAATTATTGCTGATATTAAAACCTTATCTCATAATTTGTAAGACTATTATGTGTACTTTCTGTACCTCATAATTTGTAAGTTCATTGTGTATGGTTAAAAATCTGTAAAATCTGTCACAAAAAAAGGTATCTCAAAACTTGCAACACAAGGGGTTGATAGTTAAAAATCTATACACAGGTAATCTTAAAGGAATTACATGGCATGGTGGCATCTTGGGATGTAAGCAACACATGGCTTGCTGCCATCTTAGCTGATGACCCCCATCAGGATGGAGGCAAACACATGGCTGTCAGCCATCTTTATTAAGGATAGAGAGGATAAGAGCCATGTGACTTCACCACAATCTTGATTAGAGGTGACCACATAGTAAAAAACCAACCAACAAGGCAACAACAGATCTCTATGTTATTTTGGTTTAAAATGGGCTTAATATGATAATTCATATTCTAGAGACAAGGTCATAAAATAAAAACAAGATTTATAAAAGATAGGGCTCAAAAGCAATGTTTGTTTAGTAATGCACCAAAGCTGTCGATCCATGTGCGCACATACAAGAATGTACCTTGTGCTGGCAGCTGGACTTTGTAATTTAAGAGTCACCCAGGTGGTATTAACTTTAAAGGAATGAAGGGGTCATGGAAAACAGTGGGGCTTGGCACTGAGTGGCAAAACTGGCATCTGTAGAGATAGCCCAAGGGATCCTCTTGGTAAAGATGCAGCCTAGTTGCAACGGTGTACCCCAGAGGCTTCGAAGATCCCAATACCACGTGATGGCCACCAGGAACAACGTCCACAGTGAAATGGAGCTGGTAGAAGCCTATATGAGAGGCCTTATGTGCTGCTGAGGATGGACAGTGAGGGAACCTGAGGTCTTGAAGGAGGTCAGAGGATCATGAGTGACTTCCAGATACTAAGTATTAACTTGTTTGCACTGTTAGAGTTTGGCTTCTCCTTGGCCACATTGTGGTTGTGCCTTGTTTCTTCCCCCCTTAAAGTTAAAAAATAAGGTACTTTATTTTTTTATACTGAGGGGGTTGGTATTGGAGGAGATATTTTAAATATTTTTAAAGAGAAGTTTGGATATCTCTAGATAAAGACACTACAGAGTTAGGGCCCCAACTATGAGTATTAAACACTAAACACCAGAAACTGTGATATTGCTATCTTTGATCTTCTGATGCAATAGCACAATGACCTAAAAGTCTAGCAGAGACTATAGAATGCCTCTCCTTACCTAAGGTCCAGTCAGGCTCGGAGGGACAGACGTAAGCATGTATGGCTCGCCTCCTTGTTAGGCTTGAGTCACACAAGAAACTCTGATAGTTTGCAATGGTACACTATGAAAGGACCAGAAAAGCAAAGTTGCCAGTTTCCCTGTTGACTGTAATTATGGATTAAAGTTTTATTTTCATGCTAAAAGAGATTTGGTTTTAAAAAAAATGCTATTTTTAATGCTAAACTTAACAGATAAAACTGTACATCTTAAATCTTAATCTTATAAAAGTTACTAACTTGCTGAAAACTGATAAAGATGATTAATACATGCAAGCTAATGGTCAGTCACCTTATAAATGACCTGATTCTTTAGTGTGTTTAGAACTGTACTTGCAGTCATGCTAAGTACTAATGTAATTAGTTACAGAAAAAAGCTTTATTCAGCCTCCTATATGTGTTTCTAAAGGTAGGTCTAAAGCAAGAAACTAAAAACAAAGTGTGCTTCAGTTTGAGTATACTTAACAGATGCCTCTCAAAACTTTTCAGAGCTCTAGTGAATGTGGCATTTTCAGTGTTTAATAAAAACAAAGTTTTCTTTGATATACAAAACGCCAGATCCTAGCAGCAAAGAAGACAGATGGGGCACAGAGATGGATTGTGGTCATTGTATCTACTGGGAAAATCCATCCCATGTCTTGCGTCCTGCTAAGGCCCACACAAACTGTGATTATTGCTGTGTTCACTGCCCTACCCTGTTTCAGTCAAAGTAGGCTAACTCTCCAACGTTCCTCCTTTATAGAAAAACCTCTCAGAACTTCTGCAGCTGAAGGTATAACTATGTTCTATGTGATTCCTGGAGACCTTTGGCCTCTGCCCCCAGTGATGCCATCAAGACCCCAGGAGCCTACTAGGATAATTTGTCCAGGTATCAGGAAAGTCTTTGTCAATTTGTCATTTTAATTAATACAGAGTCTATTTACTTTATATTTCTCCGATATAACATTCTTCTGAAGATAAGCTACAACTTAGTCTTCTCAGGTCTCCGATGGGTAACTGTACCTTTGTCCTTTTGGCAGTGGCTGTCAAACAGTTCTTTCCCTCAGACTGCAGCTACCTTGCTAGTTCATTCCACATAAAAATTACCTTTGCATTTCCTAGAGCAACTTGATCTCCTACTGAGAAATGTAGAGAGGTGTGTTGTGCTAACAGGCTTCATAATAAAATATAAAGAGGTTTTTAGGTATAGTAGTTTACTATTTATTTAAAGGAACTTGCTTCACAATCACTGTCAGTAATCAATCATTGGCACATCATGGTAAATGGCTGGATAAAAGGAAAGATTTCAAGCTTATGGCATGAGGGACTAAAATTATTTTATAGTGTGTCATTGCAAGTTGAAAAGGTTTAAGAAAAATGATTTAAGGTAACAAAACCATTTCAAAATTCTTTCCCTCTCTATACTAAGATTTCAAAACTTTAGAGTTGATCAACAGAGGAATTCTAATAATCTGGTAGAGTAGTGAATACTATTATCAGTCACAAATGCAAGATTTTAAATTGTCTTTGGATCCCTTCTTAGTATAGACTTAAAGGTGCTTCTCATCAGGCTAAAACCATCTCTGTTGAATCTATATATGCAGCCCTCTGGACAGAAGGAAGAATGTTCTTTTTAAGCCTAAGCTTTTGCTATGACTTCCAGGCATCTTCTCTTCTCCACATCATGGAGTCAGCTCCACCTGCTCTACAGACACAGCTAACAACTCAGATTTCAGTACAGGTCGCAAAAGGTGATAGTGCTAAGCAATATATCTAAACTTTATCTCTTTCTTTATAAACTCAAATTAATGTAAGCTTCAGGGTTTTGCTACTTATATTCACCTGGATTCCAAATGGACTTCAGATAATATTACTGTAATGCCAATCAACAGCAAAGGCTCTTCTGCCCATTGCCTGTTGCTGAGAGGGAAGCTCTAAAGGTAAGATTTTCCTTCAAGATTCTTGAACTATGCTCCTTAGTCTATATCTGTCCATCAGGTTTCCACTCAGCAGACAGACACCCTCCAAAACCCAGCTGCAGACTGCAGACCACCCCAAATGGCCGGTAGTCCTGAATTTGCCGAGAGACGACATGAACCGAGATGATTGTTCCCTGTCTCTTCAGCTGGATTAGAGCACCAGATGCTTCTGACGAATGTCTTATTGCCTGAATCCCCTCCTAGTTTTTGACTAGCATTCCAGCCTTCCTGGGCCCTGACAATGATGCCCTAATTTTAGTAGAAAGTAGTTACAGAAAAAAGTATGATGTCCCTTATCATCAACTAAACGCTGAAATGTTAGATCCAAAGGGAACTCCCTGGCAAAGAGGAAAAAATGGCTACCTATGGTGCCTATTGGTATACCAGTACTCACGTTGGCCTGATGAAATTAAATAGATCAAGATTTATCAACAAATATATTCATTACCTGAAGCA
This sequence comes from Micromys minutus, assembly GCF_963924665.1. Taxonomy (NCBI): domain Eukaryota; kingdom Metazoa; phylum Chordata; class Mammalia; order Rodentia; family Muridae; genus Micromys; species Micromys minutus. The sequence goes on along the minus strand of NC_137981.1, from coordinate 5,222,996 downwards.
GTTCTGTAATATGATAGGGCACTCGATCTGCTCTATGCAAAACAAGCAGCTTGTTGTGTGACTATGAGAGAAAACATTTTCCCTATGCAAGCCACTCATTAGTGGTTAGAGATAACAAGAATACACACACACACACACACACACACACACACACACACACACACACCCCAATGCTGAAATAAATGACTGGTTACCATTCTCATGTTTGGGCTCCTCCTGGATAGTATCGCTGAGGCCAGCCATCACACAGGGCCTTTGACACTTTTGTTTCTCTAATTACAGTTGGACATTACATCATCAATACATAAATTTCTGTCTGAGTGCCATAAAGCTGGTGTGATAATACAGATAGATATCCACCACAGGCTCAAGGCCTTGACGGAAGGTTCGACTCAAGGTGGAGAGTTGGGGGGATGTGATGCTTAATGTTACATTTTAAGTTTAAATCACTGTGCTTATGGGATCTATAAAACAAAAATGCCTCTAACCTGTAAGGTCAACTTGCCCAAGGTCAGATAACTTCCTGAGATGCTGAGGGCTGTTTTTGTATGATAGGAAACCATATTTTCACTTCTGTAAACAAGTTTGGTTGCCCTAACTGTGTAGAGTGTTGTATGCTTGATCGCACATAGGTAGCTGGTAGGCAGGCAGTAAGTATGTCAGGATGTATGCTCGCCACTGATTGGACAAAGGTAAAAGTATGTAGCCTTGTGGGTTTTGCCTTTATAAGTCCCAACAAAGGTAAATTGGTGCCATACTCTGTGAATCCTTGGTAGAGACCTGGCCAGTGCCTGTTGTCCTGACTTGTTTTCAATAAAACTTGCTTCAAATTTGACTCAAATTTGTGATAATAATCTTATTTTTACTCAGTGGGGGTAACATCATGACTTTCATATGATGCAATATTTGCTATGCTTATATTCTTATATTTTAAGGCTTTTATTTATAAATTAATTATTGAATTGTTATTTAATATGTTTGCTTGATTTATTTTCAAAGTTGTATTAGTTTCATAAGGTGAGCTCAAAGTTTTGCTGGCATTTTCCAGGTTTGTAATCATCAATTTGAATAGAGATGATATCATTTCCTCTGGAATTATTTAAGAGAATTCGCCACTGAACATTTCATTTCTAATAGGGTGGCTTATAAATGTTAGAACACAGGCTTAGAAAGGAGCTGTGTGAGGAAAATTCTGAGTACTTGTCAGAACACTCCAAGGAAACAAGACAAGAATCCTGTGACCTCAGTTTTTTCAGATTGATCTTGGAATGTGCTTTTTTTGTGCCTGTACCATACATGGCAGAGAGGAATGGGTTTGCTATTGTTTTCCGGAATGTTCACAGGACAATGTTACTCATAGGACAATTTTTAACCCTCAAAGTATAAACTAGATGCTCTAGATGAAGTTAGCTAGTGCATGAGATTCGAGTCCATCTCATTCATTGGGTCCATTCTTTCAGACTGCACCATATCTAGAGTGGGACACATGATGACACATTTATCTTTTTTCATAGAAAAAGCAAAACTTAAATGGCTCTCCCTCTCTCCCTCCCCCTCCCTCTTTCTCTCTCTCTCTTTTCCTTCCTCCCTTCTTTCTTCTCTCCCTCCCTTGCTCTCTGATTATATTCTGTTTTAATAAATTTTCCATCACAAAACCCAGAGGAAGCAAAACAGAAAATCAGGAAGACCCAATCCTCTTTCTTTTTAAAATGGATTCCAGCATTTGTCTAAGCAACCAGGCTTCTTCTGCTTTCTACAAATAAAATATCTTCAATTCACCTAAAACATCTCTCTCTCTCTCTCTCTCTCTCTCTCTCTCTCTCTCTCTCACACACACACACACACACACACACGTGTGTGTTAATATTTTTAAAAAGTTAACTGTATTAGAGGTCCAGAAGTGTGTATCTTTTTCAGGGATCCTCACAGATTTTTCCAAGATTAAAATAAGTATTGAAAACTACCTGACTTACAGATTAGTGAGATGATCTCCACAACAAGCACTCACTGTCGCAGTACACAGTTGTTGAAGTTATGAAGCGGGGCATGCGATGTGCTCCACAGCATGGAAGCGTAATTCACATCACCTAAAGAAATCACAAGAAAGCTTGTGGCAAATAGGCCCTATTCTAACTCTCCTCTACTATCTAGGGAGTTGGACCTTCTTTCCTCCCTGAAAGGAAGGTTCCTATGCTGAAATCCTAACTCCAGTCCTTGAGAATGTGAATTTACTTGTAAACATAATCAAGCAGATAAAGTTGGGGGAGTCATAATAGTAGAGTCAGAGAGTAAGATCCTAATTCAGTGACATGTGACTGGCATCACACACACACACACCACAGGGAGGGGGAGAAGGTAGATACTAGAGGAATGAATTGTCCATTAAACAAGGGAGACTAAAGACTGCCACCAAAGCATTAGGATTTGCAGAAGAGTATAGATCAGACTATTCCTCATGACCTGTGAAATGATTTTTTTTTTCCATATCCTGATCTCAAATCTTTGGCCTTTAGAACTTTGCAATAATTTATGATATAATTAGGCATCAGTTAATGTCTGAGATAGGTTTTAGGAATGTATCCCTGGGTGATTTTATCACTGAACTTCATAGGATGATCTGTGCACACAGGCCAGGACAATCGCATTATCACTTCTGTTAAAGCCTCATTGTGACAGCCGGTTTCAGCAATAGACATTGAATAAAATATACTCATGTGTACTGCACGGTCTGGAAACAAGCATTTCAAAGGGAAAAATGCATGTGTACACAAATGTACCTTAAAATGTATGTTCAAAATATTAGCTCAGTTAGCTCTCAGCAGAACATTGGGTAATATTTACTTGCAGGCTTTTGCTTATTTTGTGATTTGATCTAATAGGTATATTGTGAGGGTATAAAATTATTCTAATCACCCTGGGCCAAAGGTCTACCACCACCACCTACTTTCAAATGCAAACACCCATGTATTTGGTATGTCTGGCCCCGGGCATGCATGAGAGGGGCAGGACGTCACACTGAGTTGACTGAAGATGCTTCTTGGTCATTCACCAACTGTCATTACTGAGCAAATGTACTTTAGCAGGCCGATGCAAGACTTGAATTAAGTTAGGTTGGGCCAAGTTGTGCACGGTACCCTGCCAACGAAGGTGAGAGAAATCAAGAACACTATGTACTTGCCACACCCCCTACTTCTGTCACTGAACACGGTATTTTCTGCCAAGTTTTCTGTCAGTACTGCTGTCACTGTTATTCAGCACCGCACTTCAACTTTAACATTTTTATTATTTCCTTCAGAGTTTTAACTTGTGTACACATATTTTGATTATATTTACTGCAAATTCTTCCCAGATCTACTTTCCCTTCTCTAGATCAACTCTGTGTCTTTCTTTAAAAAAAAAAAAAAAACACCTTCCAAGCCCAATTTGTGATGCCCAAATATTCTTGGATGTCTTACCTTCCTCTGGAACATGGTTTAGTTATGGGGGTTATAACCTTAAAGAAAATGGATCCTTTTATCCCCAGCAGCTGGTGGCTCCCAATCCCTCAGGGGTTAGAGGTGGGACTGTGTGACCAATTTTGTTTTCCATGTGGCGATTTTGTCTGGTTTGGGTTTGCACAGGGTTTGGGTATTCTGCCATAAGTACTGTACTGGCTGGTTTTGTGTCAACTCGACACAAGCTGTAGTTATGCCCTGGGCACCCAGGGCATATGTAGCCATAGGTTCTTTGTTGAATAATGGTTCTTAGTATGAGTGTCAATATATGGACTTAAATCCAATCAAAAAGAGTTTGTTACTTCCATCATGGGCATAGCACAGTGCACTAGGGGGCCTGTCATGTCATGCCAGTCATTGTTGCAGCTCACAGAGTTCACAGCAGGGCATAGCTGATGGTTATTTTTCTCCTCCAGTAGCTTGTCACCTTTTAGCACTGTGGAAGCTAGCTAATGGGTAGGAAGCATCCAGGTCCATATTGGCTTGATGTCATCATGTTCAATGACACAAATATGTGGTGTCTTCAGGAACAGCATATTGCCACCAACATCTGGAGGGTAACAAAGAACAGTGGCAATGTCCTGTAATATTTGAGGCCTGTGTGACTTCATTGTCCAATAACTTCAAAATAAGTAACCCATTTCGGGCACTGGAATTTGTACTTTTAGCATGTACATGGTATCGGTCTATTAGGGGCATAGTTTCCTATTTGTCTTTTTATAAATCAATGTTCTCTCTGTCTCTCTGTCTCTCTGTCTCTCTCTCCCCCCCCCTCTCTCCATCTCCCTCTCTCTCCTTTTTCCCCTGCCTCCTCCTTCCCCCCCATCTCTTAAGACTGGCAGCAGGCAAGCCCCACTAGTTCTTTGTCTCCACTCCCAGCTAAGGTGCATGTAAAGATCATTTCTGGCTTGTTACTTGGGTACTGGGATCCAAGCTCAGGTCCTCATAGTATTCAACAAACACCACTGACCATTGGGCCATCTCGCCAGACTCAATATATACTTTCAAATCAGTTTCAAATACAAACTCATGAGTGATGTTGGTGCTCTCATGGATAATTGTGCTCTTCTTTCAATTGCTTTATAAATAGAACTGAAAAGTCTAGAGGTGAAAGTTCTTAAATAGATCTTATTTATTGCCTGTGACAGATGAAAACACACCCTCCCCACATCCTCGAATAACTGTAGTAGCTGATAAATATTAAGGGCAGCCAGTGGGAGCATTGCCAATGAGAAAATATCCCAGGTTACCTGGCCCTAGCCTTTGTTTTGCTGTTTTCATTTTTGTGTTTTTAAGGCTGAGGATTAAATCAATATTTGATAAGTGCATCCACATCGACCAAGTCGCTAGGTCAAGTTTAATTTTTAGGTTTAGGGACAGTCATCATTTCTGGGACTTTGAATGAGAACCTTCATGTTTTATTCCACACTTGTGTATTCTAAATGCCCATACCATGTTAGAGTTAAAAAAATTGCTACAGGAGACTGCTCAAGGGTTCTTAGCTATTTATTAAATGTTAAAATACATCTTGGAAGTAGTTGAAAATCCCTAAGAAACTTGAGGCTCAGTGAAGTTGATGAACATGAGGCTCAGTGAAGTCCATGAACATATCCAAGGTTAGAGGTTTAGATCAAAATTGTACAGTTCCAAATCCAGCACAAATTTCTTGCCCTGTTGATGAGGTCAAAGTCTACCATTGTCTAGACAGCCTCTGGACTTCCCATTCTCTGACCCCAATCCCCACTATCTCTACCTGTGGAATGTCACATAGTAGCCTAAACATAGGGAACACTACCCAACTCATTCTTTGAAGCTACAATTATGCACATTTCTGAACCACACAAAGGCCCTACAAAGAAAGAGAACTTTAGACCAATTTCCCTCATGAACATCAATGTAAAAATACTCAATAAAATTCTTTAAAACTGAATCCAAGCACACATCAAATCAATCATTCACCATGACTAAATAGGCTTCATCCCAGGGATGCAAGGATGGCTCAATATATGGAAATCCATCAATGTCATCTAATATATAAAAAAAAAATAAGAAAACATTACATGATAATCTCTCTAGATGCTGAGAAAGCATTTGACAAAACTCAATACCCCTTCATGTTAAAGTCTTGGAAAGGTGAGGTATTCAAGGCACATACTTAAACACAGTAAAAGCAATATACAGCAAACCAGCAGCCACCATCAAAGTAAATGTTGAGAAACTTGAAGCCATCCCACTGAAATCAGGGACTAGACAAGCTGCCTACTCTCTCCCTACTATTCAATATAGTACTTGAAGTACTAGTCAGAGCAATCAGACAACAAAAAGAGGTCAAAGAGATACAAATTGGAAAGGAAGAAGTCAAAATATCACTATTTGCAGATGATATAATAGTATACTTAGGTGACCCCAAAAATTTCACCAGGGAATCTTTACAGCTAATAAACAACTTCAGAATAGTGGCTGGCTATAAAATTAACTCAAGCAAATCAGTAGCCTTTCTCTACATAATGGGCAAACAGGCTGAGAAAGAAATTAGAGAATCGATACCTTTCATAATAGCCACAAACAATATAAAATACCTTGGGATGACCCTAACTAAGCAAGTGAAGGATCTGTACAACAAGAACTTCAAGCCTCTGAAGAAGGAAATTGAAGAAGATCTCAGGAGGGAGAAAGATCTCTCATGCTCACAGATTGGAAGAATCAACATTGTAAAAAAAATGGCCATCTTGCCTAAGGCAATCTACAAATTCAATGGAATCCCCATCAAGATTCCAACTCAATTCTTCATAGAGTTAGAAAGAGCAATTTGCAAATTCATTTGGGATAATAAAAAACCCAGGATAGCAAAAACTTTTCTCAACAATACAAAAACTTCTGGGGGAAATCACCATCCCTGACCTGAAGCTGTATTACAGATCAATTGTGATAAAAATTGCCTGGTATTGGTACAGAGACAGGCAGGTAGACCAATGGAATCAAAGATCCCGAAATGAACCTACACACCTATGGTCACTTGATCTTTGATACAGGAGTTAAAAACATTCCATGGAAAAAGGACAGCTTCTTGAATAAATGGTGCTGGTTTAACTGGTTGTCAGCATGCAGAAGAATGCAAATCAATCCCTTCTTATTTTCTTGTACAATGCTCAAGTCCAAGTGGATCAAAGACCTTCACATAAAACCAGGCACAGTGAAACTAATAGAACAGAAAGTGGGGAAGAGCTTAGAACCCATAGACACAGGGGACAATTTCTTGAACAGAACACCAAAGGAGTATGATCTAAGATCAAGAATTGACAAATGGGACCTCATGAAATTACAAAGCTTCTATAAGGACAAGGACACTGTCAAAAGGACAAAATGGCAGCCTACAGATTGGAAAAAGATCTTTACCAATCCTACACCTGATAGAGGGCTAGCATCTTATATATACAAAGAACTCAAGAAGCTATACTCTGGAGGATCCTATTAGAAATGGAGTACAGAACTACACAGAGACTTCTCAATAGAGGAGTATCAAATGACTGAGAAGCACCTAAAGAAATGCTCACCATCCCTATTCATCAGAGAAATGCAAATCAAAATCACCCTAAGATTCCACCTCACATCAGTCAGAATGGCTAATATCAAAAACACAGGTGACAGCAGATGCTAGCAAGGATGGGGAGAAAGAGGAACACTCCTTCATTGTTGGTGAGATTGTAAACTGGCACAACTACTCTGGAAATTGGTCTAGCAGTTCCTCAGAAAATTGAACATAGTGTTTGTTACCTGAGGGCTCAGCTATACCACTCCTGGGCATATACCCAAAAGTAGCTCCAACATCTAACAAGGACACATGCTCAACAATGTTCATAGCAGCCTCATTTATAATAGCCAGCAGATGGAAAGAACCAAGATGTCCCTCAACAGAGGAATGGATACTGAAATTGTGGTAAATATACACAATGGAACTCAGCTATTTAAACTGAGTTCATGAAATTCCTAGGCAAATGGATGAAACTTGAAGCTATCATCCTGAGTGAGGTAACCCAGTCTCAAAAGAACACTCATGGTATGCACTCACTTATAAGCAAATACTAGACATTCCCCTCCCCCCCCCAAAAAAGAGCTTGGGATACCCAAGAAACCATCCACAGAATTTATGAAGCTCAAACAGAAGGAAGACCAGAATGTGGATACCTCAGTTCTTCTTAGAAGGGAGAACAAAACAGGGGAGGGAATACAAGGTCAAATAGGGGAGCAGGGATTGAAGAAAAGATCTACAGAGACTGCCTCACCTGGAGAACCACTGCATATGCAGCCACCAAACCCAAGCACTATTGCTGATACCAAGAAGTGTTTACTGGCAGGAACCAGACATGGTTGGTTCCTCAGAGGACTCCTAGAGTCATACAGATACAGATGAGGATGCTTGCAGCTGAACATCAGACTGAACACGGGGACCCCAATGAAAGAGCTAGAGGAAGGACTGAAGTAGCTGAGAGATTTGCACCCTCGTGGGAAGAACAACATCATCATCAGCCGAGGCACTGATGTGGAGAGGGAGCACCTTCATGGAATCAAGTTGAGGGGGAGAAGGGAGGGGTGTGGGTAACATTTGAAAGGTAAATACAGAGAATATCCAATAAAATTGAAAAAAAAAAAAAGAATTCAGGTTCAACTTCTGCTGATAAAAAGAAGTTCAGCTAACACTTGAGGTTTCTGAAATGTTTCCCCATGTTAATGAGGCATCTCAGTACTTAAGCCTTCAGCCAATGACATTTGGCCACCCTAGATATTTCTAACCCATCCCCAAAACTTATATGATCCTTAAATCACCTCAAGTAAAGTGGAACTGTCTCCCCAAAGCTGGTCCTTGCGTGTCATCATTACCGAACATCTTCACAGGGCTTCTGAACTCCGTGACCCTACAACCAGCCTTCCCCTCCCCCATCACCTCTGCTCCACTTGCCCTTGCTGACTCATGTGGGCCAACAACCCTCGGGAGCAGAGAAAGTCACACTATTTTTTTGTCTCTTTGTTTTGTTTTGTTTTGAGTCGGGATCCCACTATGTATTTTTAAGCTAGCCTAGGTTTTCCCATTTTAGAGCAGGCTGGCCTCAACCTCACAGAAATCTGCCTGTTCCTGCCTTCTGAGGTCTGGAACTAAATGCATGTACCACCAAGCCTGGCCTGTCTGCACATTCTGAATCACGCAGCCCAGGTGCAGTGTTCTCAGGATCCCCATGTTTCACTGTAATCACGGGCCAGCACCTGCCAGGCTTCCGGAATTACTGTGCAACCCAAGTCTTTTTCCCTTTGAAACTCTGGCCCTTACATCAGAAAAGGATTCCAGCATGTCAGCAGTCTGCCTATGAGGTACAAGCAAAACCCTCAGGTGAAGTCATGGTACAAAAGCAGAGACAAGCAGTGCACAGTGGAACAGATGGATGGTGGGCACTTCCTGTTAACGCAACAAAGAAATCTTTTCATATTTGGCACATCAATCCTCCAAATAACAAACCTCAGACCTCAGTTCTCAAGCGCAGGAAGCTGGCAAAATTCATGCATTCCTATCATCAGTGATGGGACTCATTTGGCTGAAGTAAACTCCCAAACATCCAAAGGAATTTAAGTGTTTATAATCTTGCTAAGTATCTAGAGATTTCGTGAATTCCCAAGATGTCTTCCTGGGTATATGTCCATAATAGATACTGAATTTTCTTTTCTTAAGGGATTGGACTAGTAAATGAATATTCTATAAGGTATACAAGATAAATCAAAATTTCTGAAGAAACAGAAATCTTTTTTGAGCAATAAGAACTTCCTGAAAAGCTATTTTAGGACACTTAGCATTTAAACTTTGCTTTATTTTCTGTTTGTTGTTGTTCGTAGAAAAGAAACTGAATTAAGAACGAGAAGAAAAAATGTGAACTTCTTAAAGTCTTGTATTTTACTAATAGGTGATAGATAAAGATATAGATTCCTTTCTTCCCTATTATTGTTTTCAGTGCAGAAATCACTGACATTAGGGAGGAGTCTCTGGGAATGGGGAGGACTCAGGAAGATGATCCGGAACATGGAGCTTGGTGTCCGGTTATATTCACATCCTCTGTGACTTACCTGGTGTCTGACGTTAGAAAAATGATTTGATCACCCTATTTGTACACAAGGCTATTAAGTAGTCCTCAGCATATAATAAGAAATTACATAAGTCAGCGACAACAACTAGAAAGCTTTTATCTAAATGTTAGAATTAACGTTATTTGTATCTAATTTATGGTTGCCTCACTGTGCACCTTTTTCCAGTGGGAAGATGATAGAAACACACACAAACCTGCGCACACATGTACACACACACGCGCACGCACGCACATGTAGCATCATTAGCTAGCAGTACAATACTGAGAAACTGTGTTTGTACAGATCTAGAAGTCTGGAGAGATTTCATTGCAATTGTAAATATATCATCACTTCAACAGGGTTTTCCTCAGTTACCGTCCCATAGCTACGGACAGATAAGACATTGCTAAAGCTTTTGCTATCATGTGACCCCTAAAGCAAGCAAATTGTGCGACACTTATGATACCCATGTAAAGACTCCACAGCTTTGAAAAAAATAAATTAAATTAAAAGGGCCCAAACTCTAGCACATGGCTGACTCAAAATGCATATTTCTTCAAGCCTTAGGTGAACTTTGCATATCAACTAATCCCTGTTCTCCGCCATTAAACAGGATGCATTTAGCACACAAAGCAAGGGAATGAGGTTTCTTCAGATTCTCTGTTTCCTATCACATCTGCAAAACACTACACACAACACATGCACACACTCCACATACACACACCCCCACACACCACAGCACATTGCACACACATACACACACACTACACATATACTTACACACACACAGCACATACACTTACAGACACCCACACACCACACACACTTACAAACACACATACACACCACACACACTTATACACACACAACTTACACACACACACACACACACACACACACACACCACACACCATTTCTATTGTCCATTCATCTGGAAATCGTACGGTTTTACCACTGTATACAGACTCTTTCCGGGTGTGTTATGCTCATAACTGTAAAGACTGTCCCTTCCACTGCTGCATCAGAAAGGAGGGTCTAGAGGAGAGTGGCTTGACTTTCATGATCCTTTAAAATCAGGTCATGAGTGACAGAATTACAGGGGACATTTGATCTGTGGACAATGCATCCATATGCTAGTTTATTGGCTTAGGATATAGCTTGGGGTTTACAGTTAGGTTAAACTGAAAAGGCGATCGGCCAAGGCAATCACATTCCCTCCTTCAGGGTGTCAGATGAAAATCCTGGGTAGAATTTGTGAGATTCATGAAGAGAATATGCTTACAAGGCAGGCAGAGCCATGTCTAAAATCCTGAATAGCAGCCACCTTGCTAAGGACTCTTGTGCTTGGGTCACTTACCACTCTTTCAGCTCTTACTTATTTTAGTGAGGGTTCTCCCCAGTGCTAAGCGGTGAGAAGGTCTATAACATCCCTTTCTTGTTCACATCTCACTCTGTTATGTGAGACAATCTCTTTCACAACTAAGACTAGCAGCTTGTCATGTACTTCCACAGAGTCCTTACAGTTCTACCTCACAGCAGATTACAGGAAAGGACTGAGTTCTCTAGGGTTCATTTATTCATCCTCCATTCTGTTTCTGTCCACCTGCCTTCCCTCACCTCTTCCACTCAGTATTGAGTAAGCCCTTGGGCCTAGGAGCTATAGAAGGATTAGTAAATGTTGTGTAGTAAGCCTTTCTGTATTCCAAGGGCTGAATCATTAGATGCATATGCATAAGATGACATTCTACCTTGGCAAGAATGTAAGTGTATCACTAGAGGATGCTCCAGATACCACCAAGAGGTCACCTTTAGTGAGCAACATTTCCCTATCTAGGCTGGCACCCAAGTGAAAAATAATTCACTAGCCAGTTGGGGTTGGGTAAGAAGGGAAATGAGCATTTTCCAAGCAGAGGAATTGTCATGTTTGAAAGCCATGTCATTAGCAAGAAACCATCACCAGGAGTTTCAAAGTCCAAGAAAAATAAAACATGTGCAGAGCAGGAAATGGGTTTTGGAAAGAGTGACCTGGATTCCCCTCCCATGTGCATGTTTGTTTGGGTGATGAGTTAGATCCAACTTTCTCTTTCATGTGTCTCCGTGTGTATGTGTGTGTGTGTGTGTGTGTGTGTGTGTGTGTGTGTGTGTGTGTGTATGTGTGTATGTGTGTGTGCATGTGTGTATATGTGTGTGTATGTGTGTGTGTATGTGTGTGTATGTGTGTATGTGTGTGCATATGTGTTCATGTCAATGGATGAGGTGCACATACAGAATATTCGTTTAATTATTTATTCATGTATTCAATTACCTCCTTGTTTACTTATTCATTCACTTATTTAGAGGCAGGATCTCTCCATGATTTGATTGAAGAGCAAGCTTCAAGGATTTTTCTGTCTCCCCTTCCCAGTGCTGAGATTATAAGTACACACTACCATGACTGACTTTAGGAACAAACAGACCCTCATGCTTGCAAAACAAGCACTCTGCTGGCTGAGCCATCTCCCAGTATGAGTCTCACTCAGTCTATGCCTTCTGAGGAGTCTGAGGCAGAGGCTGTTTAAGTGCACACACTACAGGCCTTGGCACATCTTCCTCACCATATTTCCAAGCAGTCCCCTGAAAGCCCAAGCTAACACACTGAACAAGAACATGCATAAACACAGTAGAAGTGGGAAAAGCCCATGGAAGACAGAGACACTAAGAAGTCATGGTTCTTGCAGGTCTAAATAAATTTTTAACTAACACATGACCGTTTTACTCTTCATTTTATACCTGTGACAGGCAGAGCTTGGAATCCCCTTGAAAGAAACTTCTGTGTATTACTTTTCCCTTCTCTGATGGGCTTTCATGCCATCTGCCTCAGGAAACTCAGAGAGGTGGTAAATTCTGGGGGTTCTGCTTAGCATCACGTATGTACCATTCCAATTCTAACTGAACACAATTTTGTCAGACAAGAGAAGGTTATGATTAAATCCTCCTTGTTAACTTAGCTTTAAATACATCAGGCCCTTAATGGCAAAGTGCTACTCAGGATCTTGATGTTTGATATCACAATTCACAATTTTGTTTAAATTGGGTGGTGCTTCATGCACGCAAAGCAAAAGAATGACAATGAAATGTGATTAAATTATTGACTTCATAATAAAGGTCTCTTGAAGATATTTTATGTGAAAATATGGTTTTAATTAAAACTTGTTTAGTTAACTAGTGATGAGCAGAAAAATACAGACAAACGTATTCAATAGATATCTATTGAATTTTTTCTATAAAAAGATATTCCTGGAAATTCCATAAAATGTCTCAAATATGTATCTTGAGGGGTCCACAAAATAAGACACTTTCAAATCTTCTTTGCACCTTTGGGATAAGAGACACTGAGCACTTGACGCATGGAAGAATTCAATAGCATTTAAAGGAATTACAGTGTGGCCGGAGGCAGTCAAGTCTTGGCTTTGGGCTTTCTGTTGGTTTTGTTCTCAATGAGCTAGTTAGGATCCCGATTCCCAAGATAAGATGACATCATAAAAACCAGCATGACTCATGAGACTTCATACAAAGTTCTCAGAGGGATGTGGTTATCGTTGCTTCTCTTTCTAAAAGTTTGAAAGTGTGGTCATCGTTACATTTTACTCTGCTATAGGTATCAATTGGTTATTACCAATAACAGGAATCATGCATCCTATCTCTTGATAGCAGGAAAGCAGAAAGGGGTGGGATATTTCCTGGAGAACATAGCTTTGAATTTAGATTCAGAAGAGGATATCATACAAATCTTAGTACTATCATTTAAAGAGACCGCATTTCTGGCTGGACTGGACTAAACAGGGAGGGAAGGAGGCAGAAATGAAAGTTAGAATAGAAATGTGAGACCTAGAATAGTAGACAGGTTACAGCATAATAAATAGTGGACATCAGACAATGAGGATTCGGGGAATTGAGTAAGTTGGTTCCATAGGGCAGAATCTGGGGACTCTAGAGCTGCAGCTATGTGATAGAGGACTAGGCAAGCCAGATAGCATCAGCAGGGACAAGAAGGCCCAGCACTGTTCCAATAGGACTAGTATTTGAAGCATTAGTATGTCCTGAACAACACACACATGATAAGTCCGCTTCCGGGAAACCCAGGTTGTAAACCCAGAGCTTATGAATAGCAGAAGAAAGTAAAGTGCTCACAACAAGTTTTTACATGGGGGCAGGGGCGTTTGCAGTACTGAGCTAACAACGTAAGAAAGACCAGCAGAAGGTTGGATGGTATGGTATGCTTGTGGCTTTTTGAGATATGGAAACGGGATAAACTGGATATTTCATAACATTTCCAAATAACAGTTTGAGAGCTTTGTAGGCCATAATTTCTCACCATGTAATAAAGTAAATAAGTGACCCGAGTCAGATTTGGGTTTTGCATCTCTGGTTTTGAAGAGTTAGTAAAAGTTCCCTCACCCCATCCATTAACAGAGAGCAAGAGTGGAGAAGCTTTTCCGGCGAGTGTTTAATAGTAGTCGAGGCTTTCCCATGATGCTTCTCTATGTCGTTAAGAGTTTCAATTTATTTCACCTACAAGCTACTCAGAAGGAAAGAACATATCTTCCCGGTAAGAGAATGTGTTTAGATGTGAATTAGTTCAAACGGTCCATCCATAGGAAACGTCTTAAAACACGAGTTCTATGAACCACTCACCTGTATGACTGTATACAATGATATATCTATAACTCTGACTTTCATGACTTTCTCTCAGCCTGTCCCATTCTCTACCACTAGCTGCCAAATTATATTTTGTCAAAAATTTCACTATTTATTAGTTCAATTGTATGTGTTGTTATGCCCTCCTCAGTGTTCATATAAAACACAGAGACACACAGCAACACACTCCTACACACTGTTTTGTAAAGAGCATGTTGTGCTGGGCATGTAGCATGCATATCTGATAGACCTCATAATTTACATACTCATAGAGAGAATATTATTCCTCCATTTAAGGTTTTATGAAGTGTTTATAAAACCAAAGTTTATTTGCTTTCCTTTCTGTTTTTAAGAATTGTTTTGAAGCAGGATATTACTGTATATCCCAGGATGATTCCTCTGCCTCAGCCTCCTTGGTCTTGGGGTATAGTTGTGTACCACCAGGTCTAAATCTATTTTTGACAGTATATAAGCATCAACCTCCATGTAAATAGATATTAACTCACTGTTTTTAGTGGTAGCGTACTTTATTATTTGCACAAACTACAGCTTTAAGTATTTTTCTCCATGGGATTCCTGGTCATTTCTATTTTTTCACTGCCAATGAGGTTGCAATAAATACGCTCAAATATATTGTTGTGGATTAGATGTATATGACATATTGTTGTGGATTAGATGTATATGACATATTGTGGATTAGATGTATATGACATATTGTTGTGGATTAGATGTATATGACATATTGTTGTGGATTAGATGTATATGACATATTGTTGTGGATTAGATGTATACGTACCGTCTGACCTTTGTACGTTAGAAATCCTGATTCCCCAAATGGTAGTTTTAGATGGTGGCACATTTGGGACCTAAATCATTCACAAGGTCAGAGACCTCATGAACAGCATCACAAAGGTTAGGTGAGGACACAGAGAAGGTGCCATCTGTGACCCAGAAAGTGGGCTCTTGCCAGACACAGAATCTGTCAGCCTTTGACGGAAACTTCCAGCAGTCAGAACTATGGGAAGAAATATCTCTGATATAACAACTATTCAATTAAAGGAGATTTATTATCTCCTTTCACAACAAGAGGAGTACAGAACCACACATCTTCATGTGGACTTTATTTCCATGGCTATAGATGCTGACAAGGAGTAAAGCTTAAAGACTGGACACTCCCAGCCTCAAAGTCCTTTCTATCACTTTGTCAACTTCTACAGAGGAGGAGAAACCGGGCTCTGATCAGTGCTCTCATTACCCATGAACAGCTTTTCAGATCACCCACTGTTTCCCAAGTGTCCTGAAATGGGACTATTAAAGGACATCAAGACAGAGCAAATGGATATTGTACCAGATGACTACACTTTCACCTGATGTCACTGTCATCTGCATATAGGGTGCATATGTCTCAGAGCTGCTCCACATGTCACTGCACACACATAGGTGTCACATGTCACTGCACACACATAGGTGTATACCTGCTCTCCACCTTCCAAGTGCTGTCATTGCTCAGTCTCAAGACAAAACAGCCTATAGTGCAACACAATACAGTGACACTTCTTCTGAACAGATGAATGAGAAGTATCAGAACCCCGAGAATGATGTGAGTCACTCAGCTGAGGGGTAGGAAATGGGGAGGAGTGTGGGACACACTTTACTGAGGAACTAACATTTCAGCTAAGAACAGTCTTCGTTAGGCCTGGAATGTGAAGGGAGAAATATTCACTGGGGTAAATAGCAAAGCCTTTGAGCTTTGAAGAGACAGTGTGTCCCAGACTCATGTTTCTTCACCGCTGATGCATTTGAGGATTACACACAGGGGTTTGTTTTGAATGATGCTTGATGAATGTCCACCTTCCCAGCATTCTGATTTGATGTCCAGAAGCTATGATCTAAACAAACTCACTCAGATTGACCAGACTTTTGAAATCTATCAATAGAGACCTTATCTGTAGAGGCAAAATTCATGCTGAAGAATGAGCAATATTTCAAGCAAATGACAATGTGAGATAGTCATGTGTTCTATCAGAAAATGATGACAGGCTTCTGAACTTTGGAGGGATAATAAGTTGGTAACTGAAGCACTATTTTGATTTTTTTAAAGAAGCCTTCATGAGATGATCTAATCGATGACTAAGTTAGTGAATGTGAGACAGGGGTTAAGGAAGACAGCTGAAAGGTCCTCCAGCTGTGAGTACCGCAGGATTGCCTGACATGGCCACAAGGAAAAAAAGCAAACAAGCAACCAACCAACATTACAGCTGTCATGTAACATTACAGCTGATAAATGCACTCACTGACAAACCTCACAGTCTGAGCTCAATCCCAGGAATCTACACAGTGAACATATGGGAGATCCAAATCCCGTATGTTGTCTTCCGACCTCCACACATGCATGGCGTTTATGTACACACACACACACACACACACCTGCAGAGAGAGAGAGGTGGTGGGGAGAGGGAGAGGGGGAACATAGTATCAGAATAGCCAACGGAAAGCCAGTAGTGGAGCCTTCATAAAGAACTTTCTGGAAGACGTTAAGCTTATCGAATTGTGGTTCAGGTCAGCTCACAGGGAAGCTGCAAGCACCTTTAGACTGTGATATAAACATGCATCACACTGTGTAGTGAAATCCAGACACACACTCTTGTCTGAGTCTGAAGCACAGAACAGGCTCTTACATAATTTCTTAGCTAGTCTGTGATAGCGCCTGTGATTAATGCTACATGACGGGCTTTGAACTTTCTGTTCAGACGGCTTCTCTAGCCTTCCAGAGCTCCCAGCAAGAGGAAATGTGTGACCTGCAGACTTCACTCCTGATAACTATCATTTCAGCCAAGAATGTTAGCATTGCTACCATGAGGCCTCGAGAGTAACCAGTTTTGTGCCTTGATCCTGCCTGTAGACATGCTATCATAGGACTCTTGAGGTGCCTTTTTAAAACAGAAACAATTCGGAGACACCAGTGTATATTCTTCCTACAGCCCAAACCCTAGAGAAAGCTGATCAGGAATCCCTCTGAAACAAACACTCAAAACAGTCGCCACGGTAGAAAAATTAACTAGAGAAGTCTTCTCACTTACACTATCAGCTCTCTGAAGCCTCCCAGAGTATATACATCTTACTGGAGCTTCCAGCCAAGCGGAGTCTCAGAAAGCTGTGAATCTCCACACCGAACAGAAGCTGTCCTAGTGCTAACCAACTTTTCCAGCTTGGACTAGTCCTCCCAGCTCTCCATCTGAGATGGTTCCCTAGCCAGTCTGGTCTAGGGCTCACAGGGGTACAGAAGAGAGCCCAGAGTTCCATGGAGCCCCCCCCCCACTTTCCCTGCTTCCCCCACCAGACCCTGATAGCCAGCAAGCTGTGAAGGGAGGTGATTCGAGCTCCTGTATAAATGCATCTATATGTCACCTGGAATCCCAATGTGACCTCAACCCTACCTAGAAGTTCCAGAATCACACCTTTGGAGCAGGCAGGATTGAAAGAGGCTCGACCACTGGATATGAACAGAACCGGGCAGAGAGCGCCCCACTGGACCTCTTTCTACCTGGCAGCTCCGTGCCTCCCAGCTACTCACCAACTCCAGGGCTCTCAGGAAGGCAAGGGGTTCCTTCAGTGCCCGAAAGGTTCCTGCAGAGGCCAGCTACGGATGGACGATAAAGGGAAAGAGAAAGTAAAAAGATGAGCGGAGGGCTGGGGACACCTGTCCAGTGTATCGCGTTTCCCAATCTTAGGCCAACCACCCTTCCTGTCCTGTTCAGTTCTACCTGGCTCACGGGGTCCATGGCTCGCCCTTACTCTGTCTTCTCTCGCAACGGTTCCCTTCAGAAATGAAGTTCTTCTGATCCACTGTCCCCAGGGTCAAAAGCCACTTAAGGCAGGGAGCGGCTGAGCTGGGACCCAGGTGGGGGGAGCGCCGGCCGTGCCAGCTTGCTCTCAGAGCTGTGCGCTCACCAAGCCAGCGCAGCGGGAGGCAAGCCGAGCCAGAGAGGGGTGGGCGGGGCAGAGTGGGCAACAGAGCAGCAACAGAGGAGGGGGAGAAAGCCAAGACACCAGGGCTAGGCTGTCATTGGCTAGCCGCACGCTCCACGGGGGAGGGCGTCCGGGTGGGCTAGGCACACCCGGTGCACATTGGTCCAGAGCCCGTGCAGGCGCGCAAGCTGCTCTAAGGCTCCGGGGAAACTTTGAGGCTGTTGGCTGGCAACAGTGGACTAATGTCCTCATCAAGAAGGCTGTCGGCTGCAAGAGGAGTTGAGTAGGGGCTTCTGGTAAGAAAAAAGCACCCAATGTCAGGGGAGTCACACATTCTCTGTGGCGACTTCTCTATGACAGAAACACTATCACTCCAGTCATTATCCAGAGTCTGCATGGAAAGGCTCCTTGTGACTAGACAGTTTCAGATTCTGGGGTCTAGTTCTAGACAATATACTGCC
Source organism: Micromys minutus (assembly GCF_963924665.1). Classification (NCBI taxonomy): domain Eukaryota; kingdom Metazoa; phylum Chordata; class Mammalia; order Rodentia; family Muridae; genus Micromys; species Micromys minutus. Next base: position 5,204,287 of record NC_137981.1, on the reverse strand, counting down.
ACTTCCCTTCCAGGAAGTAGGAACCTGGAAGGAAACTGGAGTGTAGTCTGGAGAGCAGCAAAGGTGGTGGGAGAGAGGACTGAAGAAGAAAGGAGAGAGAGTGAGAGAGAGAGAGAGACAGACGGAAGGAGAGAGGGAGGGAGAGAGAGGGAGAGAGGGAGGAGGAGGGGGAGGGGAGGGAGAGAGAGAGAGAGGGAGACAGAAGGAGGGAGGGAGGGTGGGAGGGAGAGAAAGAGGGAGAGGGGGAGGGAGAGAGAGGGAGAGGGAGAGAGGGAGAGGGAGAGAGAGGCAGCATTGGGTGGAACTGGAATCAGTTGATCTTAATCGTATCAGGTACCAGGCAGGTAGGTAATCTTCATGGCTATATGTGACATCCCTAGCAAACATCAAGGACTAAATTGGTCTTGAACATAAAGGATAATTCAAGCCCATGCTGTCACTTTTAACTACATACTAGTCCCATAAATGATTTTTCTACGAATAATAATAGATAACAAGCAGTTTCCACTCCAACCTGAGTCAAACTCTCCTAGAATTTAATGAGAAGGAGCTCAGCATCACCTCTTCACAGGTCAGCTTTGCTGACTGTAATAAACAGCAGCAGCCTACTTCTGTCAACCAAGAAAACACCTTACTAGGAGCTTGACCGACATTATTTCATTAAATATTCACAAAACACCCACAGGTTAAGACCATCATTTATTTTCAGTCTTGAGACTGGGAAACTGGAGCTTACTGAGGGGAGGCGACCTGCTTAGTGTTGTCCAGCTTTCAGGCAATGAACCAGAACTGAATTAAAGGGGAGTCACAGAAAGCACAGAGGAAGGAGAAGAGAGAGGAAGAGAGATGCTCTTCCCCACCACACTATGAGGCCCTTCCTTCTCCTGCCTTTGGACTGGATTCTACATATGAAGTGGTCTCCCAGCAACAAGAGCATCCATCTGTTTACTACAAAGATTTGCCAAAAAGGCTTGGAGTGTGTGGAAATATGTGAAGGGAGTGTTTAATATTTAGGAGTGGGAAATGTAGAAAGGACTAGTTTGTAATCTATTAAGAAGAGACAGCAGCACAAAACTAGCTAAGAAAGGGAGCGTTTAGAACAGACCCTTCCAAGCCTGCCAATGGATTTTTGTTTAGGAAAATCTAGAAATCTCAAGAGTAGGAAGCCCAACCAGACAGTCATACCATCTGCAGTCACAGCTCCATCTGCAGCCGCAGCTCCATGCCTACTGCTCTTCCTCCATGCAAACAGGGCCTAACATGGTGGGAAGCAACTGTGTTTAAAAGACACCCTTATGCAGCTACTAACTGTATGGGAGGAGAGAAGCATAATCCAGTACTTAGCCATAGTACTGCAGGTTTATGAAGAGGCAGGTGAGCCTGTTTCTTTTGATCTATGAAACAGAACACTTAATACTGAGTATTCAGTGTAACTACTTGCTATGAAGAATCTAGCATAGTTTGTAACCTGGGTAGGATAGTACATGTACTTTGAACTCTCTCAACAATGACATCTTTCCAAAAGCAGCGGTGAGCAAGTAAAGGTCCAGACTGTAGTGCTGGCTCTCCACTCTTTAGAGTGCCCCTTCTGAGCCAGGAGCTGCCATGTAACTTCCAGAGACAATGCACGCATTTCTGAGGATAAGTTCTGCTGAGAAGTTTGGGGAACTTTATATTAACTACCCTCTGTCTTCTTTCCTAACACCAAATGATGATGCCTATAATTACTTCGCAGAGACTGAGGCTACAGCCTAGCATTACCAGAAGCTAGGCAAGGTGGACTTGTATAGAGGCATTGTTGACAGCCTGGGTTCACACAGAAGGTTGGTATAGACCAGATCTGCAGCTGAGCCTTGAAGAGTACGGAGCTGAATGAGAAGTGCTTTGGGGATTCTAAACTGAGATATAATACCAGGTTTTTGTTATTATTGTTGTACAGTTAACCTTAGCTGATGGAAAAGATTTCATGCAATGTAGGAAAAGCAAGATTCTGTTTTAGGTCAGTTTGATCTCAGTTTCTCTGCATTTTAAAATGCCATCTTTGCTCTTTGCATAATTGTCAATGAGCTTACTGGGTGTAATGTCTCATGCTTCTATTTAGTGATGGTGATTGTCAGAAGACTATCAACTGGGTTTCATTTCTGCTCCTGGGTTGTACTGTTTCTGTGTTTCATTTAAGCTCATCCCAGCTTTATCTCCAATATGGATAGCATACCTAGCCATAGGTAACTTGCATAAGCTCATCTCTGTATTTGAAACTTTATATAGGGAAAGATGTATGTACCTATTGCTCATTTGAAGATCATTTGAGCTGAGAGCCTGGCTCAATGATGTATGGAAATTGTACCTAATTCCTCAGCTCTCTCCCCACATGCAACACTTCTTTCTAATATGGTAACACATTTCCCAGTTCTCCAAACATCATGTAAAACTGGCAGACAAGGGCAGGCGTAATGGCTTAGACCAAAATGGCCCATTGTCAGAGGCTGCTTTTCACATTCCACAGATGTATACATTTCCAACAGCTGCATCACCAAAATAAACAAAAAAAAATGTGTGTTGCATATTGCATTTGCAATGTTAAATATTTTGTAGACACTGGGGCTAGAAAATTCACACATGGGAATAGCACTGTGTTCCCTACGAACTAGGTTCTGAAGAGAAAGACAGATGACATCAACATACCAACCAACATCTTTCTGGTAACTTAAGATGATCCCTTTTCTTCTGGCTCAAGAGAATAAAAACTAGTTCCATCTTCTACGACACATGCTGCAAGGACTCAGTTACCAGGCTAACGTTGATGAAGCATCTACCTGAGCACTCTGTAGTGACCATGAAACTCAAGTAGTTCCCAAATCTCTTTCATTTTAGGAGAGGGATTCATAACGTTGAGTAGTTCCTTTGAGTCAGCAAGACATTCTATCTACCTTACTTTTGAGGAGCCTATTCTCACTAGGGGGAGACTTGAATCCTTTGCTTTATTGGTAGTGTTAGGAGATATTTTAATTTTTATGTCTGGGAATGGAGGGGAGAGTAGAGGGTGACATATAGAAGGTAAAGACCAGAGTTTATTCCCAGCAGCCTTCTAAGAAGAGACCTCATTTCCAGAGTAGCAAATGGCCACAAGGCAGAGCAGCTTTAGTGTCTCTATTCACTAAGTAAAGGCTGAGAGCCTGCTGTAAATTAGCATGGCTAAGTTCTAATCTGCTCCTCGGTGCTTGCAGAGACTCCCATCTCATCAAAGCTACTACTGTACTAGAAAATACCCAAGTCTTAAATTTTTGAAGTCAGTATAAAAATAATAATTGTAAATCTCAAAGATGACTGATATTAGATCAAAACTACGAGAGAATAAGTCATTACGAACAAACATAAATATATTATTTTAAATGACGTAAGCACGTGAAGAACAGTCTTCTCTTCATTGATGGACACTTAGGTCAATTCATAACTTAGACATTGTGACTAGTGCTACAGCATGGATATGCAAATGTGCCTGTCATGTGTTGCCATGGAATTCTTTGGCTAAATATCTAATCTAAGGACGGGGTGGCTGAAGCATGTGGTCGCTTAATCGGTAGTTCTTTGAAGTATCTTCAAACTGATTTCCACAGTGGCTGGACATTATTCACAGAAGTGAGGCTTCCCTTTGTTCTTCATGCTTGTCAACTTTTGTGGTTTGTTTTTTAAATGGCTGTCATTCTAAGTGGAGTGAGATCTCAATATAGGTCAATTTTCATTTCTCCAATGACTAGTGAGGTTGAAACTTTTCATGTATATAATATGGCCTTGGGACTTTATTCTTTAAGAATTGTCCATTCATTTGATTAGATGTTTTTTGATTGGGTCATTATTTGTTATTCAGTTGACTTATGTGATTTGTTAAGTTATTGGCATAGCCTAAATATCAATCTTTTATCAACAAACAGTTTTAGTTCTCTAAAGGGTAACATTGAAATTTTGATGGAGATTACATTTAACCTAGAGATTGCCTTTGGGAACATAGCAATAGTACTTTTTCTGATCCATCAGCAGGGAAGGCTTTCTACCTTCTAGTGTATTCCATTTATCTCTTCAGTGTTTTATACTTTTTATTATAGAGCTTTTCTGGTCCCTCAGTTAGGTTTACTCCAGGATATATTGTGAGGGGCAATAGACTATGGGGTTGGTTTCCTGATTACTTTCTCAATGTGTGTGTGTGTGTGTGTGTGTGTGTGTGTGTGTGTGTGTGTTATTTGTATATGGGAAGGCTACTGATTCTGTGTGTTAATTTCTAAATCCTGACACTTTGCAAAAAGTATTTATCAGGTCCAATTTTTCTAGTGGAGGCTTTAGTGTCTTTTCTGTTCAGGGTTATATCATCCACAATTAAGAAAACTGTGAGTTCGTTCCTTATTTTATATAATTCCCTTCCTCAACTTATCCCTCCAGCTAAGACTTCAAGCCTGTACTGAATTATAGTAGAAGCAGTGGATGCTTTCACTTGGTGGAAAGATTTTGAGTTTTTCTCAAATTACTATACTGTAAACTACAGTTTTGCCATTTATAGCTATTATATGAATAAAACCTGTTTCTTCTATTCCTAGCTTCATTGGGGGTTTCTTGTGAAGGATAGTTGCATGAAATTGCAAGCTTTTCAGTGTTTATTTGATGTAATCAAGTGCTATCTATTTTTAGTCCATTTGTGGGATATATTACTTTATTTCCTTGACTCTTTCCTCCATCCCTGGAAGGAAGTCAACTTGGCCACAGTGAACGATCTTTCTGGTTTGTTTTAAAATTCAGTTTTCAAATATTTTATTAAGAATTTCTTGTATTGATGTCCATCAGCAAGTTTGGTCTATAAGAAGTATTGATGTTAGTTCTTTAAAGCTCCTGTAGAATTCAGCAGTGAATTCATTTGCACCTGGACCTTTGTTTAATTTGTTTAAAATGAAATATGATTTTGTGTGAGGTTTGGTGAGTATATACCACGTGTGTTCTGGCCATAAGAAACCATCATATCCCTGTGGGCCTGCATTCCGGAGGCATCATTCAGAGATCTCGGGTCTGGCTAGGTGCAGACCTTATGCAGCTACTAACTGTATGGGAGGAGAGAAGCATAATCCAGTACTTAGCCATAGTACTGCAGGTTTATGAAGAGGCAGGTGAGCCTGTTTCTTTTGATCTATGAAACAGAACACTTAATACTGAGTATTCAGTGTAACTACTTGCTATGAAGAATCTAGCATAGTTTGTAACCTGGGTAGGATAGTACATGTACTTTGAACTCTCTCAACAATGACATCTTTCCAAAAGCAGCGGTGAGCAAGTAAAGGTCCAGACTGTAGTGCTGGCTCTCCACTCTTTAGAGTGCCCCTTCTGAGCCAGGAGCTGCCATGTAACTTCCAGAGACAATGCACGCATTTCTGAGGATAAGTTCTGCTGAGAAGTTTGGGGAACTTTATATTAACTACCCTCTGTCTTCTTTCCTAACACCAAATGATGATGCCTATAATTACTTCGCAGAGACTGAGGCTACAGCCTAGCATTACCAGAAGCTAGGCAAGGTGGACTTGTATAGAGGCATTGTTGACAGCCTGGGTTCACACAGAAGGTTGGTATAGACCAGATCTGCAGCTGAGCCTTGAAGAGTACGGAGCTGAATGAGAAGTGCTTTGGGGATTCTAAACTGAGATATAATACCAGGTTTTTGTTATTATTGTTGTACAGTTAACCTTAGCTGATGGAAAAGATTTCATGCAATGTAGGAAAAGCAAGATTCTGTTTTAGGTCAGTTTGATCTCAGTTTCTCTGCATTTTAAAATGCCATCTTTGCTCTTTGCATAATTGTCAATGAGCTTACTGGGTGTAATGTCTCATGCTTCTATTTAGTGATGGTGATTGTCAGAAGACTATCAACTGGGTTTCATTTCTGCTCCTGGGTTGTACTGTTTCTGTGTTTCATTTAAGCTCATCCCAGCTTTATCTCCAATATGGATAGCATACCTAGCCATAGGTAACTTGCATAAGCTCATCTCTGTATTTGAAACTTTATATAGGGAAAGATGTATGTACCTATTGCTCATTTGAAGATCATTTGAGCTGAGAGCCTGGCTCAATGATGTATGGAAATTGTACCTAATTCCTCAGCTCTCTCCCCACATGCAACACTTCTTTCTAATATGGTAACACATTTCCCAGTTCTCCAAACATCATGTAAAACTGGCAGACAAGGGCAGGCGTAATGGCTTAGACCAAAATGGCCCATTGTCAGAGGCTGCTTTTCACATTCCACAGATGTATACATTTCCAACAGCTGCATCACCAAAATAAACAAAAAAAAATGTGTGTTGCATATTGCATTTGCAATGTTAAATATTTTGTAGACACTGGGGCTAGAAAATTCACACATGGGAATAGCACTGTGTTCCCTACGAACTAGGTTCTGAAGAGAAAGACAGATGACATCAACATACCAACCAACATCTTTCTGGTAACTTAAGATGATCCCTTTTCTTCTGGCTCAAGAGAATAAAAACTAGTTCCATCTTCTACGACACATGCTGCAAGGACTCAGTTACCAGGCTAACGTTGATGAAGCATCTACCTGAGCACTCTGTAGTGACCATGAAACTCAAGTAGTTCCCAAATCTCTTTCATTTTAGGAGAGGGATTCATAACGTTGAGTAGTTCCTTTGAGTCAGCAAGACATTCTATCTACCTTACTTTTGAGGAGCCTATTCTCACTAGGGGGAGACTTGAATCCTTTGCTTTATTGGTAGTGTTAGGAGATATTTTAATTTTTATGTCTGGGAATGGAGGGGAGAGTAGAGGGTGACATATAGAAGGTAAAGACCAGAGTTTATTCCCAGCAGCCTTCTAAGAAGAGACCTCATTTCCAGAGTAGCAAATGGCCACAAGGCAGAGCAGCTTTAGTGTCTCTATTCACTAAGTAAAGGCTGAGAGCCTGCTGTAAATTAGCATGGCTAAGTTCTAATCTGCTCCTCGGTGCTTGCAGAGACTCCCATCTCATCAAAGCTACTACTGTACTAGAAAATACCCAAGTCTTAAATTTTTGAAGTCAGTATAAAAATAATAATTGTAAATCTCAAAGATGACTGATATTAGATCAAAACTACGAGAGAATAAGTCATTACGAACAAACATAAATATATTATTTTAAATGACGTAAGCACGTGAAGAACAGTCTTCTCTTCATTGATGGACACTTAGGTCAATTCATAACTTAGACATTGTGACTAGTGCTACAGCATGGATATGCAAATGTGCCTGTCATGTGTTGCCATGGAATTCTTTGGCTAAATATCTAATCTAAGGACGGGGTGGCTGAAGCATGTGGTCGCTTAATCGGTAGTTCTTTGAAGTATCTTCAAACTGATTTCCACAGTGGCTGGACATTATTCACAGAAGTGAGGCTTCCCTTTGTTCTTCATGCTTGTCAACTTTTGTGGTTTGTTTTTTAAATGGCTGTCATTCTAAGTGGAGTGAGATCTCAATATAGGTCAATTTTCATTTCTCCAATGACTAGTGAGGTTGAAACTTTTCATGTATATAATATGGCCTTGGGACTTTATTCTTTAAGAATTGTCCATTCATTTGATTAGATGTTTTTTGATTGGGTCATTATTTGTTATTCAGTTGACTTATGTGATTTGTTAAGTTATTGGCATAGCCTAAATATCAATCTTTTATCAACAAACAGTTTTAGTTCTCTAAAGGGTAACATTGAAATTTTGATGGAGATTACATTTAACCTAGAGATTGCCTTTGGGAACATAGCAATAGTACTTTTTCTGATCCATCAGCAGGGAAGGCTTTCTACCTTCTAGTGTATTCCATTTATCTCTTCAGTGTTTTATACTTTTTATTATAGAGCTTTTCTGGTCCCTCAGTTAGGTTTACTCCAGGATATATTGTGAGGGGCAATAGACTATGGGGTTGGTTTCCTGATTACTTTCTCAATGTGTGTGTGTGTGTGTGTGTGTGTGTGTGTGTGTGTGTGTGTTATTTGTATATGGGAAGGCTACTGATTCTGTGTGTTAATTTCTAAATCCTGACACTTTGCAAAAAGTATTTATCAGGTCCAATTTTTCTAGTGGAGGCTTTAGTGTCTTTTCTGTTCAGGGTTATATCATCCACAATTAAGAAAACTGTGAGTTCGTTCCTTATTTTATATAATTCCCTTCCTCAACTTATCCCTCCAGCTAAGACTTCAAGCCTGTACTGAATTATAGTAGAAGCAGTGGATGCTTTCACTTGGTGGAAAGATTTTGAGTTTTTCTCAAATTACTATACTGTAAACTACAGTTTTGCCATTTATAGCTATTATATGAATAAAACCTGTTTCTTCTATTCCTAGCTTCATTGGGGGTTTCTTGTGAAGGATAGTTGCATGAAATTGCAAGCTTTTCAGTGTTTATTTGATGTAATCAAGTGCTATCTATTTTTAGTCCATTTGTGGGATATATTACTTTATTTCCTTGACTCTTTCCTCCATCCCTGGAAGGAAGTCAACTTGGCCACAGTGAACGATCTTTCTGGTTTGTTTTAAAATTCAGTTTTCAAATATTTTATTAAGAATTTCTTGTATTGATGTCCATCAGCAAGTTTGGTCTATAAGAAGTATTGATGTTAGTTCTTTAAAGCTCCTGTAGAATTCAGCAGTGAATTCATTTGCACCTGGACCTTTGTTTAATTTGTTTAAAATGAAATATGATTTTGTGTGAGGTTTGGTGAGTATATACCACGTGTGTTCTGGCCATAAGAAACCATCATATCCCTGTGGGCCTGCATTCCGGAGGCATCATTCAGAGATCTCGGGTCTGGCTAGGTGCACCAATTTAGGTGAAGAGGAGAGGTACTCAGGCAGGGAGGGGAAACTGCCCTTAGTCTGCTAGTGCTGTGCAACCTCCATTTCAGCTGCTGCCAAAGGAGTCAACCAGGCTGAGCCAGTGGGAGACTGAGTAACTGGCATGGGGTATAGGGGAGCTTCTGGTAGTGATTTTGGGGGAGCAGATTTTTTCCCCAAGCAATGGTGTTACAGCTCTTATGACAGAAGCTCTCAGATGATGGAGTAATTCCTGCACCTTTTAATTTTTCTGGATATTATTCTTAGATACAGTTTTGGGATAGGTTAGGGTCAGACAACAGGTACTTTCTATTGGCTTGGCCTGAGAGCTTAGAAATAACTCATCTACATATTTGGGGGAGTGGTTCTGCCTCTATGCCACTGGTCTGTTTTGAGCCAATGTGACCTGGTCATATTGTCACCTGTGGAGGAGAGACTAGGGGTGTTGCCCTAGTTGACTAATCTGTTTCAAACCTCTTTACAGGAGGCTGTTGAGGGCTGTAGCTATGTGAGAGGGACCTGATCTCCTGGGAGATTATAAAGCTCTTACCATCCCTTAGTCCACTAGGGTACCACCCGTCTTGACTGGGAATCAGGGTACCATTCCCAGCCTGCAACTCCACATATCCCTACACCCAATTTGGGTGCAGGACCATCTGGAAGACAAGCAAAGTTCTCTTAACTGCTAAGACCTCTCTCCAATCCCCATACATGAACTTTTAAAATAAAGAGATTTTGTTTTATATTACTGCTTCAATCTTATTGCTTGTTTTAGATGTGTTTAAATGTTATCTCTCCTTTGTTAATTCTCATTGATCATATATATTTAGAAATTTATTCATTTTTTCTTTAGATTTTCCATTGTAGTATAATATGTTTTCAAGATATGTCTTAATAGTTTTCTGAATTTCACTGGTATCTGCTATAATGTCTTCCTTTCACTGTTAACATTGTTAATCTGGGTTTTCTCTCTCTAGGTTAATTTGGCTAACGTTTGTTAAATCATCTGTCTTTTCATTAATTAGTTAGTGTTTCATTAATTCTCTGTATTTTTATTCATTTTCATTTTATTGATTGATTCTCTCATTTTCATTTTTTTATTTTTCTTACTAATGTTGGGTCTGCCTTATTCTTGTTTTTCCATGGTCTTAAGTAATATTGACATTTATGTGAGATATCTGAGATTTGTCTTTCTGTGGATGGCATAAAATTTGCTCTGGAGACTTAACTGGCCTTGTATTCACAGAGATCTGCCTGTCTCGGCCCCCAAGTGCTGAGATAAAAGGCGTGGGCCACTATGTCCAGCTCTCGATCTTTATGGTTTATTTTTATTTTCACTTCATTATTATGAATGTTTTGCCTGCATGGATATCTGTGCATCGTGTGTGTTCAGTGCTAGCAGAGGCCAGAAGAGGGTTTGGGTTTCATGGAACTGGAGTTAACAATACTTGTGAGCTGATATATGGGTGCTAGGACTTGATTTTTATGTTTGTTTGCTTTTGAGATAGGGTTTCTCTGTATATCCCAGGCTTTTCTGAAATTTACCCTGTAGTCCTGGCTGGCCTCAAACTCAGAGATCTGCCTACCTCTGCCTCCCAAAGGTAGGCACCCTGCTGGGTGTTGGGATTTAAGCCTGGTCTTTTGGAAGAGCATGTAGTGCTAGTAAATATTGAGGCATTTTCCCAACCAAAATGCTTATTTTATGTGTATTTTATTGTGTGTGTGTGTGTGTGTGTGTGCGTGCGCACGCGAGAGTGTGCAGGAGCACCACCTGTGTGCTAACACCCTTGGAAGTCAGAAGAGTATATAGGCTCACCTGAAATTATGGTTACAAACAGCTGTGAACTACCCAACAAGGGTGCTGGGAATCAAGCCCTGGTCCGCCTTAAGAGCAGAGAGTACTCCTAACCCTGAGCCATCTTGTTGGCCCTGTGATTTTTTTAATGTAAGAGGTTGTACCTCTATCTTTCCTATTGGGAAAGTTTTTATCCTACCCTGGGGTTGAATATGTTGCTTTCTTTTTTACTTCATTTAGCTTTAGAAAGTTTTAAATGTCCTTTGTGATCTTGTTGATAAGCCTTAGTTTCTCAGGAGTGTGTTATATATCTTCCATGGATTTGTATGTGGCCTATAGTTTTTCTTGATGTCTAGGTTTTAGTTTATTTCATTGTGGTCACATAGAACACACCAAATGATTTTAATTTTTCTTCTTTTATATCCTATATGATCTCTTTTAGAGAAAGTTCCATGGAATTTTAAAGAGAATATGTACTTTGCAGTATTTGGATGGAGTACTCTGTAGCTACTTGATATATTTATTTGATTTGTAAATTTTTGACCCAGATGTTTCTCTGTGTTCTGTTGGCATGACGTGTTTGGTGGGGAAAAGCAACCACTATTATTATGTTGAGGTTAAGCTATATCTTCATATAGTTTTTTTTTTTTTCCGTAAAATTGGGTTTACTAGTGTTTGGTGAGTATATACTTAGAATTGTAAAGAGTACTTCATTAATGCTCAGAACCAAATACATCTATGTATGGTCAATAAGGGCCCATATTGTAAAATTTTAAACCAAGAGAACTGTGTAAAATTTGCAGCTTCAGTAAATGCAGGCTAGAATACCAAGCTATTATTGAACTATCGCCCCAGGGCATCATAGTAACAACCAAAATTATAGCAACAGTTCAGCAGTGTGTTAAGTAGGTAGTGGGCAGCAGGCAAGTGGCTCCACTCCCTCACTAGCTCTGTCCTCAGTCCCCAAGCATGTTCTATTGTCACCCCACAGCACACTCAAAATAAAATAGACTCAAGAAAGTTAAAGCCTTAGCTAAGGTTTTGTGGAAAGTAAACGGCAGAGTCAGTATTTTCTTCCTTCCCCGCAACTTTCTAAGAAAAGGATTCTGTGCAGCTTCCATTGCAGACTTGAATACCTCACAAGCTGTTGACAAAAATGTGTTTCTTGCTGAGTTATAAGCAATAGGTCTTGGGAGGCATATGGGAAGGCTAGACAGCACATTCTATAAGAATTACTCTTGTGTGGACATTTTAGAACACAGAAAACACCTCCCAGTTTGTCATGTTGGTATTCCAAACACTCTCAGAGTGCAACCAGCTCTACGTTCCTGCCACACCCCCTGCAGGATTTGAAGGAGATCGAGGAAACTCAGTTTGCTCCAGTTTTTCCCCAGGGAAGTCAATAGGAGGGGCAGTGTAACACAAGGTCAGGCTCAGTTTGGTTGCCTCCTGACTTTTCCAGTTCTTCTTGGTTGGGCTGGGGTGGGACCTTCAGTTTTCCTGTTTACTTAGCACACACAGTGTCTCATTATGGTATTTTCATACCTAATTTGCTGTTTTTGGTCTTGCCCACCCCTTGTCCTTTATTTTCCTGCCATTCTCACCTTCTCTCTCAGTGACACCCTTTGTTTCCTAGCCACACATTTTCTATTCGCCCATCCTCAAGAGCCTCATTTCCCACGCACATCCACATATGCATGCATTTACTGTGAGGAAGAGCTGGAGTCTGCATGTGAAAAAACACACTGGTTGTGTGATATGAGTCATGCCATCTTCGCTCAGCTTTCTTCTCCATGGAATAAAATGTTTTTGACTCTCTGCTCTCTGGAAGAAGGGAATAAACACAAAGCACCCTAATGGAAGTATCTGGTAGCAGACCTGTGGATATAGGTATCTACTAACAGACCAAGCACCTGAGAAGGTTATTCACAATATGTGCCTTTAAAAGAAAACTCAATTGTCTCATACTTCCTTCTTTTCAAAATCCCCTTTTCTTTTTTTTCCAATTTTCTCTTCTTTGAGTCTCAAGACTGTGCCTGTCAGTTGATCTAGGAATTTCCCTTGAAGGTAATATTGGTTTGTTTAAAAAGTTCTCCTTCAGGATAGAAAAATATGCAGTGGTAGAACACTTGCAAGCATCAGCACTAAACACACTAAAAAGTCTTGGCAGAGCTTACTGACACATATATTTCTAGAGATTATGTAATGTAAAAGGGTTTTTTTAATGTCTCTGGAGCTGAGGCTCAGGCTCAGTGGATAAAGTGCTTACCATGCAAGCATGGGAGTCTGAGCTTGAGTCCTGGGAATCTATGTGAAGCCAGACACTCATGCATCTGTTATCTCAGGACTTCTACAGGGAGATGCACAAGTGTACATCTGATACTTCAGTACTACAGGGATTTGTGAAGCTCCAGAGACAGCTCAGGACACTCAGCAGCATGCATGAGAATCTGCCACAAGCATAGTAGGTAGAGTGACAGCTGAGGTTGTCCTCTTTCCTCCACATATGTACTGTAGCATGTGTGCAACACCATGTACACACACACATACACACACACACATCATCTAAAAATAAATCACTGTTGAATATAATTAGAAATTGGGAAGACATTTTTATAAAACCTAATTTTGTTTTTAGTCATTTTATCCTTGTTTAAGGGAAAAATGCATATGAAAAAATACTATGTATGACAAAGACAACAAAAGATTCTACCATACAATTCATGAACATGATACAAGCAGTGCTACGTGTTTCCACTGTATCACATTCTCTAGTACATCCTTAGAGCTTATTTTTCAACATTACAAATAGCTTTGGTACCTATGGGGGGGAGAATCCTTGTCTTGTTTAGCAATTGTAAGAACCTACTTAGGTACTTTCCCTCAGTCTAAACTCATATATAAAACATTCTGCTTTCTCTTGAGATCACAACTTTTTTTTTTTTTTTTTTTGCCCTTCAACCTTTAAGTAAAAAGTAGTTGGAAATTATTCCTGTTGCAACACAGGCCAAGAATGGAGTCATGTGAGAATTCTGAACCCTTGTGAGAACACTTCAAAGACACAACGTAAGTGTCTTGTGGCCTCAGTGTCTTCAGAACACTTGGTTGTTCTTGGAATTTTTTTTTTTTTTTTTTTTTGTGTGTGTGTGCTTCTCCTGGGTGTCATGGATACAATTAAATATGTGCATGTCTCTACAAATAAAACATGTTTTTTGCCAAGTGTGGCTTGTCCTGGGAGGGGGGGGATGTAAGCTTCTTGAACTCATTAAAAGTTTACTCCTGTGAACTTTTTTCACCCTCAGAGTTACTAAACTGTCTGAGGCTCTGGATAAAGGCGCGAGATTTAGTCAGTCTCATTGATTGTCTCCACTCTCCTAGGCCCTGCCACCTCTGACAGTTTCAAATCTGAGACACAGAATATTAACTTCTGTGTCACTCTGAGGTCGTGCCCTTGCCTGCCTTGGTCTTTGAGATTTGCGAAAGGGCAGAGACAGCGCTAAATACGTCCACCCAGACAGAAGCAGAAATTCAATTCCTGAAATTGGGGTTTTACTAAATTATACTGCAGTGCATATTTTACACCTGCTTGGCAAAAAATATGCAGAGGAAGGCTACAATTACACAAGTTCTTTGCCAGAAATAAAGGATAAGTTAAAATAATATACCCTTCAACTTAGTAAAAAGAGAGATAAAAGGAAGGAAGGAAAAAAGAATGTATTTTTGTGATACAAGAGGAAAAAAGGAAGAGAAAGAATGTGGTGGAGTTTGGAGCATATGACAGAGTCTTCCCAAATCAAGATCAGCAAGCATCATCAACATCACTACAGGTTACTTATTTTCAGCATTTTCTGTGTTTCCCCAGACCCAATCCCCAAGTCTCATCCCAAGTTCTGCATCAGAACACCATGGCAGCCTTGCCTGCCTCCTGCTGCCATTTTCTGTTCACCCCACAAGTCTTCCCCTTCTAACCTTCTTCTCCAACTTGTTGCTTTGTTCTAGACCCCAACTACTGCTGGCACCTCCTTCTAAACCGAGAGCCAAGAGATCCAATCCTCCCAGTTTTATTTTCATCCCTGTAGCAGGAAATGGGCTGCAGTCTTCCTTTCTGCTGTGACACCATCACCAAGGAATGGCAAAGACCTTCCCCAGCCTTCTTTACCCCAGCTATCCCAGTATCTCACTCCATGTGCACTTAACAGCTGCACAGCCCAGGAAAGCAGACTCTTAACACAGATCCATCACACTTTTCAAAGATTCAAAGAGGAAACAGAAATTAAGGAACAAAATATCCATCCAACAAAGACAAATTCAGAAATCAGCACTTGATCATGTAATCACACCAACCCCAGACCCATAGATATTAGCATGAAACAAAATGGATAAACATCCAAGAAATCTATGAAAAGACCAAACCCAAGAATAATAGGTATATAGGAGGGAGAAGAATCCCAGCTCAAAGACACAGAAAATGTCTTCAACAAAATCATAGAAAATGATCCTCAAGAATGAGAGGAGAAGCCCTTAGTCCTGCCAAGGCTTGATGTGTAGGGGAATGTCAGGGCAGGAGGGAGTGGGTGGTTGTAGGGGAGGGGGAATAGGACAGGGGGTTTATGGAGGGGAAAGTGGGGAAAGAGATAACATTTGAAATGTAAATAAAGTATATCCAATAAAAATGAAAAAAATAATTATCATACATAAATACCATAGATTGGACCAGAAAAAGCCCTCTCACATCATTATAACCAAAACACCATACATACATAAATCATACATACATACATACACATACATACATTAATACATACAACTCTTAAAACACAAACATACAAAACATAGATAGAATATTAAGGGCTACAAGGGGAAAAGACCAAGTAACACATAAACACAGACCTATTAGAATTATACCAGATTTCTCAAGGTAGACTCTAAAATCCAGAAGTACCTAGATAAATGTCTCCCATACTCTGAGAGACCACAGATGCTGGCCCAAACTACTATACCCAGAAAAACTTTCAATCACCATATATAGAAAAAATAAGACGTTTCATGGTAAAGTCAAATTTAAGCAATATTTATATATAAATTCAGCACCACATAAGCTGTTGGAAGAAAAATTCCAACCTCAATGGGTTAAGCATATTCAAAAAAACATAGGAAATAAATAATCTTATACCAGCAAAACTAAAAGAAGGAAAATGAACATGAATATGCAGCCCTCTCTTTCTCTCCCTCCCTTTCTCCCCCCCCCCCAAACACACACCAACACCAACACCAAAATAAAATAAATCAGTAATCTTTGGTTATCAATATTCCTCAATACCAAGGTTTCAATTTCCTAATAAAAAGACACTGATTAACAAAGTAGATGTGAAAACATAATTCATCCTGCTGCATCCAAGAAACACACCTTAGCATCAAGGATAGACATTACCTCAAGATAAAATGTGGAAAAAGACATTCCAAGTAAATGGAACTAACTAAAAAATTATGTAGCTATTTTAATAGCTAATAAAATAGACATCAAGTCAAAACTAATTTTCACAGACAGGAAGGACACTACACACTCATCAAAAAGTCCCCCCAAATGGCATTTCACTTCTTAATATCTGTGCCCCCAAAACAAGAGTGTCCAAGTTTGAAAAACAAAACAAAACAAAAGAAAAAGAAAAAAAACAAACAAAACACTACTACAACTTAAACCACATATTGGCAATTTACATACTGATGACTGGATACGTCAATTCCTCTACAATAGACAGATCATCTAGCCAAAAATCCAAACAGAGAAATGCAACCATAACAGACATTATAAACCAAATGGACCTCAAAAATATTTATAGAGCATTTGTCCAAACATAAAGAATATACCCTCTTCTCTCTGTGTCATAAAACTTTCTATAGAATCAACACAATACCCATCAAAATTTCAACACTATTCTTTATATACCTTAAAAGAACAATTCTTAACTTCATATGGAAAAAAAGAAACCCAAGATAACTAAAATAATCCTGATCAACAAAGTAAGTGCTGGAGGCCTCGCCATTTCTGATTCAGGTTATACAGCAGAGCTAAAGTAATAAAACATGCATGGTATTGACATAAAAACACATATGTTTATCAATGGAATTGATTTGAAGACCCAGACAAATATTTGCACACCCATGGCCACCTGAGTTTTGATAAATAAGCCTGAAATATATACTGAGAAAAAAATGAGAGCGTTTTTACCAAATGGTGCTGAAATAACTGGATATCAGCATGTAGAAGAATAAATTTATTACCCTGCACAAAAATTAAGCCCAAGTGGGTCAAAGACCTCAACATAAAACAAGTTACACTGAACATGATAGAACAAGGGGAGTTACCTTGAAT
This sequence comes from Micromys minutus, assembly GCF_963924665.1. Classification (NCBI taxonomy): domain Eukaryota; kingdom Metazoa; phylum Chordata; class Mammalia; order Rodentia; family Muridae; genus Micromys; species Micromys minutus. The sequence continues at coordinate 5,187,265 of NC_137981.1, read as the reverse complement.
GCATAGGTACAGGAGGTTACTTTCTGATCAGAACACTGATAGCACAGACACTCAGATCAACAATTAATAAATGGGACCTTATGACACTGAAGAGCTTCTGTCAATAGGACAAAGTGGCACCCTATAAAATGAATTTTTACAAACTAAACATCCAATAGAGGACTCTATATTCAAAATATATAAAATTTCAAGAAATTAAAAAACAAGAAAGCAAATGTAAAAATGGGGTATGGAATTAAACAAAATTCTCAATGGAAGAAACTCAAATGGCTGAGAAGCTATTTTTAAAAATGGTCAACATCTTTATCCATCAGAGACATACAAATTAAAATGACTTTGAGATTCCATCTTACACATTCCAGGATGACTAAGATCACAAACACATGACAGCTTATGCTGGTGAGGCTGTGGAGGAAGGGGACACTCCACCATAGATGTGGGAGCACAAACTCATATAGCCACCAAGGCATCTACCTCAGAAAGTTTCAAATCCATCCACTTCAGGACCCAACTATATCACTCTTGGGTTTATATCCAAACAACAAAGTTCTCAAGTGCTTGCTCATATATGGAACTTAGCATCAAATCTTTAGATTTATGTGTTTAACTTAGAGTACATGTAGAATCCAGGAAATTGGAAAAGGATCATTGATGGTAGGTAGAAGAAAGGGGGAAATCTTAAAGGAGGAGACATAAAGGGGGAAGGAATAAAAATGGGGATGAGGTTCAGCTGCACAGAAGGATGGAAAGTAGGACAGAGAAGAATAAGAAACATGAAGTATTATTGGATAAAGCCATATAGGGACCCAATATTTTATAAACTTTATATACATATAAAACTTTAACTAGAGTTACCCTACAAAAAGAAAATGTTTCCCTCTGAAGCTATAGGCTAACTAAAGTTCCAGTGGCATGTGTAGAATAGGACATGTTGTTCATCAGGAGTTTGCTGGAGATTGTCCAAAACAATACAATAAATGGATATCGCTCTTGACTGTCTGCAAGAGCTTAAGATCCTATCACTAAAGATACCACACACTTTGATCACATGATATTGAGAAATCAAATTGGTTCTGATTGGGGTGTTGTGTGACATTATTCTTGGGGAAATATTAAGATGTATATATTTTCCCCAGTCTTCAAGGTATTCATATTTGCTTTGAGCATCTTATATATGCAGAAATTATCATAATCATACATGTTTTATATGTATCAAGGAAAGACAAATTAGTCCAGAAGTTAAGTGGCTTATTTTCCTTCCATGTTTCTAGTTTCTGTACAGGCAGTTATAATTTTAGGCAGAAAAGGATCTAGGAGCTCTCAGCTCACGTTCTTCCAGTTGACAATAATTGCACACAGAGGAACAGCATTTGATACATCCATTGCTGGCATCCAACAATACAGCCCCTACGAACACACCAAGCTGTCCCACAGCCTATAAGAGAACTATTTATAACAAGGTCAGGAAAGCACCCAGATCTGCATTAACTCTGTGCCCAGCAGACTTCTTACACTCTTATGGTACAGAAACACATGTCTGCAGGGCCTATGGCTTTGCGACACATGTGCATGGCTGTGACAGGATCATATGTGCTTCCCTCATGAAGTAAAGAGTGAAAATCCATTAGATTGAAGTTATAAGATACATGAGAAAGCCAAATTTGAGATTTTTTTCAATTTTATTGGATATTCTTTGTATTTATATTTCAAATGCTATACCTATTCCCCTACCCCCTTTCCTCCCCCCCCCTCAACTTGCTTCCATGAAGGTGAGATGCTTTCAAATTGTAGACCTATCACTGTTCCCCAATTTCAACAGTAACATCTTCAACTCCCAGGCTTCTTTCATTGATAATATGTCCTGTTATCAGTAACTCTTTACACTCCCTGAAGTCATTTTCACACTTAAGACTTAGCATGAAGAAACAAGACTTCACATCGCCTGATTATACAAGGAATGGTTGTTCCCTTGGGCAAAGCACTCACTGTCCAAGAGAAACTGTCTGTGCATGCTGAGCATCTCTAAAGTTAACTATTTCAGAGTATTTTTAATGACTTGATAATAATGGACAAATCTCCTTCCCTAGAGTGGAGGATGAAGGATCATTTCCTTTAATAATTATTAGTGGTAAAAACAAACTTCCTCCAGGCCTCTGAAAGAAGTTTCAATCACAGTAAAGCTACAGATTATTCTGTTGAAGAAAAAAAATGTGTGGCCATGTAATAAACTATCTTGAATCTGATATTCATAATTACAATGTATGACAAACAGATTAAAATTTAAAAGTCCTTTGCAAGTAGTGCTTCCTTCTACTGCTCTTTAGTCATCCTGTCTTCCTTGCTAACACCTCTCTGACCAAGTGTGGGAGAGGGACCACAGATGTTCCAAATAGATCCACATTGCTGGGACCTGACTGGAAGGCTGTCTCATCTTCAAATTCCTAGACTTCATTCTGTTGCCTCTGCCTCATCTACTTTGTGTTTGTGTGTGTCTGTGACTATATTTAGCTAGCCCAGTGTGTTTCTTTGGAAGGCAAGTTGAGCTTCCTTTCATAACTGCTGGAGCACAACTGGGCTCTGTAGGTTTCAGTGAACCCAGTGAATAGCTCAAGCTTTGTTCGTACTGTACTTTTTTTTTTTTTTACTGTACTGCAGAAGGATCCAGGTCTATACTAGATGTCCTGGGCCCTGTCTTTACAAAATCACATAGAATTGTACTTTATGACATTGTTACAACTTGAGAAGAACTCATAATGTTTCACAAACCTCGAGAAGGCATGTGTGAGAAGAGAAGCTGGCCCCTCAATGACTTTTATAACTATAACCTGTATATTTTGCAAGTTGCATGTGGTTCCTGTTAACACGATTTTATTATTAATAGTGTGTTGAGTTTGTACAGGGACTAAGGCCATACATGCAATAGATATCTCAAATATCTAATGTCAAATATGAAGTAAAAGCATGAAGGAATGAAAGTGAAAATCATAAAATGGCGACCATGGTTGAGTAGAGCCACAACTCAGGAGCTAAGACAAGAGGGCTGAGAGTTTGAGGCTAGCCTGAGCTACATAGCAAGATCTTCGCTTTCGGGGAGTAGATGAAGTCCTGAATTTGCATATTATTGGCATAAGCACAGCCATGTCAAGGACTCCATTACCTCAGAGGCATGGGAATGGTAACGTACCCTCTAGTCCAAATATGAGTATTTATCAACAATTTATAAATGTATGCAATAATTCCCAAACTCAATTTTCTCCACCTGGATGACTGCAGCCTGAGACTGCTCACCAAGAGAGACCTTCTATCTAGATTAGCTAAGCTTGCCTCCTCCTTCAGCTGTAACCAATAAACCCAGTTCCTCAGTCCAGATGTATAAAATGAATGATGGATTCTGGGTTGCTGTTGGTGTGCTCTATCAGAGCACACAGTCCATTTGATCCCAGGTTTTCTTCGTGTATGTGTATCTCTGTTCTTTCTTCATCCCCCGTTGTTTCATCCAGGTTTCCAGGACTACACTATGCATGGTGAGGCCTTCTCTCCAACATACCCAGTTTCAGTAGGATGATCTTTAATAGCTCTGCTGCTTCACAGTGCATAAAGCAAACTATCATTGTCAACATACGGTTACATATTGATGAGTACATGTTCATCAACTGGCTCTATTATCCAAAAAAGTAAACAATTTCACTCATTCACTGTTTATGGGGGTCTACTTAGACAAATCATTTACGTCATGGGGCTTATAGCCATGACAGTACAAGTCCACAGGGGCTCGAAAATCTACTGAACAGATGTGTTTGTAATAAGTATAAAATGAACTCAAAATGATCCATATTCATCTACACATTAATTCTGGTTATCTCAAAGGCTGCATTCATGACTGTATTCTGGGGAACATGAAAATATGTGACTATGTAGTCTGTGAAGTTATCTATCTTTATTTTGATTATTAATACAGTTTTATCAAAGTTTCCTATAGCTATGCATTTAGAAAACCTTACATGTTCTCTTTTGTGTGTGATATAGGAAAGTTTTCCTCAAGGGTACATGAAAACTTTTATGATTTGCACATGCTTGGCCCAGGGAATGCCACTAGTAGAAGGTGTGGCCTTGTTGAAGGAACTGGGGGTGGGCTTGGAGACACTCCTCCTAGGCGCCTGAGGATGCTCAGTCTGTTCCTGGCTTCCTTTGGATGAAGATATAGACTCTCAGCTTCTCCTGCACCATGTCTGCCTGGATACTGCCATGCTCTTGTCTTGATGATAATGGACTGAACCTCTGAACCTGTAAGCCCGCCACAATTAAATGCTGTTCTTTATAAAACTTGCATTGGTCATGGTGTCAGTTCACAGCAGTAAAACCCTAACTAAGACAAACATCCCTTGAGACAACAAAGGAAAATTAACAATTGCTTGTATTCTTTCTGCTACATTCAAGGTACTTAAGTCATGTGATTTTTGTTCATTTTTTTCCTGAATTATTAAGATAATCACTTCATTAATGGAATCCTAATGCAATAGAATGGATTACAAGGCATGTCACAGTGTAAAGGGTATATTTTATTACTTACAATAAAAGAAATGCATACCCTTAGCTTAAGGAAAATCTGAAAAGACTGCTATAAAATGAAAGCTGAGTCTCTAGAGGAATAATGTGTCATTGTCACCATTGTAATGTTTAGTTCAAGGATTTGAGGGGGTATTTTACTCTGTGCAGTGCGAATAATAACTATCTAAAGTGTTTCTGCCTTGTGTTTGTGCTACACCATCGAAGGAATAGGTGAACTGAAGAAACTCTAACCCACTTACAGAACACACTTAGACATCTCACTAATATTAGCCATGGTGTACTTCTAATTACTCTATGCTGTGAGAAGTTATCTCATTTTACTAGAACAGCAATGGAGGCACTGAATTTTTTTTGTTCAATTTTATTTTTGTGAGGATTCCATTCTCTTGGATGGTCATAAATTAATGTCTCTCAAATCATATTATTTCACACTTGGGCTGAATTCTGCAAGTTGTCTGTGGAACTGAGAAGGAACTGAAAAGGCACTTAGAAGGCACTGACAGAGGCTCCCCATGGGTGGGAGTGGGCACCTGCAGAGTGGTGTGTTATCACACATGTTCTCAGAGATGGTTCCTGTGGAATCCTGCCACTGCTGGTTCTAACCCAGGCCTTTGGCTTTTCTTACTTGAACGGTGGATGAGGTTGGGGGATCTTCACAAGCTCTCTCAGATGCAGCTTTTAGTCACATCTTACAGGTCTACAACTCTATGCTCAGCCCCACATCAAAAACTCTCACATCTTCAAGGGCTTTGTCATTTTCCTAATTTTCTTCTTTGTCACACAAGCAAAATACACTATGATCCTGCTAACTTTCACCCCAAGACTCGACCTTAAATGTAAAAATAATTCTTTGAGGGCACATGTATAATTCACCTCCAATGCTGTTCCACCCATGCTTAGAGCTTAGGGATTTTTCTTCTCTAAATCTATGAGAACAAGATTTTCTTACTCAACCACTGAGGCTTTCTAATATTGTTTGTGTCAGGATCTGGTCTTTGAAAATTGAAAAGCAAACAATCTCTATTTAATTTTTATTTGCATTTGTTTGTAGCATATGTCTCCTGAAGTAAGTCATACAATGCATCGGATTAATTAAAATTCAGACCAAAAGAAGAAATGATGTAAGATGCTATCTAATATGTTTGTGTTGTGATTATTAGTGACCACATGGTCATCTGTCTCTTTTACTTCTGTTATTGTTGTGAAAAGCTACAATAAATATTATTGTCTATGAAGCTTAAGATTTATGTTTGAATGTGACAATGAAAACCTTATCATGGGAATTTCTAGGACAAAGAGCATGTTTTTCATGGGGATGGATGTCATCACCTTCCCCTGTGCAACAGTTGTACTGTTTCCACCTCCCATAGGGTACATCAATTTCCACAGCTTCATATCCTTGCTGAATACCTATTATATTTCCTCTGCTTGGTAGCTGTAAACATTCTCACAGTTTATGGTTTTCCTTGTCTTCAGATGTGCAAGTGATTGGCTGTATTATCACAGACACTCTCACATTTTGTATGTTGTATTACTTATTGACATGCAAAATAATGTGTTAAATGGCTAAAGAATATTGGATGTAATTCAAGACTTACATAGCAACTCATCTGATTAAGGACTTACATTTTACAGAATTTAAGGCAATTACTTTCTCTACTTCATTTGACAACAATGAGATACAGTGCAGGGATAAAAGGGTAGAAAACAGAATCTCTGAGATTCAGCTAATCATTATTCCGTGGTGATATCACCGCATCTCCAAGCTGTGAACACAGAGATGGTCCTCATTACAGTGGAATCTGTTTCAATGCTCACATGACAGCATTCATGAGAGACAGATAGCACTGTCATGTCCCTTGAGAATGTGTAATTATGCAAAGACTCCAGTGTCTAATTAGTACAATGGATTTTGGTCTCAATTCAAATTTTGCAAAGCCTCTATTTCACGTGTCCCATGCTGTTACTGACTCAGACTTCCCAGGATAGATTCTTCTCCCCATAAGTATTCCACAAATAGAAGCTCAAAGAGCATGCAAAAGAGTTTCAAGAAAAACAGATGAGACTTATTGTGATTATATGATCACAATTCTTAAGCAGGCATCAAAAACATCTAAAATATACTCTCTGTAAATTGTGTGACCATTTGTTATATTCTTTATGTTTTCTATTTCATAATTATCTAGGTATCACCCAATTTTCAGTTTCTTTAAGTTGTTGGGAAAGAAAAACACACATAGAGCAAAACAAATAAACTACCCTTGAAATCTGAATAACACCGAGGCGATTTTGCGGCCAGCACTGCCTTGATTACAGTTGCTGCCATATCCTAAAACTATACTTCATGGAGTGCTGAAGAAAGCTGGGGGAAACTATCACCTCCCATTTTACAGATGAAGCATAACACTCTCAGTGTCTTAGTTATTTTTCTGTTGCTATGATAAAATACCAGGGCCAAGGCAACTTACAGAGGGAAAGAGTTTATTTCAGTTTATGCTGAGATGATGAATGAGAAACGGTGTCAGCAAGAACAAGGTATCTTACATGCAAGTTCCAAGAGAGAGAGAGAGGACTGGAAAGAGGATGACAGTGTGGACATCCAAAGCTCACTCCGACTGACACACTTCCTCCAACAGGTCACACCTTCTAATTCTTCTAAACAGTGTTCAAACTGTTGGGGACATTCTCATTCAAACAACACTAAACAGAGACATTTGAAAACTTGGTGCATGGTTTGTGGCTGGACTGCTGAGCGTATCTAGGAGTCTGCTAACATTTACATGGAAAATAGAGGAGGTTTGTAATATGTGGTGAGGCATTTCTTTGAACCAGACTTTGCCTGAGCTGTCACTAGTAGCTTTCAATGCTAAAGTCAACTTCTACAGTATTCTGGCCACTCAGGTGGCTGTCTTTCATAAAGCTTCATTTATGTTTTCTTAAATATATGGGTGGGTAGAAAGCCAGTTTTCTATAACAAAATGTAGAAAAGGAGCATACATGGAATAAATCCTAGATCATTGATTCCCATCTGCATATGTAACCTAAGTTATATATTTTATAAGAGTGACCCTCCATGGGTCCCTTGCTCTTCTGCCTGTGTCTATCATACAGCCTTTTGACCACTCCCATCACCATACTTAGTTTGAATGAACTTAGGAAGTGCCAGTTTATGAGAGGCAGACATACAAGATAGGTTTAAGGAGGAATGGTTGGGATGACATTTTTAGTCTGGAGATGGAATCCAGTTTGTATGTTAAAGTTAAACCCAGGTAATAGAGGACTTGAAAATATAGCAAGAAATCAGGAGCTTAGGGTAGCATCCTCATATGGTGTGTGTTCTCCCACAGCCTTTCAGGAAAGCCCAGTTACCTGATCAGCACACCTCATAGAAGAGTTGTCAACCACCAAACTCTACTTCAAGATCATTTTTTTTTTTTTTTTGAGGGCTGGGCTTGAAGGAAACGTCCTTTAATATCTTCCCAAAAAGTACATCTGAAGTTTTATGTAGTTATTTTAAGACAGGAAGAAAAATGATCCTGGCATGTGGAAGTTTTAGCTTTAGAGCTTCCAACTTCATTTAATTCCTTCATTTTGCCATGTTAATGTTCATAGAAAGAAAACAGTGCGTCCAGGATTACAAAGAAAGAAAACGTTTCTGTTCAGCCTATAGTTTTCATATAGAATTTCATCAATACTTATGATCAGTCATGTGTTTAAATGTTGCCAATAAGTCAAATTTCCCTAGAAAACATTTTTCATGGTGATAGCTAATATGTGTAATGAATTTAGTATGGCACAACTCACTTTGCTAATCTCTGTCTGCACTGGTCACTTGTTTTTAAAATATCACTAAGAAGAAATTTGTATAAATTTTTACCTTATAGATGAAGAAAAGAGATGCTGATTAAGTTCTAATATAGTTTTGTATCACTTAATTATAATGATATGCTTTGAGAAGTGGGCTATTAGGAAATTCTGTAGCTGGCTAACCATTTCTGATGATTCATATACACATGAGATGCAATGGGCTTAAAGGGAATCACAATTTTGGATCATAGTTTCAAAGAATTCATTCATGGTTTCTTAACCACATGCTCTTAAGCAGAACACCATGGCAGGGTTGGTGGTGGAGGCGGGACTTCATGCCTGGGTATAGAGGAGGCTGAGAGTAAGGTGAGATAGGAAAGGAGTAAGGAAGAATGTAGCCACAAGGCTCACCCTCCAGTGACTTGCTCCCTGCATTTTAATTTCACTATTTTTCAACATCATCATATTAAAAATCCATTGGTGTTAATCTATTGATTGGGGTGGAACACTTATAATTTAATAGTCACTGAAAATACTTATGTAATTTACTAATTTTCTTGGTGCTTCTCACCACAGGAACCAGATAAAATCAAGTATTATACATATGGTATACTGTGCCTAACTGCAGAAAGTATGTTTACAAAACTGCCAGCATCAGCACAGACACATGAGCACTGTCCAGCAGGATGATGTTACCATGACAACTCACCACTGGATGAGGACATTTTCAGCTGTACTCTAATCTTACAGGACCAACATCTTTCCGGTGGAAGATCAAATTGAGCAAAATGCATCGTGTGTTATCAAAAGCTGTGCATAGACTTTTACACAGGATTTTTAAAATTTAAAACCAGAGTCTCATCTATGCTCACATCTTTAAAATTTTTATATCATTAAAGTGTCTAAAGCAGATCAGCAGGCTTGCTTCAGAGGCTTTGCACCTGCTGTTCCTTCAACTGGAATTACCTTTCTTTCAACAATCACAAGGTATAAACTCTGGCTTATTTCAGGTCTCTGCTTAAATGTCACTTTATTAATAAAAAAATGTGTAACCATTTGGTATAAAATACAAATTTGCACACACACACACACACACACACACACACACACACACACACACACACATCCTATCACATTGCAGGACAATTTGGGAAGCTCCAGGGAGTACTATTTAAAATATATCTGTTCCTGTTTTAAATAATATATTTTAAGAAAAGTCTAGAAGTGGCTATATTTTCTTCAGGCGCTGACAACTGGCAGAGGAATAGTCACATCTGCATAGATTGTCTGCCTCAAGTCCCCTTTCTTCTTCCATAGCTCGTAAGTTAAGAAGTCACTGTACAACCATTGTAAGAAATGTGGAAGAACCATTTTTCCCCCTTTCATAAGCCAAACAACTATTCCCTGTGGGTGACATTCAGAGAAGGTGAGTGTTTGACTCCAGCACTTACCAGTGTTTCTGAAATATAGACTGTAATTAAATTACTCCAAAGCTTTGCTTTAATCAGTGGTGAATTTCATGAATATTCAAAATGCTCATTGTGAGAAAATGGAGAGAGATTTGAATATTGTCATTCCAGCCTCAGAAGAAATCCAGAAGGGCATGCTAATGTTCCTTATTAAGAATAGCACTCTTGTGAGCACACACACACACACACACACACACACACACACACACACACACGCACACACGCACACGCACCTTTTATCAAAACTAAAAGACATTTAAAAGGACAACTATTTTGATCAAAATTGTAACTAGTGACAGATTTTCAGTCAAAATCAACACTTTCTTTAGGAGGTTGTCTTTTGTTCAAAGGATTTTTTTTATAAAAGTAAATTAAGACATCTATTAAGTAATACTCATCACAAGAACAACCATTCTAAATTCCAGCTATATATTCAAAATAAACTAGAGCTTTGATACTGAATGCCTTTTCTGGTTTACATAGGAGTAGGATTTTTAAAAGATAAAGCCTCTATGAACTAATTCATTTTCAAAATTATTTTCTACTTATATAAATATAACTTTAAGTCAGCCCTATTCAGTAAGTTCCCTATCACTGGACCACATACCTGGCAAAGGCATTTAGGAAAGGAAGTGTTTACTTTGGCTCATGGTTACGAGGATAAAGTGCACCATGGCAGGGCTGGAGAGACACCTATAAGGTCAAGAGCACTGCCTGCTCTTCTAGAGAACCCCCTCTTCAGTTCCCAGCACTTACATGGCAGATCACAACTGTCTGGCCCCAGTTCTAGGGGACTCACACCTTCATAGAGGTATACATGAGGGCAAAAAACCAATGCACATTAAATAAAATTAAACTAAATTTAAAACAGCAAAACAAACAAACACAGCAGAGAAAGCACAGAGGCAGAGAGAAGCCTGAGGCAGCTGGCCATGCTGCAGACAGATGGACAGATGGACAGATGGCCACTGCTGCCCAGCTGACTGATGCCACTTTTCCTCTCTGTTCACCCTGGAGTCTGTGTAATGGTACTCCCATGGTCAAATGGGTTAAACCTCTCTAGAAACTTCCTTAAGGCACACCCAAAGAGGTATCTCCTAGGTGATTCAAACCTAGTCAAGCTGACATCATCACAGTAGTTGTGGCAAAATCTTCTCTCGTTTGTGTTCATTTGTGTTAAACTGCATCGGAATTTAACCAGAGTTGCTGTCTTTACAGTTCAGCAAATTGGTACTTTTATTATCCCTTTGAAGCTGGGCAGTCAAGTGAACTGTACATTTTATGTGCACACCATGAATGTGAATGAGTGGAGTTTTCTGCTGGTGTGTCTAAATGATTTTCCTCAGAAGGCGAATAAGAAGAGCCATGGAGACGGCAAAAGCTAGTTTTGGATTCCATCAGCTTTTGGGCAGAACAGATGTGAGAGGACATATATGTTCTAGAGAACTCAGTAGCACTATCGTAAATGAAGTCCTCTCCCACCACAGTAGAGCAGGGCTTTCTCTGGAAAAAGTCGATGTCTCCATGACTTCTTTGAAGCAAACATTGACTCTCAGCATGGGGAATAAAAGCAGAAGACACTTCAGAAGCCTTGTACTAAGTCACCAATCCAAATCCACCAGCCTGGAGTCAGCCACCCCTTGGCTGTTGCCCGACCTCCTGTCTATCCTCCCCATCAGACAATGCACTACAGGAGACTTAGGTTTCTCAGGCTTTGTGACTTCTACTGTGAACTTGATTTAGCTGAGGGGAGATTCAAATAAAGGCTTGGGAAGTAAGTGAAACCGAAGCTAGTGTATCTACTCCTCTCCATTCTCTCTGTACTTTCGGTAGCCTCTCAGGCAGCACCTGGGATGTCCATGGGCTCCAGTCCTTGCAGGAAGATGACTGACTTCACCATATCTTGGTTCTTGCAAGATACCTTATGACTTAATTTATTATTTTTTTTGTACTATCCTCCCAAGGTTTTCTCAATGTGGTTCCAAGTTGGTAGTAGCTTCCTTTGCTTTGGCAAACTTCAGCCTGGTCTATCTTCAATTTTGTTATTTTAAATTTATACTCACAAGATGTGTGTGTGTGTGTGTGTGTGTGTGTGTGTGTGTGTGTGTGTGTGTGTGTTTGTGTGTGTGTGTGTGTGCCCAAGCATAGACAACTGCCATTTTAGTCAAGCAGTTAATCATTTTTTAAATTACTCTTTATTTTAGTGGGTTTTGAATTCCACTGTCAGATCTTCATCTTACTCTTCTCCATTCTAATTTGTTCTTCTCAGAGACTGTGCTTGCTCTCTGACGTCTACCTAATTAGACAATGTTTTCGAATAATGATTTTAAAAGCTCTTGAAGGTGATTTATGGATTTCTTGTTCTTACTGTGCAAATTCCTTTCGTTGGATAATCTCATTTTCCATCCTAGTACCTCACCATCTTCCACAGTTTGAATTTCCAAGCTCTCCTTCAGTGGAAACCAATAGTCATGTGTATCATGGTTTCTCTGAACTATGGAAATTACTACCATTAAGCTGTTTTAGCATTTCTTCTGAGGTCTTGATGGGTTGGTTTTCAAGTTGTTTCATCTACTTAAAGTTTCTGTTCTATACTAATGATGTGAACTTGGACTTGCTCATTTAGATTATGGTAGGCTAGGATTTCCTATGATCTCCTTTTCTTTTCAAGACTCACTTCAGATACACAGCATGGTTTCTTGCCTCTTGCAATTGAGGAGAGTAGATTTTCCCAGCCATGGACATTATTCAATATTCCTATATATGAGCTGTGATTTGATTTACCTTCTCATTCCAGGTAGCTACCTTCTTGTTTTATATAATAATCTGATTTCAGCCTACAGTACAGCACATCTTACTTGAGGACTTCTGATTTGTTTCTGAAAATGCATATTTGCTTTTGGATTTTCATTCACATCTTTTATTTTCTTCCATAATATTCTATTAATTCAGATTCTAATGTGGGGGGTCTGTATTAGTTAGGGTTTTCTAGAGTGGTATAACATTATAGTGAGAGGCCAAGCCTACTCCATCTTGGGTCCTTTCTCCATTTGAAAAGAAAAAGAGCTTGAAAACTTCACCTGCAGCTGAACCCAAACTACATTCAAGTACCAGGAAGGACCCCATGGCTTGTCCCTGACCCATACCCCAGAGTTATCCTCTAGCAACATCCAATCAAGATTAGTCTGGCTGTTCCAGATGTACTTTCAGATGTTTTGTAATTCTTCATAGTTTTGCTTTAGAGTACCCACCTGTCAGCTTATAATAGTCATTTAATTAGCTATTTGTCAGAATGGAAATCTTCTCACTTACTAGTCATTTCCTATAAAACCTTGTCCCACTGAAGGTCAAGGCTTCACCCCCCGCCCCGTCCTGCTGCAACAGGACCTTGGGTGAGCTTAAGCACAAGCTTAAATATAAGAGACCCTAATGCCATTGCACTTGGTGGTCTTTTTGGTTTTGTAAGCCTAAGCAGGCACAATAATACAATAAATCTCTCTATATATACAGAAAAAGTACTTATTAGAATGACTTACAGGCTGTGGTCCAACTACACCAACAATGGTTGGCTATAAATGAAAAATTCAACAATGTAAAAATTGTTCATTCCATAAGACTGGATGTTTCAGCTAGTAGGTGAGTAGATTCAGTAGATGATGGAGTCCCAAAGAAGTGAGCTCCAATGTTCTATTCCTACACAAAATGAACTTGACAGTAAGGTAAGAACAAGCAGACAAAGAACAAAACCTTCCTTCTTCCATGTCCATATATAGGCTTCTAGAAAAAGGTATGGTCAGATTAAAGGTGTGTCTTCCTACCCCAAGATCTGCATAAAAACTTGTGTTTTCCTAGCTGAAAAGTCTGTATTAAAAATGGATTCACCCACTTCCAACCAAGCAAAAATTAATTAACAATATTAATATTAAAAAAACTCTCATAGGTGTGCCCTTTATTTCCAAACAGTGGTTCATCCTAGATGTAGTCAAGTTGTCAATAAAGGACAGCAATCACAAGATTTTTTTCCTCAGATTTATTCATTAATTCTGATCATGTCAGAAAAGATATGCTTGAGAATCACAGAAAGATTCTTCCACAGTATATATATTATCTATAGTTAGAAGTGGATGGAAAATGTATCCCATTAGCAGAAATGAAATAGCATTATTCTCAGATTATCATAACTCTATAAGAAGTTCATGAAATTGCTGTGAATGTTGAGGGCTGGGGAAATCTTAATAAGAGATAGCTAGACCAGATAGAAAGGCATGTACTTGGTGTTCCCTGGCTCTTATCAGAGGAAAAATTCAAAGACAAGACAAAATTAGGGATCGGGAGCAAATTTTATTGCAGAGTAAAAGTTACCATTCAGTGGTGAGTGTGGGTGACCTGGAAGATTTTTGGACAGCATAAGGCTAAATGATACAGAAAAGTTTTCAAAATGAAGTAAGAGATGGATTTTGTCTTCATTAGCAATGTTGACCTAACAATGTCTTACTTTTCACTAAGTACTTACATGGTGTCCTGCTTCATTGTAGCTTGGCTATGGCACCTTTAGCTTTCATGCAATTGCTTCAGTTCCTCTGATGTCTAGCCTGCCTCAAAATGATGTAAAATTGGGTTGGCGAGATGGGTCTGATTTACCTGGTAAGCACAGGAGTTAGGACTTTAGAACCTATGTTGTAAAAGCCAGGTGTTGGGAAGAGAGGTCCTGGGAAAGCATACTTTTCACCCCAACACTGTTGAAGCTGAGACAGGTGGACTCTTGAGCCTCAATGGACATCCATATTATTTTACTTGGAACTTTTAGGGCAGTAATAGACTCTATTTCTGAGAACTAAAGGTACATGGTACCTGAGAAATGACACCCAAGATTAACTCCCGGTCTTTGCATACTTGAATGTACACACACACACACACACACACACACACACACACACACACACACGCGTGTCATGATGGGAAGTATTTAATTAATTCTTTATCAGATTAACTATTTATGTTGATGTCTCTGCTGGTTTGACTAGGAGTAACCTCCATATGTCGCTACTGTCTCCGACCAGCAGAAAAGGAGCGACGACACAGTGTTCTTTTCAAAGCAGTTTATTTAGGAACCTTACAGCATGCCTGTGAAAAATCTTTCTGTCTCTTTCTGTCTCTCTTTCTGTTTCTCTTTCTCTTTTCCTTTCCTCCAAGCGCAGTCCCTTTTATCTTCTCTCAACTCCACCTCCTCAGTCCATGTTTTGTGGCTGCAGTTCATACGTCTGCATCATCTGACGTGATCTGGCATCATGGGTGCGCCTGCGCAGCTCGCACGGTGGGAGTGGCTAATCTCTGTGGGGAGGGGCAGGAGGAAGTCAGGTGCTAGTCACAAGACTAGGCCCTAGTCCCAAGTGCCATCTTTGGACTGCCGCCACACCCGCTCTCCACATCCATAGACTCGTCATTTAAATGCTTGGTTCATAGAGAGTGGCACAATTAGGAGATGCGGCCTTATTGAAGTTGATATGTCCTTGTTGGTGAAAATGTGTCTCTGTGGGGGCAGGCTTTGAGGTGTCATATGCTCAAGAAACACCTAGTTTGGAAAACAGTCTTATTCTGCTGACTATAGATCAAGATGTCTAACTTTTCTAGCACCATATCTAACTGAATGCCATCATGTTTCTCATCATGATAATGGACAAAACTTCTGAAGCTGTAAGCAAGTCCAAATGAAATGTTTTTCTTTGTAAGAGTTGCCATGGCCACGGTATCTCTTCACAGCAGTAGAAGCCCTAACTCTAGACAGATGCCTTTGCCTTTGTCTAGAAAAAATACAAATTTGTCTAGGAAAAAAATATACGTGTGTATGTATGTACTTAAATAGATAAATATAATTTAAATGAATAAATAAGTAAACAAACATGTTTAAATATAGTTTATATATTTATATATGAATATATTATATGTAGTATATTTATATATTATGTTATGTAATTATGTGTTTATATATTATGTTGCATTATAAATTATCTAATTATATGCATTTATATATTATGTAATTATAGGTATTGTATATTAACATTTTATATATATTGAATGTATATTATATATATTTAAAATAAATGTGAATGCTATGTCACATGTGTGTCAGTAGGTCACAGAGATGGCTATGTTTATACCCTCAGTGCTGGCTCACAGGCAATTCCTGCCATGTGTGAGGCATGTTCTCCTGAGTATTGCAACTGGCCATGGACAGGATCTGCTCTCCTGATCACATGCCCCCAGGGCCAGTTCTCCCATGAAACCCCCCAAAAAGGTGGGGGCAGTTCAGCATAGACCTTAGACATGAGCTTTTCCCTAGATGGTAGCCCAGACCAGGAATGTCCTCCTGTCGTTTGATGGTAACAGACTACAGGGACACCGACCCAGACATAGCACAATCCAGGACCCAACTGTGGTTCCCAGTAGCATTACCAGCTACTCACATCAGAACGTCCCTTACTGCCCTCCAGTCTTCAGTTCTGTCTCTCTTGATTCTGCCCATATTCTTCTGTTTTTTGTTCTCTTCCATTTCTTCACTTGCTTGCTTGCTCCTTTTGGTGGCAGCTGGGGTCTCTGAGTGTCTGGGGTCATATCAGAAGTGGTCTCAGGCATGCTATGCCCTGCTCATGCATTATGGCACTGGGCAGGGTTCATCTGGGGCCTGGTCTGCCTGCCACTGCACCCAGTCCTGAGTAGAAATAGACTGGTGGTGAGCTCATCTTAACTACAAGAAACTGGCTAAACATTTATCACCTGTCACAGCTCCACAGGTTTATGGAGAGTTAAATGTATAGGTAACCCAGTCAATAGAGTAATTTCTGTCCTAACACCTATAGAAAATTGTTAGTTGTCTCTTATGACCTTTGATTAATGGTTTTACTGCCTTTTGGAATGTGCTCTGTCTAATAAAATGTCTGCTTGTTATCTCAAAAGTAATCAACTGGTGACACTTGGAAAATGGCAGAGTTCTCATTGCAGTTTTGATTATCAGAGAGAACCCAATAATAGTTTCATTATTAAAAAGGTAATAAATACTGATAAAATATTAAAAAATCTTATGTGACCATCATTAAGAATTAAGAAGTTATCTATTTGTTTGAATAGCATCAGTACAAGACAGTACATCTTTGTTGTTCTGCAGAGATCTGCTCAAAAGGGTGGTATAATACCTAGTGATTGTTATACATGCTTAATAATAACAACAGGAAAAACATATTAATAGCAGGAAATTCTCATGAGCCTTACCTGTCAGAGCAAATCTATGGTGGGTTTTTAATACCAAAGTGGAGTCATCTCAGGAATATCACCCATTAGTTATTAGCTTGTCCTGACAAGTGGGTTCTGTATCATGCCTGGGCAGCAGGGTAGAGCTGGTCCTGGTTGCACAAGTTGCTGGTGAGTGAGCTTCAGAGACTGAGAGCAGGAGAGGGAGCAGGTTGACCAGCTCAGATACCTCTCAGTCCTAAATGCATAACTTTGAATTGGCCTATCCCAACCCCTATCCCATCAGTGAACTGCTGATAGACATGAAGAAGCTGAACTTACAGATAAAAAGTTGAGGGATCTTTATAACATGGGACTCTATGAGAGGAGTCCCTGTGAGGTTCTACTATTAATAGAGTAGCTGAAGCTAGAGGCCTTGTTCCAGACCACAGAGACATGGCAATGAACATTGACAAACAAAGAACTGTGGGCACTAGATGTAATGTGGGATACTGCGACACACTACAGGTTCCATAATGATATTTTTCTATGTTGGAGGGTGGTGATGCAAAGATGGAGGGTGGGCACAAAGGTAGTGGAAGATAAGTGGGTTTAGTCACATGATGTAAAATTCACCTAGAACCAATAAAAAGTTAAGAAATGAAATAAAAGCCCATTTTTATCATATCTTCCCAAATCAAAATTAAGGTGATTTTAGAACAGCTTAACAGTGTGACACACTGTCTCCAGACGTGGCTGCAGTGACTCATGCAAGCCAGCTTCAGAGAGAAGGGCTGAGCATTTATTTCTCTCTTGGCTCTGTAATTTGGTTTTTGTTTTTGTTGGATATTTACATTTCAAATGTTATCACCTTTCCCTCTACTTCCATTCCCCTTTACTTGTTTCCATGAAGTTGTTCCCTCTTCCAACCACCCTCTTGACCTCAGTGCTTAGACATTTCTCTACACTGAAAAAAAAAGCAAACCTTTATTGGGCCAAAGGTCTCTAGTCCCCATTTATGTCAGACAATGCTATGCTCTGCTTCATATGCAACTAGAGTCATGGATCTCTCTATGTGTACTCGTTGGTTCATGTTTTAGTCCCAGTTCTGGAAGGTATGTTTGGTTGATAATGTTATTCTTCCCATGGGGTTGCAAACCCATTCAACTCCTTCACTCCTTTCTCTAACTACTTCATTGGGGACCTTGTGCTCAGTGCTATGGTTAGCTGCAAGCATCCTCAACTGTATCTGCATGACTCTGGCAGAGCCTCTGAGCAGGCATCCATATCAGGCTCTTGCCACTTCTTGGCATCAGCAATAGTGCTTGGCTTTGATGGCTGCATATGGGGTGGATCCCCAATGAGGCAGTATTTGAATGATCTTTTCTTAAATACCTGCTTCTCTATTTGTTTCTGTATTTCCTCCCATGAGATCTTTGTTCTACCTTCTAAAAGGACTGAAGCATCCACATCTTGGCCTTTCTTCTTTTTCAGCTTTATATGGTCTGTGAATTATTTTGTGGTTATTCAGAGCTTTTTGGTCTATTTTCTCCTTATCAGTAAGTACATAACATGTGTGTGTTTTTTTTTTTTTTTTTTTTTTTTTTTTTTTTTTTTTTTTTTTTTTTTTTGTGACTGGGTTACCTCACTCAGGATGATTGCTTCTAGTTCCATCCATTTACCTAGGAATTTTATAAAGTTTGTTACTAATAGCTGAGCAGTACTTCATTGTGTAAATGTAGACAATTTTTGTATCCATTACTCTCTTAAAGGATATTTGGGTCCTTTTCAGCTTCTGGCTATCATAGATAAGGCTGCTATGAACATGGTGGAGCATGTGTTCTTGTTAGATATTAAAGCATCTATTAGGTATAGGCTTAGAAGTCGTATATCTGGGTCTTCAGTTAATACTATGTCCAATTTTCTGAGGAATTACCAGACTGGTTTCCAGAGTGGTTGGACCAGCTTGCAATCCCACCAACAATGGAGGAGTGTTCCTCTTTCTCCACATCCTTGTCAGTATCTGCTGTCACCTGAGTTTTTTATCTTAGCCATTCTGACTGGTGTGAGGTGGAATCTCAGGGTTGTTTTGATTTGCATTTCCCTGATGACTAGAAATGTTGAACATTTCTTTAGGTGCTTCTCAGCCATTCAATATTCCTCGGTTGAGAATTTTTTGTTTACTTCTGTACACATTTTAATAGGTTTATTTGATTCTCTGGAGTCTAACTTCTTGAGTTCTTTGTATTTATTGGACATTAGCCCTCTATTAGTTGTAAGACTGGTAAAGATTCTTTCCCAATCTGTTGGTTGCCGTTTTGTTCTATTGACAGTGTCCTTTGTCTTACGGAAACCCTGAATTTTCAGTAGGTCCCATTTGTTTATTCCAGTTCTTAGAGCATAAACCACTGCTGTTCTGTTTAGGAAAAATTTCCCTGTACCTATGTGTTTTAAGCTCTTCTGCACTTTCTGTTTTATTAGTTTCAGTGTACCTGGTTTTATGCGGAAGTCTTTAATCCACTTGCACTTGAGCTTTGTACAAGGAGGTAGGAAAGTATCGATTTGCATTCTTCTGCATGCTGACCACCAGTTGAACCAACATTTGTTGAAAGGGCTCTCCTTTTTCCACTGAATGTTTTTAGTGCCTTTGTCAAAGATGAAGTGACGATAGTTTCAGGTTCATTTCTAGGTCTTCAGTTCTGTTCCATTGATCCACCTGCCTGTCTTGTTCTAATATCATAAAGTTTTTATAATGATTGATCAATAATACAGTTTGAGGTACTACAGATGGTATAATTAACCAGTTTTTTTTTTATTGGTGAGACTAGTTTTCACTATCCTGTTTTTTTTTTTTTTTTTTTGTTATTTCAAATGAATTTCAAACTGCTCTTTCTAACTCTATGAAGAATTGAGTTGAAATTTTGATGTGGATTGCACTGAATCTGTAAATTGATTTTGGCAAGATGACAATTTTTACTATGATGATCTTTTAATCCATGAGTTTGCAAGAATTTTATTGAATATTTTGGCATCAGTGTTCATGAGGTTGGTTTTCGTTTGTTTGTTTGATTTTTTTTTTTTTTTTTGTGACTGGGTTACCTCACTCAGTTCCATCCATTTGCCTACAAATTTTATGAAGTTATTGTTTCTAATAGCTGAATAGTACTCCATTGTGTAAATGTACCACATTTTCAGTATCCATTTCTTTGTTGAATGACATCTTGGTTCTTTCCAGTTTCTGGCTATTATAAATAAGGCTGCAATAAACATGGCAGAGATTGTGTCTTTGTTATATGTTGGAGCATCTTTGGGGTATATGCCCAGGAGTGGAGTGGCTGGGTTTTCAGGTAGTACTATGTTCAGTTTTCTGAGGAACTGCCACATAGATTTGCAGAGTGGTTGTACCAGGCTACAACCCCACCAACATTGCAATAATGTTCCTCTCTCTCCACATCCTCACCAGCATCTGCTGTCACCTAAGTTTTTTGTCTTAGCCATTCTACCTACATCTGATAGAGGGCTAGTATCCAATATATACAAAGAACTGAGAAAGCTCGACTATAGAGAATTAAATAATCCTATAAAAAATGGAGTACAGATCTAAAAACGAATTCTCAACTGAGGAACATCGAATAGCTGAGAAGCACCTAAAGAAATGCTCAACATTCCTAATCATCAGGAAAATGCAAATCAAAATAATCCCAAGATTTCACCTCTCACCAGCTCTTGGTTTTGTTGATTCTTTGTATAGTTCTTTTTGTCTCTATTTGTTTGATTTCTACTTTGAGTTTGATTATTTCCTGCAGTCTACTTCTCTTGAGTGTATCTGCTTCTTTTTGTTCTTGGGATTTCAGCTGTGCTGTCAAGATGCTAGTGTATACTTTCTCCAGTTTCTTTTTGAAGGCACTCAGAGCTATGAGTTTTCCTCTCAGTACTGTTTTCATTGCATCCCATATTTTTGGGTATGTAGTGGTGTAATTTTTGTTAAATTCTAAAAATTTCTTGATTTGTTTCTCTATTTCTTCCTTGACCATGTTGTCATTGAGCAGAGCATTGTTCAGCTTCCATGTGTATGTGGGCTTTTTGTTGTTTTTGTTGTTATTAAAGACCAGCCTTAATCCATGGTGATCTGAAAGGATGCATGGGAGTATTTTGATCTTCTTGTATCTGTTGAGGCCTGTTTTGTGGCTGACTATATGGTCAGTTTTGAAGGAGGTACTGTGAGGTACTCAGACGAAAGTATATTCTTTTGTTTTTAGAATAAATGTCTTGTAATTGTCTGTTAATTACAATTGGTTCATAACCTCTGCTAGTTTCGCTGTGTCTCAGTTCTGTTTCTGTCTCCATTATCTGTCCATTGATGAGAGTGGGGTGTTGAAGTCTCCCACTATTATTCTGTGTGGTGTAATATGTGCTTTGAAATTTAGTAGGATTACTCTTATAAATGTGGGTTTCCTGTTATTTTTGTTGTTAGAGGTAGACTTATGTGTTTATGCTTCTCTTCTTTTGTTTTTGTTTTTGTTTTTTTTTTGCATGATTATTATTATTATTTTTTTTGCTTTTCCTTGGGTGTAGTTTCCTTCCTTGCGTTGTATTTTTCAATTTATCATCCTTTTTAGGGCTGGATTTATGGACAGATATTGTGTAAATGTAGTTTTGTCCTGAAATATCTTGGTTTCTCCATCTGTGGTGATTGAGAGTTTTGCTAGGTATTGTAACCTGGGCTGGTATTTGTGTTCTCTTAGGGTCTGTATGATGTCTGTCCAGGATCTTCTAGTTTTCATAGTCTCTGTTGAGAAGTCTGGTGTAATTCTTATTGGTCTGCCTTTATATGTAACTTTTCCTTTTTCCCTTTTAGGATTCTCTCTTTGTTTAGAATATTCAGTGATTTTACTATTATGTGTCAGGAGGAGTATCTTTTCTGGTCAAATTTATTTAGTGTTCTGTAGGCTTTCTGTATGTTTATGGTCATCTTGTTCTTAAGGGCAGGAAAGTTTTCTTCTATGATTTTGTTGTAGATATTTACTGTGATTTTTAGTTGATATTATTCACCCTCTTCTACACCTATTATTCTTAGGTTTTGTCTTCTCATTGTGTCCTGAATCTCCTGGACATTTTGGGTTAGTAGTTTTTTTGTTTTTTACATCTTCTCTGACTATTTAGTCTATGTTTTTTTATGTTGTGTTTAGCCCACGAGATCCTCTCTTCCATCTCTTGTATTCTGTTGGCGATGCTTGCACCTGTAATCCCTGATTTCTTTTTTTGGTTTTTCATCTCCAGGGTTGTCTTTTTTTGTGCTTTCTTTATTGTTTCTATTTCAGTTTTCAAATCCTTTATCTGTTTGCTTGTGTTTTCCTGTAGTTATTTGAGTGATTTTTCCTGTTCTCCTGTAATTGTTTAAGGGAGTTATTTATGCATTTCCTCAAGATCTCCATCATCATCATGAAGTATGATTTCAAGTCTGAGTCTTGTTTTTCTGGTATGTTTGGCATTCCACTACTTGCAGTGGTGGGAGACCTGAATTCTGCTGTTGCCAGGTGGTCTTAGTTTCCATTTCTTAGGTTCTTTCACTTTCCTCTTTCCATCTTGTTATTTGTGATTATAGGTGATCTTGTTGTCTCTGCATGGAGCCTGTCTCTCCTATGGGCCCTTCCCCTTAGGAAGGAAAGCATGGTCCTGATGCTCTTCAGATCTCCTTGGGACCTGTGCATAAGTGGGCCACTCTTCCAGTTGTGGCTGGACCAGAAGTGTGTACCCCAGTTCAGTTCTGCTGCTTGAACCGCGAGAGTTCTGTGCAGCTTTTCCCTAGGTAGAATGTGGGTAAAAGAAGTTGACTCTTTCGCTTAGGATGGAAAGCATTCTTGCAACTCTTCTGAGTTTACAGGGACCTGTGCATGGACAGGCCACCCTTCCAGATGCCTCCCCTTTCATTTCTGATTTTGCTAATTTGCACACTCTCTCTGTGTCCTCTAGTCTGGCTAAGAGTTTATTAATCTTGTTGATTTTTTCAAGGAGCCAGCTTCTGGTTTTGCTGATTCTTTGTATCATTCTATTTGTTTCTACATGGTTGATGTCAGCTCTGAGTATGATATTTCTTTCAGTCTATCCCTCTTCTGTGTATCTGCTCTTTTTTTGTTCTAGAGTTTTCAAGTGTGCTGTGAAGCTGCTAGTGTATGCTCTCTCAAGTTTCTTTTTGGAGTCACTTAGAGATATGAGTTTTCTTGGTAGTACTGCATTCACTAAATCCCATAAGTTTGGGTATGTTGTGCCTTTGTTTTCGTTAAATTATAAAAAATCCTTAATTTCCCTTTTTTATTTCTTCCTTGACTGAGTTATCATTGAGTAGAGCATTGTTCAGCTTCCATGTGTATGTGGGTTTTTTTTTGTTGTTTTTGTTGTTATTGAAGACTTGCCTTAGTCCATGGTGATCTGATAGGATACATGTGATTATTTGAATCTTCTTGTATCTGTTGAGGTTTGTTTTGTGACTAACTGCATGGTCAATTTTAGAGAAGGTGCTGTGAGGTTATGAGAAGAAGGTAGATGCTTTTGTTTTAGGATAAAATGTTAATTAAATCAACTTGGTTCATAACCTCTGTTAGTTTCACTGTGTCTCTATTCAGTTTCTGCTTCCATAATTTGTCCATTGATGAGTGTTGAGTGTTGAAGTCTACCATTATTATTGTGTGTGGTACAATATATGCTTTGCGCTTTAGTATTTATCATTTGCTTTTATGAATGTAGGTGGCCTTGAATTTGAAGCTTAGATGTTCAGGACCGAGAGTTCATTTTGATAATTTTTTTTCCTTTGTCGAGTAAAAAGTGTCATTTCTTATTATTTTTAATAACTTGTTCTTGAAAATCTACTTTATTTGATATTAGGATGGTTACTCAAGCTTGTTTCTTGGGGCCATTTCCTTGGAATTTTTTTCCCAGTCTTTTACTCTGAGGTAGTGTCTGTCTTTGTCATTGAGATGAATTTCCTGTATGCAGCAAAATGCTGGATATGGTTTATGTATCCAGTCTGATAGTCTATATCTTTTTATTTATGAATTAATTTCATTGATGTTAAGAGATATTAAGGAATAATGATTGTTGTTTTCTGTTATTTTTGTTGTTAGAAGTAGAATTATGTTTGTGTGCCTTTCTTATTTTGGATTTATTTCAAAAAGAGTTTTTGTTTTTGCTTTTTCTAGGTTGTAGTTTTCCTTCCTGTTTTAGAGTTTTCCATCTATTATGTTTTGCAGGTCTGGGTTTGTGGGTAGATATTGGATAAACTTGGACTTGTCCTAGAATATCTTGGTTTCTCCATCTATGGTAATTGAGAGTTTTGTTGAATATAGTAACCTGGGCTGTCATTTGTGTTCTGTTGGGGTCTGTATGATGTCTCTTCAGGATCTTCTAGCTTTCATAGTCTCCATTGAGAACTCTGGTGCAATTCTCATCAGTCTGCCTTTATATTTTACTTGTTCCTTTTACTTTACTGCTTTTAGTATTTTTTCTGTATTTTGAAGGTTTGATATTTTGACTATTATGTATTGGGAGGAATTTCTTTTCTGGTCCAATCTATTTGGAATTCTGTAGGCTTCTTGTATGTTCATGGTCTTTTTATGTTGGGGAAATTTTTTTTTTCTATGATTTTGTTGAAGATATTTCCTGAGCCTTTTAGTTGGGAGTCTTTACACTTTTCTACACCTATTAACTTTAGTTTTTTTTTCTTTCTTCTCATTGTATGCTAAATTTTCTGTATGTTTTGGGTTAGGAGCTTTTTTATCTTTCCATTTTCTCTGACTGATGAGTCAGTGTTTTCTATTGTACCTTCTGCCCCTGAGATTTTTCTCTTCATCTCTTGTATTGTATTGGTGATTTTTGCATCTATGACTCCTCATCTCTTTCCCATGTTTTCTATCTTCAGGGTTGTCCCCTTTAGTGATTTCTTTATTGTTTGTATTTCTTTAATTTTTTCACCTGTTTGTTTGTTTGTTTTTTTTTTTTTTTCTGTAGCTCTTCAAACGATTTTAGTGTTTCTTCTTTAAGGGCTTCAACTTGTTCTGGCTTTCCTGTACTTCTTTAAATGTGTTATTTATGTGCTTCTTGAAGACCTCCATCATCATCATGAAGTATAATTTTTAAGTCACAATCATGTGCTGGTATATCTATTATTTACTGTTGTGTGAGAAGTGGCTTCTGATGTTGCCAGGTTGTCTTGGTTTCCATTTCTTAAATTTTTGCATTTGCTATTTGTCATATTATTGTCTGTGATGGTAGGTGATCTTGTTATCTATGTCTTGAATTTGTCTCTCTTATGGGTCTGTGGGCCTGTGAGATCAAGGAGGGGAGATTGCTCCTGAGTGTTCAGCTCTCTCTATTTAGACCGTGAGTTCCAAAGGCTGTGGGTAAGCTTTGGTTTGGGGGCAAAATGGTTTGTTCCCAGGCTGCATTGTGTCACCTGTGCCCTGAGAGTTCCTGGTTTCCTCTCGCCAGTGGCCTCAGGAAGGAGAGCACTACTGTGGCTCCTCTGCGTGCTCAGCAATCTCTCTGTTGACTCTTTTAGTTCCCCCTTAAACAAGAAATAACATGTCTAATTTCTGGTGATCTTAGCTGGATATTGATTAGAAATAAGACTATTCTCAAATATCCACTGATAAGGATAATAGAATTATAACAAAAATAAATCAAATTTGACTCACAGTAAAGTTAGTCACAAATCCAGGCTTCCTTAAGATATAAAGTTGGTAAATGATTGCCCAGTATCAGGCTCTGTAACTGAGTAGATAAGAAAGCATGAATGTTTGCCATTCCTACCCTTAGGCCATTTAGATGGGACATAGATATCCTCATGTATATTTTTCACTTTTTTTCTCTGCTTTCCCTACCATCATTTTCCTCTATTATCTTTGAGTCTCAGCTTTTCCTAATGTACCAATTAATCCAAAAGATGCTCATTGTCTCTTTCTTTGTCTTCTGCAAGATTGAAGGAAGATCCTGATGGAGTCTTCTTACAGTTAGCTCAATCCTACATATTCAGTATCTTCAGACTTAGCTAACTACAGGCTCATATTTATCAGTACTGCTTTAGAAAATTTGCATTTTCTGAAGTCCCTTGGTATGACTGAAAGGCTAATGTTTATAATGATGCCCTTGTCTAGGAAGAGCATAATCTTTCATAGTATAGCAAAATATGACCACCAAATTATGTTGGTGATGAATGAAACAGAGTATTGCTTAAATTCCTAATAGATACAACTACAAAACATGGCTTGTTTTAAGAGTTATAGACAATTTTAAATAATTAAAATCTCATGTGAACTACTGGCAGAAAATTCTATGGTCCATAGGTACAGGAAGTTTTTGTTGTCTCATTTTCCAAAATGACTTACCTAAATATTTTTATCAAAACTAAAAATATTAATAATATCTTTATTTTTAATGATAAAAACTTATGAATATGAACTGTGGTGTCTTGAGAAATTGAGGCAGGAGATCAGAAATTTAAGGTTATTCTTGATTACATAGTTAGTTTGAAGTTATTCTAGCATACATGAGACCTTGACTCAAAAACTAAACAAAAACAGTTCTTGTGATGAAAAGTCCAGCAAACTAATGACAAAGATAGACTTGATCCTTTATGATAAGGTAGCTCCTTCCAGATTCTCACTGCATCTTTATTTCAAAACCCACTGTTATGAAATAACCTCTCAAGTTGTCTGACATCCTGCCTCAATGTTTCATCTTCATCCATTTTGAGTACAAATGAGTCCTAAAAGTATTATGTTCTATCTCTCTAGCTATTAAAATCCAGTAGATAAATCTCATAGCTCTTTTTATATTATAGCCCATGTTTAATTGTATAAAACCGAGAAGACTCTGGAAACTTAAAACTTTCTTATATTACTGCTTTGTTTGGCTTTTAAAAAATTTAAGTTAACACAAATATCATCCCATTTTATATTTTAAGTTTTCTGCAGACATCTAATTTTCGATACTCTAAAATGCACTCTGAAATTTTCAGGAAGGACAGTGAGAGCTGGGAAGAGGGGTTTGGGCAAAGAAACCAAGGGAAGAAAGAAGACCCAGGCAAATAAGGTCTTCTCTAGCACTTCTGGTGCCCAAATCACTGTAAAAACAAAACTGTTGGTCTAAAGTGTGTATTTTTCATTGACTCTAATATTTGATCAGGATAAATGTCAAGATAAGTACTTTCTCTCCTTCATCTTATGCTGAGTGGCCGTTGTGAATATGGTTGCAGAACTCCCAGGGGATGCTGCTGCTCGGTAGAAAGTGGCAGGTTCCAGACCTCAGGGCTTGAGAAAGAAAGGAATGGCAAAGTGTCATATCCTCTCACCTGGCAGAGAAAGGTGACCTGGACTTGTAGCTTCCTACTTCCTGAATCAGTAAAAGAAGACAGCTCCATTTAGCCCTTCTTCACCCAGATAATAAAGAATTCTTACTGGCAACATCACTCAGGGCCTGGGTGAAAAAGTCTAATTACAAGCTTGCAATCCGTGGTTTTCGTCTACTCTGATCTGAAACTCTCCAGCCCTTGCAGCGGTTTCTGAGCTCACCCCTGCAGAAAACATTTCTAGGTCCTCAGACAGCCTAGCAACAGCCAGTGGGAGTGTGTGGAACAGCACACATATCCCAAGCAGACAAAAACACCAACACAAAGATTCTCAAAGGGTAACATCACAGACAACAGAAGGCTGAGACATGTGTCTTACACCTGCATAGATGACTGCTTGTCAACATGGAAGAATTCAATAGGATGCTTAGTCTTCTAAGCTGCACAAGATCAAGCCAGACAAAATCCAAAGATGGAGAGGCAGCCATGTAGCCCAACACTAGGTGAAGAACCATTGGAATTGGAAGCTGCTTGGAGATGGAGAATCAGTTTATTTTGGGATGTGGTTCCAGAGCCCAGCCATGCTCCAGTACATAGCCCTATGCTCAGGCGAATACTGACAGCACCAAGAGAACTCAGCACATTTATTAAATATCACAGAATTGGGGGAATTGTCGGGGAATAAAAGGAATTGGAGAGATTTGATCAAAACACATTATATGCATGTATTAAATTCTCAAACAATACAAATAAAATAGTTGGGAGACTTGACTCTACCTACCACGAGAGGGTAGCATATTAAAATTCTAAATTAGGATCACAATATGTTTTGTATGCGTTTTAAAAATGTTTAAGATGGTTCAAAACATCTATAATGTAGACATTTTAAGACATGAAAGTATCAAGGCAATAAAAACAATTCATTGATGGCTCTTTCCTCTCTTGTTTTCTAATTTAATCATATATATTCTAAAACAAGCCCATATTCAAATCATGAAGAGAATGGGCTCTGGCCTGGGAGTCATGGCAGAAGCAGAGACTCTTCCACTCTGAATTTACAGAACAGATGTCTATGCAGGATCTTCCTCCTTCCACACAAGTCCCATCCAAGCCCTTTCTCATCTAATCTGCCACCCCATGCAGATGTGTCTGGAAACAATTCCCCCAACAGAATCTCTCACCAGTTCTCTGTCAAGTTGGATAGATAGTCAAGATCAACCACCACACCAAGTAAAGGCAAACAAACAAACAAACAAACACAAACAACCAGGGTCTGAGAGAAGAGCAGGGCAAGAAAACTACGTTTGGTCATTTCATTAAATGAAAGTAAAAATATGATGGCAATCCTGTGGACCAGCAAGTCCTTGGCTTTGGAAAAGAAGCCTCTTTTTTCCTCCTCCCCTCCCCATTCTATTGCTTTTCTAAGAGACACCTGATGAAGCCAGTGTTTTTCTCAGGGTTCTGTTCCTCAAGGGCAGCTAACATCTGTGAATGTGAGGTACTTTTCTTACAAGGATGGTGATCACTTTTACTGTTGATCGTCAAGCAGATTCAGAACTGCTATCTCTGTGAAGACCATGATACTTTCACTCTTTTACCTGCATGGAAGCAACTACTTTAGGGGATGTAAGAATTTCATTGGGGTGTAAAAGAAAATTGCTCAGCTGTAACCCAACATGTCCTTTCTTTTCACCAGGGGAAACTATGATTTAGCCACACTATGACTTTTAAAATGGCATCTTCTAAGAAGCCTCTTCATATCACAACGCTCCTTACTTTGTCAAGGTCCTAGCATTAGGTACCGAGAAACCTGTTTATAATGTCTTATTTCTTCCTCAGAATAACCCCATGGAGTAGTTGCTACTATTGTGCCCAATTTATGGAAGCTGGAACTGAGACTTGAGACAGCTAACCTAACATGCAGAATTATATATGGAGAATGTTTCTGTCCTAGGGTTTTTATTGCTGTGAAGAAACACCTTGGCCACAGAAACTTTTTATGTAGGAAAACATTTAAATGAGGCTGGCTTACAATTGAGAGGTTTAGTTTATTATCATGGCAGAAAGCATGTGTCAGGCAGGTAGGCATGGTGCTAGGGAGGTAACCAAGAGTTATGAAGCAGCAGAGAGAGAGAGAGAGAGAGAGAGAGAGAGAGAGAGAGAGAGAGAGAGAGAGAGAGAGAGAGAGAGAGAGAGGAAAACCTGAGTTTGGCTTGAGCATTTGAAACCCAAAACCCACCCTCAGTGACATATTTCCTCCAGCAAAGCCATACATACATCAACATGGCCATATGTCCTAACTTTTAAAACAATGCCACTCCCTATGAGTCAGTGGGGATGATTTTCATTCAAGCCACACAATTCCTTAGAGACAACCTAAGCTCATGTGCCTGCTCTTCCTTGCCTTGCTCTGCCACCATTAATTCTCTTTCAGACACTTGTTTCAGTGAGTGAGTTTTTGTGTTCTGGTCTTGAACATTCTTACAGTGTGTCATCTATCTTCTTCTTATGCTCTGGTACTCCCAGACTGGGGGATAGAGGCTGATGAGACTAAAGAGTCTAGCTAAAGATGTTCTACCTACAAAATGAAGTAGGGTTAACAGTGGAGGTAAATGTCAAACTAACTAAAACTTCCACGCTGAATTTGCTACAGTGACTCAGAGTCCATCCTCCAAAGTCTCCATAGACAAGAGGATACATAGAAAAATACATCAGAAGGACCAGCCCTTAGACATGCTATCTATGATCACATCAGAGACTCAGTATCACTTCAGATCTGTATTGAATTATCACTCTAGAACTTCAAGGCCATTAACTTTCTTCCCAGTGGTTTAAAACTTTGTCTTTACCAGATTCTTCTATAGAAACTTAAAGGAGGAAAGAAATCACTGGGAAGAGAAAAAGATTGAAATTCTTCCCACATAGAGACAAGCTGACAGAAGGCAGGGCTGATTAATGTTGGTCAGTAGAGGCACCTGAGATGATTCTAAATGATCAATGAATACAATTTTTTGTTTTACTTTATTTTGTTGAAAATAGATTTTTAATACAATATATTCTGGTTCCCCTCCCTCAATTCCTCCAAGATTACCTCCACTTTCCACCCCATTAAAATTTACACCCCTTCCATATCTCCTTAGAAAACAAAGATAAATCTAAAGTATAATAAACTAAATAAAACAAAACTGAAATGGGACAGAAAAAATAGAGGAAAAGAGCCAAATGAAAGTCCAAGATACATCTATAGACACATGTACACACAGGAATTTCCTAAAACCATAAAACTGGAAGCCATAATATATATGCGCTATGCTTGAAAGAGATACTAATACTGATTGTATTAGTAATTACTCCAAGAGGGGTCCTGTCAACAACCCTGCTCAAGTGGTCAAACACCAGAGACCTGAAAGGCCATGGACCTAGAGAGGAAAACTAAATAGTATTGTTTTACTAAAGCAGTGGTTCTCAACCTGTGGGTCATGCTCGGCAGGTTGGAAGTCCTGTGATCCTTTTACAGGATTCTCCTAAGACCATTGGAAAACGTGGGTATTTACATTATACTTCATAACAGTAGCAAACTGTTACAAAGTAGCAATGGAAATAATTTTCTGGTTGGAGTCATCAAAATGTGAGGAACTGTACTAAAGGGCTAGGCATAAGAAAGGTGGAGAAGCAATGTGCTAAAGGAAGGGTTGAGAAGCATAGCCATAAAGTGTCTCCTAATGTCATTCTGCTACACCACAAATCAGGGTTTGCTCAGCCTTTATCAGAGAAGCCTTTTTCTACAGTAGGCAAAAATGTATACAGAAACACACAGCTGGACATCATGCAGAGAGAGAGAGAGAGGAAGACACACACACACACACACACACACACACACTCACACAGGGAGAGAGACAGACATAATCAAAGAGAGACATAGATACAGTGACAGAGACACACACAGAGAGACAGACAGAGACACAAAGACAGAGACTGAGAGGAGAGAGAAGCAGAATAAGTGTGAAACCCAGCATCCTGAAAGGGACCTCCGCATTGATTCCCTCCCCATGGAGCTCAGTGAAGAC
The DNA here is from genome assembly GCF_963924665.1 of Micromys minutus. Lineage (NCBI taxonomy): Eukaryota > Metazoa > Chordata > Mammalia > Rodentia > Muridae > Micromys > Micromys minutus. Next base: position 5,155,787 of record NC_137981.1, on the reverse strand, counting down.
TATTCTATAAGGAATTTTTATGCTTGTATATTAATGTCATCAGTAATAAATGTAAAGAATCAATCATGTAAAGTTAATTTATGGCATTGTTTAAGGAAGAAATCTGAACAGTGGCATCAAACAAATAAAATAATTGAAAGATGAAAAAATGCTGAAGATATGTGCAAAACATTAGAGTTGGGATTCATATGTATCTGTCACGATTCTCCAGTATGATTACTTGTTCAAAAATGTGCTAGCTTTTGACTTGGGGCATATGAGGGTCCCTACAAATGCTGACTGGAAAAGTAATGGACTGTGAGAGGCAAGAAGGGAAGCCAGTGTACCATGATGTAGTTAGAGGTGTTCAAGCACTTTAATTTTTACATTATTTAAGCAAAGTATGACTTTGGAAAGATGTTTTTCTCATGACAACTATTACAACAAAACCTCACACGTGGCTACATCAACTTTGGCTAAATAGGTGCTTTTTACAAAGTACCCTTGACCTCTTCCACAAGAATTGGTTCTATGACTAAGAAACCATGTTCAGGATAAGGAGAATTAGGGCAAAGTCTGGATCTACAAAGTAGCAAAGTTGCCAGGCTATAGGCAACATCCACCCCAGACTTCTAAATGAAACAGGTATGAATCCATTTCAGTCTGCATGTTTACCATTTCTGGTTTTCTAGTACTATCTGTGAGCATGAAAGTCCCACGTTCTTCTACATCTCTCATTTCTAATATTTTAAAAAGTGGCTGTATTAGAGGTCATGGTAGAATGTGTTGTCTCCACGGCTAGTCTAATTTATATAGAGAAGCAGAACAGAATTATAAGAATAGCTAACTGATGAACAGGCAAAGGGGAAGCCATCTTAGCCATGATGAACGTTCAAAGGTCACTGGAGAAATTTTGTCTATCTCCTTGTGTAAATCATTCATTTAACTGTCCATAGTACAGGGAAAATCTGACCTGTTAAAGCAACAGATGCCTGATAAATGTTGACAACCAAGTTATGTCTGAGTAACAAATTATCCATAGTGGCTCTATTTTGTATCAACTTCTGTAAGCAATGCATCTGGTATTTTCTTCATCTTTACACATTGTTTCCACTATTAGAGATTTTTTAAAAAGAACTTAATTATTCTAAAATCCATATTTGGACTTGAACAGTCAGATCAGTCCAACCACGTATGCCCCACTTAAGTGAGTAGATAGTAGCACACATTCTTTTATCCAGATCACTGATCCTAAAGAATCAAAGCAGCCCTCAGTATGGCAGTGCAGCATCATCCCGTCTCCCACAGGCAAAAGGTATTTGGATATTACATTGGGCCCTACGAATTAACATACCTTATATTCTGTAAACATAGCAGCATTGCTTTTGGGTCAATAGTATAATGTCCTTGCTGTCTCCCCAAAGTCTCATTTGAAAAGTTAGAGTTTTGATGTATCCCCAAGTAATCAGGTTATTTTTCCTCTTGAAGGGTTTGTTGTCTATCTTTAGATGGTTTGTTTGTTTTGGGATTTCTGGCATTGTGTTACAGATGGACTCATCAAAGTGGAAGCCATCTGGGACTCCAGTCATTTTCTGGACAGATACAACATAACTTCTCTGTGATGTTAGAACACCAGGCCTTTTCCACTGATTAGCACATACTTTAAATTGTGTCTTCTTTAGAGCAAAATACTTTAGGGAAACAGAAAGAGTATAGTCTTTTAAAATGAAAAAAATAATAAAATTAGCATAGCTCAATATAGCATAGTATTTGTGAACTTAATACATACTTTTTATTATTAAACTTTTCCAAATAAGTATTTGATGATGTTTCATAATAGTTTGATCTCACTGATAGTAAGAAATTTCATATCATGAATAATACTAAATTTTATTAAATCATTTGCTAGTATTATTAGGAAAGTTATCATTTCGCTGTCGTTGCTGTAAAGGGCCCTAGAAAGAATAAGCAGAAAAAGCTATTTGACAAAGTTGAGTTTTAGATATGACAGAATGGCATTTTCTCAGAGCTCCTTGAGCCTCATGCCATACCCAAGGCAGTTGTGTAGCCCACTAGTTAGGGAGAAGTGTGTGCATGCCTGTAGTGTATTTTACTATTGGTCTGTATAGGCTTACAGCAGAGAAGGCTTCAGACTCAGGCAGCTGCAGTTTCAGATGTCAAACTGATGTGCATCTATTGCAAATTATGTTCTAGAAGTTTGGAAAAGAAGCACTGTATAAACTAATGTTTTTATATTGTACACAATAACCCCTGGATAGAAGGCAGGCTATTGTGAGCCTCCTTTCATAATCTCTCTTGCCAAAGACTTATTATTTATCAAACCAAGGACAATCTCAAATTTAAAAAAACCTCAAACAAAACTCATATAATTCACAATGATCATTAACTTTGAAAGATTTAAATGAATTTTAACTTACAATTTTAGGATTTTTCAATTTAAGAAAAAATTCAATTCTGAGCTCAAGAAGATTTTTTTCCCCTAAATAACAGGATACTCTGAAGTACCTGAGAAATAAAGAAAATCTGGAAGGTAAAAGCGATCAAGTCTTTCCCAAGCAAACATGCAAGTACTCATTTGCCTCATACTGTAAATAAAGCAAAAATGTACACAGTCTCAAAGTATATTTCTGTGAAAGAACTTGCTGGAAGCCATCAGTTTCTACTAGTTTTAGAGAAAATTTGATGTAACAGATAATTAGTCTGTAACAAAAATTACAAAACAGTTTAGTGAAAGCTTAACAATAATCTAGTTTCTACTGATTGTAATTTTGTTTTAACCCCCTTTAGGTTAAGCCAGAGGGAATCTAAGAAACATCCAGTTAAGTTTGCTTTTACTGGCCATGGTATTATTTAGAAAAAATGTAAAAACAAACACATAAGCAACATTATCAACAACAACAAAACTTTCTGATTTTAATTACTCTTATTTTCCCTCAGTTTAATTTTAAAAAGTTTACTGAAGTTTTTGAAAGTACAGATAACAAAGAAATCTAGATGGTTTTTGTTTGTTCTTTCAGTGTCTGAAAGGCTTGAAATATAAAAGTCTCCAATTTTGATGTAAAAGACAAGATGAAATTCTATATTATATATTAAATATACTAATATATAATTATAGCATATGAATATATGTATAAACATACAAGCACACACACACACACACACACACACACACACACACACACACACACACACACATAGTGCAGGCTCTTTCTGCTCATGTTTTACAGAAACAGAAATGCCAGAAGTTTAGTATTATTGTCATGTTTTAGCAGGATAGGATTTAAAAAGTTACACTGAAATTTGTTTTGTGAGTACATCTCTTTCAGTGTAACATATGCCAGCATGAAACATGGTAAGTCTGTTTACATCTGAAATGGACTATCCAGGCAGCTGCAAACCATCATGGAAGAGCTCAGTGCTCGCTGCTGGTTAGCTGGCAACATCATCAGAGATCTGAGAAGGATAAACTAGAGCAGGAAGTATAACCTAATAGCACAGAGATCATTTTTGTTAAACATTTTAAATGCTGTATTCAGAAGTTCTCCGGGAGTTTGAGTAACATCTATCAAGTGTACATGATTGTAAATAAACTTTAGTCATTTCTAGTTACTCTCTGTAACCTTTATAGCATTTATAGAAGGCCAAAGTTTGCCTTTGTAAAATATTACATTTATACTTAGTATGACTACAAACATGTGAAGTGCATGTTAAAGACTCTGATCATTTATAAGGTAATGGACCATTAACTTCCATGGCTTAATTACTTTTAACCATATAACACAAAGTAGTGGCTTATTTAAGATTAGGGTTTTATAGTTATATCCCTATTTAGTTCGATCCTTCAGATTTTGAGTTGAAGATGTTTTAGCATCAGATAAATACAGTTACAAAGACAAAGAGATGTGGCATATTTTCTAGTCAGCTTCTGCTAGCTTGCATAGACCTTAGGTATTTATAGACCTATGCTCCAACATACTTATCAAATATATGTTGCTTCTTACTGAAAATTTTCTAGGAGCCTGGTGTTGAACAACTTTAGCAAAGACAAAAAGTTAAACATATGTCTCAAAGTTTCTGTTAACTTGAGTTTATAACTTAGGAATGTATCATCATGCAAGTAATACATCCTAACCCAAAATATATTGAAGACTTGCTGTTGCCTTCTTTGTGTGTGTGTATGTGTGAGTGTGAGTGTGTGTGTGTGTGTGTGTGTGTGTGTGTGTGAGAGAGAGAGAGAGAGAGAGAGAGAGAGAGAGAGAGAAAGAGAGAGAGAGAGAGAGAGAGAGAGAGAGAGAGAGAGAGAGAGAGAGAGAGAGAGAGAGTTATTTAATTAGAGCTGAGCACCACATAGTCTTAAATTGTTTATACACTAACCAGTTGTTGGTCTCCATATTAATCACCAAATACTGCAGGAAGAAACATTTCTTTGTTTTTTCCCTTACAACTTTTTTTTTTTAAAAAGAGATACATGTACAGATTTTTAAAGCATTTTGGCATAAAGCTATATGAATATATTTTTGTCAGTACTTGATTGGTTTTAAGGTTTAATAGTATGCATTCTTCTTAATCTGAAAAGGAGGTACAAAAAAGCAGAGGGCTCAGTAGAATTGAGAAATTGTATAAGTTTGTTTTAGTTGGTTTATGCCACATGCCCATCTTAACCAAGTTACATGGCATGTACCTCCTAAGAGGATTCAAGCCACCCATTACTGTACTCCAGGTCCAGAAAGACTGTCGGGGATTTTATGTCCCCTGTCATGGCTGTCTTTGCATATATTTGTATCCACATAAAATTCCAGAGCTATGAATATTTTGTTCCTCTTGGACTTAATAAACATCTCAATAATTATATAGATGCTTTGTCTCAAAGGACTGAAAAAAACCCATGTTAATTCCACTCTCTCACTTACCATCAGTAACACTTGAGTGAGAGGCCCAAGTTTCAGAAGCCTCTAATTTCTACTTAAAGAAAAGTGTGTAAACCTCTTCTTAACACCAAGCCCTTCATGTTAGGTCCCTCCAAACACTACAGCCCACAGAGAAATGAACCATGAGAGGCAAGAAAAAAACCTGGTTCAGTACAACTAAGTTAACTAGTCTGGTTCAAACCTCGGCAATCTGCTCCTGAACTGTTTGACACACTTAAGCACAGCATAACTCTGAAAAACAAAGGTTTCATCATTACAATTATCAATAAAGTTTAGGACATGGCTACATTAAAACTTCATTGCAAAATATTTGTCCCTCTTAAAATATTCAGAAAGCTAGGCTGATTCCATGACTGGCTGCAAATCGGCAATTCAGGACATATAACACTGAACCAGAATCCACACATTTGATAGACAATGTCAAAAGTTTACCTGAGGTAGCTTAGCAGTGCATTTGAGACTGCTTTGCCAGAAGGGAAATGAGGTCTTGGTAAACTAAGTAGTTTGAGTTTGGTGTGAAGGTTCTGCTCACACAGAGGTACTTTGTTCGGCCCCGGCCCGAAAGAACAATTAAAAATACAATGACTTACTTTGGGGTTGCATTTTGGAGAGTCTGTCTGTGTGGCACAAGCTGGCCCCAAACTTACAACAGCCCCATGTCTCCAACCTCCATAAGAATGGACTTAAAGTTATGAGCTACCACACCTGGCTTCCAGTTAGCATTTTTAGCACTGGCTTTGTACACACACTCATGCAGATGCTTCCTGCTGGCACAAGCTGGGTGTCTAACTCCTTGAATAACTTCACCTGTGCATATCCGGGGAGGCTATGCTATGGGATCATCAGGGGAAGTTAATTCATCCCCCTACTACAGGACACCCATTCCTAATAATCTCACACATTCAGACTGCTGTTTTAGAGGTAGATTTGTATGGACTAAGGTTGTAGCTACCAGAGAGCACTTGCCTGAGTTACATTCTCAGGAAAGAAAAAAAATAAAGAAGTAAAAAAGAAAGTTTTGTAGACAACCTCTTTTTTTTTAAACAACTTTATTTTACAAAACAAAGATAAATGTACAGATTTTAAACATTTTTTGCTTAAAATTATACATTTTTTGTCAGTACTTTTTTTCAGATTTTAACATAATTTTTATATAAAACTATATGAATATATTGTTTAGTCAGTACTTGATTTTTTTCAAGGTTTGATTGTATGCCTTGAAAACTTAATAGTTACAATGAGCTAAAGTACATGTAAAACAAAATGTAACATGGAAATAGTTAAAGTTTTCTTGTTTTGTAAATATATTTTTTTGTTTTGTTTTGTTTTCTTTATTTCTTAGACTTCATACAGTCTGTGAGTTGTTTCTTGACAACCTCTTTTGATCCAGAATATTTTTATGACAGTGAGATGCTGACACAGGAGGTGACACAGGAGGTGAGTGCACACACCACAAGCCAGTTCTGATACTTTGTGTATCTCTCCTCTTCCGATGCTGCTGAAAATTAAGACCTACTAACCTTGTTGCTACAAATTTATAAGTGGCAATGTCAGGATTCTTAGTCAAAAGTTTTGGGTTCTGAACTGCCGCCTGTTTGTACTAATGTCCGGAGAATTACAAACAGAAATGGGTATAGGAGAAGGAATTGTAAATACAGGTTCACAGAATCCTGTTTACTGTAGATAAAGGTCTCCAGTTAAAATAAATTATGATGCAATCATTTTGAGACCAAGAGTTTGTCACTGTTTTCATTAGGACTGTGACTATGTCTCCTCACTGCACCTGCTGCCAGGAGCTATAGGTAACCTGATGAAGTAGGCAGGTCCAGGATGCCTAAGGATGACAGCCTGTCACCTGCAGCAATGAAATGTCACCAAACAAGAGCAGTGGTAAACGAGTGGGGTGCAGGACACCTGTGAGACAGGGTGGCTTTGGCCGTGACTTGCTTTATCGGCTATTTATTCCTAGCCTTTACACCTGGAAGAGGGGACACTCATATTCACCTAGAATGTGAAAGTGGCTATCATGTAAAATTACCGATGATTATGAACAGCGTTAGAGAAACCTCCAATCAATTCCTAGACATTGTTCATTTCTGCCCTGCCTGGCATTGTGGGTGAAGGTCATGCCTGGCATTGTTTGAGGTGGTGATTCAGACCCACTTCTCCTTCTGACAGCTTTGGGACCTTAAATACTATGTCATGAAAAACAGAGTCCCCAGCTGCAATGGCAATAAAGGGCTGAAAGGCCACAGGGATGATAATCCCCCATGCTTATTTTCTTTAGGGCTACCTGAGGAGTCTGGAGTTTACAGCATTTTATGAACAGATAGACTTCAAGATGAGAACAAGTCTCAGGGACAGAAAGAAACACCGAAGGTTCATTCTCTACTATGCAGTTCTAGAGTGGCCACAAGGTGGCACCAAATAGTAAATTCTACTTTTGTTTTTATACTGTAAAATCAAAAACAAATGGAGGAAAAAGGAAACAAAACAAACAAACAAACAAACAAACAGAAATAAGCATACACCGAGCAGCCCAGAAATTGCTTCCTCCCCTCCTCATACGCATTTTCAGCCCAACTTTAACTTCTAAATATTGTTGGAAGAAGTGGGGGTTCAGAAATATTGAGAGTGCTATGAACTGTAGAAAAAACAGAAAGGAAGCTAAGAAAGACTGAACGCCTGAGTTTGAACATAAAGGCTGCATTCGGTCACCAAAGTAGGACAAGTGTGAAATCACCACAGCTAGGCTCAGAAATAATCAATTCACTATCTTCAACTGCATACCCAAGAGGATTATTGTGTTTTGATCTGTTTCATAATAAGATGGAGACGGTAATTCCTTACCTGCATGAAGGAAAGGATGTCATGATGCTTAGCTACCCCAGAGTCCGAGAAAGGACCCATCTAAGTGATGGAATCCACATTCAGACTTCAGTGTCCTCGCCATGCTCACGGGTGGGGACATTGTAAGCAGAACATAAGATACCACAAGCCGTGGTAAAAGCCAGCCTCACTTCCTGAGTTCTGCTCACAGCCATGTTTTTCACTTGAGCTATAAGAGCATCGTCCTAACTGCTTCCTCTTCTCCTTCTTCTTCCATGACACACTTTACCCAACTGAATAAATAAACCTGAATAAACCAATCACATCCCTTCCCTTAAATCCCAGCAGTCACTTTCAGCATGTAGAATAAAATCCATCCTGTGAGTCACCGGGCTCTGTATGAACTGGCCTCAGCCTGACAGTGACAGTCTCTGAAGGCTGACTAATACTATACATATTGTCCCCTTTTGCTTTATCATCATATGCAATGGAATGAGCTCAGTGGCAAACTCTCAAGCCACCAGATTCTTCTGGAATCAGGAAAAGCCACAGGGATCCGTTTTTAGCTAAGACATGTTAAGTGGAAGATGCGGATGGGAATCTTTCTTGGATGGCTGATTTGGCTTACCCAGGCCTTAACTTCACCTTCCTTCATCATGTTTTTAATAAGAGTACAAGGCCTGCAGGCTGAGCTGTGATCAGGTTTAGAATGAAGTCTGCTTGCTAAATATAGAGAAGGAGAAAGGCAAAAGGACCAACCCCGAGAACCCATAACCTGGCTAATGATGCCATCTTTGCCTGACTGCTTCAAGGTTAAAGGCTTTGGTCTAATGTAATAAAAAAAAAAAAAAAATAAATGCAGCTCTTGTTGACAAACAGACCACAGGTTGGCTTCTGTTTCAAGTTCCTAAAAGACACACATGTAATCTGGCCCCTCTAAGAGTCTAGGATTCTATATTTCCACTCTACACAACCCAGATGCTGTAGATACTGACATTAAAAGTTTACCGACCCATGATGCCATGCACTTCATGATTTCAGTTACACAAGCACATAGAATAGCTGTACAAATAAAATTTTTACTGATAATAAATCATACAGAAATATATCTTGAAATAATACTTGGTTATACACAAAGTTTTACAACTCATTAATGATTAAAGCAAATTTACATGCTAATTGGATAGATGTACTTATTTTGAAGTAAAAAATTAACTCAGTTGAATATTTGATACTACACCACATAGAGCATTTTCAATTCAAATCAACAGATAGTTGTAGTTTTTATTTTAATTATGATTTTTCATATTTATATTTATTTATATAGATGGTGTATGAATGAATGATATAAGAAGCACAAAGAAAACATCATATTCCATGTAGCTGGAATTACAGGCAGCTTTGTGCTTGAAATTAAGCCATGCCTTCCAGAACAATAAATAATAAATCCCTTAAAGAAATACTGAGAGTGAGGGTCCGGTCCACACCACCAGGACTCATGATCTGCCTGCAGGAGGCTGTGCTCCCAGACCAGCTGCACAGGTGCTTTTCCACCTGGACTAAGGGTTAACCTGAGGCACTCGCCTGTCTGCGGTCCTGCAAGGGAATGCCTGAAGTTCTCAGAGCACAGGAAACTGGTGCTCTCTGGAAAAGTGGACTCTTTGGTGAAGAAAATCAGCCAGGTATCTGCCATTAGGACTCAGGACCTGTGGGCAGAGGGCTGAGCTCCCAGAACAGCTTCTCAAGAGCTCTCACACCTGAGCCCACAAAGACAGAACTGAGTCACTGCCAATAGAACTCATTGCCTGCCCACAAAGAGCCAAACACCGAGGAGCAATCTCCCTCCTGAGCCCATGAGCCATCAGACCCACAGGAGAGATAAGCCCCAGTCAGAAACAAAAGGATCACCTACAATCACTGACAATAAAATGCCAAGTAGAAAGCACAAGAACCCAAGACATGGAAACCAAGACAACCTGGCAATATCAGAACCCAGCTCTCCCACAACAGCAAGTACTGGATTTCCCAACACTTCAGAAAAACAAGACTTATACTTAAAATCATACTTCATGATCATTATGGAATCTTTGTGAAGTGCATAAATAACTCTCTTAAATAATTAAAGGAGAACCAGGAGAAATCACTGAAAGAACTACAGGAAAACACAAGCAAACAGGTGAAGAAATTGAAAATGGAAATAGTTATGGAAAAGAAATCACACAGACACACACACACACACACACACACACACACACACACACACACACACACACACACAAAACCCTGGAGATAGTATACCTAAAAAAGAAATAAAGAATCATAGACACAAGCATCACCAACAGACTACAAGAGACGGAAGAGAAGATCTCAGGAGATGAAGACAACATATAAATCATAAACAAAACAGTCAGAGAAGATGCAAAAAAAAAAAAAAAAAAAAAAAAAAGCTCCTAAACCAAAATGTCCACAAGATCCAGGACACAATGAGAAGACCAAACCTAAGGATAATAGGTGTAGACGAGGGCAAAGAATATCAAATAAAAGGCATAGTAAATATCTTCAACAAAATTATAGAAGAAAACTTCCCTACCCTTAAGAACTAGATGACTATGAACATTAAGGAAGCCTACAGAACTCCAAATATATTGGACCAGAAAAGAAATTCTCTCTGACACAGAATACTTAAAATAACAAATGTTCAAAACAGAAAAAATACTAAAAGCAGTAATGGAAAAGAAACATGTAACATATAAAGGCAAACCAATCAGAATTACACCAGACTTCTCAACAGAGACTATGAAAGCTAGAAGATCCTGGACAGACATCATACAGAATTTAAGAGAACATAAGTGTCAGCCCAGGCTACTATATCCATCAAAACTCTCAATCACCATAGATTGAGAGACCAAGATATTGCAGGACAAAACCAAATTTATACAATATCTGACCACAAATACAGCCCTACAAAGAATGATAAATGGAAATATCCAACACAAGGAGGGAATGAGCACGCTAGAAAAAGCAAGAAATTAATTATGCAAGAAAGCCAAAAGAAGAAAGACACACAAAAATAATTCTACCTCTAACAACAAAAATAATAGAAAACAACAATAACTATTCTGTAATATCTGTTAACATCAATGGACTCAATTCTCCAATAAAGAGATATAGACTATCAGACTGAATATGTAAATACGATTCAGCATTTTGCTACATACAGGAAACTCATCTCAGAGACAAAGACAGACACTACCTCAGAGTAAAAGGCTGGGAAAAAAAGCTTTCAATCAAAATGGTCCCAAGAAACAAGCTAGGGTAGCCATTCTAATATCGAATAAAATAGATTTTCAACCAAAAGTTATTTAAAACGATAAGGAAGGACATTTTTTACTCATCACAGGAAAAATCTATCAAGACAAACTCTCAATCCTGAACATCTATGCTCCAAATACAAGGGCACCCACATTCATAAAAAAAACCTACTAAATCTCAAAGCATATATTGCACCACACACATTAATAGTAGGAGACTTCAACACCCCACTCTCATAGATGGACAGATTATAGAAGTAGAAACTGAACAAAGACACAATGAAACTAGCAGAAGTCATGAACCACTAGAATTAAGAGACATCCACAGAACATTTTATCCTAAAATAAAAGAATATACTTTCTTCTCAGCACCTCATGTCACCTTCTCCAAAACTGGTCATATAGTCAGTCACAAAACAAGCCTCAACAGATATAAGAACATTGAAATACTCTCATGCATCCTATCAGATCACCATGGACTAACGTTGGTCTTTAATCACAAGGACAACAAAAAACTCACAGACAAATAGAAGCTGAACAATGCCCTACTCAATGATAACATGGTCAAAGAAGAGATAAAGAAAGAAATTAAGAATTTTTTTTAGAATTTAATGAAAATGAGACAGGTTTCTGGGAGCTCAGTAGTGCTGCAGGAGCACTTTCCATCCTAAGTGGATAGGTGAGTCAACTTCTTCTGCTCAGGTTCTACCACAGCAGAGGCCACCCAGAACTCAGAGGTTCTGCCTGGAAGCACACACTTCCGGTCTGTTTTAGTCAGGGTTTGTATTCCTGCACAAATAACATGACCAAGAAGCAAGTTGTGGACAAAATAGTTTATTCAGCATTTGGGAGGCTGAGAGGCAAACAGAGCTTAATGAATTTAAGGCTAGCCTGGTCTACACACTGTGTCAAGACAGTCAGAGCTATACAGAAAGAGCCTGTCTCTCATAAAGAAACAAAAAAAATCAAATTTAAAAATTAAATTTTAAAGGAATGTGTAGCTGTTAGGAATAGCATTCGATATGTGAAGACGCTGTGGTTACCAACAGAAAGGGTAATTAATTGTTTCCATTAAACTTTTTTTTTTGTTTTTTTACCACCTTCTTAACTTACTGCTTCCTGCTTTTTCTGAACGACCTCAGGAGCACTGGTTCTCTGAAACGGAAGTGAGTTACATGTTTGTGGAATATTCCTGAATCCAGTGTTCTGTGCTCCCTTCTCCCTCTGGAACAAGGGCTTGCTTCACCTGCACTTTGTATTCAGCCTGTAGGGGTGAGCACATTATTTACCCCTACGTGGAACAGAAATGGTGGATGTATGTCATTCAGCATCTGGGCAGGAAAGCCCACCACTCTTGTTTAATTAACAGCACTGGGTTAAGGGAGTCTTAGATAACCTGTCCCGACTGTCCTGCCCCTCCTTTCCCTGTGGCTTTTTCAAACAGAACACAATATAGAAAAGAGTGCACCATAAACGGGTGAGAAAACAGTAATGGGGAAATGACATTGACACAAATTGGACATTGGTAGCCTTGAGTTGGAGTAAGAAGGTAAAGATCCTAAGTGAATTTTAATAATAAAACATGTAGCTTTAAGTTATAGGTGTCTGTATAACCAGATTATATAGGCCTTTTGACTCTTGGAATAGTAGTTCTTTTGTAGAATTCTCTATTTTCTAGTAAACTGAAGAGGTGCTTAGCTTTGGTATATTGGATAGAGAAGTGTTCCTTTAGAAGCAAATTTGTTATACCATTGTCAGGTGAAGACATGTCTTTCCTGCTTTGGTACTTAAATGGCATTGCACAGAGTTTGTTCTGAGTGGTGCTTGCTGTCTCCTGTAGTCAGATACATCTTCACTCAGTAACTTCTACATCCTGTGTAGGGGTTTACTGTCTTGTGCCTGAGCAATCATGTAGCATGAGGAGCTAGGTAAGTTGAAAAGGTTTGGAACAGGTGGATAGAAAGTTCTGGAGAATACATGTAGATCACATTATGTTTCCTTCAATGCTCACTGTACATGGCAGGTGACAAGGAATCAGAGGACATCAGAAAGAAGTCACTTGAGCTATCAAGTCAATGACCTGAAGTTGTGCTGTGTCCTATTCAGCTTACATTTCCACATTGCTGTTCATTACCAAATAAAGTCAGGACTGGAACTCAAGCAGGTCAAGAAGCAGGAGCTGATACAGAGGCCATAGAGGAATATTGCTTACTGGCTTGCTTCCCCTGCCTTGCTCAGTTTGCTTTCTTATAGAACCCAGGTCTACCAGCCCAGGGATGGCACCACCCATAATGGGCTGAGCCTTACCCCCTTGATCACTAATTGAGAAAATGCCTTACAGTTAGATCTCATGGAGGCATTTCCTCAACTGAGGCTCCATTCTCTGTGATAACTCCAGCTTGTGTCAAGTTGACACAAAACCAGCCAGTACATGGCCCAAGGCCAGACCCACCCCAGGTACATCAGGACAGGGCTCTCCCATTGGAATTTGCAACCTACCCTGAGAGAGGAATACCCAGAAACAATCTTCCTCTAAAGACCAGTAGACCAAGGACCCACAAGAGAGACAAGCTTCAGTAAGAGACAACAAGATCACCTATAAAAAGATGGCAAGAGGCAAGAACAAGACTCTAAGAAAGAGAAACCAAGACATCCTGGCAACATCAGAACCCAGTTCTCCCACCACTGAAAATAGTGAATATCCCAACTCAACAGAAAAACAAGATTTAGACTTAAAAACATGCTTCATGGTGATGATAGAGATCTTTGAAAAGCACATAAATAACACACTTAAAGAAGTACAAGAAAACCAGCAGAATACACAAAAGCAAGTTGAAGCATATAAGAGGAAACACAAAAATCACTTAAAGAGCTAAAAGAAAGCATGAACAACCAGGTAAAAGAACTGAAAACAGAAACAATAAAGAAAAAACTAAAGGAGACAACCCTGAAATTGGAAAACATAGAAAAGACCCTACTCTCATCAATGAACAAATCATGGATGCAGAAACTGAACAGAAACACAGGGAAAGTAACAGAAGTTATGAACCAGATGGATTTAAAAGACATATATAGAATATTTCATCCTAAAACAAAGAATATACCTTCTTTTCAGCACCTCATGGCACCTTCTCCAAAATTTATAGCTGGTCACAAAACAGGCATCAACAGATACAAAAAGTTCGAAATAATTTCAAGTATTCCATCAGATCACCATGGACTAAGGCTAGTCTTCAATAATAACAACAACAAAAAGCCCACATACATATGTAAGCTAAACAATGCTCTACTCAATGACAGCTTAGTCAAGGAAGAAATAAAGAAATCAAAGACTTTTTAGAATTTAACAAAAATTAAGGGAAAACACACCCAAATTTATGGAACACAATGAAAGCAGTGATAAGAAGAAAACTCACAGCCCTGAGTGCCTCAAAAACAACAACAACAAAAAAGGGGGGGAACAAAAACTAGAGAAAGCATACACTAACAACTTGACAGCACACCTGAAAGCTCTAGAACAAAAAGAATCAGATACACCCAAGAGTAGTAGACAGAAGGAAATAATAAAGCCCAGAGCTGAAATCAACCAAATAGAGACAGAAAGAACTATACAAAGAATCAACAAACCCAAGAGCTGGTTCTTTGAGAAAATCAATAAGATTGATAAACCCTTAGGGAGACTAACCAGAGGGCACAGAGAAAGTATCCAAATTGACAAAATCAGAAATGAAAGAGGAGACATAACAACAGAAACTGTGGAAATTCAAGAACTCACCAGATCTTATTACAAAAGGATATATTCAACAAAACTGAAAAATTTAGAGAAAATGGACAATTTTCTAGACAGATACCGGGTACCAAAATTAAATCAGGATCAGATAAACCATCTAAATAGCCCCATAACCCCTAAAGAAGTAGAATCAGTCATCAAAAAGCTCCCACCCCCCCAAAAAAAAGCCCAGGACTTGATGGGTTTAGTGCAGAATTCTATCAAACCTTCATAGAAGACCTAATACCAATACTCTCCAAACTATTCCACAAAATAGAAACAGCAGGAATCCTATCCAACTCATTTGTTGAAGCCAAAATTACACTCATTCATAAACCACACAAAGATCCTACAAAGATAGAGAACTTTAGACCAATTTCCCTCATAAACTTGATACAAAAATACTCAATAAAATTCTTCCCAACTGAATTCAAGAACACATCAAAACAATCATTCACCATTATCAAGTAGACTTTATCCCTGGGATGCAAGGATGGGTCAATATAAAAAAATCCATCAATGTCATCCACTATATAAAAAAACCCAAAGAAAAAAAATTACATGATTATCTGTCTAGATGCTGAGAAAGCATTCAACAGAATTCAGCTCTTCTTCATGTTAAAAGTCTTGGAAAGGTTATGTATTTAGGGCATATACTTAAACATAGTAAAAGCAATATACAGCATACCAGTAGCCAGCATCAAAGTAAATGATGAGAAACATGAAGCAATCCCACTAAAATCAGGGACTAGATAAGGCTGGCTCCTTTCTCCCTACCAATTCAATGTAGTACTTGAAGTACTAGCCAAAGCAATAAGACAACAAAAAATGTCAAAGGAATACAAATTAGAAAGGAAGAAGTGAAGATATCACTATTTGCAGATAATATGATAGTATACTTAAGTGATCCCAAAAATTCCACCAGGGAGCTTTTACAATTAATAAAAAACTTCAGCAAAGTGGATGGATAAAAAATTAATTCAAGGAAAGCAGTAGCCTTCCTCTCCTCAAAGGACAAACAGGCTGAGAAAGAAATTAGAGAATTGACACTCTTCACAATAGCCAAAAAGAATATATAATACCTTGGTGTTACCCTAAGCACGAAAGTGAAGGATCTGTATAACAGTAACTTCAAGTCTCTGTAGAAGGAAATTGAGAAAGACCTCAGAAGATGGAAAGATTTCCCATGTTCATGATTTGGAAGGATCAACATTGTAAAAAATGGCCATCTTGCCTATTGCAATCTACAAATTCAATGCAATCCCCATCAAGATTCCAACTCAATTCTTCAAAAAGTTAGAAAGATCAATTTGTAAATTCATTTGGAATAATAAAAAATCAAGTATAGTAAAATACATTCTCAAAAAAAAGTTTGGGAGAATCACCATCCTTGGCATCAAGCTGTATCACAAATCCCATATCTATTATGATAAAAACTGCCTGGTATTGGTGCAGAGAAAGTCAGATAGACTAATGAAATAGAATGGAACACCCAAAAATGAAACCACACACCTATGGTCACTTGATCTTTCACAAAGGAGCTAAAAACATTCAATGGTAAAAGACACCCTCTTCAACAAAATGGGTCTGGATCAAGTAGCAGTCAGCATGCAGAATGATAACCAATACCTTTTTATTTCCTTGTACAAAGTTCAAGTCCAAGTGGATAAAAGACCACCACATAAAACCAGGTAGCCTGACACTAATAGAACAGAAAGTAGAGAAGAACTTAGAACACATAGGCACAGGGGGAAAATTCCTGAACAGAACACCAATGGCTTATGCTCTAAGATCAAGAATCAACAGGACGCCGTGCCTGATCCAGGGACCTGGAACAGAAAATTAGAACTTCTGTTTCCACCCGGCAGCAACTTCAGGACACAGAGCGGAGCCCAGCCCATCTGCTACCTGGAACGGCGGCTCATAGAGGCTGAGCAACTGGTGGGTGGGAGACCTGGGCTGCCAGGGAGCAGAGAGATCTCTGTGGAGTGCACACAGAAAGTGCACCTCCTGCCTTGCCCTGCCCTGCCCTGCCTGATCCAGGGATCAGGAACAGAAAATTAGAACTTCTGTTTCCACCCGGCAGTGACTTTAGGACGCAGAGCGGAGCCCAGCCCATCTGGTACCCGGAACGGCAGCTCATAAAGGCTGAACAACTGGTGAGTGGGAGACCTAGGCTGCAGGGGAGCAGAAAGATCTCTGCGGAGTGCACACGGAAAGTGCACCCCCTGCCTTGTTCTGCCCTGCCCTGCCTGACCCAGCGACCAGGAACAGAACGTTGGAACTTCTGTTCCCACCCGATGACTCTGAGGCATAGAACAGGGCTCGGCCCATTTGACACCTGGACCAGTGGAGATCCAGGGACACAGACCAGATACAAAGGAAATGCAAGAACATATCACTGACAACAAAATGGCAAGAGGAAAGCGAAAGAGTATATCCCAAGGAAACTAAGACAATCTAGCAACACCAGAACCCAGCTCTCCCATAACAGCAAACATCAAAATTCCAAACACTCCAGAAAAAGAAGACACAGACCTGAAATCATACCTCAAGATGCTGATAGAGATACTTAAACAAGAACAGGAGGAAAAGCAAAAAGATTCAGAAGCTTTTAAAGAAGAAACAAGAAAAACACTCAAAGAACTCAAAGAAGTAGAGGAAAACAGAACCAAAGAAAAAAAGGAATGGAAGAGGGAAATTAAAACAGAAATTGACACAATAAAGAAAACGCTAAAAGAGATAACCCTAGAGGCAGAACACCAAAAAAAGAAATCAGGAGTCGCAGAAGCAAGCATTTACAATAGATTACAAGAGATTGAAGAGAGAATCTCGGGGGCAGAAGATAACATTGCAAACATAGAAAAAACAGCCAGAGAAGATGCAAAAAACAAAAAGCTCCTAACCCAAAATGTCCAGGAAATCCAAGACACAATGAGAAGACTGAACCTAAGGATAATAGGAATAGAAGAGGGAGAAGAGTATCAACTAAGAGGCACAGTAAATATCTTCAACAAAATCGTAGAAGAAAACTTTCCTACCCTCAAGAATGAGATGACCACGAGCATAAAAGAAGCCTTCAGAACTCCAAATAGGTTGGACCAGAAAAGAAATACCTCCCGACACATAATAGTAAAAACATCAAGTGCCCAAAGCAAAGAAAGAATACTAAAAGCAGTAAGGGAAAAAGGTCAGGTAACATATAAAGGCAGGCCAATCAGACTCACACCCGATTTCTCAACAGAGACTATGAAAGCTAGAAGAGCCTGGACAGACATCATGCACTCCTTAAGAGAGCACAAGTGCCAGCCCAAGCTGCTATACCCAGCAAAACTATCAATCACCATCGATGGAGAGATGAAGATATTTCAAGACAAATCAAAATTCACACAATATCTGACCAAAAACACAGCACTACAACGAATTATAGGTGGAAAACCCAATACAATGAGAGAAAATACAGCCTAGTAAAAACAAGAAAACTCCTAAACAAGAAAACTAAAAGAAGAAAAAAACACAGACACAACTCAACTAAAAAAATTAATAATGGTAGGAAACAGAAACAACTATTCCTTAATATCTATTAACATAAATGGACTCAACTCCCCAATAAAGAGACATAGACTATCAGACTGGATACATAAACAAAATCCAGCCTTTTGCTGAATACAGGAAACTCATCTCAGAGACAAAGACAGACACTATCTCAGAGTAAAAGGGTGGGAAAAAAACTTCCAAGCAAACAGCCCAGAGAAGCAAGCTGGAGTGGCTATTCTAATATCGAATAAAGTAAATTTCCAACCAAAAGTTATCAAAAAAGATAAGGAAGGACACTTTTTACTCATTACCGGAGAAATCTGTCAGGAGGAACTCTCAATCCTTAACATATATGCTCCAAATAAAAAAGCACCCACATTCATCAAAGAAACCCTACTAAAGCTCAAAAAATACATCTCACCCCACACAATAATAGTGGGAGACTTTAATACCCCACTCTCACCAATGGACAGATCATGGAAACAGAAGCTGAACAAGGACACTACAAAACTAGCAGAGACTTTGAACCAACTAGAATTAATAGATATATACAGAACATATTATCCTAAAGTAAAAGAATAAACCTTCTTCTCAGCACCCCATGGCACCTTCTCGAAAATTGACCACATAATTGGACACAAAACAAGTCTCCATCGATATAAGAAGATTGAAATACTCCCATGTATCCACTCAGATCACCATGGTCTACGGCTGGTCTTTAACAACGACAAAGACAAGAAAAAGCCCACATACACATGGAAACTAAACAACGCTCTGTTAAACAATAGCAGGGTCAAAGTAGAAAT
This sequence comes from Micromys minutus, assembly GCF_963924665.1. Classification (NCBI taxonomy): domain Eukaryota; kingdom Metazoa; phylum Chordata; class Mammalia; order Rodentia; family Muridae; genus Micromys; species Micromys minutus. The sequence continues at coordinate 5,136,607 of NC_137981.1, read as the reverse complement.
AAAGAAAGAAATTAAGGATTTTCTAGAATTCAACAAAAACGAAAACACAACATACCCAAACTTATGGGATGCAATGAAAGCAGTATTGAGAGGAAAACTCATAGCCCTAAGTGCTTCAAAAAAGAAACTGGAGAGAGCCTACATCAGCAACCTGATAGCACAGCTAAAAGCCCTAGAACAAGAGGAAGCAGATATACCGAAAAAGAGTAGACAGCAAGAAATAATCAAAATTAGGGCAGAAATAGACCAAATAGAAACAAAAAAAAACCATTGAAAAAATTCAACAAAACCAAGAGTTGGTTCTTTGAGAAAATCAAGAAGATTGATAAACCCCTAGCCAGACTAACTAGAGGGCAAAGAGAGATTATCCCAATTAACAAAATCAGAAAGGAAAGTGGCGACATAACAACTGAAATTGAGGAAATTCAAGAAATCATCAGATCCTCATACAAAAACTTATACTCCACAAAATTAGAAAATCTAGAGGAAATGGACGAATTCCTAGACAGATACAAGATCCCAAAGTTAAACCAGAACCAAGTAAACCATCTAAATAACCCTATGACACCTAAAGAAATAGAAGAAGTCATCAAAAGCCTCCCAACCAAAAAAAAGCCCAGGTCCAGATGGGTTCAGTGCAGAATTTTATCAGACATTTATTGGGGATATAACACCAATACTCTCCAAACTATTCCAAAAGATAGAATCAGATGGAATATTACCCAACTCATTTTTTGAGGCTACAATAACCCTCGTACCTAAACCACACAAAGATCCTAAAAGGAAAGAGAACTTCAGACCAATCTCACTTATGAACATTGATGCAAAAATACTCAACAAAATCCTTGCAAACCGAATTGAAGAACACATCAAAACGATCATTTATCATGACCAAGTAAGCTTCATCCCTGGGATGCAGGGATGGTTTAACATAAGGAAATCCATCAACGTAATCCACCATATAAACAAACTCAAAGATCAAAATCACATGGTCATCTCACTAGATTCTGAGAAAGCATTTGACAAAATCCAACACCCCTTCATGTTAAAAGTCCTGGAAAGAACAGAAATCCAAGGTCCATACTTAAACATAATAAAAGCAATATACAGCAAACCAAAAGCCAACATCAAACTTAATGGCGGGAAACTTGAAGCAATCCCACTAAAATCAGGGACTCGACAAGGCTGCGTACTCTCCTCCTACTTATTCAACATAGTACTGAAAGTCCTGGCTGGAGAAATTAGACAGCAAAAGGAGATCAAGGGGATACAAATCGGAAAGGAAGAGATAAAAACATCACTCTTTGCTGATGACATGATAGTGTACTTGAGTGACCCCAAAAATTCCACCAGAGAACTCCTACAGCTGATAAACAAGTTCAGCAAAGAGGCTGGATACAAAATTAACTCAAACAAATCAGTAGCCTTTCTATACTCAAAGGACAAACATGTGGAGAAAGAAATTAGGGAAAAAGTACCCTTCACAATCGTCACAAATACTATGAAATACCTTGGTATGACTCGAACTAAGCAAGTGAAGGACCTGTATGACAAGAACTTCAAACCTTTAAAGAAAAAAATTGAGGAGGATCTCAGAAAATGGAAAGATCTCCCATGCTCATGGATTGGAAAAATCAACATCTTATAAATGGCATTCCTACCAAAAGCAATCTACAGATTCAATGCAATCCCCATCAAAATTCCAACCCAGTTCTTCATGGAATTGGAAAGATCAAGGTGCAATTTCATATAGAATAACAAAAGACCTAGAATAGCGAAATCCATCCTCAACAAAAAAAAAAAAAAAAAAAAAACCATCTGCGGGAAATCACTATCCTTGACCTCAAGCTATATTACAAGGCAATTGTGCTGAAAACTGCATGGTACTGGTACAGAAATAGGCATGTGGATCAATGGAATAGAATAGAAGATCCAGAAATGAGCCCTCATGTATATGGTCACCTGATTTTTGACAAAGGTGCAGTAAACATTCAATGGAAAAAGGACAGCCTATTCAACAAATGGTGCTGGTCCAACTGGCACTCAACATGTAAAAGAATGAAAATAGACCCGTTCTTATCTCCTTGTACAAAGCTCAAGTGTAAGTGGATTAAAGATCTCCACATTAAACCAGATACACTGGAACTATTAGATGAGAAAGTAGGGAAAACCTTAGAACACATAGGCACAGGAGAAAATTTTCTGAACAAAACACCAATGGCTCAAGCTCTAAGGTCAAAGATTAACAAATGGGACTTAATGAGATTGCAAAGTTTCTGTAAGGCTAAGGACATCGTCAAGAAAACAAAACGGCAACCAACAGAATGGGAAAAGATCTTTACCAACACCACATCAGATAGAGACCTAATATCCAAGGTATACAAGGAACTCAAAAAGCTGGACACCAGAGAATCAAATAACCCTATTAAAAAATGGGGTGCAGAGCTAAACAAAACGTTTTCAGTTGAGGAACACTGAATGGCAGAGAAACATCTGAGAAAGTGCTCGACATCCTTAGCCATCAAAGAAACGCAAATCAAAACAACCCTGAGATTCCACCTCACACCAGTCAGATTGGCCAAGATCCAAAACTCAGACGAGAGTAGATGCTGTTGAGGCTGCGGAGAAAGAGCAACACTTCTCCACTGTTGGTGGGGTTGCAAGCTAATACAACCACTTTGGAAATCAGTCTGGCGATACCTCAGAAAATTGGATATAGTACTACCTGAAGACCCAGCTATTCCACTTCTCGCATATACCCCAGAGACACTTTAATACACAACAAAGATATATGCACCACAATGTTCATAGCGGCTCTATTTATAATAGCCAGAAGCTGGAAGGAACCCAGATGTCCTTCAGAAGATGAATGGATACAAAAATGGTGGTACATATACACAATGGAATACTACTCAACCACCAGAAACAATGACTTAACCAAATTCTTAATCAAATGGCTGCATCTAGAGAATATCATCCTGAGTGAGATAACTCAGTCACAAAAAAACAGACATAATATGCAGTCACTGATAGTGGGATGCTAACCCCAGAGGCTTGCACTCCCCCAGAAACAACTCACAGACTGTATGAAGTCCAACAAATAAAGAAAAGAAAACAAAACAAAAAAATATTTACAAAACAAGAAAACTTTAACTATTTCCATGTTACACTTTTTTTTACATGTACTTTATGCTCATTGTAACTATTAAGTTTTCAAGTCATACTATCAAACCTTGAAAAAATCAAGTACTGACTAAAAAATATATTCATATAGTTTTATGTAAAAATTATGTTAAAATCTGAAAAAATTACTGACAAAAATGTATAATTTTAAGCAAAAAATGTTTAAAATCTGTACATTTATCTTTGTTTTGTAAAATAAAGTTGTTTTTAAAAAAAGAGCTAGGGACAATGAAAGGTTCAGTTATAAATATCCCCACAAATTGCAAATAGATACTGGAAAAGTATTATGGACTACAAGAGACACTGAGAAGTGTAAGAAATATTTTACATTTGGGGAATTTATCATCAAATAATTGAATTGGTTAAATACAGTGATTTATGATCCAAAAAAAAAAAAATAAAATAAAATAAAGTGGATGCATCTAGAGAATATCTTCCTGAGTTAAATAACCCCGTCTCAAAAGAACAGACATAATATGCAGTCACTGATAATGGGATACTAACCCCAGAAAGCCCTGAATACCCCAGAAACAACTCACAGACTCTATGAAGTTCAAGAAAAAACAAAAACCATTATGCTTAATCTTTACACACTAAGAAAACTTTGTCTATTTCCAGGTTACATTTTGTTTTACAGGTACTTTATGCTTATTGTAACTACTAAGATTTTAATGCATACTATCAAACCTTTAAAAAATCATGTACTGACAAAAATGTATTTGTATACTTTTATGCATCAATGCTTAAAATCTGTACATTTATCTTTGCTTTTTAAAATAAAGTTGTTCAATTTAAAAAAAATCAACAAATGGGTACTCATGAAATTGCAAAGCTTCTGTTAGGCCAAGGACACCGTCAAAAGGACAAAACAGCAACCAACAGATTGGGAAAAGCTCTTTACCAATTCTAAATTTGATAGAGGACCTGTATACAATATATACAAGGAACTCGAGAAGCTATACCCTAGAGAATCAAAGAATCCTATTTAAAAATGGGGTACAGAGCTACACAGAGACTCCTCAATGGAGGAATATTGAATGGCTGAGTAAGCTCCTAAAAATGCTCAACTTCCCTAGTCATCAGGGAAATGCAAATCAAAACAACGCTAAGATTCTACATCACACCAGTCAGAATGGCTAAGATCAAAAACTCAGGTGACAGAAGATGCTGGCAAGAATATGAAGAAAGAGCAACACTCCTTCACTGTTGGTGAGATTGTAAACTGGAGAAACCACTCTGAAAATCAGTATGGCGATTCCTCAAAAAATTGGACCCAAGGACCCAGCTATACCACTCCTGGACATATACCCCAAAGTAGCTCCAATATCTAACAAGGACACATGCTCAACAATGTTCATAGCAGCCCTATTTACAATAGCCAGAAACTGGAAAGAACCCAGAAATCCCTCAACAGAGGAATGGATTCAGAAATTGTGGTACATATATACAGAGGAGTACTGCTCAGTTATTAAAAACAATTACTTTATGAAATTCCTAGGAAAATGACTGGAACTTGAAGCTATCATCCTGAGTGAGGTAACCCAGTCACAAAAGAAAACTCATGGTATGTACTCACGTATAAGCGAATACTAGTTCCCCACCACTCCCCCTCATAATAAACAATTTACAGGTACATTCAAGACCCCAAAAGGTGTCCTACAACATAAGTAAAAGTTGTAAAGTCAATGGATTCCAGTCCTGATGTCTCCTGTAAAATGCACATTATAGTCAGTTCTGCTAGCTTATGACTGCAGAGAGAATACGAACAGATGAATCAGGCAGAGCCTCTGATGCAATGTGCAGGGTCCATCCTTTCTCTCACTGTTGGCTCCCTGCGTGTCACCTGCCCCTTTTGTCAATCTTGGAACAGAGAAGATTGCTCATAGTCTTCAGAGTCTTGCCCTGATGTTGGTTGCATTAAATCCTAGAGGAAAGAGTATTCAACTAATGTATCACTTATTATTTTATATCTCTAAAATTCTCCATCCCTTCTGCAAATCTTCAACATAGTCCTGCCTTTGGAAAATGTACAACCTAATTGTTTAAAAGTAATTAGCCCAGCGAGAAAAAAAACCCTAAGTGCTGGCAGGTTGTGCTACTTTTAATAAGGCAGACACAGTACTGCAGTACATGAGACTTCTGTCTAAAGAATGCTGTGCACCTTCAGGTTATCAGCAGTTTAGTGAGCACTTTGTGCTTGAGTTTGGAGAATCCAATCAAAAATTAAATGAAATTCTTAACTATGTGCCCCTCTAAGACCACAGCATTTCTGAAGGAATTTGTCCTTATCAGTCTTCAACTACAGAAAGATTCAAGTTACTTTTTAAGGTCAGACTTTTTAGCAGACTGCTTCCACACAAACCCTTGGATTCACAAAAGGAAGGGGATTTTTTTCTCCTCCCCCAAATTGAGAACAGCTTGAGATCTCTAAAATCCTTGTCATTTACCGAGGCAGATGGAAAAGAGAAGAAACATATACCAAAATAACAGCGGGATTAGCTCATGGAGAGGTCATGGAAATCCGATTTCCTCGGCGTCATGACCTTGATTCTTCCTGTTCTAGTGCCGGGGCATCTTGACCTGAAGTAAAAAGCATTTTGTATCTGTCTTATCATCCTGATTTAAAAAAATACATCTAGGTAAGTCAGCAGAATATGGAGAATTTGGTGAAGAAGGTATTTGTTCAAATACACTAGGAAGATCAAGAAAAAAGGTTATAGGAAGATAGAAGAAACAAGAAAAAAAGCTACAAAACAGGAGGGAGGGATGAAGAGAGGGAGGGCAGAAGTAAGGGGCTGAGGGTTGAAGGCAGGGAGGAAGGGACTAAAGGACAGAGGGAGAGAGGTATAGAGGGAGGGAGGTATGGTGAGAAGAAGGGACAGAGGGAGGGAGGGTGTAAAAGTGACACGTGGGCATGAGAACTTATTTACCTCACACCAAGTTTAATAAGCACAGAAAAATATCAAATGTGATGCAAATTATCAAGAGTGAAACTCTAAAAGCATTAGACAACTACATTAGTGGTTCTAAAATAGTCTCTGTTGAAGTTTCTAATTTGTTGAGGACCATGGAGGCAGAAAACTGGGTCAGCATTCATTCCTACCTCTAGTCAGTTCACACTGTAAGTGTGACCATTTTAACACAGCTTCAGAAAAATGCCCTCAACTGCCTTAAAAATAAGAAAACATCACAGCAGGGAGTGGTTTATGAGGAGTCCCCAACTTTAAATAGGGTTCTATGAAACTGGGGTAAGCCCCATAGCAAACAGAGCCCTAAGGTTTCCAAATCATCTCCATTTGAAGCAGGTTTCTGTTTGTGGTGCGTACTTACTGTAGCTAACTTCTTGGTGACCTATGGATAGAGTCATGGTTCTTAGTGTTAGAAAGGCAAGGATTTGAATTCTACAAGGGCAATACTGATGGAGAACATTTTCTGATGGAAACCTACGTACAGAAGTTAAAGAAGCACTAACTGTGAGCAGGGAGGGAGGAAACTTCCAGGCAGTTTATTTAAAAGACTAACATGGGAAATAGCAGAGAAGGATAACAGTGGAAGGCAGCAAAGCTCCACCCAGAGAGCCCAGGAACATGAGAGGACAGTGCCGGAGGGCTGGACCAGCCATTCTGTTCTCTGTAGAAACTCTCCTTCCATCACCACTGGGCAGTGCATGAAATTGGATGATTCTGAGATATAAGGTCTTAGCCTTCCTACATTATGTTTCCCCTGTACCTATTGTTTTTGTCCTGACCTTCAAATCATAAAATGACACCTATACTCCCAGACCAGATGTATATGATTTCCTTATACTATTTAAAATTATACAATAAGTTTTATTAAATCTTTAAAGGTTTAATGCAATGTATCTTGATCACGCTCAATATCCCCTCTCCGATTAAGCAGACATATATGTTTAGTGGCTGCTGAACATGGAAGTAGTTTTATTCCTTTATTGAGGGAAAAAAGCAAGTATTTTAGTAGTGTTGGAATGACCCAGGAACATGTCCTGCAGATGTTACTCAGGGCTAATATACACACAGGCACACATACCACCACCACCTCCACTACCAACAACAACAACAAAAACAACAAAACAAGAAACTTTGTCATCAGAATTCAGAGAAAATATAAACTAACCAGGTGGTACTCCACTGCTGCAGCTGGTCACCATTTTCTGTAGAATGATAATGAGCCATGTTCTATGAGTACATAAAGCTCGTGGTCAATAGGCATTGTGACCCTCCAAGATGGCGGAAATATTTTCAGCCATTCCTAAACTTACTAGAGCAAAGACCCCCCCCCTCCACAAAAAAAAACACAAAACAAAACAAAAAAACAGGGTATTGCAAAGAACAGCATTTGAGAAACTTCATTCCTGCCCTAACCAATCAATACTCAGATTCTCCCAGACATTTTGCATGCAGATATGGAAATACCTTTTAAATGTCAGGCAAGAAATGCTAACTCACTCTTTTGTGGGCTTGACAGCAGCATGGGGACAATCTCATAGTGAGATTCACCTCGGGCAAAGGAGATGGCTCCCTGGGCAAGAGTGCTTCTATGGATCATGAAAACCACACTTCAAATACCCAGCATCCACATCAGAAGCCAGGAGAAGCACACCTGAGTCTAACCCCAGCATAGATGGGGGCAGAGACTGGAAGAGATTGGGGCTGGCTAGCTGCCAGAATAGCTCCAAAGAGTGAGAGACCCTGCCTCACAGATGGATGAGCAGGATAGAGCAGCTCACTTGACGCCCTCCTCTAGCCTCTTCATTTGCACCCATGAACATGCACACCTGTACACATACATATTCCCCAAACTCATTTCTCCCCATCAGCTCTGACAACAGACCCTTTGACCTTTTCCAAGTGATTTCAACCTGTGACCTGTTATGTGATAACGGTATATATTTTCATGCATTTTTAACTCAAAAAAGGGTGTCTATCTAGGTGGGCAGCTGACTAGGATGACTGTGTCATTGCTCTGAAAACTAGTGAATATTTGAAAAGTTGTTGACTTTGAGTCTTTCTTGTGTGTGCACATAAACCCAGGGAAACTTTTGTCTTATAGCCATCTGCAAATCAAGATGGATCTCTGAAGATTTCCCCCAGGAGAACAAATGCTGACTTGTTGCTACTCAAATGGCAGAGGACAATGACAAGGTAGAGACTGGGACCTGCTGTGTCTCACATTATTTTAGGCTCACTGGTAGTGAATCATGCTTTCTGTCAAGATTTGCATAGAAAAATTTCCTATCTTTCTTTTTTTCTAATGTGATTCAGACTGTAATTTGTTTGCAGACTTTTTAATGTTGGGAAAAGTTGGGATAAGCTGTAACTTGTCCTTGCTCTCTGGCTTCTTGTTTCCCCTTGAGACTGCTACTTGGACAGCCTCACTGTGTTGTGTTGTGATTTTCTGTGGAAGTACACAACAGATGACTCATTTTAGATATATGCTTAGGAAGATGTTTTGAACAGAGATATTCAAGAATGCTTTTTGATTGTTTAATCTTGTTAGCTCCGAATGTTTTCTACTAGTCCCTTTCCCTTTGGTGACAATGTCTTCTACAGTTAGTCAAGTTGAAGATTAAATTCTCCTGCTCTGTGTCCCTCTTTTAGAGCCACTTTGAGTTGAGTTAGCATTATCAAACTACACAGAAGGACAAACTAGATCAGCACACTCCAAGCAGAGAAATTAATACCAAGCCAGAATATTTTCATACCTGCCAGAAACACATCACTGACATGTTTTCCCACAATGAAATATGTTAATCCTTCATCTTCCTTTCTCATTCATTGCCCAGAAAATTATTCTTTTTTACTAACAATAAAGTGATTACAAGAATGACAAAATATTAAAATCTATCTTGGAAAGTAAGTACCCTCTCTTCACTTTGGGAAGGTGCTTTCCTTATGTAAATATACAAACACATGTACACATTCTCTCATTCTCTGTCTCTCTCTCTCTCTTTCCCGTGTGTGTGTGTGTGTGTGTGTGTGTGTGTGTGTGTGTGCACATGTGTGTGTGTGTGTTCTCTAGGGATACTTGCCTGGAAATGTACAGTCAAAACCATTAAATGACATACAAACCTCTCATTTCATATAAAAGAATTTTCTGACTGAGACAGACAACATGCTGTATATTCTAGGCAGCCAGATAACACACAGGAATAGCTATCTACAGATAACACAGCTTATGAACCTGAAGCAAGCATCCCAGAGAGGCAGAGTCCAGTTATTCTTGTGCAACAATGGAATGATGTGGATTTGCTTTTTAAGCACCTACCAAAAGAACATATACCACACACACAGGGCTGTGTGTGGGGAGCTGCACTCAGTCATAGGGCTGTATGATGACTTCACCCTGCTCAGCGAGAGGCCATTTTAACAGCAAATGTGCTTGAAAAGGCAGAATGCTTACCACAGAAAAAGAAGAACTTAGTGTTTGGGTCACTTTCTTAGACAGCGTCCTAAATTTGCATATTCATCTGTGGATTCAAAAGTATTGTTGCAAAACTATGTTTTTCAGTAAAACAACCTTTGTTTGTGGAAAAAGATAGAATTGTCAGCTGGATAACATATGTAGCAAGCTGTATTCTTGTACTACACGTGCAGTGGCTTTGCTGACCCTGTAGGACGTAGACACCATTAGGAGCCACGAGGACTGAGTTCTATTTCCCAAGTAATGGCAAGAATAATGCAAAGCTCCATTATGGTTAAAACTGGCTGTTCTATTCAAACCCACTTAAAAGAAAAACTACCTTTCTAACAAGGCAGGCTGTTCCATATAGATATATTCTTGCTCTTTTCCAACATAAGATTTTTATTGATTATTTGGGAGTTTCACATAATGGACCCAGATCACATTCACTTCCCAGTCTTCCCAGATCTGCTTCCTCAATCAGTGTGAACTTCCCTGAATAAAATAGAAGTGGGGGGATTACCAAATTAAATTTGTGTTGCTCATAAACTTACAGGAACATGGTCAAACTCTCCCTGACCAGCCACTTAAAGAAAGCTGAGTCTTTCTTCACCCCTGCCATTACCAGAAGCCATCAATTTGAAGAACTACTCTTCAAGATCCATATTACAATGTTTAAGGGTTCTCTTCGGTGTTTTTTGTCTAGATGGTTTCTTTTTCAGGAGGGGGAAGTTGTCCCAGAGGCCTTTTAGGTCTCTTATCATGACTGTGACTCTGCAGTTATCAATACCCTGCAAAAGAATCTTCCTCGCCCTTTACAATCATTAGTAGCACATACCATGGACATCCATATGGCCTCCAGTATCCACAGACAATGAACCTCATCATAGTCTCCATTAGCAATGCATAAACAGAGAGCTTGGCCACAGCATGGACCATGAACATCACCCTGGGCCTCACCAGCAGTACGGGTCATGGATATCAACACGGTCTCTGGCAGCAACATGAGTCAAAGACAGCATCATGATTTTTGGCAGCAGCACAGACCATGCTGAGATCCATCATCTCTCCCCACATCCCAGATTTACTGGGACTCACCATTATGCTTGCAGCCTATTATGCTCACCATTATGAGCAGTGCCATGGCCCTATGTTTGCTACTCTCCTCCCAGCAAGGGGAGCAGCATTGTTGCAGCGACCCTATGCTACAAGCCAGCTGATGGGCAGAGGGCCAGCTTTATTCAGTAATAAGTTTCTTTGGGAGCGCCAGACCTCCACACAATTCCCGTCTTTTGGTGCCTGCTGCTCCATGGCTCACTGGGCACAACCAGTTGTTCTGGCAGTCAGCAGGTGGCGCTCTGACACCTCCTTTGTCCTGCTCTGTGCTCCCCTTTTTACAGCAAAGGGAGCAGCAGCAGCAGCTGTCAAGGGCCATGGGCAGGCATTATTGGGTAATGTCTTGTTCTTTATTCACTGTGACCATGCTGTCCCATACCTTCCACCTCTATATCTCTAAGCCATTCTCTACTGAGTGCTTGCCTGGCTCTGCTCTACCATTTTCCTTGACTTTCTAAAAGTATCTTCCTGCTTTTTAAAAACATTTTTCTGGAGATACTGTGATTTCTGCAGAGTCATTCCCTCAACAGTGGAGCACTCTGGCTCTGGACTCTAGGGACTGGGGCTTGGGAGTTGGTGGATATGGGGCTACTGCACAAATATTAAGGTCATGCTTTTATTACGCTTTCTGGGGACTTCTGTAGAGTACAAAACTCTTTAGAGCCTCTGTCTATGTACAAGAGAAATGTTAAAGGTGACTATAGACAGTAATTACATTTTCAACATAATCTGTCATGTTTCACTTTTGTGGCTTGAATAAGAAATGGCCTCTATAAGCTCATATATTTGAACACTTATATTTGAATCCATATATGTGCCACCCCCAATCCCAATTGTCGACACTCCTTAGTGAGTTTTTGAAATCTTTAGGCCTCGCTAGAGAAATCATGTCATTTTGAGAGCTTACAGCCTTTCCCATTTTCTGCCACTGCTCTGTTTCCAATGCACAGATAAAATGTAAAATGCAATCTCTTGGCTTCCGGCTTCTGTTTGCCCACTCACACACACCATTATGATCTCCATCCTTCTGGAGTGGTAAGCCAAAATCAACTTTTTCTTTCCTAAGTTGCTTTGGCCATGGCGTTTTACCACAGCCACAGGCACAGCGAGGTATAAGCCTGTGTAAGGACATTTCCATTCCAGCTGCAACAAAGAGTAACCACTGTAGATGCAGAAGAGATTTCAGTTGATGAGGCGTTTGTCATGCAAGTGTGAGGGGCTTGATGAGGTGTTTGTCATGCAAGTGTGAGGACCTAAATTTGATTTGATTTCAGAACTCATTTGAGAAGCCCAGTGTGGTGATACACTTCTATAATCTCAGTGTCTTAGAGTTTCCATTGCTGTACAGAGACCATGGGCAAAGCAACTCTTATAAAGGCAAATTGGGGAAGGCTTAACATATCAGAGGTTTAGCTCATGATCATCATGGCAGGATGCAGGACAGCATGCAGGCAGACATGGTGCTAGAGCTGCTGACTTTTACATTTTGATCAGAAGGCAGGAGGAGAAACTATGCATTCCTCTAATAAGGCCACACCTCCTAGTAGTGCCATTCTCTACGACCAAGCATTCAAACATTTGAATCTATGAGGGGTATTCCTATTCATTCACCACATTCACCACAAAGAACATGTATATATACACGCAGCATAAATACAAGGGGGAGATGATCTTGTTGGACTAGCATAGAGGTCAGAAAAAGATAGGAAACACAAGGTGATAAGAGAATACTATGTGACAGAGAGAAGTTGACCCAAAGGTCTCAAGAGAGTAAATAAAGTAGGAACATTGAGGACTTTTTTTTTGAAAGATGATTACGTCTCATTAAAAGGAGGGATTAGTATTGAATTGTATAACTCCCCAGCCTCCCAAAATATATGTTGAATGGTTAAAGACCCAGTGTCTCATAACTCAGAATATTTTGAAATATGCTCACTGAAGGTATAAAGGTGGGGGTCTTATGGTATATTAAAGGTGTGACATTAGTTGACTGCTGTGGTTAGAAGGGAGACAAACATTTGCAGAAAGAGAAGGTGGACACATGATGACAGAGGGACAGACTGTGACAATGCTTCCATAAACCAAGACACCTAGAAACATAAGTAGAAACAATAAAAAGAGCCCCTTTTCAGAACTTCTGACAAGTGGCTTTGGGGTGAGGTGGCCATTGGGCCTCTGGGGCTGTGAGAGAAAGTGTCAGCTGCTGTTAGCCTCCTTTTCTGTGGAATTCATTGTCCTGTATACCTCACTACAGATTACAGCTCTGCTGGGGGTGAGTCAGGCTGCTGTGTGCAATGCACCACATGGGGCCTGTGGAATCTTATTAAAACTCCTTCTCTCTAGAAGTAATTGTGATACAAGTCACTGTTGTTCTGGGAGTGGGGCCACATTCCTTCTGGGTATCCCACCAGAGGGCCAGATTTGGTGCTCATAACAGTCACTTGAGCTTTTCAGCAACTGAAGGAACGAGGAAAGATGAGGGTCCACTGGCTAATTTTCTTTTCAACTGTTTTAGTGCAATAAATCATTCTTTCCACTTTCACCAATGCTGGATACCTGAAGCAACTTCTCCAACTCTGTTCCAAGGAGTCTGGCTTCACCAAAAACACATTTATGAAAATTCTCCTGGATAAAGGTGTTTGTAATCCCATAAGAACAACAATACCAACCAACCAGAGCTCCCAGTGATTAAACCACCGTCCAAAGAGTACAAATGGATGGACCCATGGCTCCAGCTACATGTTAGCAGAGAATGGCCTTGTGGCATATCAGTGAGGAGAGAAGCCCTTGGTCCTGCCAAGGCTCGATGCCCCAGTGTAGGGGAATGTCAGGGCAGGGAGGCAGGAGGGGTGGTGGATGGGGGGCAAACCCATAGAAACAGGGGAAGGGAAATGGAATAGGGGGATTATGGAGAAGAACCTGGGGAAGGTGATAACATTTGAAATATAAATAAAACATATCCATTTTTTTAAAAAGAAAATTCCCCTGGTCAAATAAAGCATTTGGAAGTTATGAAATTCTTATTTGTTAGATCTTTTTCCTTGCAAAATCCCAATGTAATATATTAGAAGTTCTGGGATGCCTTATAGTAAAGAAGGTACCCAACCCCAATTCTACAATGTGTTTGAAAGTTCACTTTGGGAATGCAGAGATTTTGTTGTTGTTGCTTTTTGTTTTGTTTTGTTTGAAAGAATATGTTTATTCCCTGAAGGCATGGCAAAATAGAGTCTTGGTCAGTTGATAGAAACATGTCTAACAAGTACAGAGTCCTAGATTCAAATTCAGTACTATATAAAACCAGGTGCTGCAGCACATTCCAACAATCCAAGCACTATGCTGGAGTAGAGTGGGGGCCAGAGGATCAGAAGTTCAAAATAATCCTCTACTATATTAGTTGGTGACCAACCACAGGTATGTGACATCCTGACTCTGGATTATGTTTTCATATTCCTACTTTCTTGGTCACTGTTCTATTGTTATAAAGAGACACTGTGGCCACAGCAACCCTTATCCAAAATTAAACAACAACAACAACAACCACAAAAAACAAACCATTTAATTGAGGCTAGCTTACAGTTTGAGAGACATATTTAGTTTAGTCCATTCTCATCATGGTGGGGACCATGGCAACATGTAGGCAGGCATGATGCGAGAGAATCAGCTGAGAGTTCTACTTATGGATCCAGAGGAAAAGGGAAAAGAAAAAGACACTGGACCTGGTTCGGCCTTTTGAAATCTCAAAGCTCATCTCCAGTGACACAATTCCTTCACAAAGACCACAACTCCTAATTCTTCTCAACAGTGCCACTCTGGCGTGACTAAGTTTTCAAATATTTGAGCCCATGGGGGCCATCCTTATTCAAACCATCATACTTATCCAACTTTATAACTCAGAAATCCTACCCAACACCTGTACTGTAGGTCTTGTTGTTCTTTTTCCTGAATTTGACGCTCATGAGATGCCAGCTGCTTACTGTCTCTGAAGGGTTCTAATTTTCAAGCTCAAGCCTCCTGTCATTCTCCCATTTCCAATCTTATTAGCTTGCTAATGAGCAATTTAAAGTGCAATGTGGAGAAATGCACATGAACTATTTTTAAAGACAGGACATGATTAAATGTTTTTTCAAAAACATAGTTTCAAACTTCAAGTTTTTGGTTATTGTCACTAATGAAGAGAATGTCATCCTGTGAAGAACTGTGTCCATGAGGCATTAAAAATGTCTTGTTCATAAATAGACTAAGGTCCAGATAACTGCAGAGATGTCATTGTGGATATGGTGTAAATCAGGCTGTGCAGTGAGAAGCCCAGCATTATGCACTTCCTGAATAGCTTTCTTTAGAAATGCATCTTCTAGGGATTTATAAAGATAAACTAACTTTCTCACAATATTTAAATCCACGTGTTTATTGCTACTATAAAGAAGATCATCAAAAGCAAAACAGCAAACTCATCTGAATTGAGTACATCATCTATATGAGTGAAAATAGCCCATTCAGCTTAAAAACCAGCTAGGGAACATTAGTACCTGTAATTTAAATTTTCTGTTCTAGCTAAACATGTACCATATAAGCAATTTCTTTTAGGTTAACAATAACAAAAATTTCTGTTAACAATGTGTATGTTTATTCTGAGATTTCTGCACTTGATAGAAGATTATACATATATATGTATATCTGATATGTTTATATGAATATATACGTACATGACATATGTATGTGTTTGTATATATATGTATATATTGTATGTATGCATATATGTATGTATTTATTGTTTCCACAGTAAAGATAAGGAAATGAATCTGGGTAATGGAGAGATGCTTAGTGTGGCAAGGGATTGCTGTCCAAGCATAAGGACCTGAGTTTGGATCTCTAGAATATGTGTAAAGACTTTGGCATAACCTCAGACATGCAAAGGTAGAAAAAATCTAATCTCTGGGATTTACTAGTAGCCAGTCTATCTCCAAGTTCAATGAGAGGTCTTGTCTCAAAACCAAGCACAGAAGACAACCGAGGAAGACACTATGTAAGCCTCTGGCTTCTATATGCATGCATACTCACATGCACATACACCACACACACACACACACACACACACACACACACACACACACACACACACACACATACAAAGACAAATAGGCTGCAGCAGGCTTGATTTGGCTTCTAAGTAAGGCTGAAGGCCAAAGCTGGAGGGAAATAGCTATGGTATAGTGACTACCTCAAGGTAGCTCCAGCCAGGACACAGATGTGTAATTCTCACTGACTACAAAGAAAGCAGTGTTCTTGCAATATTTTACCACCCAGGCCTTCCTCTTCACTTTGCACTCAGTATCAAATGTCTGCTGTTATTATGGGACACATAAAGTTTTGGAGTTCCCATGTATCTTTCCCAAGAAATGTTTGAGGACAATTATGATTTTACATGTAGTATCTTGTTTAGCTAATCTTAAAACCTTTTGAATACATAAAGCATGCTGTTTCCAATATAATTTCTGCAGATTTCTGCTATGGCATGGGCATACCTAGACCGACCTTTTAGGAGGATTATCTTGCTTCTTCCCTGGGGACTAGGCACTTGTGCAATCCCACCTATGCCAAACTAAAAGCAATTTACTTTTAAGTTTTTCTTCATTCCAGACATCAGATGCATCCTTTCAGATGCTCAGAAAAAGCATCATAATGCCACATGGAAGTTACAGTCACTGTCCTCACAGGAAACATCTCAGGTAGGGAGACACTGAAGAAGTAAGAAGAGAAGCCAGATGTGCCTTCCAATTTTCCTGCTCATTTTCATCCTGAACTTGAATGAGTTCCTTCTCCTTTCCTCATTTGTACATTAGGAGGGGCAGTGTGCACTAGTGAACATCCGTGCCACCGTCGTTGCTGGCATTCAGAGTCTCAGCCTGGGCACTTAACTCCCCTTCACTGGATTCCTGTGAGCACAAGCATTCAGTCAAGATACCTTCAGAATCCAAATGCTAGCTCTGTGTAGAAATTTAGTTAAGAAGGCCCACGCCGCCACAGAATCGGTAATGTCAGGGATTGAATCAAGCTCCCAGTACTGGGAAGCACCAAAAGAGAACAGATAAATGTAATGCACAGTGCATAGTGCAAGCAGCAAGAGGTTGTCATGCCCAGAGCCCAAAGCAGTACCAATTCCACTGGCTTCCACAGATTAGAGTTATGTGGACACTGAAGAATCAGGGTTGTGTTTATATGCAACTATGGTCCTTCCAAGCTCTTCCATACTTTCCCTCTTAAGTGTGCTATTAATCTTCCATGAGCTTAGACTCTCATTAAATGGAGTCATGGAATAGCATGGAGGAGTTTTTGGGGTTGCCGGGGTGTGTTGCAAACCTTGTCTTGAACAAGAGCTGTGTTCAGTACAGCCGTGCAGCAGGCCTTTAGTCAATGATAAGGGCATTACTGTTCTTTCTTAAAGCTTTTTTACTAGACACTTAAGGTCAAGTCTGAATCACTCTTAACCACAGGGCTTCAGACTTGCAGTGCTCCAAAATGTATAATAGCAGCAGAGCACTGGGTACAGAATGCAAACAAGCAGAAGGGGCCTCTGCTCGTCTTAGTGAGATCCTTCCCCTACACTCAACCGTCAGGAGGCAGATGTGAAGGGCTGCTTCCATCTGCCAGGACGCCCACAGTGTACATTCTTCACACACAGGGTGTGATTGGTGGACAACATGCTGTTTCAGAGTGCTCAGCTTCCTTCTAGAGCTGGTCTTACACAGGGCCATATCATGGAATGAGACACTCTTCTGAGTGGCCCAGACTACTACCTGACCAGGAGTAGAATACCAGAGGTAGTAAAAAATGATCTGAAGCAGAGCTGGGAGATGTACCAATGTATTCCTAAGGAAGAGCTAAATGCTTTTCCTGGGAGGTTCTTAGTATTTCTTTGCCTCCCCCAGAATAGTGACAAGAAGCTATAATGTATGATGTTGGATGTACTGAACATTGCAGCCTTAGATGGCCCAGGGGTTCAGAAAATGAACAAAGCATGTTAATAAATAAAGTCAAAGGGAAAAACAACTGACAACAGCATATTTATTTTACATTGTTTTTAGTAGTCTTATGTGGATATAGTTTTATACATATATATATATATGCATGTTTATATGTATGTATACTTTTATATATATATAAAGCTGCACCCATCCATATACATATATATATATTTATTTACTTACATATTATGTGTATGTCTCTAGGTTTTGTAGAGCAGCTGTGTACTCATAAGTGCTGAAAATAGAAACAGCCAGAAAGTTTTCATATAACGATAAACAAAATGTGTCATATGCATATAATGGAATACCACATGGCAACAGAAAAGAGACAACCTGGTAATATGAACAACCACAAAAAGAAGTTTTCAAAGCATCAGGTATGGAAGACAATGTGAGTCTAAAAGCTGCACATTCTGAATCTATATAGAGACCCCATGAGACTTTCTAGAAAGAGGAAAAACTGCAAGGTCCAAAACCAGTCATGTTTGCAAGCTGTTGGAACAAAGACTAGAATTGTCCATGAAGGAACATGTGGAGAAGGAAATGTACACATGCGGGCACACACACACACACACACACACACACACACACACAAATTGATCATAAGGATTATACCAATACCCTCAAAAATAATGTATACTCAAATGGACAAATTTCATTATGTGTCATTTAAATATTTATAAAAGTGAAAGGAAAATGTCTCTGGGTTTAACAAGATTATCTGAAGGAGTGCAACCTGGAGATAAAGCTTAAAATTGCAGAGGTCCCTTCAAAGGACTCTGATGAAAAGGGGTCCTCCTACCATAATTGCCTGGATACCATAGTCAGGCCCTCTTCAGTTTCAGGAGATGCCCCAACATCAGGTGGGGGCTGGACCTCAAAGGCAGCCACACCCCTGGCAGAAATGTTGTTGCACTAGGTTGGCTTCTTTGCTGTAACTCTTGCAGAATACTCAGAGGGAGAAATTGAGACAAGATTTCAAGATAAGGTGGATGACAGAAGTACCCCCCAGGCCACACACGTACACACTTCTAATCCACATGAAGAGGTGTGTAAATAAAGACAGACTGAAGCAAAAACAAACCCTAAAGAGTATATACATTGTGGTTTAAAGACTTGGTTCAACAAATGTGAAATATTGTATCATTTTTTACCTCATGGGCAGGTTGAAGCAGCAATCTTTTTCAATATGTTGTTTAAAAGTAATGTCTTTACACCTTTAACACAACTCTGGAAATTATTTTATATAATTTTATTCTTTTGAAGGGTGTTCTATACAATCTTGGCCTTATACATAAAATTCAGGTTCTCTGTCAGTATCTTTAAGGATCAAAGCTAAGGATGGTAAAAAACTTGGCAGAGGGGACTCAAAAATGTTTGCTATAATTAACATGAACTAGAGATGTAGGTAATTAGATGCTGCATGGGCATTTAGCTGATGTCAGGTTATTAATGGCTGCCTGTAGAGATTAACTTAGTGGAGCCAGACCAGAGTTCAACAGCTGAGAGTAGCAGGCTTCTGGGTGAGTAGAATCTCTTCCGGTGGAGCCTTGGTTGTAGTGAATTCACATGGAGATCCTGGATGGCTCCTGTTTAAGAAAGTTGGGTTTTTTGGCATTTGGGATAATTGGAGTGTGTTTTGAAACCATCATCTCTCTGAATCAGCTAGAGGTCACATGATCCCAAAGGGAGATATCCAATGAGACCTGGGCTTCATATAGATGCTGGGTCAAGACTGCACTCCCCAGCGTCCTGGGGAGCCTGGACCCTGCACTGGGCAGAGAAGATGAGGAGAGCCATCTCAAAGTACAAAGAGATGCTCCAATTGACTCCAAATCGTGTGATGCCCAGGTATAAAGAAAGTTGTCCCCAGATCCCTGCAAATGGCCTTAAGATGCACGAGAATAAATGTTTTGTGATTGAACTGTTAGAAAAATAAGGAATATGATCTTTCTTGAACCCCAGGTATTATAAACCCACTGTGTATTCTTAACCTTCAATTCTGTATTTTCATGAAAAAAAAATGAGACTGAAATACCTTCAAGTGTTGGTGAAGAGACTCTGGACAACTTGAAAATTGTAAGCATGGCCTTAGCAGACCTTTCCTTTTCTTCCTCCCTCTGCCTTGCTAAAGACTGTTAGATTACATTGCCAAGGCTAGCCCCTGAGGTATGTTCCCTTATTTGAGCACTTCCTGCTGCAGAAGCTGACTACCAAGGTCCAAATATCAAAGTATTGAAATCCAGTGATCAAAACTCCCCTTTGGCTCACCTAATAAATATGTCCAATTAAAATTCAACACCTCAAGCCTGCATGGGGTTTCCTGTTTTACCTTTATATACTGACATTTTCCTATGGGGCGTTTATGTCTTCTCTATCTAGAGTCTGTCCTTTGTCCTCTGGGACAAATACCTCTTCCTCTTCTCTGTTCTCTATTTCCTGCCTATGTCTTATTCCCTGCCCTTTGCCTCTCTGGGGAAAATACATCTTCTTTGGGATGAGAACTTGTACTTAGGTTCCTGAGCTGATACCAGCCCTTACAGTTAGCATCTGTTGTCTGTGGTGATAGGGTAACATTCAGGTTTTACAGTTTCTACTTTAGTCAAGATAGGGGCAACTTCAGTGTTGTTATAATAGTGATGACATAATCACTGCACTACAACGTTGTGATTACAATGTAGATAAGTTTGTAACACTGGAACAAGGATGAAATCAGAGATTTTAAACCTCCAGTCAGGCTTCAAAGATCTTGCCTACACAGAGAAGGCCTGCTTGTTGTTCTCAGAGCTTGAGTACCTGACCCTGTCTCCAGTGCTGTCAAGGCACATCTCCCATACCTCCAGTGGGCCAATGGTTAGAGCACCGTCTTGTCAGAGCTTCTGCTGTTCACAATCCTCTTCCCCAGGTGTCAGTCAGGGACCCTGGCTGCCACCATTCGCAGGTAACTCAAGTCAACTGCTGGGTCATCTGCTTAGAAACTGTCCACTAGCAGCCAAGAGAGCTGATTTTTGTGTCTCTACAGACTTACACTACACTTCCGGTCAGTCAGACGCCTCTCTCACAGGAAGGGCATCTATTTGGAACACTGAAAAACCTGGGAGAAAAATTGATAAAGTTTAGGCTCCAGAGAGTGGCTAAGGTTTCAAACAAGTGGATTTAGAACTTCTTACTCACTAAGCAGAAGTATCCTATTAGCAGACAAGGAGTTATAGTGTTGATTCTGGGGTCTCACTGTTGTCTTTGCTGCAAGGCCTCACTGGTCTCTGAGTTCTGCAGGAGTCCCTGAATCTCATAAAGGTTTTAGTCTACTTGGTTTCAGCTGCTTACCTTAAAGAGCCTTGATAAAACTACCTACTGTACCCGCAAGGGGCAGGGCAGGGGAGGGCAGGCTGCGTATTCTCATTTGGAAAGGTATGCATATCACTCACAAAATTAACTCATTTCTCATCTGTAGCTAGAGGATCACAACGATCACCTTCGCTCATAGTGATTTATAGAAAAGACTAATTTGTTAGAAAGTTGCTATGGTATGAAGCTTACCCTGGTTAAGCTTCTCGACCTCTGCACTGCATCTGGCCATCAACACAGCATTGGCTTCCTTGGAATCCCTGGGCAGCTAAAGATGATGTGAGTCCTACTCCTTTTACATGGTTCAGAAAGAACAATGACATTCAAAATTTCAACCTAAAATGAGCTACACCACTACCACCAGGAAACAGAAGGGGGCAGCCTAAGAGTGTGCGAACAGTAACAGTCAGCAGGCACACTAGCACACCTTTTAAAGGTCCTGCCCTGACTGAATGCTTTCTTTGAAGTATAGGAAAAGAAAATGTGGCTCATTTTAGAACTAAATTTATTCTGGGGAAGCCTGTGACTCAGCCCATGGCTCAGAGAAAATTTTTTGAACGACCTAAGTCAACCTCTGAGAACAAGACGAAGACAAAAAAAAAAAAAAAAAAAAAAAAAAAAAAAGACTTCCACATCTGTGGCATTATTTTAATAGGATCATCAGGGTGACACAGAAACTGTCTGCAGTTAATGACTTGGGGTTTAGAGGAAGATGATAAAATTACGTCAAAGAGTAATCTGTCCATGCCAAACACGACTTTCGGAACATTTTATTAATGTACCCAAGCCTGAGAGATGGGTACTTCAGATTTCTTGAAGGTCTTCAGCAAAGCTAGCCTCTCCCTGGCATTTTAATAACTAGTTCTTAAGATTAAAGCAAACTGTCTTCTCATCTATGAGAGTTCTGAGATAAACAGGTAGATCATCCCCCCAAATTGCCATCAGATGAAGCAATAAATAAAAAAAGAGATTGGAAAGATAAAGTCAAAGAGAAGGAATGGTAAAAAGGTTGAAGGGTAGGTCGGGGGCGGGGAGTGGCAAGAAAAGTATGAGACTGGACAGCCATGATGGGAGGGAAGGTAGGAAAAGAAGAAGGGAGGGGGAGGGAGGGAGGGAGAGGGGAAGAGAAGAAGGAAGGGAAGGAAGGAAAGAAAGAGAGGAAGGGAGGGAATGACGGGGAGAAAGAGAAAGGAAGGAAGAAGAAAGAAAGAAAAAGATAAGACAAGAAAAGAAAATAAGGTAAAAAAGACAGACCCTCCCTCTGGGATTTCAGAAGGACCTTCACTAGTCTGAGTGACCAGGGTTTTTTATAAGTTTTTTCATGTACCTGGAGAGCAAACACAAATATCAGGCCACACAGTAGAATTAGACAACTCAGGAGGACATTTAGGAGGAAGTCAAGGGTGCAGTTTAGCGGAGCCATCAAAGCACATGTATTGACTTAGCAAACTATGAGTGGCCTTCTGTGAAAGGTTTTGCTTTCCCCAGCTGTTCCTAAGTTAATGAATATGGAATATTGACTCAGGAGTGTCCCCAAAGGTGGCCAGAAAACAATCTCATTTCAGATCTGTCAATATCCCAGTGCCCAGAGGATGGTGGGTGGGGCGGGGCACAGTCCACCCCTACTCTGCCTTTCTCCAGAACCTTAGGTCAGGGTGTGTGTGTGTGTGTGTGTGTGTGTGTGTGTGTGTGTGTGTGTGTGTGTTTTCACCAGATGACACTGGCCTGCATGTGAGATGGATCCCCAGGTTGAGCAGTCTCTGGATGGCTTTTCCTTCAACCTCTGCTCCCTTCTTTGTCCCTGTATTTCCTTTACACAGGAGCAAATCTGGGTTAAAATTTTGGAGATGGGTGGGTGGCCCCTTTTAGAATAACAAGACTGTTAGTTTTGGCATGGACATGATTATTCAGTTTTATTAGAGAGGTTGCTCTAGTCATAATTAAGGTTCTTAATGGTAGGTAAGGTCTTACTACCTCTCTGACTCAGGAAGTAAATGATTTGCTGTAGCTGTTTGTTTCAATCCTTGATTTAATTATATTAGTTAACTCTAGTCATTATTTTGGTGTGCTATTCAGTTGAATCGTGTATCCAAGTTATGATAATAAAGTTTTATATAATTCTGACTTCTATGCCCCTTACATTTTCTTCCTTTTCATAAGAAGTTGCTAACATTGTTCCCAGTCAACCCTACCCATCTCCTGTCTCTTTGTAGCGAGTATACACATTCTCTTTGGTGTGGGTTTGACATGACTCAGACATAATAAAGAGAATATGGCAAACTGGCAAGATGTCACTTTGATTAGTTTTCTAGAGATTCTAGTTTCTACGTTGTACACCCACTCATTTACAATGTCTCAGAGCTCTTGCTGTGGGAGAAATGAGCTGCCATGTCCCGCCATGTCTCCAGTCCCTATTGAGAGCTTGGCATGGCAAGGCGTTGATCCTATGTGACACTGATGATTGTCAGCTTGATGAGATTTAGAATCACTATGGAAACAACCTCTGAGCATGCTTGTAAGAAATGATTTAGGTTATCTTAATTAGGGTAGGAGACTCACCCTAAATATCTCTCTCTCTCTCCCTCCCTCCCTTCCTCCCCTTCCTCTTCCCTCTCTCCCTCTCCTTCCCTCCCTCCCTTCCTTTCTCCCTCCTCCCCTTCCTTACAGTTCCCATGCCTGCTTCCATTGCTCATCCACTGAGATGAGCTACGTCTTTTCTGCCTTCAAGGTCTCAGTCCCTGACCATTGCTCCTGCCCTGAGAAAACTTAACTCTCTTTAGTTGCTTCTTGGCTAGGTATTTAGCAGCAACAATCAGCCATGTGACAAATACTGTGACCAAAAGCCACTCAGCTCAGGGCGACATTGAAAGTAGAGGTTCCTCAATGATGGCTTAAGGTGATGACAGCCCAAATGACTTAAGGAGAACAGCCTCTTGAGGAGACACTGAGTCACAAGCCATGGCTCACAGAAATAAACATGAATATATGTTTCTTGTCTTAAGCTGCCATGTTCTAGGGGTGGCTTTTTATGGTATAGCGATGGGTAGTGCTTCACCAGCAGTGTTTAAGAATTCCATCTCTTGGGAAGCCTGGCAATAAGACACCAGGGTTCCTCTATCTATTGTGGGAAAGAGCTTTAGCAGTTAATTCACCTCACAGACTGGCTTCTCTTCATCCACACTCAGGGATAATAGAGCCCACAATTGGTCATTTAGTCTCAGCTGTGAAACTTGTAAGAGCACTTCTCAGTCTATGAACTGTTTTGTGAGTATACAATGTAGCTCGTTTTATTTCATTTCATGAAGGTGGACAGGAAATGTCTTTATAAATCTGAACAATTTAAATACATGTCTTATAAATAGAAACTTAGCATTGGCATAATTAAACATAAATCCATGTGCTCACCTAACTTTTTATTGAAGTAGGAACTTAAGTCCAAGTGTTATAGTTTGTTCAACTATCACCCCTCACAGAGCTCTACTCAGCACACTGTCCCTGGGAGAAAAAAAATTCACCTTACTACCATGTACTTGACCTCATCCTATTCATTACACTTAGCAGTAAAATCACTTATTATATTTGTTCCTTCTCTTCAGGATTTTTTTTTTATTTGAGACCAGGCATTTCTCAACCTCATTGACAATGATGGACTAGCATTAGTGGGAACTCCACACATTGGTAGCTGACTGATAACCAAACATGATGGGTTTCTGTCCAACACACCAGTAATTTTGGGGTCTAACAAGGGTCTGCTTGCATACAATGAGCAAAGGTTCTCTGCTCATTATATGTAACAGTTACAAAGAGCTGAAAGATGTCTCTAAAACTTCTTTTACAAGGGCACTGAACCTAGATGGGAAGAGTGCCACCTTTACTTACTCTGACTTCCCCAAATCCTACCTCCTAATACCTTAGAGGTTGGAGCTGCACCATATGACAGTTTCAGACACAGGGAATAGCTAATACATTTTCTGCCTTTATCGGCTTGCTAAGGATAGCTCCACAGATAAAACAGAAATGATATTTAAATTCAGTTTGGGGTCTTTCTTGTTTTATGATATTCAGGTTGATTGCATGGTACAGAGGCTCTGGAGAACAACTAATGGACACTTGTAAAAATTGTTGTAAAACTCTGGCCCCAGAAGCTTTTGAAAATTTAAAAAATAAAAGTCTTGAACTTGACTCCTTTCTAACTGTTAGCAATATCACTGGATTTTGTCTCTTCTGTTAGGGTTATGGGGACCGATCTCTTCCTGTGTCATGGTGGTAAACTTTTGTCTTGAAATAGAAGAGCTTTCTTTCTTTCTTTCTTTCTTTCTTTCTTTCTTTTTCCTTTCTACCCACCCTTGGGTGCCTAATCACACAATTCAAAAGCTTTCAACTAAGGAAATAAGAATCTAACTACAAAAATCCTCATTTTGGGTAGTATTAAATTTTTTTACTGGACTTGCATCTGTGTTTCTACTATAATATGTTCTCTGGTGTGTGTGTGTGTGTGTGTGTGTGTGTGTGTGTGTGTGTGTGTGTGTGTGTGTAATAGCATCTCTTGCATATATCAATACTCTTTGTAAAAAAGACCATACGACAGTTTTCTGTAACACCCTGATTGTGCTCACCCCAGGCTCTGAGAGAACAGCTTGCAGTTGTGTTACATAAACCACTTTTGAAAGGTGCTTTAAGAACCTCAGCTCTTCATCACTTCATCTTCAGGACTTTACTAAGCCTTTTGCCAAAACAAAGCAAAAAAAAAAAATCCAAACAAAACAAATAACTCCCCCCCAAAAAACTCATCTCACCATTTCCATTCACTATACCATCCAAACCAAACATCACATGATGAAAATTAATTTCCAGATTTCCTAAAGGGAGGCAGGAGGGAGATCTATTTTCCTTCTCAGCCCTTCTTCCCTCAGGCAAGATGCTGGAGAACCAAATAAAGACAATATGTTCCAAATTGTCAATCACATTAGTCTCCATGTGGGCTGTTTAAAACATGCAAATGTATCTGAAAAACATCTCATCTCACCAAGACTAATGAAAGTCCACAGCATCATCAATTGTAATAACAATCAGAGAGGAGAGAATGTGTTGGTAAATGAGGAGACACATTCACTGCCTTTCCTGTAGACAAACATTCTGTGTAGTAAGACCATGTTGATGGATTCTGCCTGGCTGTATGTACACCGGTAGCCCCCATGCACTCCTCCTTTCCACTCCCAGACAAATATTCCTGCAGGATCAACACATGCCCATGTTCCAAAACCATAAGTAACTGTCTTTAAGCCATGATGAAAGCCCCATCTCTTCACTCTGGAGATCAAGGATTCAGTGAACTCAAGCGTCGTTATTGATTCTGCTGCAAAGAATAGAGTTCCCTCCTTATCAGAGCAGGATGTTTCTGTATTTATTATTGTTGTATTTGTTATTTGAAGCTCTGTTTTGTGAATACAAAACTGGCTTCTAACTTACTATGTAGCTGTTGATGGCTTTGATTTCCTTCTCTTTTGACCTCTACCTCTTGAGTGCTGGGAGTGTAGACCTGTGCTATATGCCTGGAATCTACAGCCCCATTTCGGATTTTGTTTGTTTGTGTTTGTTTTTTATTTTCTGTATATAGCTGCACTGTATACACAGGCCATCCACTGTCACTCTGGGCAGCTTGGCCTTGAACTCAGGGTTTTTCTGTATCTGCCTCCCAAGATTACAGACATGTCCCACCGTTCTTATCTCACCTCAGCATTTATTATCCACCTTTTCAGATAATTATAAATTTTCTCTGATGATGAGTCTTTTATATGACTAATAAAAATTATGGTATTTCAAAGAAAGTCAAAGCCATACAGGAGGGTTTATCATCAATGAAAATGCTTAAGAACCAGAACCTGCTCCAGTATTACTGTTCTTTGAGTCAGTTTGTCTCTACAATTGTCACAGGCTTCCCTCAGTGGAAGGGAAATTCCCTCAATAAAAAGAGACCTGATGATAAATGCAACTGTCAACATTTATGGGGACAATATAATGCTATACAATATACTTGGTACTCAAAGTGTGTTTGCATATTTGACAGCTTCTGAAGATTGTGTAAAATTGTAGTGTTTATACAAATGTATTAAAAGCAGTCCAGAGTCCAGAGTTCTAAATGTCTTCCTTTGAATCACTGTGCAGTGGCTCAAATAAGACTAAGCATGAGTGAGAACGACAAAAAGATACTTGCAACTTTATGTAGTAATTGAAAAGTAAGACTGAGCTAAAAACCCAAATGCAAAAATTGACTTTCTTTAGCATGTGGCTATGGGTATCACTGGCAAGTTCTGAATTACCATTAAAACTTATTTTTGAAAGTCGCTGTTTTCGCTTAGAGATCATTTCCAATCAGTTTTTCCTATTTCACTGGCCATGAAGTTTTGGCTCCTAATTTTCAGTGGACTCTGTTCACGAGAGAGCGGTTTCCTCACGTCCTTGCCTACAGCTCAGTCTTCTGCACTTTCCTTTTCCTGCTGCTTGGTCCATTTTCCTGCTGTGATGGTGCTGATCCTCTCAGGGGAGCCTCAAATGCCATTTCCTTTAAATCCTGCTCTGATAAGGAGGGAACTCTATTCTGTAAAGACCCAGAAGCTTTCCTTTGCAGCAGCTGCTGTGCTGCTACTGAGACAGTGCCCAGAGCTTTAGAGTTTGGGGACAGAGAGCAGACTGAGGTCTCATCCAGCTGCTGTCTTTAGAGCAGCTGTGTGCACGGATGCTCTGAGATCATTAGGGAGATAGTGCTACCTCTATAAACCAGGCTTAAATAGAACCCTATTTATTTAACTGAGAGTAAACAGGAAAATAAGGGTTTATCTTGGTGCTTCTGATTGATGGAAAAATAAAGATTTAAGTTTTTTTCTATTTCTTTCCCAAAGTGAAAGTAACAATTACAAGCCTTTTGTGTTACTTAAATAAGGGAAATTTATTACTGTCCATTTTGGTCCCTCTGTTTAAAAGAAACAGGTTTCACATGGGAGGATGATGGCTATGTTTGCAGGGGTGCAGGCTGCTGGATGTCTATGTGTTTATATCTCTCTTTATTTCCATATTGTCTTTGCCCCATGAAATGGCTGTTAATTCTGTGATGTCCTTGTGAGACCAAGAAAGAAACTTGACAGCTGGTGCTTGGATGGTGTGGAACAACTACAGGCCCTGTCCCTGGTGCATCCTTTAATGCATTCAAGATTATTTCTGTAGAATTAGAAAGATGTTTTTCAGAGAAACATCGGCCAGTAATTCAAAAGTCGATCCAAATTCCTGTCTGAGCTCTTCCCTATAGTGGATGAAAAACCTGGCTCTGTAAATTTCTGCAGCAACAGGCCAAAGTTTAGGAGGATCCAGAATTAATCCAATCAAGCAACTGGCTTAGTGGTCATTATTCAAATAAGCAATGATGATTTAAACTAACCACAAGACACTTCTTGTGGCTTCAGCTCATATCTAATAAACTGATAGAATAAACTCAGACCACACAAATCCTTTGACGACTTACATCGGTATTTTCTTTGTATGGATTGATGTAGCATCAAACACTATGTTGATCAGAGTGCTGTATTTCTTGACATGTTTTATGTGCTTTAAACAATTTAGGCTGATGAAGACTCAAGATTACCATCTTGAGTCCAAAGTTTCTGGGACAATGAGTCTTTAACACTATTTTTCATCAGTCATTCACTTTAGTGCTGAGTTCTAAATGCCTTTTTTACTCATACCAGAGCCATTCTTCTTTCCTTCTAAGATCCAGTGTTTCTACTAAAGCAAAGAATAAAAGAAATACATTACTTCAAGCTTTTGTTGCTTAACAGCAAGCTTTATGAGCACATGAAGCCAACCTTGTAATAGTGGCCAGATTCTTTTATACCTAATTAAGAGAGTTTTCATGCTGCTGGTCAGGTATACTGGTCCACCCTGGCTGGGTAAATTGTGAAACCTAGTTGAACCTCCAGGGTAATTTCTAGCCACCAGTGAGCACAGAGCCATCAAGAGGATGAACATAGGTCTTCATCATCACTCTGTCAATAATGAGGAAGGCTCGTGGTTCCATTGTTCAGAAATAAATACCGGTGGGAATATAACAGTAAAGGCCAATAGTGTTCTTTCAAAGGTCTGCACAGGGGACAAGATGATTGTAAAAGAAGAGAAATTCTCAACTCTATAACCTAACTGCTTCTATTATGCAAAGGTTGAGCTGCTATCTTTAATTAGGCTGTCAAATTTCACTCCAAACTGGCACCACCCAGGAAGGAGAAAACAAAGCAAAACTAAACATCAGGCCAAAGTAAAACAAAGCAAAACTGATAATTGAGTCCTCATTCCAGGAGGTTATGATTTACTCAGAGTGATAAGACCAGACCATCAACTTTACTAAAAAGGAGTTCAAGATGCAGTGCAGGCTGAAACTGTGGGCCAAGACTTCTTGAGGTGTGTTTGAGGCAGAGTGAGGTATGGCAGAGTAATCTCTGCTCAGCCTTTGAGCTTTCTCCTTTCGTTCTCACTGTCCTGGGATTTTCTCTCAGTTCTGTGCCATACACAAAAATGCAATCAATATTTGTCTTGTAGGTCCTGTGTCTGCACCCAGCAATTCTGGCAGCTTTCTGCCTCCTGGCCTTTGTGTGCTCATGAGCCTCCATGATAGTTCAGGCAGCATTTTCTTCCTGGAAACAGAAGAGCTGTCACATGTCCTTGTAACACCTGCAAAATCTTTTTGTGTGCACATGGTCACCTTAGAAAACAGTTTCCTACACTCACATTCTAGTTGCGTCTCATTTTGTGATATTATATAGTTGCAGCTAGTGAAGTTACTCAACTAAAATATTAGTAGTTGTCATTAGAAAAACATCTTAATGTTACATATGTGCCGGGGTCTCAGTGGGAGAGGATGCACCTAATTCTGGAGAAACCTATTGTCCCAGAGGAGGGGGATGACTTGGGGCTGGTGGGAAAAGCTGTGTGAGGAGGGACAGGGAGGGTAGCAACATTTGGGATATACATACATAAAATGATTAATACAAACAGATAAAAATATCTTAATGATAATCATTTTAGATGCAAAGATAAATATTTTAAGAGAGTTATGTGTGTGGTTTAGAAGACAGCTATAATGACTGAGAAATTATGCTGCTATAAAACAAAGTGTTCTTAGTTGTTAAGATGGTTGCGTTTCAGTTGTCAGGTGTTAGTTCAACATGATTTAATAAGAACTGTATTACAGATTGTACCTTTCAGCATGAAACCCCAAACATACTGTATTAACAAACATTTATTGCATGTTGTCAAGAAATATGAACATTCACTGGCTTGTTCTACTTTCCAAGACAGTAAAGGCCTTGACTTTATTTGACTCATTTCCTGTACAATTATATAACATATATTAATAGCATACCTGTGAATTATAAACCCAGTCTGAGCACATGTCACAGGTTTGTGATGATTCTGCGTGTTAAATTTGTTCTATAGTCTAACCAGCTGGCAAAACACAAGGACCATGGTTGTCATGAGTAGAAGAGTATCTTCTGCCACTTACATGCATGTACGCCAATGCTCTATAAATCTTTACTCGTATCTTATTTGTGGCTAAACTCAAGTATTATTCGGCTATGAAACACCTTCTAATGTTGGATTGGTATAGCACTAAATGTTTACAAATTAAACTGCACAGGAGAACAAAAAGATTCTTGCATATAAAATACTTATAGGCAGGAATCATTAACATTTAGCACTTCTGCTTATGAGTAGTTAATCTTAAGCAAATTTGTTGAAGTATAAGGAATGAGTATATAATAGGGGTCAGAGGAAGCTGACCTAGAATCTGACCACAAACTAATGCCACACATTGGGGAAAGGGCTTCATAAAATATAGCCTCCCATGGGTTTATGAAGATAGCTCACTAATTTCCTAGTTGTGAGCTTATCTTGATGGATATGTGTACTTGAGTGTACTTACCTACATTTTACCAAAACTTCATGGAGAAATATCAAAGCTTATCATTTTTTCTTATTTCATTTTAATTGTAAATTTATTAACTATATCTGTATATAGTTGTGTGTTAGAAAGTGATGCCCATGGTTTATGAATTCAGTGTAGAATAATCTATTCAAGATAATAAACATTCATTACCTTAAATATTTACTTTTCTTGTACTACATATCATACATCATATGTCAAAATGATAACATAGATTTTATCCTGTCTACTTGGCTTTGCCTCTTTGACCAACACATCTACTTCCCACACCTTCTTTAGACTATGGCAACCACTATGTTTCTCTGACTCCTTAATTTCAATTCTTTTAGACTCAATGTATGAGTAATTGATGGATTTATCTGCTACTCCTGGATTTTTTAATGTACAGAATTATCTTCAATTTCATTCATTTTGTGGAAACCAAGGTAGTTTCTTTCTTTTAGAGACTGTGTAGTATCTTGTTGTAGGGGTGAGGAGTTTCTTTATTCCTCTGTTGGCAAGTACATGCCTTGAGTGTATGACTTAATCAGTGTGAAAACAGTATGGATTCTGTTTCATCACACTGACTTTCTGTTTTTAAGGGCAAGTATCTAGGAGAAGGGCTGTTGGGCAACATGGTAATTTTATCTTGAGTTGGTTGACCATCCATCTGGTTTTTCACAGTGGCTACAATTTTATATTTACATCTCTAGAAACTGTCCATCATAAGTCCTCTCTGCTCCACCTCACCAAATACTATGTCCTTTTTATTTAATAGCTGCAATTTTCAGGTAACATGATATCACTTTGTAGTTTGTGTTTCTTTCTCTCCCACTCTCTGTGTCTTTGTCTTTGCTTTAACAGGATTTCATGTAGCCCAGGCTGGCCTCAGTCTCACAATGCAGACAAGGTTGGTTCTGATGCTCTGATCATCCTGCCTCTGCCACCTTAGTACAGGGAAAGCAGCTTTGCCACCTCACCTGATTTCTTCTGTAATTTTTATTTAACTCTCTAGAAATTCATAATGTTTTTATATATAGCTTTGTTCTTGCAGTCATCGGGTAGTCAGGATCATTTGCTCCTCTACATAAAATGTTCCTGTCATATTCCAAGAATCCTTGAAAACATTTTATTTAATGCAAAGAAAAGTTGTCTGATGAGGTATGTTTCCAAGAGCAAGATTAGCATGGACGGCCCATGTAAGGCAAATGTGCTCACAATGGCCATGGAAAATAAGAGAGAGGTGCAAGAGTATTGAAGAAGACATTAATCTAAGGAAAGGCACAGTGAACTGCAGCAAGCAGATACAGCCTACAGGCCAGGGAATGTGGGAAGGCAGCTTAAATCAGAAAAGGAAATGAAATGAATCCTTCCCCAGAGTCTCTATGACAGGAACATAGCTTTGCCAGTACTTTTTGTTTTATTTTTTAAAGACCTGGGTTAGACTTCTGAAGATGATAAAATTGTGTTTCAAGATACTAGGTCCAGAGTTAACTTGTTACCATGACAATGGAATGTGAACGTTGTCTGCTGACATGGGGATGTAGACAGATTTGTTTCCCAACTTTAGAGAGAGACTACTCAAGACACAGATTATAGGTCTGACCCAAAGAGGCACTAAATATAAACTGGGGACACATGGGAAGCTAATGTACTATGACTTCCCAGAAGATTTACACCCTTTAGTGAGAGCAATGATGGTAGTTAATAGCTGCCCAAACTTAGGACTGTCACCTCAGTTCCCTAGCACACTACTGCAGACAACTTCACACGACTGGCAAAAAGGTTTGCTTTTGTCTGGAATTGCTTGTTCCAGAGGTTGTGGATGCCTCTGGCCATGGATGGAAGATTTTAGCACCCCTTCTGTGCTTCTTTGCTTACTTTGATTGCAAACACAGGAGCTCCACCCCAGATAGCCACCTTCAAACAATTCAGGAACAAAACACAAGAACACCAGAGACTCTCACCCTGATGCTACTGAGTCCCTCAGTCAATGTCACATGTCTTCTTGTATGAGACATGTCAACCCTTGTTTGTGTTCTCCATGATCACCTGCTCTACAGTTTTGAGTCACAGCGCTCCTATAGGGCAGACTGTCATTCCATCATTCCTTGTACCCCTCCTGTGACTCCTGCCAGTTCTTGGCTCACTTCCTTCCTCACTGAGGTCTGCAGGATCTTTTCCTCTTCCTGCCTTTCCAGAACCACCGAAGTCAATCAGAGACTTTCCTGTTCCATATTTCCCTTGTTGCTTCTGGTGTGCCTGCCTGCCTGGCAGAGTTGCCCACAGATGGGGAAGTTTCTTAAGCAGGACGATCCACTATGATGGTCAACAACCAAACAGAACCATTGTATATTTGTGGCTGATACAACATGGAACCAAACTTCAGCCTAACTTAATTTCACTTTAAATAACAATACATACAAGTGGCTTCCTTATTAGTGAGCAGAACACCAGACCATGAGTACTCCAAAGAAGACAGGTTTATTATCAGGTTCTGGGCCTCTAGTGCAGGGACAGGCACCAAGTATGCAGTACGTTATTTTAAATCACCCTTTATCACCCCACAGTGCTCATACCTGGAGCCACAATCTTTCTACCCACAAAAAATAGAGAGATGATATGCCTTAAAAAATACTTTGCAGAGTGTGGCCAGTGGAAAGGACAAGAAGCAGCAGGAACACATCAGCCCAGATGCCACTGCCCTCTGGGAGAGTCACTCGGCATGGTCATATGTTTTGGATTTTCAGGAACAGCTAAAGATTGGAATGTTTACAGGAAAACATCACGTGTTAAGTTCAGATCATGAATTTAAGAACAGAGGAACCACAAGTAGTACAGATAAAGGTACCTTGTCCAGATCTGTCTGTTAAAGAGCCACGACTTTGAGGCCAGCGAGGGGGGACCATACAACAAACCGTGAACTCCCTCCCTGTGGAGGGGACCTGTAGGAGTAGCAGCTGGCCTGGTGCTCCCTGATGTGCTCCTACACTCTGCCCTTAAGCCTTTTTCCACCTTCCGCATGTTCCAGATGCCTCTCCAGACCTCCCAGCCTAACTGCCTAGTTTGGACAGCGCACAGCTCAGATGTCTCTTCCATAAGCCCTTCTCTTGAATTAGCACTAATTAAATGACTGATGTAGCCCTCTGCACAGGAAGCTGCTGCTGCATTTCACGTAGGCACTGTCTAGCTCACTTTAGTGACACCACGTTTCCAGGATCTGTGAATGCAGCAGGATAACCAACTGTGCAGCTGGACTCTCCTCACTTTCTGACACTTGTCCCCGGGATTAAAGAAAGTGGAGCGCCCAGGCCGCTCCTGTCTGTGCAAAGGAAGAGCAATGGCAGAAGTCACTCCTGACTCGTGATGCGTGTAGGGACCATCTGTACCTGCTTAGTGTACTCTGCATAGCAAGTGTCCTCACCGTCCTGCTTATTCAGGAATATGTCATGCAGAGGTGGATGGGACAATGCTGCTGCAGTTCAATGGTTACTCTCAGGGAGACATGGCTGGAGGAAGGCGTCCAGCAGATGCTGTTTGGTGGCTGTCGTGGTTGTTGGCTCATTCTGCATGCTGTCATTTCAATGACACACTTCTAGACTCTGAAGGTGCACATTCTGCCATGTCTGATGCTTGGGAAGATGATCTTCCTCTCCCACTGGCTTCTCCATGCTTTCCAAGGTGGAATCCGCATGTACAAAATAGTGTATGTTTTCAGCCAGACTGTCCAGCTAACCTAATACCCAACTTTGGTAGGAAATGGATGCTTAAAGTAGCAAATAGGAGAGAATTCTGATTATTCATAAAGATACCTCTCACTGTGATGTTGTGATTCTTGTCATGGATTTTATTTTCAAACGGAAAGCGCAGAGACACAAACAGGTCAGGTAGTCTGCCTAGTCATATGGTTAGTACAGGAGAGATTTAAACTTGGATCAGTTAAAAGTTGAAGCTCAATCCCACTAAAACCCTCCAGATGAGCAGAATTCTTGTGCCATAGATTTTGCCCATAGGAACGTAAAGCAGTGTCTGTTGTAGTCTTGCATGGCATCTCATCTCTGTATCTAAGCATACAGAGGCTGAGGCAGGAGGGATGACATGAGCTCAAAGACAAGCTAGAGTACACAGTGAGCACCAGGCTAGCGAGTCCTCCATATCAACAGAAAACAGAAAAGGGATTCTACTGAAGTTCAGCTTTGGGAGCCAATGAGTTTATTGATATTACTTTTATTTGGTTTTGTTTTTTTAAGACTTATATATTTATTTGCTGTATATGAGTATACTGTAGCAGTTTTTAGACACACCAGACAGAGGCATTTGATCCCATTACAGTTGGTTGTGGGCCACCATGTGGTTGCTGGGAATTGAACTCAGAAGAGCAGTCATTGATCATAACTGTTGATCTATCTCTCCAGCTCCACATGGCATTTTTGTAAATTTTTTTATCATGTTGCACACCTATAACTTTATTATTGGACCTGACCTAGAATGAATGTTTTTCCTTGATTACAAATTTGTCCAAAGCCTATTTCTCTTTTTAGTGTAATTTATGAAAGCTCATATTTCTTATTATGCAACATTTATTTACTGTTTTATGAGGTGGGGGCATATTCTATTATTTATTTATGTTTTTAGGATGGATCTCATAGGCAGCCATATCACTGGGAAGTTCTCCAGATGACTTTAAGACAGAGACACTACTGAAGTCCTGCCCCAGTCACCTGTTTCACTCTTACACAGTCTCAGGGAAGCACAGGGTCTCGTGAGGGTCTTTCAAAGGCCCTGAATGGTATTGTGAGTTCTCTGAGTCCTCTCCTTCCCCTTATGAGGGAATCCTAAAGGTACTATCTCAGGATCACTGCTGCTTGCATCAAGGCAGCAAAGATCATAGCCAACCCAGAGGAAACAGTTACATTGTACCCTTCCATTCCAGGGTAGAGAGAATTTCCAGGGCACATTTTGTCACTTCACCTCCTAGCTCCTGCATCCTACCTATCTAAAGATGTAGGACCATAGATCACTTGCTGTGTTAGGACAAGGGCCTTGAGGCACCCTGGCCATGTCTGAAAGCATAGCCATTGGGATAACAGCTGATACAGACCCAAGGAACAATCAGCCCAGAAACCAGACTCTAAAGATGCGACAGAGTAAGAGAACAGAGGATCTGGGTTTCCTCTGTATGACATGGATGTCATATTTTAGAGATCCTCACTGACTCTTGTCTCTTCTTGGGCTTTGAGAAGCTTTGAGAATCCAGAATGATGTTTCAGGCCCAGGATAGGGCAGTCTATTCCTATGTAAGACTTTTGGAGAACAGCAGTCATGATATTGAGACCACGACTCCTAACAATTCTTAAGCAAAGTAAAAAGTCATAACAATTTCTTGTTTTAAACGTCATCTTGGAAAATGAATTGAAATAAAAGCATAAGTACCATTTTGAACTGCAGTGTCCCATAACAGCATGAGTCCTCCCTCATTCTCAGTTCACTTTTCAGAACCTGGGATAGGGTCTTATCACGCAACCCAGTCTAACCTCTAATTCATGATCCTCCTGCCTCGGTCTTGTGAGTGACATACTATCATGCCCTTTTATCTTTCAAAAGTTTTTGTCACTTGAAATATAACAAGAATTCAAGATGGTAAATAAAAAGCTTCCAGCAATAAACAATTTGTAAACATTAAATTATGGGACATTCTGAGTAGCATGGTAAACTACTGTGCCCAGGACATGACCATTCTCTATCCGGAGGTTCGACTCTGCACATGCTGCCTGCCCACTGGTTTCTTCATTAGATCTGTTCTCATCACGTACATGTTTGTACTCAACTAACTTGGCTTTTCTCAACAATGCTACCAAAACTCAAGGGAGGTGATGGCGGTAATCTGAACAGCTCACAGTGAAGCTGTGAGTAGCTCAGTCAGTGGTAATGTAGGAAGATAATAAAGAAGTATTTCATAAGAAAAAGATGGAATTTGATAACATCTCTTCTCATTACATTTTATTATACATCTTAATGTGCCAAAATCGTGAATTAAATATTGTCATATGTATGTGCGTATAGAAAAGTAAAACTACAAAGCATAGAGTTTGATACTACCGAGGGTTTCAGCATCCACTGAAGGTCTTGAATTATATGCCACTAAATAAAGGCAGATCTCATTTTTCTTTCTATTTCTGTGATAAACACCACGACCAAAGGCAACTCATGGATGAAAGGCTTTATTTTGGCTTACAACTTGCAAGTCCATCTTTCAGAGGAGTTGGAGCAAATAAATCTAGATTGTAAGGTAGTTGTAGAGGTATCAAATAGGAAACAAAAGATATACAGGAATGTTAGCTACTCACTTACTCCTGTGGTTTGCTCAGACTGCTTCTTTATACAACTCAGGGCCCAGGAGACACTTGGTAGTGAAAGCAATGCAGTTTATTTTTCTATGTTGTAGAGTTGAGAATCCACTAAGAGAAAAGACAAAAATATCTACAGACTAATTTGGCCATTCCTAAGTGAATTTCCTTACCTCTGGGATTTCTCATTGGCTGAGGTACAATTTTTCTGTTTACTTGGGGTGTAGTCCTTACTCCAACCCTGCCATGTTACTGGGGCTTTCATAATAAATGTGCTTAGTCCTGTCATAAGTTGTATGTCATTGTTTCAACCCTAACACAAACTAAACCCAAGCAAGGAGATGCCAGCCACTGACTAGAAAATGGGAACTTAGTGTCTCCAGCATATCTGTGGTACTGAGGAACTCAGACTGCATGCCACACTGAAATGGTTTATTTCATGATTTATTTTTTACAATATACACTGTGGATATGCAACTGGGAAAAGGATACACTGAACCCTTTGATAATGGTATTTCTTACAACTACATATAAATTTATAATTATTTTAAAATTCAAAGTTCCAAAAACTTCTTAAAGTATATATAACTGTTCCTCATCAACGCTGAAATAAAATTTCATATTAGTGGCTTTTGCATTTTTTATTTTTAATTGTACTACCAAACTAAATGAATATGAACAGAGTCAAAGTCCACTTAAAGAATTTGGTCATTTTCTGGTAAATCACTCACGTGCAGTCTTCTAATTCCAACACTGTATTTTTGTACACAGAATTCTCTTCTCATGTTGTTAAGTCTCCAACCCAAAAGTTGAGCCTTTGGGAAGCAACCGAAGACCCTGCTTAGAAGTCCAAGTGCTATTTAAAGTTCTTCCTTGAGAGATGCAGGAGGTGGCCACAGTCTTCCCCCTGGTGATATTAGGAAGTTGTTATCCAGGAACTTGAGTACACAAACTTACAAAATGACCCGAATTTCAAATTCTTGATCAGTATGAGGTGAATTTCCATATAGTATTCTGTAGTAAGCTTTCTTGGTCAGTCAACAGTAGTGTAAACAATATTAACTTATCCCAAAATGTTGTCTAACTCTGTTCTTGGAGAAAAAAAGGCATGTTCAAGCTCATTTTCAAATCAGAAATATGTGCATTCTTAGAGAAACGCCCAGTTCCTGTCCATTGGGACAGTGCCCTACTCTCTACGACAAACTTATATTGTATGAGTCTGTTTCCTTTGAAGAGAACTAGAGCTTGAAGCGTATAGAGACCAAACAGAACCTATACAATTCCTATTTTATGAATTTTAAAATCTGACAGTCTGTGGGAGTAGTGAGTTATCTGAACTTGTCCTTTAGATGGAGAAAACCAACCTGGAGACTTATGGTGAAGGCTTTTCCATGAGCCAACAGAAGCAAAGAAAGGCAGCCTAAAGGTGGGAGAGGGGAGAGAAATATGTGAGACAAAAGAGAAGAGAAGAGATAAGTAAACAGGACAGGGGGAAACAGAGTAAAGGATTCAGAAGGTCGAAGTCAGGGGGAAAAGAAAAACACATTTTTTTTTGTTTCTAATTATGAACTCAGGGAGTCTGTGTGCTTTGTGTTTGGCTATGCACATCTGGCAGAGCCCCTGAGAGGTCAGGAAAATCTTGGATAAACACAGGCAGACAGGCAGACAGATAGATAGATAACCTGACAGACAGGCATGCAGATACTGAGAAATTGAAAAATGTGTGAGTTTTACATTTTTTGTCTCAATGTGTTTGAGAGGACAGTTGCTTTGGGGCTCAGTGGATATCATGTTGCTCTTCCTCTATTCCCCCTTCTTACAACTGGGGAAGCTTTTGTTTGTTATTTATTGCAGCTAAGATTTAAACTAGAAACAGCTTGACCTTTAAAAAAGCAGTGTGTTTAGAAACCAAAAGCAATCAAGGGTCTAAGTTGGAGAACAACACACCGTGATTTCAACATGTTTGGAGACTCAAAGCCTCTCCAGATCCAGTCAGCCAACACTTGTGTGAGTTCCTATAATCTCAATCAAAGGAAATTTAACATGGCTCTGTGACAGGGACACTGAGATCAAATCCTTTTGCTATAATCATATGATAGGCGGGAGAAGCTAACATTAGGTTTAAAGGATGTAGAGATTTGTCAGAAGTCATGGACTTGGTTCACATACTAGTGACCAGAAGTGGCAGTTTATCTTGACTGCCAGTTTGACTGGATTACTGAGTAATAAAACATTCCATGTGTGTGTGTGTGTGTGTGTGTGTGTGTGTGTGTGTGTGTGTGTGTGAGTGAAGATATTTCTAAATGACAAATGCATCTAGATCCTGATAGGCTGATCCCCTGGCCAGATTTTAACATGATGACATCATTGGAAGGTGATGAGAGAGGGGGGTTATGCCCATGGAAGTAGACCATTGAGACTTTATTTGTGAGGTGAGCTTTTACTCCAGCTCCTGCACTTCTCCTTCTGGTCAGCATAGTGGCTTTGCTTGGCCAAGTTGGACTATAAAGTGAACTGAAAAAGCCCTCCTTTCTTAAGTGGTCACAGTAAGGAGAAAAGCAACCAAGCCAATGGGTTTGGTAGCCCCTGCCAAATGGCCTTTGAAAGGCAAGTTTGTGGGAACAAAGAAGTGGGACCCAGTCAGCTGGGATTAGATGGTACTGGCAGACATGTCACCTGGCCACACAGCATGCTGTTTGTCACTTCTATGCTCCAGTATGCATGAGGGCATCTTGTACCATTCTGCATCATTCAGTCTGTGCCTACCTCTCCCTCTCCTCTCTCTCTAGTATCATTATCGTACCTCTCAAAATGCTCTGTACTTTCTAAGTTTCTACAGAAACTCGGGATCCTCTGGTAAGCTCAGCACACCAGGGATAACTCTGCACATTTTTCATTGCTTCGATTGCTTTGCCCTTGGTGACTAATGCACAATTCTATTCATCGGAAGCAGACATATAAGCAAAACTGAACGATAAAAATAATTATGCTGCAGGAAGTTGAGCTGGTCAGAAAGAGGATGTTTGTTATTCTAGGAGCTTTCCAACTAGACATAATTGTCTCTAGGTTTGTTCTTCCAGTGTGAACTACAAAAAGAACCCATGCCAAGAAAAGGCAGTGCTCAAATGAGTTTGCAATAAAACCTGGAGAAACAAAAGTTACAGATTACAATGTTCTAGTCAATAAAATGTTCTTCCGGGTTCTACAGAAAGAAAGTGAGCTGGAGAGTTAACCAATTTCCCAGCAAATGACTGAAAATTATTGTGTTCTCTGAGAAATTGCCAATCATCCCACAGGCATGTGCTGTATAACTTCAGTTCCAAATACTGGTTAATTTGGCTATGGAAAGATCAAAAGTCTGAGCAACTTGGCTGGAATAGTATAGAGTTTTATTTAGCAAGCATATTCAACTCATTTCTGGCTTTAAGTAAGAGGGGCTTGAGGTATGTTTCTTAGAATGGATCAGCCCATCCTTGTATATTTGAGGTCTTGGATTGAAGAGGCAGCAGAGTTTTGGTTTAGGGACCAGCCAGAGATTGATTTGGAATTCTGTTCGATATCTTATGGCATTATTGAGCATTTGATCTCAGGTTTTTTTTTAAGACAAAAAAGAAAACAATCTTCCTTTGCAGTATTGCTGCTCATCTGTCAAAACAGTGTTCACACAACACCCAGCATCTCACACACAGTGGCCATGCACAGAGTAAAATTATCAAGACGTTGACCGACTAATCTGTGTTGTTTGAAGGGAGTTTATCCTCCTTCGGTCTTTTCCTGGATCAGTTATTTGAAGTCACTGCCTAGCCAGCTAATGGGGAAGTTTGGAAGCTTCACATCCAAACGGAGATTCAGTTTCCAGAACACAATCCTTTCAGTCTTCTGCTTACATGTCTTGGGGTAAATTAACCTTGCAATCTCTGCCTCATTTGTCAAATAAAATAGTTTCTACTGAAGAGAATCATTATAAGGGTAGTTTATTGAATTTTCGTTTAAAGTAATGTTTTCAAACTTTGACATATTAAAAAACATCTTGTATGTGATATATGTGCATGTGTGTGTGTGTGTGTGTGTGTGTGTTCACATGAACACAGCATTCTTGTGGCGTTCAGAGGATAATCTCAGCTAT
This sequence comes from Micromys minutus, assembly GCF_963924665.1. Taxonomy (NCBI): domain Eukaryota; kingdom Metazoa; phylum Chordata; class Mammalia; order Rodentia; family Muridae; genus Micromys; species Micromys minutus. The sequence continues at coordinate 5,095,078 of NC_137981.1, read as the reverse complement.
TAGTCTCCAGCTTCCATCTTGCTTGCAACAGTCCTCTTGTTCTGCTGAGTATGCTAGTGCTCTAGGATGCTCTGGGGATTCTCCTGTACCTGTCTCCCACCTTCCTGCAGTGAGCACTGAATTGCAGACTTGCATTACTTGGTCTGGCCTTACAAGGGATTTATTTAGGAGTTCAAATTCAGGTACCGAGTTGGCATGCCAAGCACTTCACTGGTAAACCATATTCTCAGCTCAGACACATTTGTTTTAAAAGATATTTTGTGTGCTTATAAATGAAAAGCCTAATCACTAAAAAGAGACATGAAACAGAACCTAACCATAGCTATGGAGGCTGTACAAACAGCATTCCCTGCTGAAGCCCTGAAATTAGAGCTTTGCACTCTGACTATCCCTAGGGAGGTCCTCGAGTACAGGAGGGCTAAATGCAATCAGCTCTGAGCTCAGGCCTTCTCCTTAGAAGAGGAACAGTGCTGCACACCAAGGCTGTTAGGTACATGTGATTCCTAAAAATTATTTTCTTAGAGAAACCAGCTCCTAGTCTCAGGGACGCCAGACTCCTAGACTGGGCTCCTAGACTGGTGGAGACAAGGTAGCATCAAGGTGTCTCTCTGGTTAGCAACACCAGGGAATCCTGACAGTTCCATCTTTCTCTGTGGCACTGACCATTTTTGTTTGTGTTTACCTGAGTGAGTAATCTCCTCGCCTCAGACATGGTGTTCGTGACAGGCACGTACAGAAAGATGGCTTTATCCCCTCGATCTCAGTGGGCTTCTCAGCAACATTCACTTTCTCTTAGACTTGTAGGAGACAAGGCAATCATTGTTGACAGTGGACTCCTGTCAGTTGGAACAGAGACTGTGGGACCCTCTTGGGATTCTGACTGGCCAGCCGGGCAAGTTTAATATGGAGAAAGGCTGAAGATTTCTAACATGGAAGGATAAGGTCTTAGTGAATTAACCTACACTAGAAGCAAATGTCATTTTGTCATTTTCACATTGTTGAACCCTTCAAAACACTTTAAAAATAAATCCTGTGATTGATTAAAAATGTATGGAATGCTTACTTAGACAGGTTGTAAAATCAGTGTTTCTAACTTCATTGTAAGAAACCAATGCAAATTATAAAACTGAGTCACAGCCAAATTCAATATTATAATTTTTAGTTTATTCCAAACATCTGCCAAAGCACCATTATTTCTGTGTGAGTGTCACTTTGCTCTTGTGCATATCACAATCTAAAGAAACTCTTCTTAAGACACCATTTTATCAAAGCACCTTTTACTCTGGCAGAAAATGCAGGTTTGATTCTTGGAACCCACATTGTATCTCATGATAATGTTATTCCAGTTTCAGGGGAATCTGATATCACCCCATGCCAAGTCCTACATGCTGTGTGGAAGGAACAATGTGATATATGGTTTCCACCCTGGAACAAAGACATCAGGGCATAGGTATCCATAAGTTTTGACAGTTGCTGTTTGTGAGGCTTGTATACACACACACACACACACACACACACACACACACACGCTTCATGCTCCTCCTTTGGGAAATATTTTCTCTGCCATGACTATTAAAGAAACTCTGAAAACATGAGTTTAAAAATATGTAGCTTCTCAACTATGCAAAATATATAAATGCAATGTCAATTGTATGAGGAGCTTCACGATCCTAGAGGAACAGAGGCTGCTGCACTATGAGCCAGCTTGTCTGACAGATACAAAGGCAGCAAGATTCCTGAGTTCTAGGTCAGCCTCGAACAGAGGGAGATCAGGCCTAGGCAACAGGAATGGTGATCTCAGTGTGAGATCCCACCCAGCTAGCTTATTGCCCATACTGACAGAGGCAGGCTGATCTCTGAATTTTTTTGCAATGTACTTGCTGACTCTAGAAATCAAGGGGCTGGGGTAATGAGATGCTGATTCATGGGATGATCAAAAGGGAAATGTAAATGGACATAAATGTAAATTGCATAGATGTAAATAAAAGAGTGAGCTTTTGATCTGCAAGAGATTAGCTATCTAGAGTTTTTTTTTTTTTTTTTTTTTTTCCAGAAGTGCAAGAGAGATAGAGAAAGATCTGTCTCTAGGGGGAGGGCTTTCTGGAAAGCTGTCTTAAGCAGAACACAGGCCACTAGCTTATATTTCATGATTTGACTTAAAGTCTTTCTTTCCATGCTCCCCAAAACATCCCTTCTCTCAGGAACTCATCTCCAAGCAGAGGCTGGTCCTTGGTTGGCAACCTTATGACTTCCTTGGGTACCAAGAATAGATACATACATAGATTACAGGCACAATACTCGTACACATAAAATAAAGTAAGTTTGAAAAAGTAAAAGCTTCTCACCTATTCCTATTTATATTAATGGCCATCACAAAGAAGATACAGTGTTACATGTAGGCACTAAGCTTGAGTCACTTGAAAGCCTAGAACCTCTCCATCAGTAAATGCTCTTCATCTCTAGTTGGCAGTGATCAGAGGTGGGTACTGATGAGATTCCTCATAGAGACAGATTTACTTGGGACCAGGGTGCTTAGAACAAGAATAAAAGAAAATATTTAGTAGAGAGCAGGAACTAAAACACCCCTGAATTTGTATATCTGCAGTTTTGTAAACTGTAAGCCAAAGGGAAATTTTGCCTGCACTACCCTCCACATCCTCTGGAACACATGCAAACTCACGACGAACCTGTGTCAATGTGCCCACTGCCATTACAATGGCAGTTGAGTGGCTAAGGCAAGGACTCCTTACTCTAAAGAGCCTGAAATATTTAATATTTGTATTAGTACTGAAAAAAGTTCAGCAACTTTCTCTGGCAGGCTTGGGAATGAGAGTATTTTCAGAATTTCCAGGATGAGTTAAGTGTTCACTCACCATTTTCAAACAGTGGATGTCTCACTTAAGTATGGAAAGATTGAAGAGAGAAGCTAACTGAACTTGGGTGAGACTCTCAGACACTTTCTGCAGGGAGCTAAGCTTCTTCATATCCTCCCTCACTACTCAGATATCACCTAATGGGTAGGGTGCTGATTCTGAAGCAAGCCCAAGGAACTCTTACTGAAAAAATGAAGAAGAGGTACCAGATTGGCAAAGTCATTCTGTTACCATGGCAACATGGTAATATCTGGCAGCAATGTAGTTCTAAAGTCCCAGTGAACAATGCTGACCTGTGATACATGGTATGCAAGTCTCCACAAGACAGCCCTGTGGTAATTCAGACTTGTGCTTCAGAAAAATTGAAATACACACATGGTTATTATAGTTATGGGATCTCCAGGTGCTGATTAATAAAAAAATAAAACACAAATTTAAATTCTAGAGGATTTGCCTAGTTTTCTCTTTAATTCCTAGATATTTAGAGATCAACTGACAGTGAACAGTGCTTTGAGGAAGCCTCTCACTGCAAGAAAACAGTGAAGTACCTCTGATTTCATTTCCCAGACCTGCTCTCAGTGGCTGTCTTACAAAGATGCATGGGGAGGCACGGGGTCACAGATGGAGGAGATGTTAAAGACTTTGAGAATAGTTGAGTGTCTCGTTTTATTAAAAGAATATGAGTGGAAAATCACTAGATAAAAATAAGGTCTGATTAAGCATTCAAGTAACTGGGCTAAGGATCTATCTTCATAGTATAGTACCTACTTCTATGATGAGGCGTTGTGTTCAAATCTAGCATCATGGAACCCAACCCTAAATTCAAATGGTTCTCAACAGCATTCTTTGCCTGTCTCTGAATGTAACATACAACAGATTTTAAAGAGCTATCTGCCTGTGTATCATTTCTTCCTGCAGCCTACAAAGACTGGCTCCTCTTTCTCATCCTTACTTTTTGATGGGTAATGTCACCATGGTCACCTGGCAAAGTTGGAAAACACAATCTCTGATGCTTTAGGGGAAAATATTGTCATTAAGATGCTACTGTCTTCTTGAGTTCTCAAGTACAGATCACTGGAGGAAATTTTCAAAACCTTTATACAGACTGTCTATGTCCTACCAGGTCAGCCTTGCTCCCATCACCATGACAACCCACTTCCACTTTATTCCGAGGTAGATTTAACCTGGTTTTTACCTGATGCTTTTGTCTTCCTCCTTATAGCTCCTGCCACTCCAGGATGTGCTGTTGCAAATTGAATCCAAACTTCTGACTCTATGTAATGTTAGTAATGACAATCATAGCTACAGTTTCTTAGCACAGTTATCAAGCACTGTATTTAGATGGCATCGGTTCACTTCCCTGGTACGATGTACTTAGCACTGTTTTACAAATGGGGAAATTAAGGCCAAGAGATATTACAGGACAAGGCCAAAAGCACAGTACTTGTAAATGCTGCTACTCAGTCTCACACTGTCAGGGACTCCTATGGCAGCTCTCTCAAGGACAAAGCATGGTCCTCCAGTTCTCAGCTTTATCAAATAAAGGGCAACCCCAGTGTTAACTTGGGACAGAACGAAGTTTAACTATGGAAAGCTAGAAAGTGTTTTAACTCAAATTGATTTTCCTCAATTCAATTATAAAATAAGGTTAGGAAGAGAAATGTGGATGGCCACCAGAAGGCAGCAACAGAAAAAATGCAGAACTTTACTCAATAAGCCAAGTAGGCAATCCAAATCATCTGACATTGGCACTGTTTGCCTTCAAACTGTATGTCTGGTAGAACCTAACCATGACCTTTCCAAGCCACTACGCTGAGCACTTTTAATGCAGTTCTTGGGGGAAAGGAAGAAAGAAGAGGAGGATGGAAAGGGGAGAAGGGAAGAGGAAATACTACCATTTGCCATAGTCATAGGTTGTGCAACCAGGATTTCTCTGGAAAGTGTGCCCTCTCCTCTGGAATATAGAATTAGCAACTTAGGTAGAGCAGTGCTGGAGAGAACCCAGAGGGTGGACTATGACCTCCCATCAATCACAAACTGGCTGTGCAGCAGAGGCTCACGTGGATGGCCCTCATGTGGTCTATCAGAGACAGTGGCACTAGGCTTGGCTAAGCAGTACTTTGCTGTTTCTCTGGTCCATACTTAGATCATCTAGCTAGCTGTACTCTCAATAGCACCATTCAGAGATCAGTGATAGAATTCCACGAGGCTGCCCTTACTGACCTATTCTGGCCCCCTGACTTGAAAATGGGACACTCACCCTCTTAGCTGTTCAAGGCAGAGATTTTGGGATTTCTGCCTCTCTTTCCCAATTGTAAATTCTTCTGTGAAGAAATTGAATGGGCTCAACTTCCAAGTGATGTCTGGATTCAGTTTAAGCCCGGCTGCTTCTGATGTTGATTGTCCTCTGAGCCATTGACCTTACTGTCTGGTACCACTGCATCAGACCTCACTCTCCATTCTGTTGCTGTTGTTGCGGTCGTGGTCATCTTTGGTGTCATCATCTGTGGCAGTGCTGTGGAGCATATGCATATGGAGGCCCAAAGGACAGCCATGGAGTTTGTTACTTAAGCCATGTTGTCACCTTGGGTTTTTTGTGTTGTTATTTTATTTGTTTTTTGAGACTAAGTGTCTTATTGACTTGCACCTAAATAGGCTGGGCTAGCTGGCCAAGGGTCCCACTGATCCATCTGTGTTTCCCAGGGCTGAGATCACAAACATAGGCTACCATGTCTGTAGCCCTGAACTGGAACTCACTATGTAGACCTTATTAGACTCAAACTCATAGAGATTTGCCTTGTTGCTCTCTGCTCAGGACCTTTTGCATGCCTGTTGCTTTGTTGGTCTCATTCCATCCTACCCCACAGACTTAGTTCATGGAATAGGACGGGTCTCCAAGTCAGCACTCCCTGTTTCTCTCATAGATACCGTTTTTCTCTTTTCCTTCCACTTGCACACCATCAGTTGTTCAGAATTTATTTTCCTCCTGGAAGGTGATAGTGGTCATCTGTCTTGTTCACCACTAATTTCCAGCTCTCAGCAGAGGGCCTAATATACACAAGGCACTCAATAAATATTAAATGACTACATGAATGAATGTCTAGACCCACCTTTGATTCTTTATGGTTTCTGCTGTCTCGTTTATTGTTTTGTCAATGGCTTTCCTCCCATCTGCTTAGAGATTTATAGTTTGGGGGATGCTTTCATTGTCTTTCTCCCATCTGTGAGAGAGCAGAGTGACTAAGCTGCTTTCTTTTATGTAACTGAAGAGCACAAGGTTCAGGGAACTCAAAACACTCCCCCAAGGCTTGACTGCAGGAGTGGCAGGACTGAAGCTGGGTCCACAGTGTCACAGAAGGTATCTAGTGTTCTCAGGCCTCAGTGGACACTTTGACCCTTCTAAGTGGCTGCTATTCTTCAAGACCTACGTTGGAATATGATAATATGGTATTCAAATAAAGAGACAAAAATGAGTGTCTTCTGGTTAAACTGTTCCTACTTGCATTTTTTAAAATCAGATAATAGGCAACTAAGTCTTATGTCTTCATTCTGCTCTAAAGCGAAGATTAGGAGGAAATCCTGTAGCTGGAGCTTCATCATTAGACACTGTTTTAGGCTTTATGAAGATTTATTATAAGTGAAGTATTATAGTGGGTAATAAAGCTAGCTTCACTGATTATGGCAATGATGGGGAGTAATTCAAAAGCCACGGCTGCCATTAATTTTAATTAGTGTAGCGCGCACGTCTAAAATGCAGGTCTATCTACTTATTATTCTGCTCCATGTTCTCTTAAACACAAGTATGTGAAAGGTTGTCCCAAGGGATGATGGCTATGTATACTAGATAATTTTAAACTTGACATGATTTGGGTTAAAAAGAGGCAGCGGTCTCAGCCAATTGGGTGACTGCTGCCGAGATGTTTCTGCTGTCAGGGAAGCTCTCTCGGACCTTCTTTCTCTATTAGTATCTTTGTTCATTCATTGTTTTGATTTCAGCCAATGTCTTGATAAGTAGCCTCGACTAGACTTGAATTTGAGATATTCTTGGCTCTGTCTCCTCACACTGGGTATTTAGTGTGGGCTCTCAAGCTTTCTATACAAGCAACTCATAGTTTGTAGATCATATATAAGCATCATATGTGATTATGGTTATTCATATGTCCATATTGATTCATCATACCATTTTATCTTTTGAAACAAAATGCACAATAATGTGTCTCCAAATCCCATCTTGATTTACTTGGTAATAATCTAATAAAAATCCATTTGATTTCAATGCAACAATTTATTAATTAGCTATCCAAATGATTGATTTATCAAATGTAAATTGTTTGAAAAGGCAGATGCCAACAATTTTCTACCATCTTTGGGAGCATCTGTCAATACTCCCGACAAGAGGTTGAGCCCAGTTAGCTGGTCAATAGAATGTGACACTGGCGACATGGTATGTACTGTACACTCGTCCTAGGTCATGTTTCTGTCCTCTTGGGATCTAATTCTCACGTAAAGCATCTGTTGATGCTTAGGGAGAAGGAACCTCAGACAGACAGACAGACAGATAGACAGACAGAGTCACATGTCTAACTCAGCTTTCCCCCATCTCAGCATGTTAGTAATGTACCTGACACACCACTGGTACCATCCTAACTGATCTAGCTTTAGCTAAAACCTTTACACAGTGCAACCATAACTGTGACTTCAGACAGAGGCACCCCGAGGCATTGCAAGCTACACCTGCTCTTTGTGCCCAGGTATCCCAGTCACAAGAGAATAACTGACATGGGGTTTTCTGTTTCCTTGTTTGGTTTCCTTCATGCATCAGTGGACAACCAAGATGCCAAAATAAGAGGTTTGTTCTCGCTACGTGTGTTTAATGCACACCTATTGAGCAATGTTGTGATTGCTAGAGGAATTTGCAGAGTGGTAAGCAGAAGCAGAAGCTAAAGGGCCTCAAGTTGCTGTCACTGAAGGAAGATGGGTGATGTGTAGTTCTTGTCCTTAAGGATGTAGCCTTACGACCAAAGAAATCTATAGAAGCAGATTTATAGAGCCACAGTGTAATGCTTTCAGAGCCAGTATTGAGCCATCCATTTGAAGACTGTTCAGGACTATCAAATCAGAGAAGGCAGAGGGAGGGTACACCTGAGTCTCGGAAAGTAAGAATTGTCCATGTTTAAAAGACAACAGAACTACTATGCATGGAAAGTCGGTTAACATGAAAATAAGAGGGGATTACAGAACAGAGGAATTCATTACCTAGAGGCAGGATGATATAATTTGTTTGTTTTCCTTCATGCAGCAGTAGACACCCAAGGTGCCAAGACAAGACGTTTGTCCTTGCTATATATGTTCGATGCACATCTACTGGGATTAGGAGACACCTTATCGTGCATTATCTTTCAAAAGATGAAATGATTTGATGAATTAATGTGGACATATGAATAACCATAATCACATATGTTGCATATATATGATCTACAAACTATAAGTTGCTTGTATAGAAAGGTTGAAAGACCACACTAAATACCCAGCATGAGGAGACAGGGCCAAGAATATTTTACCTGTAATATGGTGGTGACTAAGAAAAACACCAGGACATGGGAACCTTCTTCTGTAATACGACCTCTGGACATGAGTTACACTGGACATGCATTACTGGGTTTTAAATGTGAATTGTCAGAATCACATTGTTGATAGGACCCACATCTGTCATTGTGATATCTTCAACTCTTAGACTTGTTCAATAAATAATAACTCTTAGACTTGTTTAATAAATAAATAAACAAGATATTTAATATCTTATTTCCACAGACAAGATATTAAATAAAAGAATATTCTTGAGGTAATTAGTCAGGGATAAAAAGTAGAGCTACCCATAGAGTTAAAAGGCAGGTTGGAGAAATCTGAGACTCAAAAAAATAAAAACAAAGCACAAATCACCAAGAGACACTCAGCACCCCAAAACACACTCAGCACCCCAAAACATACTCAGCACTTTTAGATTCACTCAGTACCCCAAAACACACTCAACACTTTTAGATACACTCAGCACCCCCAGGACACACTCTGCTCCCAAGACACATTCAGCACCTCAGGACACACTCAACTATAACAGTCTTCAATTGTAGCAGGTCGCTTTAGCTTATACTTTCACGTCCCACATAGTTTCCAGGGACAGACTTGGCTGGGGTGGTGAAGGAATGAATAAATGATGGATACACAGATACATGCACACAAAAGCTGGGATCAGGGGGTTTGGGCACTCTGGAATCTCATCACGTTTATTATACAGAGCAGAACTAGGAAGTGCTGTTATGTAATCTGGATCAAGGAGTCGGGCTGAGCTGCTCTCTGCAGAACATTCCTTGTAGGACGCAGGCTTCAAGCAGTAAGAATCTGGAATGGAGAAAGTCAAGATGGACATTTTCTCGACACACTGTCAACATCTGCAAATGGACCAGAGTAAGGCTTTGCCATTCTGCTGAGCCACACCTCTGGATGACAGCTTTGTCCTTTGCCATAGCTCTGAAGCTGTGGTCCTTGGCATGGCTGGCTCAAATCAACAGCACACATTCCTGCAGGAGTGCGTTCATTTACACAGAGCTTCCTTACCTTGGCACATGACCCTACTTTCCTAAAGAAAAGAAGTGAAAAGAAAGACTGCAAATTAAGTGTTCCAAGCTGCTTTCTCTGTCTGTCAGATTCGGATTCTTCACCAAATTTTTTGCAGAGATGAGCATTTGGTTATGTTACATTTTCTTTACCTCTGTCCTGTCTATGTAATTGCTTGGCAGCTTTTGATTAACTACACCTCAGTGCTTCCATTATTATGACTGTAGATACTCCCCACTGTCTGTCAAATGAGGTGCCACCATTCTGTCTAATCCCTTAAGCTACTTTGTTTCACCTGGTGTTTCGGCTGATTTCAGTTTTACTGCTCAGAAATAAGTGAACCCTTTTAAGTGAACCCATTTTTAATCTCCAGGTAAGCATTCCAAAATGCTTTTCAATGTAGATTTTTCACAATATGAAACTACTTGCAGGTTCTTGGTTATGTATGTGCATGTGCTGTGGTGTGGGAAACACATGTGTGTAGAGGACAGAGACCACCTCAGGTTTCATTGCTCATGTTTTATCTTTTTTTTTTTTTTTTTAAATTTGAGACAAGATAGGCTAGGTTAGGCTGTCTGACCATTGAGGCCCAGAAACCTCTCTATTTTCACCCCATGTCCCCTCCAGGCTGGGATTACAAATATCACCATGCCTAGCCTTTTATATGAATTCTAGGGCTTCAACTCTGGTCGGAGTGCTAGCAAGGCAAGCACTGTGACAGTAAGCTCTTTGCCAGCCCCCAGTCTGTTCCTGAGACAATTCTTCTCGAACTGAAGCCCAGTTCCAATCTGGACTGCTTTCTCTGTGCAAGGAACTCTGGGATTTTCTTTACCTAGCACTCGGAGGAATTATATTTTAGAAATTCCCTTACCCCGAACTGAAGAACCTTTCCTGTGCTCCAATCCCTCACCACAGTCCTCTTGTCAAATTACTGGAACAAAAGAAGAGATTGACTGGAAACAATCGTTTTGGAACATGAAAGTTAATATTTTTTCTTATTTCTGCCCTTGATTGTTTAGGAAACAGAAAAATGCAGGTTGAAAATCATTTTCCTTGGAGATTCATCCTGACATTCTCTGTATCCGTATATCTGTGTTCCCCTCTTTCCTCTCTCCATGTATGTATTTATGTGGCAAGTATTTGGGTCATGTGAGTGTGTATGTTTCATGTGTCTGTATATATGTGTGTATATGTTGCAAGTGTATATCTGTACATCTGTACATATGTGTGTTGTAAGTGTGTGTGTCTATGTGTGTGTGATGCATGTGTGCCAGTATGTGGTATGTATGTGTATGCACATGTGTGATTTTGTACACGTGTTTATATTTGTGATAGATGAGTTTGTGTACTTGTATGTAGTGTTTCCTTGTCTGGTTTAGAGAATGCTGTGCACTTTCTTTTAGCTCTTGCTTTTTCACATTGCAGAATGATATACAGCAGTCTTCATCTATTGGCTGGTACCTTGATACAAGCTAAGTGACGTTTATAAGCTAAGGAGTTCTTTAAATCTGGAGGTATGTGTTCTGTGTCTTTCATACTTTTTTGATACTTCATCTGGAATCGTGTTTCAGTTGATGCAGATATCTCACTGATCTTCCCACCAGAGCCTTCTCCTCCATGTTGAGGGCTATTGAATTGTGTTGAATGGTGTTTCAAGTTCATTCCTCAGAATATGATCTTCTCGATCTTTGCAGATACAACCAGTTAAGGATAAAAATGATATTAGAGGTTGTCTGGTCATAGTGCACTTTGACCTTAATTAAAAGAATTCCCCCATTTATGGGTAACTAATTGTTAAGTCTCAAACCTGAGACAAATGTTTGAGGTGCCTGTTTAACATATCAAAGCATACTTGGCCTCCAGGTTCCCTAAACTCCCTCAGTTCCTACTTGTTACAGGGTCAGACTGGTATATCCCACCTTGATCTTCCCAGCAAAGGGACTGGGCTGCCTTCCCTCTAGAGACTCTTTCCTAAATAATTCAGACATTTTGGTTACACACTCTTCTGCACCTGTGACCTACTGCTTGCTGCCCCTGGTTTCTTCCGTCTTCTTTCCTATCCCCCTCCAAACATGGCCCAGCCCAGCCTGGTCTTGTGCACTCTAGACTCTCCCATATGTCTCTGACTTTGGCTATGCTCTACCACATATTTGTAGTAAAAATTTCCTTCTACCATACTTAGGAACACTTTCTTCCCCTCTCTTCCCCTTCCCCACTCTCTTCCCTCTTCTTCCCTTTCCTTACTTTTTTTTTTCATTCACTAATGGCTATTGGGAAAAGGAGCATTAGCCCTTCCAAAAGATAAGCCTCATTACTGGTCGCTCAATTTGGAGGTCAGCTCTAAAATTATACAAAAACAACAAAAACAGTCTCAGCAGGTCATATTTATATATTTATGCATACATGTGCATACATTTGCATATATGTATGTAACAATATTAAAGACAAAAAGCCCACCAACTTAAGGTGGGTCATGAGAGGACATAAAAGGAGGGGAAAAAAGGAGAAAAGTTGTGCAATTTTATTTCAATTAAAAATATTTTTTTACAAGTGTGAGGCCATACAGACTCCCAGGGAAGAAAATGTGACAGTAGGTGCAAAGGTTAAAGCTATTGATGGTTAAGGACTGCCCACAGATACCACAGTGAGAAACAAGATACAGAATGCTTTCTTCCTCCTACCTGCCTGATGCAGCCAATTCTGATGAAGCATTGAATTTTGACTTCTGGATTCTGAAACTGTGACAAAATAAGCCATAGCTGCTTTCAGTCACCAGTTTGTAGTGGTTTGTTACTACAGTCCCAAGAAGCCTGTGCCTTTACTGGTTGTTACCTTCTGTAACTGGATGCCTAAGAAATGGTTACCCCAGCCTTAGGCAGCACATTTGTCCTTCATGGGAATGAGCTAGACATGTCAGGAGACCACTCTGAATCTGGATTAATAGATAACTAACAGGGATGCCCAGAGGGGCTCTAAAAGGACCAAGCTTAGTAACCATGGAACCTGTAGGTCCTGCTCTTCCAATTTTTCTCTCTTGCTAAAGTATTAGAGTCCCTTAATTAGACACTTCCACATTTCTAAACCCAGCCACCAAGATCCATACCCTTATTTAGCTATTTCTTCATGCCTGACTCATTTCTGAGCTGATAACCAAGGTCTAGCAATCAAAATGTTCTCCACTTTGCTACCAGACTAACCAGCTAACCATTAGCTAAGAACTAACTAACTCATCCTAACGCATCCTCCCCTTTGTCCCTGCTGCTGCTGCCCAATTCAGATCCAGGCCCCTTGTCCCTTTAAAAAGGATCTCTTTGTGATGGAAGCTGGCGTATAATCTGGCTCCATCCTCTGTTTTAATAACTCTCAACTTTACATGCTATGCTGTTTCCGACTCAACCAATATTCCTAACATAGCATTCCTTTCTATGGTACCCATAGAAACACAACTGTTACTGAAACACACCAGGAGAAACAACTTGAAAAAGTTCATTTGCTTCCCAGCTGTGGAAGTATCAGCCATAATCAATTGGTCTCATGGCTTACTGCTTTTCTAGTATATGTTTTATATTTATTTTAGAATTGTTTCTGTAGTTACCTCTTCCTTCTGTTATGAACTATTTGAAATATTTTAAGCTTCATTTAGGTTTTCTTCTCCTTTACATTCTCTATTCTATCATTCTCACTCTCCCCACAACCCAACGCCCATCTCTGTCTCTCTAACCAGGGCAAATGTGCGGTTTCCTCCGAATACTTGGTGCTTCTGGGGCTAGTGCCAATGCTATGCTAATGCAGATCTCAACCTGCTTAGAACTCTGGGTCATACTGTGTTAGAAAACTGTGGCTTGTCGGTAGACACAGCTTTCTACATAGGTCTCTGGTTTCCTTTCAACCTTTCTACTTTCTCTTGGAATATCTACTCAGAGATTCACTCATTCAGTTTATCAATGCTGCCTCTCTGGGATGGTAGCTTATTGTTCTCAGAAGACACTGAGGGCAAGCCAGGAGGCAGAATCAAGAAGGAAAAGGAGATCAAGAACCCTACCGAAAACTTCAGCTATGGTCTGTTGAGTGCACTCCCAAACTTAGTCCTCTCCCATCCTGAGGGGATAAAGCTCTTTCTTTCTCCTCCCCACAGTCTTATGTCTTTCCTTGGTGATCAGTTCTTTGTCCAAGCTGAAGGTTGAATTTGGCAATCCCCTGGATTTCCAATCCCAGAATCCTATTAACTGAGGTTATAAACAGCAGGATGTGTGAAGGGTTACTTACCTGGATCAGGATGATTCAAAAGCATCTGGGTCATGGAAAATACCACCCACCATGCAAACCCCACCCTATAAGGTGATGACTCACTCATGGTGTGTGTATGTATGTGGAGCATGTTAGGACATCGGCTAAAGCCGAACTTTCTGACTGCTTGCCTGCTACTCGACAGCCAGGAAATTCCCTCTCCACTTCTGCTCTGGGGCTCCCCTGAAAACAGTCGTTCACTCATTGTTTTATGGTGCAGGGGATGCGCCTTCCAGAAATGGAAGTTTCTGTTCTTCCAGACTTGGACCATTTTGCTTAACTCCTAAGTCTCCTGAGTATCCCACTTGCTTCTACGGGAAATGTTTCAATCCAGAGGAAGCTTTCCTATAGCACACTGGGTGTGAATTCATCACCACATGAGAACTAATATGTGTATCTGTTAAACGTGTCATTCATGTGTAGAATATTTTCTGTATTCTTTCTACCATCCGTTGGTGGAGACTGTGGCCATGCCTTGCCTGCTGACAGTGAATATGAGAGTGCGGACAGCTCTCTGTGCAGCTGTATGATCTAGCTCGGAGGAGATACCTGTTTGTTTAGGATACAGCAAGCATACTATATATAGTTTGTCGTAATCCCATGAGTTTATTTTTAAATTTTGTTGCTCTTAAAAAAGAACAGAAAAAAAAACCCAACTCATTGTCAGAGTGTATTTTTTTCCTTTCATGTTTAACTTTTCCTACTAGCATTTATTGAAGAGACCAGATGTTATCCATTTTTAGTGTCTTTGTCAACAATGAGTCAAAGCAGTGGTAAGGTTTGTTTCTGGACTATTTTATCCACTGGTCTGACGCAGTGCTTCTCTTCTTGTGTGTATCTACGTTTATTTTCTCTCATATATTATAATCTTGACTACATTTCAATTTGCTCTCCTGCCAGCACCCCCTCCCCAGGTATTACTGTTGCCATTATTATTAATTGTTTGTGTGTTTATTTAGGTCTTTAAAGACTGGACTTCTCTATGTAATTCTGGCTGTTCTGAAACTTGCTCTGTAGATCAAGCTGGACTTGAACTCACAGAGATTCCCTCTGGCTATGCCTCCTGAGTACTAGGACTAAAGGCATCACCTAGTGGCTCTTAACCTTCTTAATGCTGTGATAGTTGAATATGCTTCCTCGTGTTGTAGTAGCCACCAACAAAGAAATGAATCTATTGCTACTTCATAGCTGTAATTTTGCTACTGTTATGAATCATAATATAAATATTTGATATGCAGAATATCTGATATGCAACCTGAAGGGTTCATGGCCCACAGGTTGAGAACCACTGCTCTAACATGTCCTCAGAAACCAGTGGGCATGCCAGAGCATAGTGTTTTGACCACTATAACTTCATAAAATAATTTTAAATTAAGGACCATGAGGCTTCCAAGTGTGTTCTTCTTCAAGTTTGTTTACACTCTAATAGTGCCACAAAAAATTTAGAATTAAAAAAAATGTATTGAAAACACGAATTTTTTTTACAGTTTGTACTGTCTGTAGAAATCTTGGATACACAGACATTTTGGTAGCACTGACATCCTGGGAGCATGGGAGTTCTATTCATGTATTTCCATTTATGTCTTCTTTCTCTAATGCTTTCTAGCATTTTAGCATCCAGATATTTTACCTACTTGACTAAATTTATTTCTCAATCTTTTTTTTTATTTCTTTATGATAACTTAAAGAGATCCACTTTATCATTTATTTTCCAGTTAATTGATTTTTTAGTATATAAAACAAAACTCTTTTTTCTATGCTAAATTGGTGTCTTTCAACTTTACCTATTAGTTCGTTAATTCTACCCATTTTTCTTTATTGGAGTCAGTTGTATCTCTGTTCTCTTGTACCTAAATTAACTTCAGAAAAGAGACATTTGAAATGATCATGGCAGTGCACTGTGTTGAGCCCAGCACTTGCAAGGCAGAGAGGCAGGTAGATCCTTGTAAGTTTGAGTACAATGTGGTCTATAGAAACACTTGAAGGCTAGAGCTACAGAATGAGAGCTTGTCTCAACAAGCAACAAAACCTAACTATTTTGAACTGTTTATTGGCTTTTAAAAAGATATATCCATAAGGAGCTTTATAAGTCCTGCTTGGTGAAACAGCGCTCACCCTGTCCTTCACTGACTTGCTTTTGAAGATATAAACATGTCTTGCTGTTTTGACAGAATTGTTTTTACAAATACATATGTCCTTCCATGTCCTCAATCTAACAGTACCATCTCTTGGGCCACAAAGAAGTCAGTGGCTGTTACCTGATCTGCAGTTAGCAGGCTATAGGTGCGGACATGGTCCTGCTAGATCCCTATGGAACAGAGCTTGCTCTTGGGCCCTGGTAGAGCAGGGCCTCTTTAGAGTTCACAGGGTAGAGGGATCCAGGGAACTGAAGTACATAGACTTGCTAGCAAGAGCACAGCTGTTTCTCTAGTTTCTGTTTGATGTGACTGAGAATGAAAATGGAGCTGTGTCCCAAGGATGCCTCAGGGCCCAGAACTGGGACCAAAGTCAGAAGGTCCAATGGCAAGGTGTGTTTTCTGTAACATGCATATGTGACACCTGACTCTGATTGGTATTTGAGCATCATTGTAGAGAGAACCCAAGGCAGCTTCAGGATGTGATGTTAGTGGCCTCCTTCCATGACACAGATGAGCACATCTCTTAAAATGTCTCTGTGCAGAGAGAAGATCACTTCAGGATCAATGGTCGGGGCCCTAGCCAGTGCTTCAAGGACATGGGCAAACAACACATCTTCTCTACTGTTCTCTGATAGATATAGTTGCTTGTAAGTGAGGTTAGAGGTAAGTATGTAGGGAAAGTCTGCTTTTCGTCTGTATTCAGAATTGTCTGGCTGGACTACTACCACATACAGACCTGCCTTCTCACACCAGTTTTCTTCCATTTTAGGTTTCATCAACATTTTACATTTTCTTCTCTGGAGGCTTGGGAACATGGCTGAGTGGGCAGAGCACCTGCAAAGCTTGCAGAATGCTCTTGGTCCTCAGCACTGTAAGAAGATGCCATAGTGTTTGCCTTGGGATTTCATCGCTGTGAAGACACACCATGTCTGTGGCAACTCTTCTTATAGTAGAAGGCAATTGTGGCTGGCTAATAGTTTAGGAGTTTAGTCCATTTCCATCCTGCCAGGCATCAAGGTGGCCTGCAGACCGACATGGTTCTGGAAACATAGCTAAGAGTCCTACATCTGAATCCTAAGGCAGCAAGAGAGACAGTGATCTACCAACCCTGGCTTTAGCTTTTGAAACCTCAAAGCCCACCCACAGTGACATATTTTCTTTAATAAAGTCACACTTTTAAATAGTGCCACTCACTATGAGCCTACGGGGCCATTTTTATTAAAACCACTACAGTGGAGTACATGTATAATCTCAGAATGTAGGAGGTCGAGTCAGGAAAATGAGGAGTTCAAGGTTATCCTCATCTATAGAATAAATTAGAGGGCAGTTAAGGCCACTTGAGATCTTGTCTTAAATACTATATACTCATTCAGGGGAGAGAAAGTAAGTCATTGGGTTGTTTTTCCTAATTAGTAAAACTTATATCTTTATTGTTTCTAAACAGATAAAAGCACTGTCTCATGTGACACACACCAACTGAGTACACTATTAAATCCATTGCCTTCTTTGTACAAAAGGAAAAGTAGCTTCAGAATTAGTTGAGGATTCTGTCAGCTGTTATAAGATAGCCAATATTAGCTTATGGCTTTTGAGTTTTAGTAACAGAATAATAATACAAAACAACTATTATGTCTGCCTAGTACTGTTCAAACTCCTCAATTGAATATTACATTAAATCCCAAAGAGATCTCTGGGAAGTGGGTAGCATTATCTTCTTTCTATGGGAAGGAAACACAGACATCTGGAAAGACACTATTTAGTCTGTGTGGCTCCTATGTTCCAGTCTTGCCCACTAAGTTATACGAGCTCTGGATAGAGCTCCTCAGTCTTTGTACGGCATGATGCTATTTATAATGACAATCCCCAGATGCTAAACACTGGAGTGACAGATAATTTTAATGAATTCTTATTAAACACAAACACCTAATGGGGGTGATCTTCAAATACAATGTTGGCAGAGTCAGAAAAGGCTTGCAGAATGAAGGAGTCTTGTGAGGGCTGAGTCATCCACAGTATGGAGATCAAGCAAGATGAGAGGAGGCCTTGTCCCTGCTGAACTCTACCCTCAGTCTCAGCTACCTCCTAGCAGAACCCTCAGCATGTTGGTGGCCTTGACTCTTCCCTTGTGTATTTCCTTTAGATTCAATATAGATAGTAATAAAAGAGTTAATGCTTCTAGAAAATTTGCTACAAGGTAAGCATCTTGTAAAAATCTCTTTGTCCTAATTTCTTTTACCCTTCTTAGGTTTTAAAAGATCTATTCTCACCAGTCACGTTTTCCCAGTGAGAGATCACTGAATGTGGCAGTGCATTCAAGTTGAGTATGTTCCATTAGGCTCTGACCAATGGAAGATGACATTGAATTTTTCTGACATCACCACCTCCATGATAATTGGAGGACAACTCAAACTTTGCCAATGTCATTCAAATTATTAATCCTTTGCCATTTTGCTAGAATGGCTCTAAAATTTTTTAAAGAATGAGAATTGTGGAAAATATATATCTAAACAACTCAGAAGAAATACCTGCTATCTTGTCATCTATCCACAAATTCAGCGAGACAGTAAGAGAAATTTGTGAGGCATAAACTAGAAGTGACATTGGGCAATTTTTTTATTTACTAATTCCATCTTCAGAGACAAATTCTGTGTTGTCTGTACAGCATGCCTTTCCAGGAAGATGTCAAAGGTACTCTCTGGAGCCAAGAAGATGGTTACGATCATGTGTGTTCAGTGTTCTGGCAAGATTACAACAATTGGAGCCATTTTCTGGTCTCCAAAAGTTCTAGGCACACATACAGCTGGACATTCATGCATGCTTAAACAAATATGTTAAAATAAATAGAAAAAATGTAAAGGAGCATTCATGAAATACCGTGTCTTTAATTCTTAAACAGCATACTCCAAAATTCTCAGAGAACAAGATGTTTCTGCTCACTAAGTGATGAACCCACCTTTTATGACTCTCCCATGTATATATCATGTAGGTTATCTCTTGCGATTTTAATAAATTATTACAGATTTGGTAGCTTGAGAAAACTAATGCACAATTCTTTATTTTCATCTAAGACCAGTTAAAATAAGGCTTTAAAAAGTCTCAGTTGGAAGAAGGCCTTCAGAAAACAAAGGTCATAAGAATCTCAGTGCCAGGCATGGTTGCCTGTCTGCAAAGGCAGCCAAACAAGACAGGCTATCAGCATCTGTCTTGGCTGCATACTATAAATACATAATAAGACCATACTGCTGAAGACATCATACACTTGGTTTTAGGAAAGAGAGATATCAGTTCTGAACTAAATAGGAAGCTCACCTTTTTGGTTCACTTTGCTGGTGCTAGAAAGTTCCACATAGGCTGCTGGGAGAAAAAAGAAAGGCACCAACGGTCTTACCTGCCAATGGAACCTATAATATACTATAATACTAACCTGGTAAGCAAGCTGTATCCCCTGCTGCAATATTGGAAAGACAGTTCATGGGAATAATTAACTTCTCTCTTGACTGGACTTGAAACTCACCTGAGGCACTTCATGTGTGGTATTGTAAATATAGACACAATTAATAACTAAGGAAGTCATAGACTCTAGTGGATAACCCAGTGATATTTTTTAGATTAATGGTCATTTTCCCAAACTGCCTTTTAAATATTCATATCTGTAGTGGTTAACTTGTACTGCTCTCAAGCATCTTAAGGCAGTGGGAGCTGATGATGGCAGAGACACATTGCTGTTCAACATGAACGAAAGAGTGATGGTGTTCTCAGACACAAAGAGTACCTCTATAGTAACCCTTCCCCAAAGGCAGGGAACATTGCAAAAGAGGGCTCAGAAAGAATGGAGGAGAATTTTTTCTGAGCTAGAGAATGAGGAGGGGTTCTATGACATGCTGACTACTGGATGTAACATGGCCATTGTGTTTACAGACTAGCAGCAGCTGTGGCTACTGGCACATGACTTGTATAAAATCAAAATAATGGACAAGGGTTCAGCATGGAGAGGGTTAGAGGATCTGCAGACCTCACCTCAAATGGTCGATATTGGCTACTCAGGGCAGCAGAGTTACTTTTGCTCGGATGCAGGTTAATGTTGGTAGGCTGTCCACATCCCGGTGGGTCACCTGACACCAGTGATCATATTGTCAAACTGTCTGGACTCAGAGTGTTAGCAAAAGAAAAGTAGAGAACATGAGGTTGAGAAAAAAATAAGGGATAAAAATCTCTCCACCTCTCTACCCACCCAAGTCCATACCCCTTCTTTCTTTTATTAAAAAAAAGATACTTAAAAATAAAATAATATAAAAATATACAAATCATAGTAGAACAAGATAAAACAGAGTCAAAGAAAAAGCACAAGAAATGCATAAAATGCAGAAACATCACATGCACATACAGAGAAATCTCATCAAAATACAACAAATAGAAACCATAATATATAAGCAAAAGACCAGTAAGATTAAAAAATTAAAGAAAAAACCTCCAAAAATACAGTTTAATTTATTTTTGCGTTGATCATCTACTGCTGGGCACGGACCTACCCTTAAATGCTGCTTGTGTACCAGTCCACTGGAAAAGCTGCTTCTTTGTGGTGAGTGGTTATCAATTGGAGAAAGCTTCCGGGTTAGCGGTGGAAACGTGTCCACTTTCCTCTCAGTGCTGAGATCCCCACCTAGTTTAGCCCTGTGCAGGCCCTGTTTCAGTTGCCATAGTCTGTGTGGGTTCATATGTTCATTGCTCCTGTTCTTTCTGTAAGGCTTTGGCTCTTTGGTGTCTTCCATTCCCTCTGGCTCTTACAATCTTCTGCCCCCTCTTCTCTAGGATTCCCTAACTCCCAAGGGAATGAATTTGGTGGAGTCTTCCCATTTAAGATTGAGCATTTCAAGGTTTCTTACCCTCTGTGTCTTGTCTAGTTGTGGGTCTGTGTGTTTGTTCCTATCTACTGCAGGGGGAAGCATCTTTGACAATGGTAATTGAGACACTGATCCATAATTGTAGCAGAATGTGTATAGCAGGAGACAGCCTATTGCTATGTTGCTTTAGCAGAATAGAAGTGTTTTGTTTACCCCAAGGACCATAGCGCATGAAGGCTCTAGGTTCTCGGCCATTCAAGCAGTGTTAGTCATGGGTTTCATTTCATGGAATGTGCCTTACATTTAAACAGATATCTGTTGGTTACTCCAAGAACTTTTGTGACTTTGTTGTACCAGCATCTTGTAGGCAGGTCACCTTCTTATAAATGGAGGGGTTTGTAACTGAGTTGGCATTTATGTTTTTCTTCTGGTGTATTAAGAGTACTTTCTGGTACAATACTGGCCACTAGTTTGAGGATGCTCTATGTAGGTACCAGCTTGACTTTTCTATGGTTGATGAATTGCATACATGTAGTCTTCTCATCAGTTTGAGGAAAGCAAAAAATTTCAATAAATTTAATAATAATAATAATAATAATAATAATAATAATAATAATAATAATAATAATAATGTGACAAGCTGGTGATAGTGAAAGAACAGAGAAGACACTAAAAGCCCATCTGGAAATAGACCCTGGCACTCATTAGAACATACCCTTATTGTCCACTAACTCTCTCGTCTTGAAGTGAATGCACAGTTCTTGGACTTATGACGGGATCAAACCCTAGTTCTACTGATAGATCAGCAGTGTTCTCTCTATGTGTCCTCATCTGTAAGATGAACAGGAGAGTCTATCAGTGTAAGGATTTGGTATGGCCATGCACATAAGCTTGAAGAAGTAACAAATCTTTGGCATAACTGGTAGAAACTATGAAACTCACTAAACTGTTTCAGCGATATAAAGGATTTCTCTAATAAACCTAGGAATGAAAGCAGAGTAAGAACTCTATGGATACACCATCATGAAAACTTCAGTCCTCACAGCCTGTTCAGATCAGAATCTCAGTTTCTCAAATTTTAGGGGAACAACTGAGCCCGATTTTTACCCTTACCATACCTCACTTGTAAAGGATAATAACACCTCTTAAAATACTGTTATTTCAAGAAAGAAATGAGAAGTGGGACTATTGTAATTCTTCATATGAGTCCTAGCATATAGTAGATACTAAATGTGAAACAGTACTTTCTGGCTGAGTGACATGTAGTATAAATTTTATTAGTTGATAGTTTAGATACTGAGGACTAGAAGTGATCAGAATCACCCTTGACTTACTAGATAAAGATACCAATGCATGTCCAAATGGATCTCCCTTGCCCATTTTTTCCGCCATTGTCTTCCCATCTCCTCTCCCTGCCATTTTCTTTCTGTGATGACTTCAATCTTAATCAAATGACATTGATACAGAAGAATCTCAGGAAACACCTAAGCAAACAACTCCAACAAACAAGGTTTGGAAAGTGACTTTCAATGAACACACATTTCAATGACAGTTCCAGTGTCCACTGCAGACAGGGTAATAGGTTACGCTCACTGGCCAGCCTTGCTCACCTAACCACCTCTGGAGCTGAAGAAAGTAAACTGCAGTTCTACATCGACTAAAAGCCTTGGATATAGGTTTTTAGAGCTGAAACTAGAACAAAAACAAGCAGCAGCATGTAGGAGGCTCTAGGTGGTTCATCACTCTGTCTACCACAGGCGTACATAGAACACTTTGTGAGCTTCATACCTCAGAGACAATTAGTAATCAAGGGCTCTGTCCACAGGCCTCCTTCCATATAACATTTCTTTGATCTTGATTCCTATGCCTATTTGAGACATTGCCTGTGAGTGCCTTCAGCTTCAGGGAACCTAGGTTAAAGCTGGTAGGCATAGACAGTCTCCAGGAACCCAGACAACCAAACTAGACTCTGACTTATAATAGTTTTGTAGTTTCTGGGAAGACAGTCTTGTCCTTAATGGGCTTTTGCAGGAGCACTGAATTATACAGTTTTTTTTTTTTTTCTGAAATGCCTGGAATCTGTCCTAACACGGAGTGTACCAAGAGAAGGACACATTGCCCAGTGCTTTGTTTTCTTGCTTAGTTTTGTGAACTTGGTGCTCACAGTACAAAACTCCTGGGCCGACTGCATCTGAGTTCCCCAATTACAGAGTAGTGCTGTACTCTGAGGGATGCCCACAAGGAAAGTTTCACCATCTCCTTGGAATTAAGAGCTAGAGCTAGCTGGCTTAATCACCATCAACACTGTACAGGGGAAATCAGGTCAAGGAGATATCACAGGCAGACATGACAGAAAGTAGAAGTGATCAGAGCAGAGCCTCTGGGATGGGGGTGGGGAAGATCTGAAGGCAGGAGAAGCAGCTCGATTTTTCTTTTCTGAGAGCAAAAGGATGATCAACTGAAGAGTTCTTTCTTTCCTCTGCTGATCTCAGGCATTGCCAAGAACTTCATGGTATATAGTCAGAGAGATCTTTATTTGATAGTACTGGAGGGACAGCTTTAGACTTGCCATCACAGCAGGAATGCCAATCAGTTGTCTAAAATTTATCAGAATGCTAGGCACTATCTAAGGCTGGAGTCAATCAAGAAACAGATAAAAGTCCAGGTACCTAGCTACTGGGCTATGATGTTATTAGACATATACCTATCATGTATAATTTGAACCCCAAAGAATGTTGAAGTTAAGCCCAAACCCTATACGAGGTGGCAGTTCACCTAGGACTTACTACACCCATAGTGTGTCTTCTTTCAGGATTTTCTTGCTATTGTTCAGAACATCTAAAATTCTAGGTTTTATTACATGCAACATTCATTGAAGGAATCCTGGAAATCTGGAAATTTCCAAGAATGAAGATGACTGCATGGGGTGCCTTTGGAGAGAATAAAACAGTGGGTTCTCGATTTTAGAAGAATCCCAACATCTTGTCATTTAGTCCTTCTCTCGGAATCCCTGCATAATGCCCAGTCTCTTTAGCATGTATTTTCTCCAAGAGTCATGGAGAACTGGACTCTACGAAAATGGAGCACATCTGTAATCCAGGAGGCTGAGTCAGGAGGATCATTGTTTATGACCAGCCTTGCTACACAATAGAACACCAACCTTAACAATAACAAAAGAATCGTTCCTCTTTTTATGTTTTTTTAATGCACACCATAGCTCATAAAAAGCCCATTCTCTTTGGGAGCAACTGTACATAAAAGTCTTGTACTGGTATTCACATTTTGCTACAGCCTTGCTCAGTACTCCTGACCTGAACCCGTGGTTCTTGCATCTCCTCTGGAAACATAGACTGTCTGCCTTTTAGGTCTGTGAATGCACCAAGTTCTTTCTTTCTCTCTCATTTTTTCTGTTTGGAAGGCTTGTTCTCTCTGGACTGTAATGACAGAATCCTTCAGGTCTTAATTTGAATATCATCTCCATGAGAAAATACAAAGCAAATTCCTGAATTAAACCAGGATTATCCTGACTGTCTTAAGAATTTGTTGAGTTCCAGAAAGGTGAATGCAGTGACTTCTGCTCATTGTCTCGATGTCACTGTTTAGCTTTGCCAAGGAAACTTGGTTCTAGATTTGTATGGAATTCAGTCTATTATTTTCAGAGATCATGTCTTGTCTGAATTTGATAATTTGATATCCTCAACTCCCACTGTGTTCTATTACCAATTGAAGCATGAACACAGTCTTGGTGCTGCCAGAAAGGTGCCTCTTGGAGTTATATTTGATTCAATTGATTGCCAACAAAATAAAATTTAATGCATGGGAAAAAGAGAATCTTTCTCTTTGGTCAACTGTAAAAAAAGGACAGATGAGATGAAACAATGACAGAAAATCAATGTGGGGATAATTGTCGGGAGCAGTGTGGAGTAGGAAATACCCATGCTACTGCAGCCATGCCACTGTTGCAAATGCCTCTAGGCAGTTTACAAAGCAGGCCATTCACAAGCAACATCACGGTTCCTCTAGAAATGGTGGTCTTATATTCTGAACATGGAGAGTTTCACAGTGCTCCACACATACTGAATTATTAGTGCAATGAATATATCTACATCTCACCTGCTTTTCCTAAATGGCACATCCCTGAAGACAACTGGTTTGCAGAGTTACTGCAGCCTTGCTGGTATTCACTGACTCAGTGTTTACTCACTGTGGAAAAACACTTGCGTATTATAGCCAAGCTTTCTTCGTGATGCTTTAAATGAAGAATGTACAAGTGGTTTTAAATTGTCACTGGAAATTCTGAAGGCTAATTTTAGTGTGGGCAGATTAATTCCTTCCCTCCTGTCAGAGCAGGTTTGGGAGGAATAAGATAGATAAAGTATGAAAGCTGTGGAGTTGAGTCATTGAGAGAAACCACTACTTGGATGGGCATCCCCCCCAGCTGCAGTACTGCTAGCCCCTGTGATGCAAACCCATAGCTATGCCTGCCCTTGGCTCTTTGTGGGGAAGACTGAGAGCCTCTTTGTTTCTGATGCAGCTCTCATACATGAATGTGTAGTCTCATTCATGGAAGCCACAAATTTCAGTATGGCCTGATGCTCTTACTCAGTGCTATGCTTCTTTGCTTATTTTTGTCAAATTGTGTGGGAGTTAGTGTGTTGCTATGCATACAAATGCTAAATTCTGCACAGTCGTCTTTAGGGAGAATGAAAAGGAGAAGAAGAAGGAGGAGGAGGAAGAGGAGGAGAAGGAAAAGGAGAAGAAGGAGGAGGAGGAGGAGGAAGAGGAGGAGAAGGAAAAGGAGAAGAAGAAGAAGGAGAAGAAGAAGAAGAAGAAGAAGAAGAAGAAGAAGAAGAAGAAGAAGAAGAAGAAGAAGAAGAAGAAGAAGAAGAAGAAGAAGAAGAAGAAGAAGAAGAAGAAGAAGACGAAGAGGAGGAGGAGGAGGAGAAGGAAAGGGGGTCAGCTCACATTAAAAGAAAGTTTGATACCTAGCTTTGCTTTTTTTAGTATGTGTTATAGACATCAGAGTTTCTGCCATTCTACCTATCAGGGTCAGGAAGATAAGCTGGGGTCGCAATTTTCTCTCTATATCTGGAAAGAAATTACCTAGTACAGCCAAGAAAACAATATCAAACGTATTGAGGAGCTATGGAAATGTCAGCAAAATGCCTGCTTTGCAAGCATATGGACCTGAGTTGGGCTCTCTAGCACTCATATAAAATTTAGGTGTGGTTATGGAAGTCTTTAATGGTAGTTCTGGGGAGGGCAAAGACTGACAGGTCTTCAGACCTCACTGGCCAGCCAGTCTAGAGAATCTGGAAGTTTCAAATTCTTTTAAAAAATTCTATCTTGAAGATAAGGTAGAGTAAAACAATACTTAGCATCAATCTTTGGCCTTGACACATGTATATTTCCATGCAAACATTAATGACATATGTATAATACAAATTACACATGGACAAGTTATTAATGATATTTGTGAACTGTGTACTTTGCCAGTCTTCAAGTCTTCGCAAACATGAAGTTGGACTAATGGTCTTGGGTAAGAATGTATTTCAAGTCTTGATCACTGAATTTGTTGAGAAGATAAACTCTCAAAAGACAGGCACAATCTCAACTTGTTTATGAGTTTTATAATGTTAGTTAGCTTGATTATATTCTTATAGCATCTTATAACATCCCACATTAAAAGGCATGCATCTTTCCAACATCAGCTTGGCTCATTATTCAATCCTCGTGGGTACTAAACATGCATCAGGGGGGCCATTAAATTTGCAAATGATTACACCTCAAGGAAGAAGCAGAAAGTCTGAGGCATTAAGAGGGATGATGTAAGTTCCTGTGCACCACTGCCTCAGGTAGTTCTCATGTAAGCCCAGCCATTCTCATTTCTGTCACGACTGGAGTCTAAACTCAACCCCAGGTACATGATGATGTCTTCCATTTTCCTGTGTTAATTTTAGTTCTTTCCACGTAGATTTTAACATCAGGTCCAACCTGCTTGACATGACCATGTGATTGAGAGAGAGGTTTATATATTTATTTATTTACATTATAATGAAAGTATTTTTAAATGGGTTAGAGATGCAGGTGAAGGGAGGACAACATAATTCAGCAACTGATGAATTTCTAAGAACATAAACCTAAAATTCTTCATTGTTTTTGTAAAATTTAGACAGAAGCAGATAGTTATCACTTTTATCACGTTTATTCCTGGCTCTTCATCTAACCTAACTCGTGCCTTGGAACTTCTCATATGCATACTTCCTGAAGTACCTACCCAACTTCTCTCCTACCTTCATCCTGCCCTTACTGTGTATGACTAACATGACCACACTGAATCATCAAAGTGCTCTTTTCTGAAGTGCTACAATGTTCACAATTTAATAGCCTCTAACACTGCATTTCTTCAAGCCTTTCTACCCTAGGTGGGATTGCTTGTAGACCAGCAGCATTGCAATAATAAAAAAGTAGGTTTAGAAATAAAGAACACCAAGTTTCACTCTGAATCTTCTGAATCAGAAGATGCATTTTGGTAAGAACCCCAGGTGACTTGTCTCCAAAATCATATCTCTGTAAGCATGCTGACCTGACCAGATTTTTCTGGTCTGCAAAGCATCTTAAAAGTTGCTTCCTAACTCTCTATACAACACTCTACTCACGTTCAGCATCTGAAACTATCCATAGTACAAGCTTTGGGATGTTCTACTTACCTCCTTACAGATGTTCCTTCTGTCTGATATTTCCTGAGTATCCTTATCCCAAGACTGCCTTTGAACCAGAACCTTTCCAGAGCAGACATGTGTTCTCCCATCTAAAATCCTTCTGTGCTAACTATATACTGTGTTGTGATTGGATTTTGTTGGTATGCCTTTTTAGATGGTGTATTAGTCAGGGTTATCTAGAGGAACAGAATTTAAAAAATAAACACGCGCACACGCACGCATGCACACACACACATACAGAGAGAGAGAGAGAGAGAGAGAGAGAGAGAGAGAGAGAGAGAGAGAGAGAGAGAGAGAGAGAGAGAGATTGGTTGATTGATTTACCAGTCTGTAGTTCACTAGTGCAACAACAACTGTCTACTTATAGAAAGCTCAAGAACTCAGTAGTTGTCAGGTTTGCAAGCTTTGATATCTTAGCTGGTCTTTAGTATGTGCTGGAATCTCAGAAAGGTATGCTCTAATGCCAGTGAGATAATGGATTTGCCAGCTATAGTTCAAAGAAGCAGGCAATAAGAACAAGCCTCTTTATTTTATATCCCTTACAGTGGCTGCCAGCAGAAGGTGTGGTCCTTAATAAAGATGGATCTTCCCACTCCAAAAGGGATCTTCCCACTTCAGATGATTTAAGAAAAACATTCCACCCAGGTGTACCTACTTTTGAGTCTGAGTTACTTTCAGGCATAGTCAAGTTGACTGCCAAGCATGGCCATCACAGACTAACTGTCGAGTACAGCCTGCATTTGTTTGCGATGTTTGCATCTGGTGCATAACAGTCTCGAGAATAGAGTGGAGCAAAATAAGTGCTCAATGTTTGATAAATTGACTTAAACACTCAGGGCATGTGATGTTTCAAGACTCAGTGAATGCTCTAGTTTTTGCCTTAATATGCTTCAAAAGTTCTTGTGGTACAGGTGTGATTAAAGTTGGTAGGAACTAATAGAAGATTGTAATTGTGGATAGATAGTCTCTTAAAGGGGAAAGTATGTGCTCATTCAGACTGCATGTAAACCCACAGAAGGGCAATACAGAAACTTTCTTGGCTTTTGCACAAGAATGGCATGTTTACTTTTCCTTTTGCTGTGATAAAATATCCTGACAAGACAGTGGTTTCAATTACTGGCTACTCTAGAGGAGGACTAATGTTCAATTCTCAGTATCCCCCTGGAAGCTAATAATCATATGTAAGTCAGGTTTCAAGGGATCAGACGCCCACATCTGGTCTCTGCATGCATAGCACACATGTGGTGCACAGATGCATGCAAAATACATGCAGTCAAAGCACCCATTTGCATACAATGAAAATTAAAAATATTAAGAATGTCCTTTTATAACGTACTTCTAGAAAAGTAACTAAAAGGAGAAATGCCTTATTTTGATTCAGAATGCAGTTATACAATACATCAGGGCAGAAAAAACTGAGCTGAGTAGCATGTGGTGATTGCTCACCTTACAGCCAGAGTGAGGAGGCAGAGAGGAATGAGTTCTAATGCTTGGATCAATTTCCCCCTTATATTCTAGAGTAACAGTGGGTCTTCCTACCTCAGTTCACCTTTGTGAAAAAAATCCTTCACAGATATGTCCAGAGGCAAACATGGTATAGACAACCCTCCACCGCTATTCCCAGAAGTCCATCTCTTAGGTCAGGTTAACAACATTAAGCATCACAACAGGCAAGTCGATGAATCATAAGATATGATGGAAAGAGAATAGAGTTGGAATTCAGTGCACTTGTGCTTTCTTCCTTCCCCATTCATCTGTCTTGGGAGAAAAAGCTCACATCAGCATGAAATGCTTGCCCAAAGCAGAAGCCAGCTGATCATAGAGTGACAACTCCAAACTGTGAGCTAAAATAAAGTGTTCTCTTTGTTTATTAGCTGATTGTCTCTAGAATTCAGTAGTGGCAACAGAAAGCTGACTAACACAAAGACTTCAAAGATCAGGATCACTTACTATGAATTTTAGATCTTTCACGGCTTTCACACTTTTTTATAGCTACCTCCTGCTGTTACAGAGTATTGTTAGTCTTTCTATGTGCACACAGATTTTTCTTTGCAGCTTGTTTCTTACCAACCGTGCTTACTCCTTGACTCCAAAATTAAACATTACTTACAAGGACAGAGATACAAAATCAAAACAACTCAGATAAAGATGGGTTTGGTGGCACTGCTCTTAGCTCCTCAGTTTTGAGGCAGGAGTACTACAAGTTCAAGGCAATCTGAGATACAGAATAAGTTAAAGGCCAGCCTTAGAAACATAATAAGATCCTGACTTAAAATAAAAAGGGATAAAGAGGCCTGTAGAATTGGCTCAGATGAACATTGTTTGCCTGGAATGTGTGAGGCCCTAGGTTTAATGTTCAGTATGGTGTAAGAAGCCACTCAGAGAAAATAACCTGACAAGTCAAAGTTGAATATTATTAATCAATGAATTAACCAACTATAGCTTGGAATGCAACTCTGCACTTCAAAAATGTTTTGTGAATTTTACTTAAAATTAATATTTTATTGCCATATAATAGTTATATATAATAATGAAACTCAATATGCTTTAATACATGTATATCACGTTATTTCTACTACCTTTTATGTCCCCTCCACTCCAATAATTTCACCAAGCCTGTTACCCTCTGCTTCTTTTTTTTCTTTTTTTTTTGTGGGGGGGGTATTTGATCATTTTTAAATAACTCAATATTTTACTTATTTACATTTTAAATATTGTTTACTTTCCTGGTTTCCCCTCTAAAAACCAACTATCCCATTCCCCCTACCCTTGCTTATATTAGGGTGCTCCCTTACTGACCCATTCACTCCTGCTTCCCACCCTGTCATTCTTCTACACTGGGGTATTGAACCTTCACATGACCAATGACCTCTCTTCCCTGATTCCCTAGACGAGGCCATCCTCTGTTATATATTCAGCTGGAGCCATGGGTACCTACAAGTATATTCTTTGATTGTTGGCTTAGTCCGTGGAGGCTCTGATGGGTTTGTTTGGTTGATATTGTTTGTCTTCCTATGGGGTTTCAAACCCTTCAGCTCCTGTAGTCCTTTCTGTAACTCCACCACTGGGGTCCTTGTGCTCATGCTTAGTCCAATGGTTGGCTGTGAGCATCTGCCTCTGTATTTTTCAGGCTCTTGCAGAGGCTCTCAGGAGACAGATATATCAGGCTCCTGTCAGCAAGTGCTTCTTGGCATCAGCAATAGAGTCTGACTTTGATATCTGTAAATAGGATGGGTCCCTGGGTAAGGCAGTCTCTGGATGTCTTTTCCTTCAGTCTCTGCTCCACACTTAGCCTCCATATTTCCTTTAGACAGGAGCAATTCTGGGTTTAAAAAAATTGGAGATGCGTGGGTAGCCCCATCTCTCAACTAGGGTAAATTTTCTTCAATAATTTTGCAGAAGATATTTACTGACCCTTTAAGTTGAGAATCTTTGCTATCTTCTAAGAGTGTTATCCTTAGTTTTGGTCTTCTCATTATGTCCTGGATTTTCTGGACATTTTGGGTTAGGAACTTTTTGCATTTTGCATTTTCTTTGACTGTTGTGTCAATGTTTTCTATGGTATCTTCTCCACCCAGTATTCTCTCTTTTATGTATTGTATTATGTTGGCGATGCTTGCATCTTTGACTCCTGATCTCTTTCCTAGGGTTTCTATCTCCATGGTTGTCTCTTTTTATAATTTCTTTATTATTTCTAGTTTCATTTTTAGATCCTGAATGGTTTTGTTCTATTCCTTGACCCATTTGGTTGTATTTTCTTGCACTTTGAATGGATTTTTGTGTTTTGTCTTTAAGGACTTCTACCTTTTTATCTGTGTTTTCCTGTATTTTTTAAGGGAGTTATTTATGTGCTTTTTAAAGTTCTCTATCATCATCATGAGATGTGATTTTAAATCCGAATTTTGCTTTTCCAGTGTGTTGTTGTATCCAGAATTTGTTGTGATGGGAGAACTGGGTTCTGATGATGCCAAGTAGCCTTGGTTTTGTTGCTTAGGTCCTTTGCTCACCTCTTGCAATCTGGTTAATTCTGGTTAATTCTAATGTCTTGCTGTATCTGAATGGAACCTGTCCCTCCTGAGAGCCTCTGAGCCTGTGTTCGTTGGTGTGTCAGAACCCCTGGGAGACCAGCTCTCTCTAGGGGGAGCAGGGATTTGGATTCAGAGAGCCATATTACAAGGTTAGCTCTGGGATTCTCATAGAAACTGAAAGGATCCTGCACCTGGCTATTCCTCAGTTTCTGTGCCTTCTGGCCTCCTGGCAGAGCAATCTTTGGCCAGTTATTGGAATGAAACTTGTAGTCTCACCTGTCAACTTGGGAGGGACATGACTCCTGGGAAACCAGCTCTTTCTGGCAAGATTTGGTTACAGGGAGCTGTGGTACAGTCTTAACTCTGGGAAGGAAATGGATATTAGAAGCCCTTTCTTTCTTGTCTTTTGTCTTTTCACATAAATAAAACCCAAGGACTTTTATACAAGAGCATATGTAAAAGATTATTTACATGAGCTGGGTGCCTTAGCAGTGCCGATACCATTATAGAAAGTAACATTAATTCTCCGGCAACCATTAACTGCCTATAGGCATTCAGGAAAGGGTAGCTTTGTGAGTCAAAAATATACTTCTGTATGTATTACATGTGTATGCAATAAATCCACAGATTTATTTCTGTGTATGTATATACCCCATTGACTCCTGAAAGGTAGAGTTCAATTGGCAGTGACTGGGTCCTTCAAATGAAATGATGCTTATTGTCATACAATTTCACAACAAACTGACTTTCCCAGTCAGTACTGATACTAGTAAGGCAGAGCTCAGACACCTACTTACAGCCATTGAGATAAACTTAGTCCTCCAAATAGCACATTGAGCTATGGATTGTTGAACCTTGATACTTTGAGATGTGTGTATTCTTCATTTCTTTGCAGACTAGCCTCTGGTAAGCACAGAGAAAATATAGGCAGTCAGAATCACACACTCCTAGAGAATAAATAGTATAATCTGATAATCAGCTACATCACCAAAGTCAAAATATTTATCTTTGCTTTCCTTTTCTTCCCTAGACACTCACATGCATTGTGAACATGTGGATCATCTAGAGACTAAAATGGACTAGACACAGAGGTTGATTGGAACACTATTGATGTGATGCATAAATTTATGCTACAAGCCATTCACTGTGAGATACTTGTATTAAACTGTTGGTGACTCCCAAACAATCGGGGCATTATTATAAACATAAAGTGGTATAACAATGTGTAATGTCAGCTTTGAGTATATTGCTAATACATTTCTAGAGCAGACTGTTTGTCCCACCAAAACCTCAGTTTGCTCTTCTGTGAAAGAGAAATAATGAGTATACCTGCCTAATAGTGTTCTTGGGAGAATTTAACGGGCAAAGTATGTGAGTGTTTGGCACAGTGTTCAGCACATTGTGACTTCTCAGTAGTTGTTAGCTATCATTACGTTATTTTGTAAACGCTGTCTGGCTAAGAAATGCCTAAAACTCAAGGCGCCTATAAGAAGGGGTTAACATTTCTCTTACATCATAATTCTAAAGCATACATGGAGGTTTGGATGCAATAATAACTCCAGCTCTAGCTAATTTGCCATCAGGGAGCTTAGAAAGATAATACTTAATGAGAAAATGCACAACCAGTCTCCATGTGTTCTTTTTAGACCAATTCTCAAGAGACAAAGCTGGCTCAAAATAAAAGTGTTTGGGGGAGTAAAAAACCTGCAGAATGAAAGCTACTGGCAGAATAACCAGGTTCCTCCCTTCTCTGCGTCCATGTTTCCACCTGCAGAGGCATTTATATCACCGCAACTAAAACCCTGCTACAGCGGGATGAGGGGCAAGAAACCTCATCTCTTGTCAACCTCATCTCTGGAAGTCTTGACTAAACTATTTTGTCATCTCTCTCAGAATCTTTGGTGTTTTCAGTTACATTTCCAAAATAGATGCTCACATTGCCAGAGGGGATTTTTAAACTGAGAGAATTGTATTCTAAGTGATTTTTCTTAATCAAGAATGAGGAAGAAGAAGAAAAAAAAAACATTAACCTGAAGAAAAGCCCAGTGATGATTGCCTGTCCCACATTTTATAAGCAAGTTCTGGGTCAAATCATCGAGGTCATAAAAACACTAGTTTAGTCAAGTTTAATGTAATGAATATGTATCTTGTATATCTAGCCATGTTTGTTTAGTTGGCTATGTTAATTACAGCATAATGTGTGTGTGTGTGTGTGTGTGTGTGTGTGTGTGTGTGTGTGTGCGCACATGTGCGTGCACATGCGCACTCTTGAGAGCACACATGTGGGTTAATACAACATTGACTTTGATTTTTTTCATGCCAGGGGAAAACCCAGTTTTCTATTACAGATTAAGCTGCTTGGCTGCTGATGCCGAGAAAGCTCATGATGAAAAAACATTTTTAATGGGTAGGGATACTGTGAAGAGAAAAGGGGAATATGATGACTGGAACAGAAAGACTGAGTAATACAGGACCTCCCCAAGACTATACAAGGGCCAAGACCCAGAGAAGCAGAGGTGTTTTGAGTGTGCAAAGAAAGACCACACATCTCAAAGGATGTGATGATGAAAGACATAGTCTGTTATTTACAATAAAAAAAAGAAGGGTGTTTGTTCAAACTAAAAAGAAAAACTGTAAAATAGAGGTAGTCAAGTTTTGGCTTGATTTTGATGCCTGATGTATAAATTAGGAAAAACAACAAAAGGATTTTTTTCTGTAGTCTCAAGATAAGGATATTTAATCTCACACACAAAACTGCCACTAGGATCTATCACACACTTCATAACCACATGCATATCCATTTGGACTACATTGCTCCACTTGTCCACTGAAGTACATTTGAAAGTTCAAGTTCTCTACTTTAGTTAAAGCAAAAGCACAATACATTGTATGGCAAGATTGTAGAACATAGATGTCATTCAGAAATCATGGATAAAACATCCAACAGAGACTCAAAGATGTGTGAAACAATGATGCCTTAAGAATTTTAGTCCAGGAATACTAGTGCACAGCTTGAATCCCAGTGCATGGGAGGTAGAGTCAAGTGGATCTCTATGAATAGTAAATCCCAGGGCATCTAGTGATACATAGTGAAACTTGTATAAAAATCATGGATAAGAAAACACAACAATGACAAAGAAACCATAAATCTAGGCCTTCCCAACTGACTTCAGAAATTATTTTGTCTGTCCAAGCTATTTTTGTTTATAGTTCTGAGCAATTTTGTACAGTGATCTCATATGAACCAAGATTCAAAACAAACACTAATTGATCACATGTATGCAGCCAGAGCTCATCTCTAACTTTGACTGAAATCCTCATTGGTCTTTTAGTCTGAACATGGTCACCTCAACAGCTAAGCCTCAAAGACTTTATATAAGTTAGGGAATGAAAACCAAGTTTCACATGTGGTTCACACCAAACAAAAAGAACATGTGTCTGGGAGATTAAATGGAGCAGAAAGTGTGAGGCCATTAAAAAAATGTCTGTAAGTCTGGAAGATAAAATGAATTTATTTAATGTTCTTTTAATAATGTCTACCAAGAAAGCTTAATATTGTCTAACAGTAAAGGAGAAAGATGACATATACGATCTTTTACATATCATCTTTTTAATACTAGAATAAAGATATAGGCTGTTATAGTTTTATAAGTGAGCAAGATGAGATTCAGGCAGACTGGACAACCTGTTTGGTGTCATACCCACTGGAGGAGTGAGAGATTGACTCCAAAGAGTAGGTTCTCATTAGATTGACCTATCATTGGTGTGTGTGTGTGTGTGTGTGTGTGTGTGTGTGTGTGTGTGTGTGCTTGATGTGTACATATAATTGACTAGTCTATATCCTGTGAAAAATTACCACTATTTATTTTTTCTTTTTGAGATCAGAATTGTTCTTATAACCATAAAGATCTAAGTGTGAGACTCCAAACTTCAGTCAAGGAGTGAAGCTCTGGCTAGCCTTAATAATAGAAATGGCCTCCCTGCTTCCTGTGCCCACAGCATCTCTACCTTCTTGGGATGCTTAACGTCACCAGAACGAGTGACTCTGGGACCAGAGTTAGAGACCTGGATGGATGACCATAGCATTCTCTTTCCCATTCAGGACTTGAATTGTCCTTTTAGATGGAAGCTTCAGTATGATTAACAGTAATATGTAGCCTCCTTGAAAATGCTTCTCTGTCCTAGAACATCAAAAGGAAATAATAAAAAGAAGCTTTAAAAATTCTGATTGCAGACACACATGCATTTCTATCCAATTTTATGATTGTCACAAAATGAAAGGTATTAAAACCATAAGATGCTTCTTCACGCATTTCAAATCTTCCTGAGCTTTGGCGAAAATCTCATTTTTACCCTGTTTATCACTTGATCTCTGGACACTTATATTCCGCTTTGGAAGCCCAGGAAAAAGGCATTTCTTCCCCTTATAAAGTTTCATCCCAGGAACCTTGCTTCCTATGTAGCAATGCAAGTAGAAAGGGTTCTTGAGAGATGCCACTCATGAGGGGCGAAGTGTAAGTGTCTCTGAACTCCTTGCACTGCCTGTTGGCTTTGACATTTGTGTTAGTTGCTGTTCCCAGGTCTCAGCTTCTTAATCTGTTGGTGGAGGATCTTTTATTGACTTCTATCTTTATAAAATCAATTTCTTCAAAAACAAAACCTCCTCAATAACTCAGTAGATTGAGATGCCTTATAAATATGATTACACCATAAAAACATAGATGATACGTGAAAGTGCAAAAATCAACTCAGCCACATCTCCACTCTCTAGAGGAAGCCATCTTGGAAGGTTTCTTTTCAAGCTTACTTTTAGTGTGAGAATTTATCAAGGTTGTGGTGAATCTGCCAATACATTCTTATTGCTATTATGTCTATTGAACAATTAAAAGCAATACAGCCTTTACACAAAATGACTTTTAAAAAATACCCCTGGATAATCACACTGAAAGGAACAATCAGAAATTCTCAGCTCATAAGTATGCAAGTTGATGATTCTCTAACCTCTGAACATGCCCTTGAGACTAGTAAATGTACTACAAAATAGAACATTAGAATGCACCAACACAAGCCCCGCCCAGTGCTCTGAATCCTCTTAATGTGTAACCCTGGAGGTTGACAGGTCTGGTTAAGAACTTCATATCCATGGGATCAGTCCGTAGGCATTGTTTTTCCTGTCTATTTTTCTCCTACAGCAATAGGTGAGCTTTACCTATGATGCTGTATGCAGAAGTGGTTCATTCTTTTTGTTTTTATAAACGCTGAGGTTTAGAAACCCTGGATGAGAAGAGTGATGTTTGTGAATGCGCTGAAGATCATAAAACCGATCACTGGCATCACACAGTGAAGCAATGTTTTTCAGCATTTCATAAGAATCTGAACACTAAGGATTAATTGAGATGCACGTTGAAGTTAATATCTTGTCCTCTCTCTCCAGTCTATTGAACAATTAATAGCAATAAAGGGCAATTAATTTCTCAAAGCAGAAACTATACAAAACTTAGTTTCAGGTCATAACACACGACTTACTCACATAAGCAGAGCATCAGAGTGATGTTTTCATTGGAGGGAAAGGATAAGAACTATAGTCGACACTCCCATGCTAGACTCCTTGATACACATATATGCATGTGTATAATTGTAAATGATTATATTTATAAAGTTATGTATATACATACATACATACATACATACATACATACATACATACACACATATATATATGCATGTCTCCCAAGAGTTCCTCAGAATGTAGTGTTTCAAGTTCAAAGAAACTTGCTTCTTAGAAGCTATGAGAAGGTATGAGAAAAGTGAAATGAGCAAACTTTGGAATTAGACACAGGAATAAATGAACATGGGAAGTTTCCTTTTCTGGTTATATCTAGGGTTCATTTATAACTCAAGGGGACTTTTTAATCTGTGAACAAGTTATTTGATGACAAAGAGATGGCCATTTTAATGGGGCACAGTGCAGTGGGTGCATTGGGGGGTTATGCACCCCAAATATTTATCATTTTGAGTTCTGAGAACACTCAAATCTAGTCTCTTCTATATTCTGAGTAAGATGATACATTATGATTGGCTATAACAGCCTTACCATGCAACAAATTCCTGCCTAACTAACATTGTGGCCACTGACCAATAACTACTTTCCCTGTTTTCTTGTTCTTTTCCCCCAGCCTCTAGAGGCCAATATGTTACACTCTACTTCTCTGAGTTGTATAGTTTCATATATAAGTGAGGTCATATGACAACCATCCCACTGTGCTTTCATCATTTAATGGAATATCTGATGTGTCTACTTATGTTTTCATGAATAAAATGGTTTTCGTAGTTGTCCAAATACTTATTGTAGCCACTGTTCTTTAAAATCAATAAATGTAATGCATTGCTTTACCAAAAGAAAGGACAGACCTGTTTAATCATCTCACTACAGGCAGGGAGAGAATTTCCAGAAAGGAAACATCTCATGACAAAAGTCTCAATGCATTAGCTAGAAAGATAAAATGCCTTATCTTGATAAAATTCAGACTTGAAGAGACAGAGGCTGATGTCACACTGACCTTCCTTCTTAGGTAGAAAAGCACAATAAGAATCAGCATTTTTAAGCCTCGGGAGGATTATTGGCATTTTATCTAAGTAATTCTGATATTAATTAAAACTTGAAAAGCCTTTTAGAACAGGAGTAGGTAATACAAACCAAGGTTTAGAGATTAATTCCATCAATGTTTAAATTCTCGTGATATTTACAGGGGTATAAACCTTAGCAGTTTACTCAATTGTATATAAAAGTTTTCCAGTATTCATCACCTAGATTTCAGTAAATTTTCAGCAAGGGTAATGCCTATGAATTGCCCAGCAAAATACTCAGTATCAAATTCTTTTTTTTTCCAGTGAATATACATGTCTTCATGAAGTTAGTTTTTCCCCTGTAATTAATCCATGTTTTGTTTCTATAAAAGCAGAAAACTTTTTCTTTTCATTTTATTGGCTATTCTCTGCATTTACATTTCAAATGTTATCCTATCCTCTCTCCCACTCCACTAGCTTTCATAAAGATGCTCCCTCTCCCAATCACCCACTCCCACCTCAGGGTCTTGGCATTCCCCTACCCTGGGAAAACAAGCCTTCACTGGACCAATGGTCTCTCCCCACATTGATACATTGGTGCAAGACAATGTTATCCTCTGCTACATATGCAACTGGAGCCATGGGTCTTACCATGTGTACTCATTTGTTGGTGTTTTAGAAATTCTGGAAGTCTTGCTTCTATTCCACATGGATGAGACAGATTCAACTAACTTGATCAGGGAGACTTTCTTTGAAAGTTCCAGAAAAATCTAGGAGCCTTTCAGCCTCTCTCACTTCCTGACACATGGATGTCTAGAACATGTAAATAGAAAAACTTAGAGCAACTTTCTTCTGCCATATGTGGAGATAGAGATTCTGTAGGCATGTTAAAAAGAGTAAAGCCCAGGTTCAGAAATAAAGAGAAGTGAGAATATAGATCTTCCCCAAGAGAGTAGGAGAAATGGTAGGTCATCCCCAGGACATTAGGAGAAACAGGGTAGAGAATCAATATAAGTCCAGCATTTTCTGAGACCAAGCAGTCCTCAACAAGCTTGAGGTTTAAGCACTTCTGTGTCTTCTCACTACAAGTTTTCACATTTCCACTTCTGAAAGGAAACATGTTAATTGTAATAAAAATAAACCTTGACTAAGGCAAAGTTCTGCTTCAGGACTGACCCAACAAAAGGCCAATTCCCACCATTGTTTGTGCCAGACCTAGCAGCCGGCCTGCTCCTGCTCCATGCAATATTCAAGATGTTCTCATCTTTTTTTTTATCAGAATCTTTAAAAGAGAGAATCACTGGCCATCTGTATCAATGAGCACACACACAGTAGGAGAAAAACAATGTTTACACGCTCAGCAGAACATTCTAGAAGCATAAATCTAGCATAAGCTTGTTCCTGATTCATGGAGAAATAATCTATCAACTTCTATAATAATAAAAATATTTACTTCCTGGGGCTTAATAACATCAAATTGGCAAATAAATCTGATAGTTAAACTCTTTTGAGTAGCTTGTTTTGTTAGCACCACAAGGCCAAAAATAATGCCTTAAAATCGCAGATATGTAGAGAATAGAAAACCTTCAGGCATCATGCATCCTTCCCATGTTTGCCCTTCCTATTCAGTTTGACAGCTGACTCGATGGAATACTGGGACTTATATAGAACTTAATTTCAATTAATCTAAGGGAAGATATTGATTATACAGTCTCCCTTATTACTATCACAAAATAGCTGGCAAGAAGAAAGTTCAGGAAGAATGGGTTTATGTTGGCCTTCAGGTCATGAGAATACTCAAACTCATTATGGCTGGAAAGGCAAGGAGCAGCAGTAGCTACTGCTGGGCATGTTGTGTTGACTTTCAGGAAGCAGAAAGAAGAGGAAATGGCTGGGCTCCCAAATCTCAAGGCCTGCCCCAGTGCTCCATTTCCTCTAGCAAGGATCCATCTCCCAGGTTCCACAAACTTCTCTCATGTCAGTTAGGCTGCAGAAACTTGGAGTCATCATTAAAGCATTTGTCTCTCATTAACATAAGTAAATAAAAGCACTTCTTTTTGGAGCATGTTTACCAAGAGGAAGCATGATTTTGAATTCTTTATGTCTCTCTTTCTGGGTCTTCCTTCTTCTCTTGTCTGTTTATGTGGGTCTGAATTTATTCCTGCATGAATGTTATCTGTTTGTCCTATGTCCATGTGTCCATAACAAAGGTTGTGCTTTGTATATATTGAGCAATACATAAAACATAGCATGGGGGAAGGCATGAAGAACACATTGAAGAATCTAACAATGTTTTACAGGGGATTAAGTCACTGGGTCCAACTGATTGAGATAAAGAACAGTATATTACAAACACCATGATAAACAGACTTATCAACCTATAACCATGTTATATTATTCATCATTTAGGATGGATATTTGTTTCAAAAAGTTGCCTTCAACCAATTTATTGTTTTCAACAAATGGCCATTACAACACATGCACACACACACACACACACACACACACACACACACACACACACATTGCTCTCAGAGTCTAAGCTAGGAGCGATGGGAAGCCAAGCTCTGTCTTTCTTATTCATGAACTACTGTGCCTCTCTCCAGGCCATAGTTTTATCTTAGGGTTAGCTTGATTTTTGTCAAAGACATTATTAAAACATCTTTTTAATTTGCAAATCAAACTTTCTAAGTAGGTGGAGTGGCGACTCATGGCCATCATGTCTGTTTCATTATCTAGGGCTGATTCAAGCTTTGCTATCTTGCATTTACTTATTTTCTAAGCTGTCATGTCTATGGCCCATGAGGACAATTTTGAAATGGATACTGGAATCTGGATCATCACCTACCTACCAGACTGGCATTGAAGGACAAAAGTGTTGAATTTAAGAATTTCATATTTCAGAAGCTTCTAACTTAACTTCCAAGTTAAATACTATTTTTTCCCTTGGGAAAGGATCTGCCTTGTTTTAAGCATGCAGTAAAAACATGTTTCACACATGTTACTCTACTTTCTGTTTTTTAGGATCCTTTGGGAACTCGATTCTGACCTTACCATAATCATTGAGGGGTGATAGTCATGGAACCTTTGCTTCTGACCACTGCCTGTAAATGATCAAGCCAAGATTTTCCATGCTGTCAATCAGACCTGCACCAGGGAATCTGGATCTTCAGCAGCCAACATGATGTAGCTGAGGTCTACAGTTGAATCTTGGGGTTCCTGCCACCAGTCTCACTGAGAACATGTGCCTTTCCCAGAATCTACAGCTTCATTCTTCCAGGTGCCATAGAAATTTCAGTGCTTTCCTTATTTTTCTGACTATTTGCCTACATACTGCTTAAGTTGCCTTGATGTCAGCTATTTATGGCAACCATATGGTAGCTCATATAAACAATATAAAAAGGAAATTATGAGTTTGGGTCGGCTTTAGAGGTTTGGGGTCATGACTGGCTTACTCTATGGACTTGTGGTAAGGCCCAATCATTGATGGTAGCTAGAGCATATAGAGAAACTCATCTCATGGAGGCCAGGATGGAGACAGAAAGTAACAGGAAGGAGTCAGGGCAAGGCACAGTCCCAGGTGACCAGCCTCCTCTAACCTTGCCTCACCTTCTAAGTATCAACTCCTAATGGTTCACTCAACTGAATTCTTCCATGAATTTAGCCATTGATGAGGCCCAGGCTATTGTGATGTAATTATTTTGAGAAGCACCTTCCTAGGCAAATCTGGGTTTTCTAACGTTTTAGGTATCTTTCTGTCCAAACAAGTTAACACTTGGCATTAACCATCACAGCTTTCATAAAAGATAGTTGTTTCTCTCTCTCCCCTCCCAACTACCAAGCATGAATAGGAGCACACAAAATGTCCTTTTTCTCTCCAGATCACAGTGGTGGCATCTATGTAATGTACATGGTCCATCAGAACTAACAACCTCTTTACACGAATAAAGGGGGAAATGTGAGTGAAATTACTTAGAAAATTTTGAAAAGGCATTATTTTAAGTTTTGTGTGAAACCCAGGAGACTACAAAGGTAAAGCAAATTCAGGGTTGATTCTACTCTTTCCCAAGCATCTAACTTTTTAGGCAATTAGCATAATGTAACCAGTAACTGTACTCCATTTATACTGACATAAAGAACTTAGACAGAAATAGCAGGGAACTGTGAAGGACACAGGCTGAGGCAGTGATTCTTGCTATAGTTGTCCTATCAACCATCCTCTCCTCCCATACAAGGACAGGCACACTCTTGCTGT
The DNA here is from genome assembly GCF_963924665.1 of Micromys minutus. Lineage (NCBI taxonomy): Eukaryota > Metazoa > Chordata > Mammalia > Rodentia > Muridae > Micromys > Micromys minutus. Next base: position 5,052,755 of record NC_137981.1, on the reverse strand, counting down.
TTCTACAGCCCACCAGCCTTGTATCTCAGAGCAGCTTCCAGCACACATCTCAACACTCAGAACTCCAGCTGATGAGTGTTTCTGAGAGGCAGGATAGCTGTGGGTAGTTTGGCATATTTTCATTCTTGGTACTGGTACTTACCAGGTTTTGTAGACTTCGAAGCTCCTACACATAGCTACATGCTTGGACTGAATCCAGGAAAGAGAGGCAGTAAGATGTGCCCCCTCACTGCCTGCCTCAACATAGACCCCTTTTACTTCAGACTGCCAATGGAAGCCATCATGGATCTGGCTGGCAGAAGTTCAGTGGATGGAGCCCTAGTGGAAACAGGCTGTTTAACACGTTTTTTTCTTCATATCACAGCTGCTTCAAGAGTCTTCAGCTTAAAGAGAGCATGTGAACTTCCACCTTCCTTTCCGGATTAACAGGAAGAATTAAAGTTTACCGGACAACATGTTTTGCATCTCTCCCCTTCTCTAATTCCAGGGATCCCTGTGACGTAAGCATAGCAGTTCTGTTTTCAGCTGGAGATGCACACTTTAATGTTCAGAGGAGCAGGACAGAGGCTCTATTTCACTCCAGCCTCTGGGCTCATGTCAAACAATATGTGTATGTGTGCATGTGTGTGTGTATGTGTGTGTGTGTGTGTTTGTGTGTGTGTGTGTGCATTTACAATGATTTATTGTTTTTAATTTTGTGCACACACGTGGATAAGTGTACATAGGTGGCATTGTCCCTACCTGTGGAAGCCAGAGGTATTAGATCCAAAGGGCCTGGTTTTACTGGCACTGTGAGACACCCAGTGTGAGTTTCACGAATAGATGCAGAGACCTACTGCCAGACATTATGAAAAGACACCTTAGAACACTCAGTCTTAGATGGGACGTTTCCATCAAATCTCTCCCGTCAGAGCTCAGGAAACCCCAAGGAAGAGGAGACAAAAGAGTAAGAAGGGATTGAGGCTATAGAAATACAAGGCCCTCTACATCAACGTGAACAAAGCTAATATGAAGTCACAGAGACTCCATTAGCATGCTCAGGCCCTGCCTGGGTCTTGTACCAGGTCCTCCGCATATGTATTATGGCTTCCACTTTAGTGTTTGATGGGATTTATGAGTTTGTGAGTGAGTGCATCTCTGATTCTTGTGCTTATTCTTGGGATCTTTTCCTTCTGTTGGTTTGTCTTGTCCAACTTTATGTGATATTTTTTGTTTTATCTTATTATGTTTTATTTTATTATATTTTTAAAAATTAAAAGATGAATGAAAAGCAATCTACCAGGGTAAAGATTGATAACTCAATTATCATGTATACCTTCTGGGATAGAGAAAATCAATTTTCTCCAATGGAATGACACTGGGTATATCAACCACTTCAAAGAGGGCCAGTTGACCAACAAATAATGGACAGTTAAAAAAGATTTATTTTTAATTATGTGCATCTATGTGAGTATATGTATCTGAGTGCCAATGCTCCTTATTGTGGAGGCTAGAAGTAATGGATCCTTGAGATCTGATGTTACAGCACTCATGAGGAACCAAGTGTGATTTCTGGGAATAGAACTTGGATCCTCTGCTAAAGCAGTGTGTGTTCTTAACCAATGAGCCAGCTTTCCAGCTCCCTAATATACTTTATGGATTTCTCCCTCTGTCTTTCTCTCTCTCTCTCCCTCACTTGCTCTTCCCTGACCCTCTTTTCCACCCTTCCCCTCTCTCCCTTACCCCCTCTCTTTTTTACAAACACACACACACACACACACACACACACACACACACACAGAAAAAGAGACAAAGAAATAACTAAATAACTAGAGATGAGAAGATTAAGTAGCCCCTGTTCTCTACCCCTTTTGGTTGCAGAGATCTGGGTGTAACTACATCCCCTTTCCTGTCCCACCATCAGACACTCAACTCTTGGATATCATACTAACACTTTGAACTTTAAATGGTTTTACTTTAACACCCAGGGAAGTCTGGAACTTAATTTTCCTCTTCCATTTTTTTTTTCTGAAGGACACAAATTCTATTCAAGATTATTCAGTAAAAGGCTAAATAAAATAGAAGCAATATTCCTCTGAAATTCTATTGCTTCTCTCAGTGTTGAGTATGCATATTTTAAGTAGCTCATTTTCTGCTAGTCAACTCATAGAAAAGATCTAATCAGAACTGCAGGCTACAATAGAACTAGTAGACAAATGCCACCTATAAATTCCCCAGAAGGTTTTGGCTATGCTTAGCCTTGAGTTCTCTTGACACCATGTAATTTCCATATAGTATAGTTATTATCACTTACTAACTACCAAACCTTCACCAGAGACTGTAAAAAAATCACAGAAATGTAGTGGATCTAGATGATTTTATTACCTTGAGAAAACTAAGGATAAAAGTTTGCCTAAACAAATGAGAATATCAGAAATAAAGCCCCAGCCTGATGGGATTCTAAAGCTGATGTTAATCACTGACATCATTGCTTCTGTCCTCTGGGGAGAGACGGACTTGCTAGATTCATAAATCATCCCACCAATGAGCTCAATGGCATTTACTTTACAAATATTCAGACAAATTCTACCCCCTCACTCCTACTTATTAGGCAATAGAGGAAGTGGATGAAGATACCCAGGCTCATTTGTCAAACATGATATTTTTTAAGAATGCTGAAGTCACACGGTAGATTTCCACTGAGAGCAGCTGAGGAAATGATCAGTTCTCCTGCAAACTCACCTTGTACTTAATCTCATTCATTCACCCTTGTAGATGATTTAATAGACTTTCTAGGAGCTGAAGTGTCCATGATATAAAAGACCAATGGTGAGAGAAAAGAAAAAGCTAAGGAGCCCAGACCTTTGAAGAGGCAGGTCTGTGTCACATAAGCCCCATGATTTGATTAACTGGAGATCGATGTGCTGGATTGAATCTAAAGCATTCAGGGCCTTGACCTCCTGAATAAGCAATAGTTCCCATCATAGGTTAGAACACACTTGAAGATCTTTCTTTCACTCTTTGAGGATAGAAAATTTCTTCAGTCTCTTTCCTGTGTGCCACTGAATCTGTGTGGTCCACACAACTGCACCCCAAATTCCAGAGCCTGAGGGTGTGTCTATTGTCTGCCCAGTGAATTACCATCTTGCCTTAGAATGCAGCTGAGAGCCCCTCAAGTTTTTACTCAAAACTGCTGGGGACATTTTAGGTCTTTTAGCCTGTTTCACTCACTGATTTCCTTCTTGACATCAGACAGAATTTTTAAAAACCCATTTCTTCCAGATAATCTTCCCCTTTACCCTTGAGGTTTGAAAATACTATTCTGACTATATTTTCTCTGAGACTATATCTTCCCTCTAGAGGATCACAGTCCCTTTTTTAAGCAACAACAGCATGCATGTAAACATCTTTGTTATCTGAGAATGCTGAGCTTGCATGCAGTATTCTGGGACTCAGCCCCAGCTGACAAGTTCATTTCGATGGTGGGACTGTTGTAACCCTGGACCATGAAACAGGGATGCTGTAGGTAGGTCTCAAACTACAGATCATGTGAGATGACGGTACTTCCCTTGCTTCTAGTGGCTTCATTCATGATAAAGTTGCCTGGTAAACCAGAATTGAAGAATGGGTCTTTGTTCTCTCCTTAGACTCAAAACCCAGCCTGATAGTTCCAGTTCTCACTGGAAAATGTGTAGGTCCAAACACATGGTGGGACTTTCCTCTGAAACTTTTTCCCCATTCAGCACAGTGTCCACAGTCTTCATCTCTAGCTTCTAGGGATTACAAGTCGTGCCATGTGGCCTCTTGATATTTTCACTGTCATTTTACACACCTGACCGCTATGGTTGACTCAAAAGTTGCACACGGCTACCTTGTCACAGTTCTTGCTGTGACATATCGTCTGTCTTAGGAAATAGGAGCTGTTTCTCCTTAAACTAAACCTTGGTAATTTTAAAAAGTGAGTTCATGGTTTCCCCATCTTAGAATGAAATGACTAAGAATGAGAAATGAGTCAAGTGAGAAAGAAACGACTAGAACTATATCGAAAACGCTGTGGTAGATCAAGTAGCTACTTTTTTCACTTTTAACTTGCCAAAGTCCCAGCTGATTACAGACACATAAACATGATAAAGTAATACAGGAATTAATACAGCACAGAATCTGTAAAGGTTCATCTAGCTGGCTTTATTCCAAGGGCAGGGAATGCCATGCCCAGGCTCTGCTGGAGTAAGCCTGGCTTATGTTGTGGACATGAAAGTTAGCACGTGCTCTGCTTTCTGAGAATAAAGCTCTGCCTAATAACTGGTCCTGTGTGATCTCATTATAATGAATTTGAATAGGAAAACTCAACAGTCAATGTGTGATGGTGAAAACTGAAGATTAAACTATTAAGCTGACCATTTTAAATGGTGAGGGGAGTAGAGTAGATTTAGTCCCCTTATAATGAATAAGGGGGTACAAGAGGGGGTGGTGACTCCATAAGGAAACAGAACTCAGTCTGAGTAGAGAAAATGTTTAGGAAAAATAAAAATAAAAATATATAAGTCATGAGAATGAGAATAAAATTAATAAAATTAATAGAAAATCATATACATGGTTCAGGAGAAAGACAGAAAGAGGGGGTAAGAGGGGAGAAAGACAGACATAGAAAGAGACAGGGAGACATAGAGACACAAAGATACAGATAAACAAAGAGACAGAGAAACTTTGATGTTCCATGTCTCCCAAACCTTATGGATTCCTTGCGGCCTCGTTTTTGAATCTTGTACTGGCTAAGGACACTGGCTTCCATATCTGTGGTCCTTTATTACAAACTCAGCTCACGTTTACACTAGCTTTTTAATCTTGAGCTGGTCATTAATTCACCATTTTGTTTGTCTGTGAAAAGAGAAGTATGGACTATTACATATGATAAATTAGGAAAAGCAATCTGTGTAAGAGTCATGATTGTCTCTGCTGAGCCCTCCATAAATGTTAGCTGTTTTCAAATACACTGTTTTTTTTTTTAATTATTCTTTGTTCAAATATATGTGGAGAATCTAGTATCAGAACCTTGTCCTGGAAAAGTGGTAAGTGCAGAAAAATTCCTATGCCAAAGAAGATCAAATAGTATATCTACTTCAGAAAAATTACATGGTTTTCTTTCTTTCTTATGCATTATGTTGATGCCACCCTAGCACCTCACTTGGTTGAATTGTCTCAATAAAGAATATGTTCCTTGGACCAATATGCATAGCCCAAATCAGAAGCCTAGTAGAGAGAAGAAACATAAGGAACCAGAATCATGCCTCTAGATATGTCTTGTCCATTTAACTGTAGCTCAGTGTGCTCAGCTGAGAAATTAATGAAGCACATGGAAAATAGTATATGTGATGAGAATCTCTTGTGAGCTTTATATAAGGAAAATACCAGCTGCATTCTTATGGTTGCTTATTCACCTCTCCTCTGTTGACCATACCTTCCTTGGCATGAGATAAAAAAATGAATCAATGATGGTAAACTGTTCTGAAAACAATCTCTATTTAATAAATATGTATTAAATGGAATAAAATGGAAACTAATTGAATATGTTTTTACAAAAGATATTTAAGATAGCCAAATAGCTCCTTCAAGCAATATAAAAAATGTGCTAACATATCACATTATAGTCATAGTATTGATTTACTATTTGAATTAACACAAATTCCCTGATCAATATCTCATCAAAGCAACATGTAAAAATGACACAACTTAAGTAGTTGTATAGTCACATATATAGAATCATATGAATCATGAATTCCATTTAATATTTGCATATGCATTAATTCACTCAACCACTTAATACATCTTTATTTAATTAATATTACACATTTAACTTTACACCCACACTGTTCTAGTTATAAAGCACAGAGCTTTCAGCAAAGCTTGATGTCTGCCTTTCTTGGAGTTTATATAGCAGTGTATTAAAACAAGTTATTTGAAGACCAGGTATGGTGTCTGCTGATAGGAAGGTGCACTGACTGTATGCGATTGCAGAAAAATGTCTATATTAGAAATTCTAAGGAATGGAAACTCATAGATTAGGACCCTGTGGGCATCCTATAGCGGGGAAATAGTGAGACCTTTGCCCCGCCCCTTCTTTTCTATTCTTTTTTTTTTTTTTTTTTCATTATTCACTGTGTGCTGTAGCTCCTTGTCACATGCCCAAAGCAATGGCACTCAGCTGGCCATGGAATGGAATCTCCAGACTAAGCAAAAATTAAATCTTCTCTTTAAAAAGCAAAGGTGTCTCCAGTGTCTGCTGAGAAACAGAAAGCTGACTGATACCAAGAGTTTACCCTACCCACATATCTATGAGGATCCATGAAACATGAATGTTTCAATTTCTGGGCCATTGTCAGAGCCTAGTATTTTCCTTGTGCTCAGCTGTCTATCCCGAGAGCCTGAATTGACATGTGACACTTCAGATGACACTGACTGTCAGAAGCAATTGTATCTTTAAGTAAAACATGAAGAAAATTCTCACTAGCTCTCAAGTAAGTGTGTCAAGTATAATTGTTATGCAAGAGGGAATTTTCTATTTTTTTGGATTTTTATTGAATATTTTATGTATTTACATTTCAAATGTTACCCCACATCCTGGTTCCCTTCCTCTCTCATTCCCTTCCCCCTGGTTCTATGAGGATGCTCCCCCTCTCATCCTCTCACTCCTACCTCACCACCCTGACATTCCCCTACACTGGGTAAATGAGCTTTTACAGGGCCAAGGGCATCTCCTTCTATTGATGCCAGACAATGCCATCCTCTGATACATGTGCAGCTGGAGCCATGGGTCCCTCCACGTGTACTCTTTGATTGGTGGTTTTTGTTTCTGGGGGCTCTGGAGGGGTCTTGTTGGTTGATATTTTTGTTCTTCCTATGGGTTACAAAACCCTTCAGCTCTGCTCTTTCAGTCCTTTCTCTAACTCCTTCATTGGGGTACCTGGACTCAAAACAGCAGTTAATATATAGCTCAGAACATTATAGAAGTCAGAATAATTATCAGTCAAGTAGCTGGCACACCTCTCTTTTGGAAGATCATTTATTCTTCCCAGTAAGGCAGAACATTTTGTCTGGACAGAAGTGCACACATTAGTCTAAAGATATGATCTATTTCAGTTCTGTTGGCTTATTTATTTATTTATTTATTTATTTATTTATTTATTTATTTACTTATTTATTTTGGCTAATTCACATCTAGCCTCATTTTAGAAAACCTATCTTCAAGGATTTGATGCGAGTTTCCTCTTATACTGATATGATTGGTTTTCAAGGAAGCAAGGCACAAACATGACTCCTAGAATATGACATCCCATTCTCAGTCACATTAGTGACTGGCCTAAGAATAGGGCCAAGCCAGTATTCTCAATTAGGGATAGACCTAGTCCATAGCCTTGGAAATACAAGCAATACATCTTTCTGCTTCTGAACGTGAAACTAAGTATGAGGCTTTGCTACTCAGGTTGGCACACAATTAAGAGAGTCCATTGAGAAAGGGAACCAACAACAGGCATGGTTTAGTGAAGATGTGGAGAGAAATGATGTGGGGATCTGCTAGAAATTAGTGTGCCTGGAGTGGAGCTAATGCTTTAAAAAAATCTTTAATTGAAGTTTCAGTTCATTGCATTGTCTTAGAGCTTCTATTGCTATAAAGAGATGCCACAACCCTGAAACTCTTATAAAGAATAACATTTAATTGGCACTGGCTTATGGGTTCAGAAGTTTAGTCTATTATCATCTTGGCAGGAAGCATGCCACCATGCAGAGAGACATGGTGCTGGAGAGGGAGCTTAGGATTCTACGTCTGGATTGGCTGGCAGCAAGAAGAGAGAGACTGGGTGGGACTGGTTTGAAATTTTAAACCTCAAAGCTCAAATCCAGTGACACACTTTCTCCAACAAAGTCACACCTACAGGGTGATATGTCCTAATTATTTCAAATATAATGCCACTATCTGTGAGCTTATAGGGACCACTTTTATTCAAACCACTGCATGTATTTAGGAAAAGAACAGGTACAAAGGACTAGCCTTCAGCCAGTTCTGTGATGAGGTCTTTCATTTGTTTTCTTTCCCCCTCCTAAGCTTCTCTCTACTCATAGGATGTCTGCAGACAGGTTGGTTCCAAAGCTCATTCATATAAAACTATTCCATTAGACTTAGCATCTTATCAATTAACTTAATTAGTTGTCATTTAGTTTGCTTTTCTTTGTTGTTGTTTTTTTCAAAACAGAGTTTTTCTGTGTAGCCTGGCTGTTCTGGAACTTGTTCTGTAGCCTAGGTTGGCTTTGAATCACAGATACCCACCTGTCTTTGTCTCCCGAGTGCTGAAATTGAAGGTGTGTGCCATTATGCACACACACACACACACACACACACACACACATTCCTAAAAAAAGATTCATCTTTCTAGCCCAGCAAGAGGACAGGGTGACCTCCTTCAAGATTCAGGACCTGACCATAGACTCCTGAACCCCAAGAGAAGCCTTGCAAGCGCTCTCCCACCTGAGTCCATGGTAAGCCCTAAGTCTGCCACACACCCTCACAGGCTGTGCGGAAAGAGAACACCTGGTGATCTTGTGAGTAGATAGTGTGGTGCACTCTGGGATAAGGCCTTTTCCAGCCCACCAAGAGGGCTGAGTGACCACCAATGAGGCCAGAAACTGCCTGCGAACAGCTGAGCTCCCAGAACAGCCTCACAAGGGTTCTCCCACCTGAACCCACAGAGACAAAAAAGGAGTCACTGCAATCAGAACTCACTGCCTGCCAGCAAAGAGCCAGAAACCCAGAAGTAATTTCCTTCCTGAGCCCACGGGCCCTCAGATCCACAGGAGAGACAGGCTCCAGTCAGAAACAACAAGATCACCTATCATCACAGATAACAAAATAGCAAGAGGAAGGTGAAAAAAACCTAAGCAATGGAAACCAAGACAACCTGGCAACACCAGAACTCAGCTCTCCCACCACAGGAAGTAGTGGATTGCCAAACACCCCAGAAAAAGAAGACCTAGATTTGAAATCATGCTTCCTGATGATGATGGAGATCTTTAAGAAGTGAGTGGATTATTCTCTTAACCAATTACAGAAGAGTAGACAGAAACAAACAGAAGCCTTAAAAAAGAAAACACAAAATCATTCAAAGAACTATAGGAAAACACAACCAAACAGGCAAAGGAACTGAAAAACAGAAATAGAAACAATAAAAAATACATAAAAAGAGACAACCCTGGAGATAAAAAACCTAAAAAACAAAATCAGGAATCACAGATGCAAGATTCTCCACCAGACTACAAGAGATGGAAGAGAGGATCTCAGGGGCAGAAGAAAGCATGTAAAACATAGACAAAACAGTCAGAGAAGATGCAAAAACTAACAAGCTCCAACCCAAAATGTCCAGGAGATCCAGGAAACAATGAGAAGACAAAACCTAAGGATAATAGGTGTAGAAGAGGACAAAGAATATCAACTAAGAGGCACAGTAAACAGCTTTAAAAAATTATAGAACACTTTCCTGCCCTTAAGTAAGAGATGACCATGAACATATAGGAGAGCTACAGAACTCCAAATAAATTTGATCAGAAAAGAAACTCCTACAGACACATAATTGTCAAAACACTGAATATTCTAAACAAAGAAAGAATTCTAATAGCTGTAAGGGAAAAAGGACAAGTAACATATAAAGGCAGACCAATAAGAATTACAGCTGATAACTTCAGCCATGCAACTGGATATAAAATTAACTCAAACAAATCAGTAGCTTTCCTCTATTCAAAAGACAACATGCTGAGAAAGAAATTAGGGAAAATATACCCTTCACAATAGTCACAAACGATATGAAATACTTTGGTGTGAATCTAACTAAGCAAGTGAAGGACCTGTATGACAAGAACTTCAAATCTCTGAAGAAGAAAATTGAAGGAGATCTCAGAAGATGGAAATATCTCCAATGCTCATGGATTAGAAGTATCACCATTGTAAAAATGGCCATCTTACCAAAATCGATTGACAGATTCACTACAATCCCCATCAAAATTCCAACTGAATTCTTCATAGAGTTGGGAAGAGCAATTTGAAAATTCATTTGGAATAACAAAAACCTAGATTAGCAAAATCTATTCTCAAGAATAAAAACACTTCTGTCTAAGTGGATTAAAGACCTTCACATAAAACCAGGTACATTGAAACTATTAGAAGAAAAAGTTGGGAAGAGCTTAGAACACATAGACACAGGGGAAAATTTCTTGAACAGAACACCAATGGGTTATGCTCTAAGATCAAGAACTAACAAATGGAACCTCATGAAATTGCAAAGCTTCTGTAAGGCTAAGGACACTGAAAAGAAGAAAAAATGGCAGCCAAAAGATTGGGAAAGGATCTTTCCCAATCCTACATCTGATAGAGGACTAGTAACCAATATATACAAAGAATGCAGAAAGATAGACTCTAGAGAAGTAAATAATACTATTAAAAATGGGTACAGAGCTAAACAAAGAATTCTCAGCTGAGGAATATCGAATGGCTGAGAAGCACCTAAAGAAATTCTCAACATTTCTAGTCATCAGGGAAATGCAAATCAGAACAACCCTGAGATTCCACTTCACACCAGTTAGAATAGCTAAGATCAAAAACTCAGGTGACAGCAAATGCTGACAAGGATGTGGAGAAAGAGGAACACTCCTCCACTGTTGGTGGGATTGTAAGCTGGTACAACCACTCTGGAAATCAGTCTTGCAGTTCCTCAGAAAATTGGACATAGTACTACCTGAAAACCCAGCTATTCCACGCCTAAGCATATACCCAAAGATGCTCCAACATATAACAAGGACATATGTTTGTAGCAGCCTTATTTATAATAGCCAGAGCTTGAAAGAACCCAGATGTTCATCAACAGAGGAATGGATACAGAAAGTGTGGTACATTTACACAATTGAGTACTACTCAGCTACCAGAAACAATGACTTCATGAAATTCCTAAGCAAATGCATGGAACTAGAGACTATCATTCTGAGTGAGGTAACTCAGTCACAAAAGAATACTCATGGTATGCACTTACTGATAAGCGATATTAGCCCCAGAAAGCTCTGAATACCCCCAAAAAATTCACAGACATTATGAAGCTGTAAAAGAAGGAGGGCCAAAATAGGGATGCCTCAGTTCTTAGAAGTGAGAACAAAACACTCCCAGGAGGAAATGGAAGGTCAAATAGAAGAACAGGGATTGAAGAAAAAGATCACTCAGAAGCTGCCTCACCTTGGGATCCACCATATAGGCAGTCACCAAATCCAAACACTATATTTGATCCCAAGTACTTGCTTGCAGAAACCATGTAGAGACTATGCTAGAATCTTATAGATACAGCTGAGCATGCTTGCACCTAACCACTGACCTGAACTAGAAGACCCCAATGAGGGTGCCAAGGAAAGGACCTAAGGAGTTGAAAGGGGTTGCAATTTCATGGGAAGAACAACATTATCAACCAACCAAACCCTCCAAAACTCCCATGGACTAAAACACCAACCTTTGTGCACACAGTAAGAGACCTTTTGATTCAGTTGCATATGTAGCTGAAGATAGCAGTGTTTGGCATCAATGTGAGAAGAGGCTTTTGGCCCAGGGAGAAAATGGTTTTCCAATGTAGGGGAATGCCAATGCAATTGGGTGGAGAGGGTGATTAGAAGGGAGAGCACCTTTGTAAAGGCAAATGCAGGGGGAGGGTAGATTGGAGCGGGGTGAGGTAAAGGGATAGCATCTCAAATGTAAATATAAAGTATCTAAATCAAAAAATTATGAAAAAAAGAGAAGATTCATTACAAAATAGCTTTCTAAATGGAAGAAACTTCCACTTTCCCTCTTTCTGGCCAAATATTTACTGTAAAGCTGTATCAGCAAATGGCCATTCACTTCTAACCTCGTGTAGATGTGTGTTTGGGAAAGCGTGTGTGACCGAAGTGCTCAGGAGCCTATGAACTGAATCTGCGTGGGCCTGGCTTGTGCCTCTATTCTAAGTCAGAGTTAATGCAATAGTAAGAGCTTGCACAGGATGCAGAGTGCTCTACTGTTCAAATGCATAGTCTTCGGAACTAGACACAAAATCTCAAACACCATCTCAAAAAACAAATAGAGTTTGAACAACTTACTCAATCTTCCTACACGCCACTGATCTCACAAGTAAACTGGGTACAACAATGGACCCATGATATGGCCTTTTGGGAAGATTCAATGATGTGTCTAGAGGTTAGAAGCAAAGAAGAGCTCCAGAGGCTGCAGCCATTTTAACACATATACATTATGCTTAAAGCTTTAGAGTAATTCAGGTGATTACAACCACACAGAGCGTTGCCCTTGATTCATGAGGAATGCTAAGAAGGTTATTATAAATGACTTCTGAGACTATTGACTGTTGATGGAAGTGTACCTACATGTAGAGTTCATTTTTCCTTTTACTGAAATGATTCGTTATCAGTATTGGCTCCTCTATAGCTGGAGAAATCCAAGTGTTATCTCAATGATGAATTTCTTATTGTATAAATACTAATGTTTTAAATGGAGGTGATGAATATATGAATATACATACATATGTACATAGGTATATTGTGTGAATGCATGCACACACACACACACACACACACACACACACACACACACACACACACACACGGTCAAGTAAAGTATAATAATACTCAGGCAGTATAGCATAAGGAAAAGAAACCAGTCCAAGGCTGAAAAAATGATCTTTTCATCTTTGTTCCTGATTCTTGACAATATGACAATTGCATTAAGCCATAGTATTAGGTGACGAAATGTAGGGACCTCATGAATATGCAACTCAGATATCATAACCCCTCCTGACCCTGTGTTTTCTTCTCCTACCCCATGTCCTGTGTCAGGTCTTAATGAAGGACATTTGATCGCGCTGTGAATTTCAAATTGTTTTTGCTGAAAAAAAAAAAAAAAAACCCTCTTTCTAATTGTGTTGCAGCTCATCCTTTAGTAAACACATTTAATCTCAAACAATGTAGGTAAAGTTAGTTTGTAGAAGATAGCATCCATTTTGGAAAGTGGTGTGTAATTGAGTGGCAGACAATCAGAGTAATTGTGAAATCAGAGAATAATTTGACAGACTAGGATATGTCCAATCTCAGGGGAAGAGAGTGGAAAGAGAGCCTACATAGAAGGGAGAAGCACACAGAGAGGAAGAAGGCAGTTTTATCAGCACAGTTGTACATAGATATTTGCAGAGAGATAACAAGCTAGAAGCAGTTGAAGACAGAAAGAGCCAGAGAATGAGAAGGATTCAAAAGATTAGACCAATTGCCAAAGTAAGGGACATATAGACAGAGAAAGGAGGGAAGGTGGAGGGAGGGAAGGAGGGAGAGAGAGAGGAAGGGAAGGAGGGAAGGAGGTAGGCAGGGAGTGAAGGAGGTAGGGAGGGAGGGGAGATTGAATCAGTTAGCTGAGAGAGGAGTTTGAGCCAGAACAGTTGAGTTGACCAGTTATTCAGAATTCAGAAAGGAAAAGAAAGGATGAGCTTATTCAGCAGCAAGTCTCATTGGACAAAATTATTCTAGGCCTAGATAAGATAGTATGGAAGCCAGAAGCTTCTAGGTCTAGGCCTGGTTTAGCTGACGAAGGCATTAAGCTTCAGAGATGGTTAAGTTACATTAGATGAATAAAAGCTACATTTACAATGTATGTTTCACCAGACATACAACATATACATAAAGAATCACTCATAATCTGTTAGCTACATATGTAAAGCCATGAAGCCTCCATTTTGTCCCTAATATGCCTGTTACACAATATTTAAGACGTATCACAAGATATATTAGAACACAGGGGAAACTGTGTGCTCATCCTTTACATTAAAAACAAAACAACCCAAAAGTTTCACATCCTCACCAACATCAGGAACATGTGTGTGTGTGTGTGTGTGTGTGTGTGTGTGTGTGTTCATGTTTTACAGTGTTTCTATGTAAAGGTGAATAACAAACAGTATATCGTTCTGGGTGTCTCATTTCTTCTTTTATTATCACACAATCTGAAAGCAACAGGATGTGTAGATAGACAGAGACCAGAGGCGTCTTGGATTGCAAGAATACAGCATTCTTTTTCACATCTCCCTGCATTCCACTATAGACCCCCAACATTCAGCAACCCCTCACCTATGGTAGGTACAACATCTAAACATAATAAATAAAACCAACAAAGCAGTGTTGGACAGACTTAACACTTCAATTTTTAAGTCATTTTTTGACTCTTCAGAAACTCCAGCATGTCTGCTATTGTGATAAAAACAACCTCGGGCTTGACAAAGCATTATCTTGGGCTGGATTAGCTTTGATCCTTGTTCTATTCCAGCTTTTAGAATAAGCATAAGTCATTAGATATTGATGTTGTCTGACAACACCTTGGTCATACTGTAAGCTTCTGTCTCAGTGGGAGCATGAGAAATGAGCATAGACCTAAGCTTTGGGCAAGTGCTTAAATCAGGGGCATAATAGTAATTTCTAGATGTCACTGAGTTCTGTAGTCTCCAAATCTTTGTGGGAGGACAGCGAATTTATAGGGAACCCACTGAGAACACTGGATTCTATTTGACATCAACATAAATGGAAATTTTTATTAGACTAGCTTTATCAACCATGCTTCCAGTCTACCTCTTTAGCATTTGAAAGTATTCAATAACATCTATGAAGTCACATTATAAACTCAATGTGCCTAGGCCAATGCTTAGATTATCAGCCCTATCAAAAACTGCATTTTTTTACTTCTGTACGAAATTTTTCTTTGGTCATTATTCATCTTATGAAAATGTTTTATGGGTCATAAAAAGTAAGAGCTTGGTAAGATTTGTGAGCACTGAGAGCGACGACTGAACACCTCCTCCAGAAGTAGATGCATTTCCACAAGGCCACCTCAAATGCAATTCAGTATAACTTTGCAGAGACAGCATACAGGCAAGACATTGTGCTAGAAGGATGACAAATTGCTTTTTGTGGTTTTCTTGTAGTACATAACAAGCTCTTGTTAGAGAAGCTTAAAATAGCCATAACTCATTAGCATCTGCCCACCTTAATTTAACACTTGTTTATTTAACACCTATGGCGGCCCCTTTGCTATCAAGGCTATATAGGGGATGCAGTTATAAAAATGATACTTCTCAAATCCAAATAAGTAACACCCTGTAATGAATATAATCCAAAGGAAGATTGGAATGATTATACTTCAAGAGGAGATGTCATGTACAGGCTGGAGAGACGGCTAAGAGCAGAGGACCAGGTTTGTGGTCCTCACATCCACATGATGACCTTTAGCTTTCTGTCATCACAGTTCCAGGGGATCCAGCATCCTCTTTTAACCTACAGAGGCACTTCACACATCCTGGGTACATACATACATGCAAGCAAAGCACTCACATACAGAAAATAAAGATAATAATCAAAACTTTTTAAAAGGTAAAAATGTCCTAGAGGGTACTAGAGAGTCAGAGGATGAGCAGAATCTAGAGGGTTTCAAAAAGTAAAAGAAAATAAAAACAAACAAAACCCAACAACAATCACAACAACAACTCCCATGGGCATTTGTGCAACCCATCTTAAAGAATGGACAGAACACTGATGGTTAGAACACACTCATTCTGATTACAAGGAATGTCATGAGCCAGGCCGGATGGGACAGGTATCTAACTGCAACTACTTAGGAACCTGGGGTTGAAGGATCATTTCAAGGCCTGCTGGGTTACATAGCAAGTTCAAAGCCACTCTATATGCATTACATATTGGTTTCATGGCTTGTCTGAGTTCTTGACAAGACCCTGACTCCCTGTCTCAAGCTAAAAATCTAGTGGTATTTTAAATATATTTTTATTGTGTGTATGTGTGGAGTGGGGTTGCTGAAGAGTTTCATGCCTGTATTCATGGAGGCCAGAGGCAGGCAATAGATAACCAAAAGCTGACATTTTAAGAGCTTGTGAGCCACCAGATGTAGCTGTTGGGACCTGCACAAGTCCTTTGCAAAACCAGTATGTACTCATAACCACTGAACAATCTCTCTAGCTCAAGCTAACATTTTGAAAGGAGGAAGGTTATGGTCCAACAGTGAGCAGTAGGGTGCTTCCCTAGTATTCTGGGGAAGGAAGGGGGCTCAACCTTTAGTGCCAAAACAAAATTGTAATGCAAAATATACAGAGATTTGTGTTATTACAGCATATGAAAGGACAAGTATCTAATTTTAGGTAAATCACAGGATATCTGGAATCTGGATGCCTAAGATGTCTGGAAAAAACAGAACATAGTGATAATATGAGGCAAATAACAGTAATAGATATAATAATAATGATAGTGACTTAGTACCTGATAGTTATTGGTCTGCATGTGATTCTGTCTTTCTATATAATAATATATCATGATGTTTTGAGATAGATGTGTAGAACTGTGAAATATATATCAGGTGCAGTAATGCAGGCCCAGAAAGACAAATGGTATGTCTTCATTCTCATACAAAGATCTTTGCTTAAAAATGATTAGTTTGGTTTTGTTTAACTTTGGATCACAGGTGAAAAACAAGGAAGTAGAAAGAGGCCGCTGTCTGGGGGTTGCATTAGGGGAGAGTACAGCAGAAAACACAGTGAAATAAATATAGGGGTGGAATACAGGGTGGGGGGGTGGAAATGCTCAACCAAAGAGAGGGTGGGAGGGGGAAAATGGAGGAGCAGAGAGAGGGCTAACCTGCAACCAAAGAGAGGGTGGGAGGAAGAAATGGAGGAGTAGAGAGAGGGCTAACCTAAAGAAGGAGAAAAGCCACGTGGAAGCTACACAGTAGACGGGATGGAAAAATGTCGCAGTGGTTCCGAGTACTTGATGTTCTTTTCAGATCTCATACGCATCCTGGGCAACTTAAGCATACCTGTAAGTCTAGCTCCAGAAGATCTGACTCCCTCTTCCGGCCCCTAGAGTCTCAAACCAAACGGAAAAGTTCCCTGCTGCTGCTCAACTTTCATAGTGCTGGAAGGAGCTAAGGCAGAAGAGACCTCAGTGGTCCCAGCGAGCCTCCAGCCCTGCGCTCTTCCATGCCGTCCTGGAAGACAGGCAGTCGGTTCAGGGAGGACGGCACCTGCTGCACAGGCGAGAGGACCTGCTTGAATCCTCAATACCTGTATAAATGCTAGATATGGTGATACATGTCTGAAAGCCCAAAATTAGCAGGATGTTGAGGGGATAAGTGGTCTGGTCTGGGAGCTTGCTGGCCAGCCCATCTAATCAAAACAAGTTTAGTTTCAGCCAGAGATCCTTTCTCAAAAAACAGAGAGATAAAATAACCTCTCATTCAAACACTAACATATGATTATACCTCCCTACATTTTCTTGCTTTAAATCTTCCAGATTCCCCCAGAATTGTTCTTGTTTCAACTTCTTGTCCTCTGTCTTTTAAAAAAATGTAATTAATCTTTAGTAATAACTATACCAGGAAATTTGAAGACTGTAATATTTTTCATAGTTACTGTGAATAGGCAATTTTCCAAATCCTGAAGTATGAGGATTTTACATGATAAATTATCCAGGCTTTTCCACAAGAAAGTGAAGGATGGGTGTTGGGGAGGTTACTCTTATTATTATTACTTTTAAAATAACCCATTAAGCCCATTAATGTTGTCTCCATATGATTGGACATGGGCCATCAACTGAGATATGGGTTCCCTATTAGTGGCAACAAGAAATAGAATGATTACCATTTCCCCAGCAGCTCTCAGTTCTCAGTAGCTAGGGGTGGGGCCTGCTGAGCTCCTCCCCTTCCATCCGGAAATTTTCACTGGCCTGAGCTTGTCAAGTCTTAAGCATGTGACAAACAATATCATCTGTGAGTGCATGAGGCAAATAAAATATGATGTCTAGAAGACAGCTTTCCACAGCATCCTCTGCTCCAAGATTTTTCCACCTCTGTTTCCTTAAGGTTCTTAGAGCCCTGGCCAGAGACTGGTGAAGACTGTCCGGGTTCCAGCACAGGATCGGAGTTCTCGCCTGGAAGCAGGAATGTCTAGAAGGCACATACTAAATAAACACAGAGTACGTTTTGGGTACAAGCTAACAGGCAATTTTTTTTAACTCTCTCTCTCCCTCCCTCCCTCTCTCTCCCCTGTCTCTGTTCTCTTTTTCCTTTGCTCACTCACCTGAAGCTTGAGGTTGCGCGCGCGCGCGCGCACACACACACACACACACACACACTCACTCACTCTATACACACCTCACATTCTCTCTTCACTCACTCTTCACATGCTTTTCTCATGTTCACTCGATTTCTCCCTCCCCTTCCCCACACACATGTTTATACATGCTCTCACACTCGATCGCTCACTTGCTCACTCACCTTTCTCTTGCCCCAGTCTTTTATTGATACTCCAAAAGCAGGTAGAAAAAAAAGACACTATATAAGCATTGTCAAATCAAATTCAAAAGAAGAGCCACATCCCTCAAAGAATTAAGAATTACAATGGTTCCCCCAAAGTTTCAAGCTTCCTTTATTCCCAGGCCTGTGGCCAAAATAGTAATAATTGCAAATTTACCATTATTTAAACTTTAACTTTTAACTTATTATACTTCAGAGCTCAGAGCTCTGAGGTCAGCTACTTGCATTTTCCTGTGAAGCTCTAATGATAAATGACATGGGCAAAGCTGCCAGGCAGTGGCCAGAAAGACTCAAGTTAACCCTTAGCTCAGAAGTTCCTCCAGCTTTCTGTTCCTGCACATTGCACACAATGACTCTCCTAAGAATCCCAGCATTTTTACTTAGTTTTACTAATATATAATTTCATGCATTCTATACTTTCTTATCCAGGAAACACTCAAATGTTGTGCAAAACTTACATCATAAGTTTAATAACTTTTTCATTCTTGGGCTTCCAGTGTTGGCTCTAGTTCATTTTCTAATAAACTTTTTTTGCAAGTCGAGCGTTAATCTGGAACTACCATTGTGCAGTTATTACATGAGAACACAGGGCCTGCAGCTGGGCCATTAGGACTGTGCTGGGCCCCTGTGCCTCAGCTTCCAATTGTTTAAGAATCATTACATCAAGGAGCATCTAGTTTTACAGCATCCACCAGAGCAGAAGGAGAAAGAAGTAGGAAAGTCAGATATAGAATAATTATGCACACTGAGGCTGAATGAAAAGCAGTCACACACAAATGAAATTATACAGCCGTTGTGCAGGGCTAAGGTTAGGATAAATGGACACCACTGTTTTTTTTTTTTTTTTTTTGTTGTTGTTGTTGTTTATTTGTTTTTACAAATTGCTGCCATGGGCTACTGGGATATCTCCATCCTGAATGATTGCAGTCAGTCTCTTATTTCAGATGGTGGGTCCCCTGGAGGGATGTGTCTCCTGCTTCTCAGGGTCCCAGACACCATCCTTTTTTACAAAGAGCTGCCATGGAATTATGAGATGTCTCTATCTCAGACACTTCTGGCAGTCCCTGTCATAGTAGATGCTGGGGACAGCATACCTTGACAGAGACTGCCAGCAAAAGACGTCCTATTTAGGGTTAAAAAACTCACTGTCATTTATGTTCAACACTCTTGACAAGTTAAAAATCTTTGCATTGACAGCTACCTACCACAAAAAAAGGAGATTCTCTGCACAAGGTTTAGGATAGCTCAGGCCTATGATATGAACATGAATATGCACATAATTTTCAAAGTACAGCAAAAGCTAAGAACTAAAGTTTAAATAAAATGGCAAGCCAGAAGCTAAAGACCTTGTGCAGAGCTTGCTCTGCCCTGAGTTTTCTGGGAGCTATTGTCATTTTTATAAAGATGCCAAGGCTGGAGTGGATCCTCAGTTGTGGGAACAAACAGCACTCAGAGAGTTGGCTTATACAGGGCATTGTGAGCCCACAGCCCAGGTCAGCTATGCCTTTCCAAGCCTTGAAGATGAGTTCCATGTGTAGATGATACAGTGCTCTCTACGTAACTCTGAGGGAAGCTTGGAATTTCAAAGAACTCTGAAACATGAGCAATCAAATGAAAGACTCTCACAATAGTGAGAAAATAGTAACCCAGAGAGGAACATCACACGAGAGGACTCTAAGGTTCTCCTTTATGTTTTAAAAATGAATTTTTCTTTTTAAAAATTTTCACATTCTATGCATATATAATGTACTCTGATAATCTTTCTTCCTCCTGCCACGCCCTCTCTTCTCAAGTAGTTTCTCTTCTACTTTCATGTCTTGTGTGTGTGTGTGTGTGTGTGTGTGTGTTAGCCCTTTTCTATTGCTGACAAAACACTGGCCAAATCAGCTAATACAAGAAAGCATTTTGCTTGGGGCTTATGATTAGTCTATGATTATCATGTCAAGGAGCATGGCAGTAGGCAGACAGTCATGGTGTTCGAGCAGTAGCTGAGAGCCTACATTTCACCCCCAAGTTGAAAGCAGAAGAGCTCACTGAAAACAGTGTGGGCTTTGGAAATCTGAAAGCCCACATCTAGTAATATAGCTCTTCCAACAAGACCATGCCTCCTAATTTATCTCCAATACTTATACCAACTATGGAACAAGCATCCAAAGATACGACCACAGTGTGTGTATGCATGAATGCATGGGGCCACTGCATTTGTTAGGTTTCCTTACATGGGCTTTGGTCAGAGATCTTTTACTAGAGAAAGTGGAAATTATCAGGAGCTACATCACTGAGGACTATTCCTCTACCCATTAACTATTAACTGCCTATAGCTCCTCAGTTAGAAGAAGGGCTTATGGGTCTCTCCCCATCCACAATGGGGCATTGATGGGTTCGGTCCAGTGCAGTTAGCTGTTGCTGCTGTAGGCTTGTGAGTGCAGAATCCATGACGTGCACAGAAGATGTCTTGTCACAGCATGTCTGCCCATCCTCCAGCTCTTACTTCGTTTGCCCCATTTCACTATGTTCTTAGCCTTAGAGAGAGTGGTATAGATGCCACGGTTAGAGTAAACACTCAATAACCTCTAAAGAGTATTGGTTTTATGTATTTATTATCACAGATGAATAGAGTCGATGTTATTATCTCAATAGTAGAGTTGAGCGAACTTGGGTGAAGGAACATTCTCAAG
Organism: Micromys minutus; assembly: GCF_963924665.1. Lineage (NCBI taxonomy): Eukaryota > Metazoa > Chordata > Mammalia > Rodentia > Muridae > Micromys > Micromys minutus. Next base: position 5,031,680 of record NC_137981.1, on the reverse strand, counting down.
GTTATTCAATAGTTTGCATATTAGGTGTTAACAAATGATTTTAAAAAATTACTGTTCATTTTCAAGATAAAAGTGACTTGAGTCTATCTAGGCACATCTACAGAACAGGAAACTTTGCCCTCTTCTCCCATCTGTGAGTCTAACTATCCCCATGCAATCTAAATGTTTACAGTATAAAATTACTAACAAAGCTTTCCTGGCCAGTGAGGACATGACCAGTTCTTAAATAGAGCAATAAGATCACCTGTAACCTTTCTTGATAAATAGACAAACAAGTGACAGATGGTCTATAAGATTGAACCACGATGCTAACTCACCCATTGAGCAAAAGGAGGAAGGACCTATGCTTACAGTTTTAAAAGCTGTTCTCTGTACAGTCAGCTTTGTCCACAGTTTGTCTGTGTTGTCATAAACCTTACATAATCCTAAACAAAGAAACAAAATAATAAAACAAAACTTGCCTCACTTTTGCTACACAGAATCTCACAATGTTAATTAGTATAATGTGGGGGGATTCATTTCTTCACAAGGGCAACAAGAAGGGAATCACAGAGTGACTTCAGCTCACCACAAAAAGAATAAAATGAAATGATCTTCTGCAATACATACTGAGTTCTACACCTTGATACCTAATCAAGCCCTCTGTAGACTCTCAGGTAATGGTGTCACCATGGATGGTTTCATCATTTGAATATACACCCCCTAACCCTTACAAAGGAGCACTTTCTTTTTTCTCCTTGCTACTATAAAGTTTATCCTGACCACCCTCCCCCATTGCTTCTGATTGGACTTGTTCCTGTTCTAGATCTAAGTACCCTTCCACCGTTCTGACTCAACAGTTCAGAGTGGCCTTCCTCTTCTCTAGCATTCATTCACTTATTCATTAAGCACTAACTGACTATCAACCTTGTCTATTAAAGAAAGATACATAAGTAAGACTCAACCAAATAAAGCCTAACAGAGAGATCACAGGACTCTAGGAATACGTTCACAAATGGATATAAGATTAAAACCATGACAGCACAACAGACTTTGAATTCTGGTGACTTCTGAGCACAAGATGATGAACACAGTCAGTGCATGAGTTGAAACAGCTCCTCCCAAAGTTTTTGGAAGTGAAGACACAAGGACATATACCTAAGGCATGGAAGGACAGTCTGCATTAGGAGCTGAGGGCTTTGTAGAAGCAAGACAACATGGTGAGAATCTTACTTTTTTCATTACTTCTGAAATATAAATTCAACAAACAAACCCCATTTCAGTACTCTGAGGAAACAGAAAAGCAGACTAGAAATACGGATGGGATAAAAAGGTAAGTGAAAAGAGAAACAAACATACCCTTTGCTTGCATGTGTCTACAGAGATGTCCCTTGAGCCTGTATTTCCTGCCTCAACTGTTACTACTTCAAACTCAAAGCCTGTTGATGTAAACAAGTCTTCAATTACTCTAGGCTTGACTTAGAGCATGAGGACATGGCTATTTTCTGAATCAAAATTCTAATAGATGCAATTGTGGCCTGCCATTCAAACTACCATGAACTTATGCCCAAAGACAACCTGTCTCAACAGGTCAATCTCAGTGGCCCAAATAGGAAACACCTAGCTTTCAACATCTTTCTTTGTGCCTTTAAAGCATGGGAAATAAAAAAATATCACTGAGGTATAGCACAGAGAACAGGGAAGAAAATATGAGGATAGGGTGTGAAAGAAGGCCATGGGGCAGCTCAATGGCTGGCAAACCCATAACATTTAACAGGAGAGTTTAAGGCCTTTTCAATAAAAATCTGTCTCCAGAGAGCTTTTGATATGATTGGTAGTATCTGCAATTTAGCAGGAATTGGAGTGACAGCAGTAACTAAATCCAATCCAAGTGAGTACCGATCATGTTAAACCCAGCTCTGCCACACTGAGCCAACCCAGCTATAACAGGCCTGACCTTTGCAGAGGTCGTACAGTAGAGAGATATGGGAAACAGGCCAGCTGCTGGCTGCCCAGCACCTCTCACCAGGTATTCTGCTTTGGTATGTAAATAATTCACAATGTTCTGAACATGGAAAAGGATTGGTTGTTGTCTGAGAGTGTAGAAGAAAATATTAGTCCATTTAACATATAATTCTGGTAACAATTTTCAAATACTGAAAGAATACATTTTTTCCATTTTGTGCTGATCACTGTAACATCTAACAGTGTGATACATCTAGTCATTTTAGTACTTTATTTTTAATTTTTATAGCACCTAACTTGTTTATTTTGGAGAGTGGTACATAGATAGCATATAGGAACCACAGCAGACATGTCAGACCTTTGAAGGTCAGTGGACAACTTATAAGAGTGAGTTCTTTCTTTCTACCACATTGAAGGACCAGATTCATGTGCCCAGACTTGGCAATAGGTATTCTGACTCACCACTCATTTTTAGTATATTTTCCAAGCTATCTTAATTTCAATAAGAAAACAAACAAATAGGAACTCAAGTCCAGGTTGGTAAAATTTTATGGTGCAATATTCCTACAAGTTTTTATTTTCATCCACAAGTGTGCTGTCCTCCTAATGGCACTGGGAAGAGACATATCTTAGCAAAATATTTACCAATTCAGTATAAAGAAGCAATAAACCAGGAGAGAAATCTGAAAAAAACTTAGATGTCCTTCAACAGAGGAATGTATACAGAAAGTGTGGTACATTTACACAGTGGAGTACTACTCAGCTATTAGAAACAATGACTTTATGAAATTTCTAGGCAAATGGAAGAAGCTAGAAGCTATCATTCTGAGTGAGGTAACCCAGTCACAAAAGAACACACCTGGTATATACTCACTGATAAGTGGATACTAGTCCCCAAAAATCTCCAAATACCAAGAAACAATTCACAGACTTTATAAAACTCAAAAACAAAAGGGAACTTCCTTCTTAGAAGGGAGAAAAATATACTCAGGGGAGAAAATACAGGGACAAATAGAGGATCAGGGATTGAAGAAAAATTTCAGAGACTACCTCACCTGGAAAATCCACCCCATATGCAGCCACCAAACCCAAGCACTATTTATGATACCAAGAAGTGTTTACTGGCAGGAGCCTGATATGGATACCTCTTCCAGATCATCATTGCACTGGGAACAGGGGTCCAAATGAGGGAGCCGGTGAAAGGACTGAAGGACCTGAAAGGGTTGCAACCCCATGGGAAGAACAAACTTATCAACCAACCAAACCCTCCAGAACTCCTAGAGACTAAAACACCAACCAATAAGCACGTAGAGAGACCCAGTTGCATATGTAGCAGATGATAGCAGTGTCTGGCATAAACGTAAGAAGAGGCCTTTGGTCCAGTAAAGGCATGTTTTCCCAGTGTAGGGGAATGCCAGGGAGCTGAGGTGGAGAGGGTGGTTGGAAGAGGGAGCACCTTTATGGAAGGAAGTGGAGGGGGAGGGAGGATGAGAGTGGGGGGAAAGGGGATAGCATTTGAAATGTAAATATAGAGAATATCCAATGAAAATACCATCCATAAAGAACATAAAAAAGATTGAGGAAATTCTATATTTTGAGTAACATTATCTTTATTTTTAAATATAATTTATTGAATTGCACATTTATGTCATTTAAATTGTTATAATGACTGTGTTCAGCAACCAGCTTGAAAATGTTCTGAAAGCTTAGCTTTTATCTTTTATAGGTTAGTATGAACTGACTTCAGTACACCAACTCTCTTTAGCTACTTAAAAATGATTTTTATTGTAGGATTTAACAGAATTCAAACTAGGGCATATATTTTGTTCTTTATGCCCTTTTCTCCATATACCAAATGGGGCAGATACTCAGGCAAACAGCAGCCTAGCTATTTTCTGTTACATTCCCAGCACCCAGAGCAGTTGTAGGCATCGTGCAACATGCTTAATAATATTGTTCAGTAATTATGTAAGAAGACAGCCAGAGTGAACTACAACAAAGAAAAACTGTCCTTATTAGAACTTGTGATACTTTGTCCGTGAGTGGGGGTAGGGGGGCATATTTGTTTCACGACAATTCCTCATGAAAAGATGGAGTTTGTCTTTGAATGAGTCATCCTCAAATGTGACTGTCCACACTGGTTTCTGACCCAGGAGTTTCCATTCTGTGTTCTATGTGTTTAACATATACTCTAGACAGCTGATGCTGGTAACTCATATGTCTCTAGAAAACTGCAGTTAATAGAGATTTGGGGTTGAATCATGTCTCTGCCCTCAGCTAACTGTGATTTTAGCTAAATTCTAATCATTCCTGGCTCACATAGTTCAATATCTACATAGGTTGTGGTGAAACTTAAGTAAGTTAGCTCATGTCAAATTCTCAGATGCAAGCCTGGCAAGTTGTGAAAGAGGTAGGGTTGCTGCTCTGTCACTAAGCATCACTTTAGCTAAAGCCTCAGAAATGCATATCTTCAGGGGCCTGGAATAAGCTCATAATGCAAAGGAAAAGCCAAATGATGAGATGAAAAAATACTCCAACCCCCAACAGTGTCTACATTCAAACTTGCATGCTGGTGACCAAAATTTAGTATTTACATGAATCTGTAACATTTTTTGCAGGATCTGGTCTTCTCCCAAAAAATAACACTCTCCAAACCTCACCACAGGCAAAGCTTTGCAGGATCTGTTACAAATCCGCAATGCATAAAAAACATCTCAAGTGACGGGCAACTTCCAAATGATTTCTCCAAAGTTCGAGGAAAATGGGTTATTTCCCCTTCGAATCCATCTCCAGTCAAGTAAAACCAATCCTAAAGTAGAAACTGAGGTCATCAAGGGAAAAAACTCTAAAGACAATGTTGTGATCAAACTGGAGACAGTTGACCAAATGGTCTCCATCCTTCAAACCGTTGCATCTAGAGAACTATGTTCACAAATTGAAGCTGTAACAGGCTGCATCTCAGACCATGCTGCTGAGGTACACATAAAATCTGGCACTGAACTGCACATAGATTATTTGACTTTTATAAGTGGGATCAGGTTCATTTTATCTATTTATTTTTTTAATCCAGACTTCTGTTTTTGAGGATGTTCTTTCTACATTACACCATATAATTATTATTCATTTTATTCATGTCTACTCTTCTTTTGTATGAATTTGCCCTTCTCTAGATTTCTGCCATTGGTATCATCTTATGTTACTATATAAGCAAAAATTGCAATACATAAATTGATATTGAGATCCTAGAGCCTTAATTCAGGGCTCATCACTTTTCCTTGTATGTGCACACACTTCTATATGAGTTCACACTGTGTTTATGTAACTACTGCAGAATTTGCCATTAAGAAAAAACCTCCATATTAATATTCCATAACCATAGCCATTCTTCCTTTTCTCTCTTCGTGACTCCAAACAAACAGTTCTATATCCTGATCATCCCAAGAGTGTTTTATAATGTGACAGGAAGACAGAAGGAAGGGCTAGTTTGTGGGAAGAAGCAGACCACCATTGGGGTGGGAGAGATCAGCGAGGATGGAGACTAGGACCACGTTATAATCAACCCAGTCTTCAGGCAGCCACAAGTCACAGGAGAAGATTGGTGTGAAATGAATGGCGTCCTGGGGACTCTTTGTGTCATAGCATTCAGTCAGAACTGTCCTGTCTTTGAACTATACAGTTCCTGTACAAATATAATATGGCTTCAGGTTTTGTATTGTTATGGGATTCGTGAGTGTGCATGTGTGTGTCTGCATCTATATGTGTTTCTTGTGCTTTATCTTTTGCTCTTTTCTCCTGTTCTTTTTATTCTGATTTGTTTTCACTTTTTTGTTACTATTATTTAAGATGCCTGGATTTTTCTCTAATGAGAGGCAGAAAGAGCATGGTTCCATATGGGAGGAGATTTAGGCATTGGGGAAGGGAAAACTATAATCAAAATACATAGTATGAAAAACTATTATTAATAAAAATAGAAAATGTAACAAGTTATGTCAAATACGTATAAAAGTGCTATAATGAAACCCATTCCTTTATTGGTTATTCTGTGTCTGTTTATGTGTATGTATGTGTATGTATATGTGTGTATCTATATGTATGTGGATATGTCTATGACTCACTGTAATTCCCTCTGATCATCATGTTGCTTTGTGTATTCACAGTCAGCCCTTTTGTATTACTAGACACTATTACATGTATGTATAAGTAAGACTTCTAGACATTTTTTCTTTTAGAACCACACATTTTAAAACAAATAATGAATGATTATGTAAAAGTATGTGAACTTTATAGTATAAATATATTATAAATAAATATAACTCAATTTTAACATGCAATATAGTCATCATATCATATGGAATGTCCCTTAAAGTCAGGGAGAAATACAGAAGTAAACAATAGTGTTGATTCAGCTCTCTGAAATGTTTTTAGAAGGATGGGCCAGTGAACATGGGCTAGAAGCCTTGCTACAATTTGAAGATCTTAATAAGATATGAAAACTAAGGAAGACAAAGTGTTCTGAAGTTAAATCAATGCATTATTTTGATTTGCATAGAAGAACTTATCCATGCCTTCACTATCTGTGTCCTTAGGGTCTAGTGTGCACCAGAAATTGTATCTAACTTCCCATGCAAGTAGCTAAGAGATGAATGGAAGAGAGTCGTCCAAACATTTGCAATTACCCTGCACCAGTCTTAGCAAGCACTGAGAGAAAAGCAAGGCCTGAAGGACGGAAGCTCTCTATGGGTCACACAGATGAAGCTATGGGTAAGATGCAGCATCAATGCAACAAAACAGTGCAGCTGAGGGCACAGGAGATGGTTCAGCTGGTAAAATGTTTGTATTTCAGTTAAGAACACCTGAGTTCATTTCTAAGAAGTCATGGCAAGAGGCTGGACATGGTGATATGTGCTTGTATCCTAGCACTCGGAAAGTGGGGACAGAGTGGGCAGCCAAGATTTCTAATTGGTGAGCTCTTGTCCTGAAGAAAGACCATGACTCAAACAAACAAAAACCCTAAAACAAACAAGGTGAATAGCCCATGAAGATCATTAGCCAAGATTAATCTCTAGCCTGAACACCCCCTACCACATGCAGTACACACACACACACACACACACACACACACACACAGAGAGAGAGAGAGAGAGAGAGAGAGAGAGAGAGAGAGAGAGAGAGAGAGAGAGAGAGAGAGAGTCACACACACATGCATGCAGGCACAATGTAATGATAGCATTTTCATAAAGAAATAGTTTTAAAGATAGGCTTCTAAACCCAGGTCTTCAAAACCACCAGTTTAACATAAAAACCGGGAAAAACTGGGCTGTTTATTATTATTTCCTTGCTGGAAATACATCTCATTTGATGGTACATAGAAATTGGCTTAGGCTGCTATATTGAGTGGGGGGAATGAAGAAGGTAGCATGAACCATCCCTATTCACTGGCTTCTTTCTCTACGGCCCTGTAGTTTCTTTGAACTATTTCTCAACAACATAAAGAAATAGCCTTTCCTATTCTTTCACTTAGGGTACCAGGCTAGCTCAGTGTCTAAGGAATAGACATGGAAATAAAGATTCCAGGGATAACCATAAGTGGATACTTGAGGTTATTAAGAACAAAGCCTTCCCTGGTGCTTGATATCTCTGTTCTTGTTTCTTTCTAGATGCACCTGTTCCAGAAAGGAACACTCAAGTTCTAGACAGACTGTACAGAGAAGATGTCTGGAGCTACATTTGTTACCTGTCTTGTTCTGTGATCAAATAACTGACCAGTGCAATAGTTTATTTTGCCTCACCACTCATTGGTATTTGAGCCAATAACTAAAATAGAAACACAGAGGAACACTGTTTACCAGCTTGGTCTCTGGCTTGCTCAGCTATCTCTCTTGTCCAGTGATGGTACTACCCAAGATGGGCTGGACCATCATATATCAATTTGTAATTTAAAAAAAAATCCCAAAACAAAAACAATAACAACAATAACCCCATAAACATGCACACAGAGCAATTTGATGCAGGCAATTCTGCACTTAATTTTAGGGGCTCTTGGAGGCAGGAGAAGGAGATACATTAAATCTGTAGTCCAGAGGCAGAGAGATCTCTGGGGTCAGCTCACTTTCTCCTTCTATTGCGTTCTGGACATGAAATGGTACCCTGACCATTTAGGATAGGTCATCTGACTATAGTTAACTTGATCTCGATATGTCCCAAGACATGCCCAGATGTTTGTTGTCATGAGAATTCAAGACCTATCAAATGAATATTTATGATTGAAATGAGTTTGTTTTTAAATCACCTCTGAGTCTGCTGAGTGACACAGTGACAGCTGTAATGGTGTCTGCATGGCAAAGACACAGGCAGAGATAGAGCCCAGGCCACCTGCTTGCAAACCAGCCTGTCATAGAGTGCCAAGCCCCACAGCAGAAGACCCAACTTACTTCTTCATTCTTGGTGATAATACTCTTTTCCAAATACACTTTTTTTAAACCACCAGAATTTTTTCTCAGTTACAGAAGAAAATGTCAAGGTCCAAAAGGGTTATGTAATTCAGCCAAGGTCATTATCCGATGGAAGTGATGAATCCATTCACATATCACATGTTAACCTAAGGCACTACAGTGACTGCCTACAGATGTGAGCCAGAAAATGAAAGAAATGTCACCTCCAACATTGCCTTCAAAAGATAAAGAAACAACAATATTGAGATGCCAAAAAGTTGTTGAAGATCAGCTGGGGCCTAAAAGCCCTGGTCTCTGAGCATCTAACAGATCTGTTGTTATGCCAGAGACTTTTAAATTTGGCTATATTACTGGGGGAGGGGGGACTTAGAATCAGCACAGGCGAAACAAAACAAAACAAAAACAAATTTCTCTGGACCCCAGTAAGTACTCACATATCAGCTGAGTATGGTTTATGTGATATAAGGCCTTGGTATCAATTTTTTTATTCCCTGACCAATTTTAAGGTGAAGTCCAAGACCGAGAAACAATGCAGAACACTGAACAATGTTAGTATCTTAGAGTCAGTCACTCAGTACTGCCCCTAAACTACAAGAATTTATAATTTAAGGTTTGAGGTAGGGTCAAAAAATTGCATTTACTGTCTTACTATATGATGTTTACTGGTTAAATTGTCTAGATTAAAATTCCAGTTCTTGAGCTGAGGAGTTAGCACACTTGGTGTGGAACACTTGATTAGCATGCACAGTGCACGGAGTTACATCTCCAGCACTGAACAAACCAAGTATGACAGACAGTTCATGCCTGTAATCTTGCCACCTGGGAAACAGGAGAATCAAGGTCATCTCCAGCAGTGGAGCAAGTTCCTGGTCAGCTGGACTAGATAAAACCTTGTCCCCAAAACAAAAACAAGTAGAGACTAGAGAGATGACTCAGCAGTTTAGAGTAAGCATAGTCCCTTCTGAGTTCAGTTCCCAGAATTCATGTTTATTGGCTCCCATCATCTATAACTCTAGCTCCAGGTGATCCATCACCTTCTTCTGGCCTTCAAAGGCACCTGCACACATGTGCACACACCTATACATGGGCACATAACTAAAAGTATAATACAAATGACTTTTAAAAATCACCAGACTAATAAAATCCTAGTTCTGCCACCTTCTTACTGAAAAATGATGGGAGAGTTATGAAATGGAGTTGATGCTCTCAATTCATCTTGACCTCAAAGAAACATCTACAGATATTTTTCATTTACCTGACAGCCTGTCAAAACATGACTTCTTGTGGACAGAGGCCTGAACATTGCTAAATATCTGCAGTGCAGATTCCTCACAGTAAATAATTTCCTAGCCCAGTGTCAGAAAGTGCCAAGGTAGAGAAACTGTGCTTAATGACAATACTTCTCCCAGCTGCAGCTTGAAATACTAAAGGTTCTTAAAAAGAAAAACAAAGAAACAAAACAAAACAGGGAAATACCTTCCTCAAAGTAGAAGCTGTATGAGTCTCCTCAGTGGTAGGGATATTGTAACTAGGGAGGATTCATAGACTATGGAAACTTTAAGCAATCAATAAACCACACAGACATCCTTGTGGGATTTTTTTTTCAATTATTATTACCAAATAGCAGAAATTCTGCACAGTGTTATTACACAAATAACTTCTTTTGCCCCAGGATATTTTATTTCTACAGTCTCTGTCATTCCTATACCTCCGTGTACAGCAACTTACTAAGAATGAGATACTTACTTAAGTATCTTATACATGCAAAATATCCCGTCCTTTCTGAGAACCAACAAAGGCTTTTGCATAAAGTTTTATTTGTTTGCTTGTTTTGAGATAGGATATCATGTATCCTAGTGTGACCTCAGTGGAGCTATGTAGCTAAGAATGATCATGAAGTTCTGATTCTCCTACCTCTACCCTGCTCTCCCAAGTAAGTAATGGATCACATATATGTGTCATTATACCAAGCTAATTGGTGTTTTGGATTGAGCCCAGGGCTGCATGCATGCAGAGGGAAGAATACTACTAACTGAGCTATACCCTCAGCACAAAAAATGTTACTATATCCATAAACACTTTTTGTACATAGTAGATTGAACCTGAATCAACAGGTTAAACTTTTAAAGTTTTTTATAGCTACAAAGTTTTTCAGAAGTGTTCTGTTGGTACAAACTATATACATGGAAATAAGAGAAACAATACCTCAATTCTAATACATTACATTTCTTCATATAAAAAATTAGAACAATCCAATATAAGAAAAATGTCTATGTAATATTAACATAAGGAAATTTGTACAGTGTAGTAAGTTGGTGAATCCTATTCCGTCAGTGCAATAATTTGGTTGACCAGATATCCTTCACAGTAGATCAAGTAAATGTTGGTTAGTATGTTTGTTGGTTTCAAGTACAGCAGTGCAGAAAGTCTTGACTTCTATAGACTTTTGTCATTCATCATTGTTACTGGCATAAAACAGTATCTGTCATTTCAATCTCAGGTTTTATTTAAATGTCTTGAAGGACTCTTGTTCTGGTTGGTTTTTGTCAAGTTGACACAAATCTAGACACATTTGAGAAAAGGGAATCTTAACTGAGAAAATGCCCTCATCACATTGTCCTTTTAGCAAGTATATGACATATTCCATTATTCTAAAGTCGATATGGGAGGTACTCGTCTATTACAGATGATGGCAGAGCTGTGTAAGTAGCCCTGTATTGTAAAAGAGCAGATTGAGCAAGACATGATGAGTAGGCTAGTAAGCAGCATTCCTCCATGGCTTCCTCTTCAGTTTCTTCCTTGAGTTCCTGCCTTGAGGTATAAGCTGAAATAAACCATTTTGTTTACAACTTACTTTTGGCCATGATATTTTATTACAGCAAATAGAAACCCTAACTTAGATAGCTCTTATCCGAAATTAGTATGCTTTCCGGTGAGGAAACATACTCTGCCTCCTTTTATGCTGAACAATGACTCCAAATACTAATTTCACAGATAAAAAAGCAGTATCGATCATTCTATTTTAAGGCTTAATACAAAGGTACTAGAGCAGGAAATGGAGAAATGCAGCTCCAAGGGAAAATAATTCAATCTCCCATGGAAATGTTCTGCTTCTAAATTTGCTCTTGAAGATAACATAGGAAAACCAAATGGATGACTTGTGCAATATTGTAAGTATTAGTTCTCAATCATCTAAACAGCAGATTGTAAAAAATAAAAAGGGTTAAATCCAGGGCACTTACACTTCAAGGGCTTCTTCAAATGCCCTCAGTGACATTTAAATTCTTTAAAATACATTGTCCATTTTTTTTTTTTACTGTCTTAAAAGCAGCAGAGAGCATCTTTGTGGTACTTTGGGGTCTAACTACTAGTAATTAGTTGTGAAATTCTATAGCACAAAATCATACTGTTTGGTGGTAACTGCCGCGTTCGGTCTCTTGTGCTGAGGACCTGCAGATTGTTCACTCTGCTCTGTGTGCTCAGTGTTGATTCTGCTGTCATTATCCTTTGATGCCAGTGGTTTGATCCTGGTGGTCTTGCTTTCCACTCTGTTCTTCTAGGGTCTTCTATACTGTCCAGACATGTAAACTCATATTAAAATATTTGCTGAAATTATTTTGGACATAATCATGTGTAGAATCTAAATAAAATCATGAAGAATTCACAGCTCCTTAAATCATGGACACTTCTGTTTTCTTTCAGTCCTTACTTATGAGGTCAGGCTGGCATGCACAAAACACCCCCAGTTACTGTGAATGTATTGCATTTTATGAACAATTTTTGCCATTGCTGTGTCTTGCACATATACATTTATGGTACCAAAGGTCAAAACCCATTTTGGGGTTTGAAAACTTATTAACCTCCACCAATCCCTGAGTTCAAAACCTCACCAATCCTAGATTCCAATGGATCCATGGGCTTGCCTTGAAATCCCAACCATTCCCACCATAAAAACCTCCATCTCCAAGAAAGCCTATTTAGAGATGGCCTCCCTTTCAGTTCCCGGCTGTCTTTCTTTTCTGTGAAGAGGCAGCCACCATCTCTGGTTTTTTTCATCCCAGAAAAATCTATTGTGCATGGCTTGTTCTGCAGTGTGACTTTGTGGCATTCCTTGGCTCCTGACTCACAAAATACCCTTCCCTTCAGAGCCACGATACTTGCACTTGGAAAACCCCTTTTTCTCGGAGTTGCAACACTAGAGAAATGGTCTTTAGAGCTTAGTCCTTGAGAGAAGATTGGAATTAGATGAAGTCAAGAGAGTGGGTTTGCTGATGCCACTAGTAGCTTTATAAGAAATGGAAGACAGCCTTGAGTCAGTTACCTGTCCTATCTGATGGGGTGTCATCCACTGTGTTGTGGTACAGCCATGACTAACTGCAGAGAAGTTGCCAACATCCTGTCCATGGAGACTTCAACTTCTAAACCTGTTGGCTAAATCAATCTATGCTTTATAAATGATCCTGTTTACAGTATTTAATTACAGAAAAAGAAATACACTAAGGTTACCACCCCACACACTTTAACAAAAAACCCTAAAGATTCTGGGCATGGTTAGCATGCACTTATAATTCCAGCACTTGTGGTGGTGTGGTGGAGAACCATTTGAAGCGCATGTTCAGCTACACAGAAAATGATCGGCTTCTACAACTTTGAAATAAATAGATATGAAATAACTAGGTCACGCTATTTTACTTCTGGATTTTACACTTAGCATCAGATCTGAAGCACAAAGTATTCTGGAATCAGTGAAGTAGATGATCAAAGTAAGTGTCTACCCATAATGAAAAGATGATTTGCTGAAACAGGTGAGGAAATAAATATAGAGAAACATGCTCCAAATTTACACTAGTGAACACATGACTTCATCATAAACTAGTTACATCAGAATATCTATGTCATATGCCTATATATTGGCATTGTTTTATATAGAGAAGTTATTGGGGTACCATTTTCAATGGTGTGAAAATCCATTAAGTACCAATAAAACAACAATAATAGGTACACAAGATCATTTAATATTGAAAATTATAAAAATATTATTTAAAAAATTTTACTAAATTTATCATGTATGTGAGGAGGAAAATTCAATATCCTGTAGATGTCACCTCTCCCAAACTAAGCTACATGTTCAATGCAATCCACATCAAAATCTCAGTGTGCTATTTTTAGTACAAACTGACAGGCTGATGCTAAATTTATGATGAAATGTGAAAGTCAAGAAAAACCACGACAATCCTGAAATAGAATAAATCTGTAGGGCTCACCTTATGTAACACGAACCTAGTAAGTGGAACTTGTATCTATGCAAGACTTAGAACAGAATAGAGGACACCAACAGACACACGTGAATGAGAAAACAAGGCAAGCCAATCGTTTGGTACCTGTGTCAACTGGATATCTAAATGGAAAATCAGTTGCCACCAGCATCACACCATACCAAAGCTACAAAGTCAAATTCATTATGTATCTACAAGAATGAAGAAAAAATAATGATTTTCTTCAAAGGGGTGGTCATATATTTATCAGCTTAGCAAAAGTAAAAATGACATGAACAGACACTCAAAGAAAACCAAACAGGCATTAGTAAAATTAAGATCATATGGTTATTATAACTGCATTAAATGAGAAGGTAAACTCAAACGTTAAACAATCATTTAATACATATATTAAATATGGACTCATGTGCAGAGTGTATCGGGACTTCCATAAATCAAGAAATAAAAGGAAGATAATATAAAAATTCCAGCAAAATACCAAAAGCATTGAGTTTGAAACAGCGATCTGGATGATTAATCAGCATAAGAAAAAGTCATCAACTTTATAAATTACCAGGGTCATGCCCTTTAAAACTGCAGAGCAATAGCGCATATCTGCAAAATGGTGGAGAAGAGGCTATATGACATTCTACCACTGTACGGGAGTGATGGTCTCAGAGCAACTGGAACTCTCACCCAAGAAGCAAGTGCACACACTGGTGCAACCAGTTTGTCATTGGCAGGAACTAATGAAGTTGTGCACATTCAGGCATTATAGCCCAAGAATTTTGTGCCTTTTTGCATCAACCAACATTCTAAGCATGTTCCCAACAATCCAGCTGAGTTTAGTTAGAAACAGAAATGGAATCAGTTGTCTGTGCCACCTGTCCTAGCATGGACACCATTTATATTCAAACATCCAAACACTATAAAGAGTGTGGGTGCCTATTCTGATGCTACATACAACAGTATAGACCAATCTCAAATGCTGTTTGCTGAGAGATGCCAGATACCCGAGAAAGTGCTTTTACCTTACATTCACAGGAATTGTGAAAAACAATCAAAACTCACCCACAGAGTTGAGCGTCCAGGCAGTGGTTATCTTTGACACTGAGCAAGACACATGAGGAGCTTCTGGGACGCCCATTTCCCTCCGTTTCTTGAGGTATGTCCATATAACTATGCTAAGCATTCTCCCTCTCTCTCTCTCTCTCTCTCTCTCTCTCTCTCTCTCTCTCTCTTTCTCTCTCTTTTTCTCTCTCTCTCTCTCAGTGTGTGTGTGCTATATTGTAAAATGTATAATAAATAGAAAATGCAATGATTCTAGCATGAGCCAGACTTGAGACCCAAGAGTCTTGATCTTAGATCAGACCCCCCCCTTCTTCCCTCCCTTCTCACAGCATCAGCCCTTTCATGTACCTTCCCCTCCCTAAGTATCTTCCTCTGAGGTACCACATAGTTTTCTGGGTACAAAGAAAATAAAGTGAGAAGAGCTATCGTCTTTGGAGAACAGTGTTTTCTAGCCAATGAGCTGAAGCCTGTATCCTGACAGAGACACCAGATGAACTACACTGTGGTGGTATACGGCTTGCACTAATTACAAACTTGATATTAATTCCAAGTGAAAAATGCCCCTATGATCTTCGTGAATATCTGTAGTACAGGTATGAACAAAGTCATAGTTAACTAACTCAGGATGGTGCTTCCATTTTGCCCCAAGCATATGTATGTAATAACAAGCACAGTGAGTGGCCCCAGGTTATAGAATATGTACATATCAGTAGCTCCTGACACAAGAGTGTTCTACCCCTAGTCTTGCTGTCAGTCAATATCACATCTTCAGCATGACCTACTATAGTCCCTTTGTCTAACTTGCCTTTTGTTGTTGGAAAATTGGACTTGGTTCTTTCCTTATTATTTTCTCTGGGGCCATCAACAAACTTACTCTGAAATAAACAAAGAGATATCTGCAGAACCGATGCTTTGTAGATTCTCAGAGCAGGTCTCCCTGCTCCTATCTTTGTCCCCAGGCATTTCTGATAACCAAGCCACCGACTGACCTAGACAGTCAGAGCAAATCATCTTTATCTCCCACAGCAGAGTCTGCCTCTTAAGAACAGGGCCATTGATTATCCTCCATGGCCATTATGCCAGGATTTGCTTTCACAAACAGAAAATGCACTAACCTTGGCCTAAATTCTGCCTTTTGTTCATCTTTCCTCTGAGTTCTCTAACTGGAAAATCTAAAGGCTCAAATAGAAAAGGCCTTAAGTCACAGTGGCCTTACTCTGAGACACATACTCCCTATATCTGTTTCTTTCTGTCCTTCAACATGGGTAAGATGCCTGAGTGAAACCCCTTGCAATGTCTCCAACAAAAAGACACTAATTTGTGTAGTGACTCTAACTTACCCTTCAGGTCTCAGACTAAAGGTCTCCTTCCAGGGAAGCCCTCCCTAACCTTTCAGAATACTAAGGTTATAAGTTATAAGAGCTGTGACGTTGTGAAACCTTTATAATCAGCTCATTTTCAACTGATCAGTTCTTGTTATTACTTATAACACTCACCAATATACCTCCAGCATTTGTCATAGGACCTGGAACATAGGAGACATTCACTATGCTCAGAACATAGGAGGGGCAGGATGAAGACGTAAGGATTCACAAAACCCACTGAACTGAGCAAAGCCACACCTGATGTAGTATTCTGTATATATGTCCTGATGTGATGACTATACACAACAAAGAAAGGCTAAAGGAGACCAAATCAATGTGAAGCAGGAGCCACAGAGAAGCTGGGCAAGGTTGACTGCTAATTCTACTCTTCAGTGCCCCCACAGTGCACAGAGAAAAGGTCCTCGAAGGGAAAGAGAGAAGAGCTGCTGCTGTTAGTGGCGAGAGCAGCCATGTCAAAAGTGGAGAAGCTGGAAAGACCAGGTACAGAAAACAAAACATGGCAAGCTGGGGGAACCAAAGGATGTGTGGACAATTTACTAACTGTATACTTGTGCTGAATGTACGGTTTGAAACACTATTTTATTAATTTTAATAAAAATGCAAAATTACGCATTACTGGGTTTGTTGTTGCTGTTGCAATTTTGTTCTCATTTGCTATGTTATTAGACCTTAACGCAGCAGGCCACTGACCTCTAGTTATGCCATCTCATCGACGTGTTCACGGGTGTCTGGGAGCTGTACTTGGAGGACTGTCTTTGTGCAAATGACCAGACCAACCATTGCATCAATCAGTGCTAATCCAATACTCCATCAGTACTTCAAGATCATCAAACTCCTAAAATGAAGGGCATAGATATAGATTTTATAGAGCAGTTTAATTATCACAGAGCTGTGAGAGTTTCTGACCATCGCCCTTCCACGGTCCCCAATATAACTCATCAGTAGCAAAAAATGGCACAGCCAGAATTAATCAAGCTGTGTTTCCTATTTATATCTCTGCAATCTGGAGTTTCAGTAGGTACTGCCTCCTCTGGAGTTTAGTTTCAGCTGACTCATTTCCGGGGTCACTAACGCAAAAGTCAGAGTGGCTCTACTTCCATCTGAAGGCACACTAGGAGATGCACATTGGAGAGGTTAGCCTGAGTCTCCAAGACAGTGATCTGGCAGGTCAGTTGGACTTGCACTAGTGTAAGTCAATGGTTGAAAGGCTGCCAGGAACAGAGCTGCAATGCTGATCCAATAGGGAGCTTCGAAGCTTTGTTTGCATTCAAACAGAGGTGAGTGTGAGCCTCAGCATAAATTCTGCTTCTTGGCTCCTTTGTCTACAGCACAGGTATAAGAGCGATAACTCATGATGGCTGTGTGTAACACACTCTGCATTTAGCACAAGTGTGACACTGTATTAATGATTCAGCACGTTTTAGGCAAGCCCATTACTCATCAGCATCTAGGATTTTTTCCCTTGCATTTATTATCATGTTCCTGTTCACATTTACACATGATCTTGGTAAATAATAACCCTAGTGTACCTTTTGGGGAGAATTAACTGATTAGTTCCTTTTACATCCTCAGTCAGAGAGCAAGGGAGATGCAGATATTAAAACCACAATTAAATTCTCTTTGCCATACAGTATTAAGCTTTCCACAACAGACCAAAATTCAGTCCCTGTTAAAGGACTATTAAAGAGTACAGCTTCCTTCTGTAAATCAGCTTCTCAAACGTATGTGTGTGGTATTCCAGTTAACCTCCTCCCCAAACACACTCTAATCTTTCTCTGAACCACTTCCAGTCCAGACAGGTTTAGATACCAAACACCCTGGCTTTCAGTCCTGGTTCTACTACCAAGCTGATGGCTCTTGAAAAGGTGAATTGAGGTCTCTGTCCCTACTTCATCAATCCAATTGTGGTAATATTATTACTGGAAATATAGTCAGGGCAAATTATTAGTGCCTGGATTATGAAGTTCTATGTGTACTCTAGGAAAATCCAGCTTCGTTTCCTGCTATGAGACCTTCATTCTGATACTCTTGGCCTTGGTGAATGAATCTATACCAATCAGGATTGGAAAAAATATGTTGTACCTCTTTTTCCCTTCCTTACTTAATTGTAATATAAAACCTCTAATCCTTTGATAGAATCTACATTTCTTTCATCCCTTTGAATGTTATAGATGCCTGGCACTTTGTTTCTTACAGCTGTGGTCTTTGAACTTTCTGGCAACACTTAATAAGATCTTTATAAGGTTGGACTTTCATCTACTTTGCCAAATACAGTGCTTCATTCATAATAGGCACTCAATAAATATTTGTTGAGTAGATGGACAAATACATGAAGCCAAGACATGCAAAAGTAATCATGGCATTAAGCTAAAAATAAGGGAGCTTTGTTCCTCTGTAGACAGGCTTCGGGGCCAAATTACCACATCCCCTTCAAGGAATTGTTCTGAATCAGTCACTCATGAGGAATTGTACAAAGCTCTCTTAATCATAAAGCAACTATAAAGCACAACGGAGGCTAGGGGGTGTCTCCTCTGCATCCATTGTCTTTTAATTATTACTCTGGACCAATCTCCATGACATCTCCATAGAGCCCAAATCAAAGAGAACCTACCCCAGCACTCACTACCAGGTGTCTAGGAGAGGAAAACTGCCAGATACCAACTAATGCGGAAGTCCACATACTGCCAGAGACGCATCAAAACTGCTCAAGGAGATTCTTTAATGTTTAAATAAAACTCAGCCTCATCAGCACAGAGCAAAATGCCCCATTGGGTTCTGCCTCTGCTTTGACAAGGAATTATTTTGCATCCCAGGCTGGACTCAGCCTCAGCATCCTTAGTATCTTTGAAACCTAGGAAATCACCTAGCATGTGTCTGTTTTATCCTAGGAAATCACCTACCATGTTTCTTTCATCCGTGAATGACTTGGTTTTCTGTCACCTATGCAGGCAGTTACTTCCTCTGTAGATCTTTCCTGAATTGTTTATTCCAGGTTTGGTCTTGTCTCCTGGAGTTGGCATTGCCTCCGCTCTGTGCCCAAAGCCTTTTCTTCCCTTCTTCACCTGTGTGACTTTTCCTTTGCTTCAGGTCTCAAGTCAAATAATACTTCTTCAGAATAATTTTTTCTCTTCCACTCCCAGTGGCTAATGTTTCTCAAATCACAGTTACTCATTGTTGTTTTTTTCTTTCTCTAGAACACTTATTAAATCCTGGTCTGTTTGCACTTAACTTTGGTGTGCCCTCCCTCATGTCTAGCATGTCTTCGTACCTTCTCAGGACCTAGAGGAGTGTGTGACACAAAGTGTTTCAATTGGTCTAGAACCGTGCCTTTCATGTATTAGTGTGTATCTTAGGGTTTCTATTGCTGAAGAAGACACCATGACCACAGCTACTTTTATAAGGGAAAACATTTAATTGAAGCTGGCTTACAGTTCAGAAGTTTAGTCCGGTCTCATCATACCAAGCAGGAAAACATGGTACTGGAGAGGTAGCTGAGAGTTCTATATCTGGATCAGAAGGCAGCCAGGAGGAGACTGGATATATTTCATACTGGGCACTTAAGACCTCAAAGCCTGTCTCCATAGTGACACACTTCCTCCAACAAGGACACACTTATTCCAAAAAGGTTACAGCTCCTAATAGTGGCACTTTCTATGGGCTTATGTGGACTCTTTTCATTCATACCACCACAGTGAGTCACCTATGATCTTGTTAAAATGTAAATTCTGAGTCAGTAGGAGATAGTTCTTTTGATTTTTTTTTAACCTAAGAACTCCCTGGGCAAAATGCTGATATTGGTTCATGGACAACAACACCTTCGGCTGTGGGAGGTCTAGTATATTAGGTGGCTGCTTGGCAAAAGCTTTCCTTCTAGGACAGGAAATAGGCTGAGAGTTGAGGATCTTTCAAAAGCCATTTGGACCAGCTTGGGTCACAGATCAAAGAGAAAGAACTATCCATCTTTACAAGCCACATCCAAGACAAAAGGATAAGGGCAGACTTTCCTGAGTCATTTAAGTGGTTTTGGCCTCAGTACCAGATCTACAATGAACTGGGACTGGAAACATTTTCCGTATTAAATTTGCTTTAAAGATGCTGACTCATGCACAAGGACCCAAAGTGCATCTGTTCTTATTCCATATTCAATTCTATTTCCCATCCTTTCTCCATTCAATTGCACAGATCTGGACTACAACTTGCTCTTGCTCTCTTCCTCATTGTGGTGACCCTAAAAGACCCCATGCTTCAGCAGAGCCATAGGCCATTCACTTAGTGCAGTGTGGTGCAGATCAACCCCAAGCAGCATTCTGCCTCATAACTAGCATGGAACTGAGGTGGTGGAGACTCACAGTGTGGACAATGGCTAATCACTGCGACTGGGGAGCTGTGATTCCCACTTAATTTCTGTGTGACCTTGAGCATAGCACATACATAACACCTAGCCATTCTTCCCTGTAAGTGGAATGAGGATAGTGCCTGTCTCCTAAGGCTGTGATAAGTAAGGGAGGCAATTCCCATAAAGAACAGGACAGAGGTCAGAGCCAAACTGCACTGTAGAATATTGTCTCTGTTGAAATGCACCTTACACTCCAGAGTTTACAAGAAGACCTTGAACATAATAGCAAACACAATTATTTTAATGAGACACTTAAAAGACATAAAAGGCTTTCTGTATATTAGGCAAAGCATTAAGTGTTGCTTTGTTTCATTTAATCTCAAAAATAAATTTTAAAAAGTAGGTATTCAGATCTCTATTTAGAGATGGGAAAACAGAATAATTAAAAATCCCTTTCTTTTGTTGACATCAATCTTTTGGAGTAAGGTTTGGGCTCGGGTCTGACTGCCTTCAGGCTCTAGCGATCTGATTTGGCTCCTTGCTGACAGGATTTTCATACGTTAAGTGGTCACTTCAACATCCTGGCTACAGATTTTGAGATTTTTTTCCAAAGACAACACCAACGCTGTTTGCTCTCAGGTAGTGACAGTTTGAGCTGAAGATCATCATTCAAAATTCTAAAGTAATGTAAGATTATGAACTTTTATCTGATGGCATTAACTTTCTTGTTTATTTGCTTATTTTGCATCTTTGTAGATACCTCATTTGACAGACTTTTGTCCCCACAGATATAATGGTTTTAAGCCTTAAGAATGTTTCTCAGTGCCCTTGCTTTCATGTGGATAATCTCTGTTGTTTGGTGACAATTAATGCAGCATTTAGGGATATAAACCAATAGTAGATACTTAGTGTCAAGGATTACAAACTAGCATAGAAGATCCTACTCTGCCTGCAGCAGCCGGGGCACACTGAAGAATACAGTGGCTGAGAAAAGACTATAATATGGGACAGGAATTGTGAAGAAGCATCTCACTCACTCTCGTTTTCATGAGGATTTCCTGGTGATATGGTGTCCTATAGTCTTGTGAGATGACATCTGAAATATGTTATCCTGCATGGGGACATCTATAGAACTATTGCTTTCAGCCTTTGAAACCATGCGACTATTTTTTCTTGATACTCTATGACACAAGTGGGAATCTGAGAAATCTCCAAGCTCAAGGGAAGAAATTAGACCACATCTAAATTTATTAAGTATGGCCACTGACTAATGTGTAGGATGAGACATGTTACAGTATCAGTCTTCAGAAAATATGGTTGTTGCAATTTTCAACTCTACAGTTTCTGTATTCTACGACATGAACCTCAATGTAGAGAATATTGTTACTAGAGGTCAAAAGCTTCTCTGATTCTCTCAAATTCAAAGAAAATAAAAAAGTAGATCTTACCCAAGGAGGTCTTGAGCATCCCTATATGCAGTGCACTTGAGCATTTCTAGTATGCAGTGTCCTTCTAAGACTAAACCTTGAAGGGAGATTTCAAGGTTTTCCAACAGTCCTTTGCTAGGTGACAACCAAGGCAGTCTTAAAGTGAGAACATTTTTATTTTTCAATTAAATAAAGTTCTTCTCTTAGTATTTACTCAGGCCTCAAAGCCCATTTAGGTAAAAGTCACTCTGTGTTCTCTGGGACAATACCTAGACCAAAGACAGACACTCCAAGGCACAGGGCATGTTTCATCTATTAATTCAGCCAGTGTTATTCATCTATTCAACCAGTAGTGGAGCAAGGACTTGGATCCAGTTCTTTCAGACAACCAAAAGCTCAATCTTCCTTGGGTGTGACTTAGATTTAAACTCATTTTTATCATCTAAGTCTTTTTGTTTTAAGTAAAAACTAGTTAAAAACTAGTTGCCTGGTAAGGGTTAAGTCATGTCAGTTGCAAAAGCTACAGCCCCAGGTGGATTCCAGAGCATGAATAAGAACCCAGGAAGGTCCCTCTTCTCATCCTTTGATCTTCTCTGTTCCTCTGTGCTCATCATTACGTAGACACTCCCAATAAGATGATAGACAGCTACCACCAGCTCCACTCTTATGTCCAACCACTGAGCAAAGACAGTAGTTTCCAGTTCCCTTTCCCTACGAGACATAGGCATCTGCTTCTTTCCTTCTTCCTCTGGACCTTAGCATATATGCTGTCAATTGAGGCCTTTATCATTGCATTTCCACCAACCACTTAGGAACAGAGAGATAAAATTAAGTGAGGTCTAAGTGAAGTCTTCACAAGCTGCTTGGATTGCAAGTGTAACAGCTGATAGATAGATTCTTAACAGAATCTCAAGGTGAAGCATCCAGAGGAAACTTAATGGAGACCAGACAGGCAGAAACATCAGGTGCTGAGTACGTCCTCATTTTGCAGATGTAAAATCTTGTAGCTGGCAAGAACAGATCTTTGTTCCATTTTTATCCATTCCTTCCCCCTGGCTCTCAGTGTTCCATGATTGCATCTGTTCCTCTTTCCTTAGAGGAAAAGAGTTGACAAATTTATTCATACTAAAGTGTGAGTCACTCAATCACCAGGAATCCTTGCATTCTAGCTTCTATACTGAACATTTGCCTATTTGACTGATATCTGTTGAACATTCACCATGTGAAAGGCAAATATATATATATATATATATATATATATATATATATATATATATATATATATATATATATATATATATATATATATATATATATATATATATATATATATATATATATATAATTATTGCAATCACAAATAAGTGAAGCAACCACATCTTAGATATTTTATAAGATATACTAATCTAATAAAAATAAGTCATTTCTACATGAGGAAATATAAAGCTACCAGAGATAAAAGAAACACTTAAGTATTTTCAAATTCAAGTAGCTCGTAAAACTGAAGCTATTTTCTGTCTTCTGGGCTCTACTGTTCTGACTCTGCAGGTGTGAAGCAAACCCAGAACTATTATTTTCATTTTGCCAATAGTTCAGGGATATGAATTTGGTTACTGATTGAACCCAAGGGGATCATTCTATAATGCCTACATTTTCAAAGTCACTGAATATCATTGGAAAGAGCAAAGTCCTGGGGCAAGCATGACCTGCCCTTTAAACCACTGTCCAATAGGTATTAATATGTTCCTTTATAACCCACCCCTATTTCCTAGATGGTCACATGACACATTCTAGCAGGTTTGGCTGTCACTCTGATTCTATCCCCTTAGTGAAAATATCATCACAATAGAGGGTGCCACTGTGAACACCTTTGCCTCTCTGAAGATGTTTCATCTAGCAGTGTGAAAACGCAGCACCCTTTCAGGTCCAGATGGAAGGTTAGAGTCTGAATGTCCTCATGCAGGTCTCATCCAGTGTCAGATGACCTCTGATGAGTACCAATCCCAAGATTTTACAAATCACAATGCCCTTCCCCTCATGTGATGCATTTGCCAGCACCACCTCTCTCAGCTTCCCAGGGATACAGGGCTCCTCTGCATGTCTAGACTATTTGAAGGTCCGTTTGCACTGGCTTTCTTACCAACCCTGTCTAACATCTCACTCTCCTACTAGTGATTTCTGTGCTGTTTCTACATAAATTACAACACATTGACCTTTGTCTAGAGGTCTTCTGCTTAGAAAGCCCAAAGTTAGTTCTAGTGTATGTGTGTTTGGACTGGTTGTATACTGCCACCAAGTTTAAAGTAGTTCTTTAAAAGCTCACACTTGCCTTCAGGTATGTAACCAACAAAAAAGGCTCCAAATAAGTGTCTAAAACTCAGGAGCTAAGAAGATAGCCTTGTGGCAATTTTTGGTATTTAAAAATCGTTATGTTTAATCTACACACACTAAGAAAACTTTGACTATTTCCATGCTATGTTTTGTTTTACATGTACTTTATGCTTATGGTAACTAGTAAGATTTCAATGAATACTATCAAACTTTGAAAAAAAATCCAGTACTGACAAAAATACATTCATATAGGTTTATGCCAAAATGCTTTAAAAATCTGTACATGAATCTCTCTTTTTTAAAATAAAGTTGTAAGAAAAAAATTAAACTAAGAACAACTCTATATCGATGACCTACACACTTGACCAAGTGCTCTTGCCTATCAATCAGGAGGTAGAGACTTCATTACTTTATTATCTTGGCCACCCATCACTCTGAAACACTCACTCAACCCAAATCATTCTGAAGAAGAAGGTGTTGTGGAAGGAACAGACTGATATTAAAATGTTGTGCTAAAACAGTCATAGAGAGAGCGAAGAGTGTGTTTATTATGCAGAATGCATCAGAGCCAGAAGAAAAAGTCTATTCTTAGGAACAAGACAGGAGTGGAAAAAGCGTAGCAAGACCCAGGCAGACCTGGAAGTTTATGCCACAAAAGAACAACTGAGAAATGACTTTGGGGATTTGATTCTGATGCTCAGTCTCCCTCGTCTTCATCTACACGCAGATGTAACAAATCCTCTTGATGATACTTGCAATGTGTGTCTATTTATGGTGATCTGATGGGAGTATAGAACATCCTACTTTGGATTCTATTGATCACCCTCCATCCTGATTAATAGGCTTTCAGAAGAGCCAAGAGAGTAAACAGGAACTCCGATACTTTGTTCCCTACACAAGCAGAGAAAGAAAAAAATGCCAAATGAGTGAATTTATTTCCATGTTTTTAATAATAATGTTTAAGTTCCTTCAGTCCTGTAGAGGAATGTCAGGTTGGGGATGGAGGAGGAGTGGGTGGGGTGAGCACCCTCATAGAAGCAGAGAGAAGCAGAATGGAATACGAGGTTTCTGGAGGGGAAACTGGGAAAGAGGATAACATTAAAAATACAAATAAAAAATATCCAATAAAAATAATAAGGTTTTGATTAAAAAGAATAAAAATAAAATTTTATAAATAAAATAGAAATAAAATTCAAATAAATTTGGTTGATAACAAGAATGAGGAAGGGAGAAAAGGAAACAGGAATGGAAGAGAAAGGGAGGGGAGGAAGGAAGGAGGGATCCTATAAATGTGTGTTTAGATGCTCTTCTGCATTGCTTCCTTGGGACTACAAGAAAGAAATTGCAGATGATAACTCACCACACTGTGGAACAAAACACGCTCTTCAATAGTTCCTAAAAATAACTTTCTGTGCATTTTAAAATTTCAATTTATTTATTTTATTTTATGTGCATGAGTGTTTTACCTGCATGCATGTGTTAGTGTCACATGTATGCTTACTGTCCACAGAGGTCAGAAGAGGACTTCAGATCCCCTGGCACCAGGTTTTGAGTGGTTGTAGGCAAAAGTATGAGCGCTGGTAACTGAACTCAGGTCCTCCACAGAAGTAGCAAATGTTCTTGACTGCTGAGTCATCTTTCCGGCCTCCTTATGTGTGCACTGTTGCATGAAAGTAGAGACAGATTGTTACCTCCCTGGACCTACCCAGTAGATACCTTTGAAATTGTACCATGAAACTCATGTTCTCTGTACATGGTTCATGTCCTACTGGGTGGTTCCACCACCATGAGCATAAGGGCATCTCTACCTGCTTCAGAAAGTTATTAAAAATTTTCTAAAAGAACTTGAAGGTTGGAGGGAAACACGGTGAGGGCACTGGTGGGGGTTGGAGGGAAGACATGGCAGATTGAATAAAAGTACATTGTGTATATTTGGAATTAAAAAAAACAAACCTAAAAGCATTTAAAGGGAAACCAAACTAACTCCTTCATTAAGGTGCTGAGTTGAAAGCAACAGAAAATTTAGGTGCAAAGTAATTTATTGATTGTTAAAATTAAAGGCAAGGTGGAAGATCTAGACAGAAGAAAAGCTGCCAGATGCAGAGATGCTCTGGAGACGAGCTTGCAGAATCAAAGTGTCAAATTCATGAACTACCACACTTGGAGTGAATGAGTTTTGCTGGCCTCATGTCATTTCATCAAAATCCAGAAATGTTGAGACTGAGTATTTAGCCATGACACAGCCTGACATCTTAGTCAGCGACAGCAGGGTCTCGGGTAGAATTCAGCTGGTAAGAAATAAATCCTACAAAGACAAATTAGGTAAGTAGCAAAAACTAAGTACTAGCTGGGAGGCCTTGAGAAATATATTATAAGAAGAATATCCACGGGGCACCACCTCACCAGGGACCTGCCATGATGCTTTGTCTATGTTACCTTTTCTGAAGCTTAAATAACTCTCACAGAAACATTAATTCTTTTTGTTTTGAGAGGCCCACTCTCCACCCTATCTTCAGTAACCTCTAGTTGGACCCTACCTCTATCCAACTTTGTTCCCAAACTGAAGCAGTGCTGTTCTTTCTTGGTTATTTATTCCTTCATATTCTAAACAAAGGGGTAACCCCATTAATCTTCATACTATACATAAAAGAATTATTTGTTGAGACTTTCAAAGCTGTACAGGAATGCGACCTATAAGCTAGCAATCAGATAGTATATGCTCAGCAGTATTTTACCTCATTATAAATCTGTGTGCAGGTAAACCCAGCAATATGAAAAAAATAGAACAAAGGTAATGCATCAGCCCCTAGGAAGCCAATAGAGTTCCATTCCAATGCCTTTGAAAATAATAATACACTCAAACTCACTACTTCCAATTATATTTTTCTCACAAAATGCAATAAAGCGTGACTGAGAAACACTGAATTATCCCCTTGGTCTTTAATGATTCTATAACTATGAAAGTAAAGTCATTAACAAAGCCATTAGATTAAGTACTGGCTGGGACGTTCACTAAAACATCATACATTTATTTGATTATTGTCTTGTTTCATATTAGAGAGTGCAGAAGTCTGACTCATTGCTGAACACTGAACTCTTTCTCTTATGTCTCTAACACAAGGATGAGTTTGCAATAAGGTATCTCAGTTTTGTAAAGCTTTCTATATCACTGGGGCAGGGTGGGCTGGAGAATGCCTTAGTTTGATACAGTTCTGGATTCCATGTTGAACCTGGTATGACCTTATTTACTCAAGTTCTGCTCTCCTCATTTAGAAAATGGAGGAAGACAGTAGATCCAGATGACAACTTGTTTTAAGCACTTAGCAACATATCTGGTTCTTTATAAAGCTCAGAGCCTGCTAGCTATTGAAAACACTTGGTGGAATTGACGATTAACGTCTCTGGGCTACATTGCCAGGCCTAGACATGAGCATATAATAATATCTAAAATGCAAACATTAAGTAGGCAGGAATTTCTGCAGAGGAGTACAAAGTGAAAAAAAAACAGATAATATCAATAACTGGTTCTCAAGTCTTGCACACTGCATAAGAAACTTGTTCCCATGATTCATAGTCATGACTTAGCAAAACTAAAAACAATTCCCTCTGGAGTGAGCCTTATGTTCTGTTGCCACACAAATAACAGAAATAATAAACCCAAACACATCAAGCATCTACTTTAGAACTGACAGATTAAGTGGCTAGTGAGAAAGTAAACTTCTTGAAGGAATGCTGGGGTGCCACCTTGTTCTGTAGTAGAGGGGAAAGTATCTTAAAAATCCACAACAAAGTAATTCAACCATGGCAGCAGCAAGATGCTGTCCAGAAACCTGCCATCCATGATCCTACTTATACAAACCCAGGGTATTAATTCTCAAGATGATTAAGAGAGTTATGATGGCTGAAGTCATCACGTAATAATCACCCAGTGCTCCCCAAGCAAAGCTGTTGAAATGGAGGACATACCTGCAAAATAGATCAGAAACCCACAATAATCTGTGCTTTTTGGCATTAAAAATTGGTGGGTAAAACATTCATACTACATTATGCGTGCTACATGCATAGTAAAAGCTAACTGATGACAAAGAAACCATACTCCCAGGTTGACAACCATTCATTGGAAGTGCTAACTCCAGTAAGAAACTTCTTGCAAAGGAGCCTGTGGTCCGTGGAAGTATAGGATTCTTTATAGTGGCCATCAGGTCACTATTTGTGACTCCAATTAAACAAAGAACTGAGAGATGTCAGATACATATTTCTGTCATGGACTCTGCTCAGCCCAAGAGGCCCAGGATTTCCTGAAGGTAAATATATTAGTCTTCACCTCCTTTGAAATGCTACACAGGAATATCATTCCAATACTTCCCTTGATCCAGTATTAAGTTATTTTAACCACCTTAGATATCATTACTTAGTGTGATGATCCAGAGTCCTCCCTACTGCTAGACACTGCCTTGTCAAAGTGTGGGACATGCAGGCTTCCTTCTACACTCAGCCTATAGAGTAACTCCTCCTCCTCCTCCTACTCCTACTCCTCCTCCTCCTTCTCCTCCTTCTCCTCCTCCTCCTCCTCCCTTCTCCTCCCTCCCTCCTCCTCCTCCTTTCTCCTCCTCCCTCCACCTCCTTCTCCTTCTCCTCCTCCTCCTCCTCCTCCTCCTCCTCCTCTTCCAGCAGTTCTGTAAGAAGCAAAGAATGCTGGGAGTAGCACTTTGTTACTATCACTCTCTTCTTGATACTCCAGGCCACCAGAAGCCATAACAATGCAAACAATGCAAAGATACACATTTATACAAATACACATTTGTCTGGGGCAGGGAATGACTCCCTGAGCCAAACGATATTGCTGAGTTTATTCAATGGGCACCAAGAAAACTCTCATCTACTTGGATACCAAACATTCAACAGTGATTTGAAGGGACGAGGGGCTGTGTTCAGCAAGTAGTCATTTCTGCTCTTCCCAACTCTAATTTTTATTAATGTTTTTAATTAACATACAAAGTGGTGTATATTTTGCTGTAAAATTTTCACACACATGTATCATGCTTCAGTTTTTCTGAGTTCTCCCTTTTGTTCTCTTATCCTCCAATCATCCCACCTTCCAATTCTCTTCAGATATTCCATTACCCTCTCTGATTCGGCCTCCTTTCCCTTTAGATGTCTTCCTCTCTCTCTCTCTCTCTCTCTCTCTCTCTCTCTCTCTCTCTCTCTCTCTCTCTCACACACACACACACACACACACACACACACACACACACAGAGAGAGAGAGAGAGAGAGAGAGAGAGAGAGAGAGAGAGAGAGAGAGAGAGAAACTACACTCTACTCAACTCTACTAGACTCTTGACTGAAAAGCAATTTGCCGTGCAATGCATTGAAATTAATTTTTAGAAATTGAACAAAAGCTAGTGCACACATGTCAACAGCCCAGTTTGAGTTGTGCCTCCCACCTCATGGCAGAAAATGAACTAAAGACATAAACATTTGGGATTTATTTAAATCCATAGATGACTTGAAGAGATGAGTGTTGTTTCCCTAGTAAAACTGCCTAGTGACTGCTCTAAAGTCCCCCAACTGGGAAGTGCCAGATGAGACTGAACCTCTATGCTGTTGCTGCTGCTCCTGCTGCTCCTGCTGCTCCTGCTGCTCCTGTGTATGCTCCAGTGCATTGCTAAGTGTGGAAAGGATGGAGCTGCTCTTCTGCTCTGCCCCATCTAAGTTCGGTTGTCTTGCATTAATACTGTGTGCCAGCCATGTTGGGGTGGGCCTGTGATTCCAGCTTTGAGCAGCTCAAGGCAGGAGTGTTGCAAGTTCCAGACCAATGGGCTGCAAAGAGAGATCAGAATTTCAACAAATGCACAAATGTGTATCTTCACATATGACACTGTGTATGTATCTAATAACCCATTGATAACTTATCATGCACTATCCTTGAGTCTGCTATACAGCAGTCTACACATAAAGTAGAAGCTTTCTACTACTGTACTGGTTTCCCCCCACACATCCATATTTCTTTTTAATTTCAAACAGGAAAGTCTAGTCCCTCAAATACTTTTTCTTGAAAAGGCACGAATAGTGTGACTCTGTGCAAAATAGACTTAATGTATCTGAAGGAGACAGTGTGTAATCGTTTATGTGAAATAATGATTGCCACCAAATAACATCTGAAGCCTGGGCTTCATTATCAGAGCAAATAAATTCATTTAAAAAATAAATTGTTCTACTCTATCACCTCGCTTAACAACAGCTGTGATATTTCAAGTTATCTTTTGTATTCTAAGCTTGCTTTAAGTACAAAGACAAAAATGTACCCCCTCTTTCCCCCCTCATTCTTCTTTGCATTTTTTTTTTATTTTAAAGATTTACTTATTTATTTTATGTGGGTACACTGTATCTGTTTTCAGACAGACCAAAAGAGGGCATCAAATCCTGTTATAGATGGTTGTGAGCCACCCTGTTGTTGCTGGGAATTGAACTCATGACCTTTAAAGAGCAGCCAGTGCTCTTAACTGCTGAGCCATCTCTCCAGCTCCTCTTTCCTTTCCTAACACGGGAGATTATTAAATAGATTCCAAGGGAGTTTTACACACTCTTGTTCTTTTACACAGCAACATCCTAGGCTGTGCAAGGGAGACTTACCTGATGAACCATTTCTCAATGTTTTTAACTGTTAGAGAGAATGTTTCTTAAACCACTATTACATATTATGAACACATATAAAGGCTGATAATTTTAGCATCTTCTGATAGGAAGCCTTTGCTCTGAATTTAAGGAAACCTTGAAAGTGTAATGGCCCTGGTCACATAGCCAGCTGGGTTCACAGGGACTTAGAGTCACGTTCCGACGAGTTGACAAAGAGACATCACGGCTTGAGTCTATGCACCAAGGGGCTCATGTTCCCTAATCCTCAACGAAGCCATGTCAGAAGTGGGGTCCAGTAGAAGGTGTAGAGGAAGAGCCCTTGTGAGTAGGCTGCCGCCCTGCCCATTTACCAGTGCTGATTTTTAGAAGATGGGGTACCATAGAGTTGAAGAGGATTACTAAGAGGTTTGGTTTGCCTCCCAGGCTTTCATGGTTCCTCTTTTGCTGAATGATCTTATTTTTTTTCTTGCTTTCTGCCCATTCAGAAGCAGAAGGAGAGAAGGAGACCCTTGTCAGTGTTTTTATGGACCCTGGGCCTTGACAGTCATGAACCCAAAATATAATAAACCTTTATTCTTTATAAACCACATAGGTTTGGATAGTCTCTTATAGCATCAGAGAATGAACTAAGACACAATCCAGCTGTTTGTTTGTTTGTTTCTTTGTTTGTTGTTAGAGTTAGATGAGAACTGGGAAGGTGATGAAAGTTTTGACTGCCTATCAGGGCCATTCATATGAAACATGAGAACAAAGTCCTGGGTGAGGGAAGTGGGAGTATTGTGGAGAGATGAGTAACACAAACCTGTGCTAGGCACCCCTTACTGGATGACCTTTCTTTCAGTCTCTGCTCCACACTTCATCTGCACATTCCCTGTTGGGTCCTGGGAGATTCTTGCTTACCTGGAATCTGGAACTTGCTGATGACTACACCCAGTTCCCCATTCCCCATTGCTGCACACTCTCTGTTCAAAGTCCTAACCCTCTGTATATAATCCCCTTCTCACTTCCATAACTGATCCTGCTCCCCCTTTCCCCCTCCCTCTCCTCTCTTCCTCCCAAGTCCCTCCTACCCTCTACCTCCCATGACTATTTTGTTTCTCCTTCTAAGAAGGACTGAAGTATCCATATTTTAGACTTCCTTCTTCTTGAGCTTCATATGGTCTGTGAATTGTATATTGACTATTTTGAGTTTTGGGGGTAATAGCCACTTATGAGTGAGTGCATACCATGTGTGTTCTTTTGTGACTGGGTTAGTTCACTCAGGATGATAATTTTATTTTTATCCATTTGCCTAAGAATTAGTAATTGTTTTTAATAGCTGAATATTAAAGAATAGAGTTTTGAAGAATAAAGTTTTAAAGAATAAAGTTAGGATTGAAGAAAAAAATTATGACAATTCCATCATCCTTTGCCAGCAGCTACAAACATGTAACCATGATCGAGCCAGTGTGAGCCTGGGGACATCTGAAATGACTTCAGGGAAAGATCTCTCTTCCTGATCAGCAGGAACAATCTTTTAAGAGAAGCACTTCTCATCTTGCACAATGAAGGGCTGGGTTCAACACACCCATGGATGATTCCTGTATGGCACCTCTAGGCTGAAAATGCCCACCTCTAGATGCCTTGTCAAGAAAGTCATAGCTGTGATGGTTAACATTTGTGTTCAGTGTGGTAGACTCTAGAGTAACCTGGGAGACAGGCTCTAGGCATTCTGTTACCGTGAGCTGGGGTCGCAGACTGAATAAGAAGAAAAAACCTTAGGGAAGCAGCAATGTTCAGTCAAGCTACCCAGGACTGGTCCTCACCACTGCCTCTCTGTCCACAGACAACTGCTGCCAGGTGCCTCAAGCTCCCGCTTCTGTGACTTCTCTTCCCTAATGACCTTCCCTTGAAATGTAAGGCCAAACCAAGCTTTTCTTACTTAAGTTGCTTTGCGAAGGTACTTTGTTCTGGCAGCATGCAAAGCAATGATCATAGCGACCCAGTGGACTAGGCTCTTTGCAGGGAAACACATCGCTGAGGGCTCTGTGCCTTCAGCTTCCACTGACAGACACACACAGAAATGCATGCTGGGCTATAACAGTTTCCAAGACACTGGGATGGGAATTTAAAAACAAACAAACAAATAAACAAAAGAACCAATCACTTGATTTTTTTTTAATACCAGCTACTCAATCATTTTATTCTTATGAAATTGCACATATCCAACGAATCATATGCCAGGCTAGTTCTGCAGCCTGCAGTCTTGAAGCTGTTTGTACCCTCTACCTTTCTTTTCAAAGTAGCACTTTTTGGCTTATCTTAGAGAAAAACCTTCAAATGGACAATTGACAGGCAGTGCCTCTAAGAGCAGAGTCCAATTGGCCTGACAGACTCCAGAAGAAAAGGAATGGCTTAGATATGAACAGGAAGTTGAATTGCTTGGTCACAAAGTTCACTGAGAGCATTAGCATAGGCCTGCTTTTCCATCTGATTGCCATTTCTTTGATAAGATCTTGGAAACTGATGGCTGAGCTCTCTGTAGCTCCAGCTTCATTCAGCTTTGATCAAAGGCAGTCCCACCATGCATTTGTCAATAATCAGACAAGGTACCTTTTGATTATCTTGGGTTCCTTCTGTGGCTTCCAGTATTTCCCTGGAATGGAATTGCATCAGCAGTGACAGTGAGCAGCATTAGTCTCTAACAAGTCAGCACAGAAGGACGCTTCTGGTTTGGTGTTACTACACCTTTCTCTATCCCTGATATGCCAATTGAACCACTGAGGTTACTATAGGACACTGTATTCCTTATGATACTGATGGAACCATAAACCCTAAGCCTATGGTAACCATGTCAGAGGGAAGATGACACCAAACTTAACATGTGGTGGCCCTTTACAAGAGCTCTATAGGAGACCCAATGTTCTAAACCATAAAGAGGAACATTCTGTAGTACTACATATTTCTAGCATCCGAATGCATTAAACTACTCTGCAAAAAAAGACAAGGGACTTATATGCCACCCACCATAAGACAGTAGCCTAGCCCAGAGAATAATACTTAAATTCCTGAATCTGGGCCACTAGCATGAATTAACCTGAGTTCATTCTCTGAAACTCACATGGTTATAGTAGAAAATGAACTCTCATGACTGACCTATTAACTTCACCCATTCCCTATGGCACACACACACTTGCAAATATGTACACACATCAATCAATCAATCCTGTATCCAACTGTGCCTAAAGGAAGTTCACCTCCTCTAAGTTATTCCAATGAAGTAAGACAGCAAGTCCCTGAAACAAACAAACTAGCTTTCCTCAGTTGCAGCAGTATGTCAGCAAACAGTTCTTTAAGCAGTAGAATAAAGCATCCATGTATTGAAGACTAGCAGCAAATAGGCATAGCTCTTATTGGCTGTGGTGAATGGTGGCTGGGTGACTAGAACTCATATGGCTTGATAGAAATCTCACAAGGGAAGAATGGACAACAACTTTGGATCCAGTAAAAAGATGATGCAAATTGTAAACAGAAGAGAAACAACCTAGGGAAATTTATAAAACCAGTTTTCTTATTCTTACCAAGTGCCATTTTTAATTATAGTTTTATTTAATCATGTTCCCTTTTATATCCAACTAGCTCATGTTCAGCAGCCCCTAGAGCTGACACTCCACAGACAGGTATCTCACAGGGCAGGACAAACCTGGTTGGCACTTTTTGGTCAAGTTTCTGACCAGCTTATGGCAGATTCCAGGAAGAGCAGCTGCCTCCTCTGTTCTGAACTTATGTTAAGAATCTGAGCATTCTGGAGTCTCATCTTTGCCCACACCCAGCTGTGATGTCCAAGCAAGTCACTGAAACCTCAGGAGCTTCAGCTTTCTTTTGTATGAGACTCTTGGTGAGCTCATGTGGGGCTTTTGGTGAGCTCACTGAGATATACTAAGTGTATCAATGGTTAGGGTAGCATTAGATTCCTGTGTGAACTCATTTGAAAGCTCTTGACCACTTGATTCTCCACCATCTTTCTTGCTGTCAGATTTCTTTGAACAATCTCTTAGTGTTTATTTGAGAGAAAAGTTCCCTTTTTAATTGGGCAGAAAAGCTGAAGTGTGGTTGAAATTGCAAAGGGCAGGCACAAGGCCTGTCATTGGATGAGAAGGAAGGGTAGGTGGGAATGAGGTTTTAAGAGAGAGGGGGAGGCAAAAGAAAGGAGGCAAGATGGAGGAAGAAGCAGATGATCCTCTCTACCTGCAAATCTCTTTATAGCTACAGGTTGTTATGAATATTTTATTAGGGATGTATTTGTATAGAATTATTTGTCTTGTCTAGATGGGGAAATTATATATCATTTGGCTCTGAGTTTAGTGTGGACATTTTGTGGAGTGTAAAATTTACAGAGAAAATCTGAGATAAAGCCATTGTTGAGTTACAAGTTTCTGGAGTTTTGAATCTGTTAGGCTGGTTGGAATGTGGGTAGAGTTCGAGGTCTGCTGAGAGAAAGATGCCAAAGGGGAGAGGCCACCGATGAGATAAATATACCTTAGTTCTATACAGCCTACCAGAGCTAGAAATAACCAGGGAAAGACTGCCTAGGTCAGGGAGTACGTGGGGGCAGCGTGAAGCGGTGACACCCTGGAACCAGATGCCATTTATTTTACTGCAGCAAGTGTTTTTGGTGGTGGTGGTAATGCTTATTTTGTTCCTGTGCCAAGGCTTTCTCTGAGCATGTTTTATTTGTTTGCATTAGAGAATGGTGGGGAAAGCACCACTTTCCAAGTTTCTGCACTGTCTCCACAGGTTCCTTGACATTTAGATGTCTGATAAAAACCCAAGACCTAACACAAAACAACAACACTCTTTCCTAGTCTCGGTACTCCTTTTGCCTTAACCATGTTCTCTGAGGATATGACACCACCACCCATCCCTAGTGTGGGTTATTTTTTTCCTTTTGTTCATTTCTAATATCTAGGTTGTTTGAAAGTCTAGCTAGCCTTCTCCCCTAGAATACAGCACAGCCCACAGTTTCAGTCAACTCAACACAACCATTCTACTAAGACACCAACACACATATTGTCCACATCAGAGCTGCCCTGGGGTGGTTGTTAGGAGGAAGTTTCTGGTGAGGCAGAAGTGATTTTGGGAGAGATTATTTTCTCCTTAAACACATCCAAGATCTTACGCAATGAAGGCAAATTTTTCAAAAACTAAAAAGTCTAGACTGGCACCATTAATTTTTTTTAATGTAGAACAAAATCCAGAAATCGTTCAGAACCAGAAACTGGAATGTCCAGCTAGAAATGAGAGAGCTGTTGTCACCTGGCACCAGGTTACAAAGTGCAGTGACCCGCTCAAGAAGTGAGCTGGTTTCAGCTGGCAGTGGGTCACAAAACTTAATGGCCTACTGAAGAGGAAAGACCTGACAACAGGTCATATCTTCTTAATGGGACACTCAGTTTCCTAGGGTTATTTTTGAAGGGAAACCAGGCTCTTTAAGCTCCTGAGAAGCTTAAGGGAAAGCTGGTGAATTAATTAGAATCCTGAAAGTTCAGTCAGTCACTGCCCAAAAAGCCCTGTAGCAGAAGCAATTAATCTCAGGTTTCTGCTGCTCCTACAAAAGCATCCCAGTTGCTGGGTGACTGAATACAGGACTTCAGCTTGGCCTTACACAGCAGGGAGATACCACTGAACCATATAGAGTTAACACTTTTCTAGATCAAAAATAAATTATTAGTTTCTGTTATTAACTTAATAACTGTTCATTATGTATTATATTCTAGTAACCACATTAAATATGTGGTGTGCATATATGTTGAGCTTAGTTAAGTTAAAGACATCAGCAATTGCTTATAGTAATCATCATAGCCAACAATGCAGGCCTTAATCTCATAATAGTGCTATAGAGTATTACTATCCCATTTCACAGACAGGACACTGAGTGTGAAAATTTTTTAACTTGCCTAGATCCATCAACCAGGGAAGGGCAGGCATACCACCATGACCATCATGCAACCGCATGTCTCTCACCCTGAAATCCACACTTCATGACCAGTTGGGTGATCGCCACGCATTAGACACATGGAATACATGAGATCTAACTTGTATTAAAGTTAGAGAAAGGTGAGGATTATTCATATTTAAAGAAGAAGAAATGTTCTACAAGAGGCCAAGGGTACCAAAACCAGATAGCGGAAAATGAAACTGGAATTTATAATCATACATGTTGATTCTGTGGGGGATGAGGGCAAGCAGGTGGTTTCCCAAGGCTGGTTGGATTTGCTTTAAACAAGCCAAACTCTATCTTCTTTATTTCCTGGGTACCATATTATTTGTTAATTTTTCCAAGTGTACAATGTCTCCATTAACTCTGAACTGGAAGAGAGGACCTAATTTTCACATCTGTTCTAGATATAATTCTCCGAAGGATCCAATTGACCAGTGAACTTCCAGTTCTTTCCTCTCCCTAGAGAACATTGCTTCCTCCTTCCCAACTCTCTGGAATCCAAGACCCAAAGGTTGTGTGGATGACTCACCAAAATGTAAAGTGTACAGATCTTCATGTGGCTGTCAGCCAACAGAGAGACTTGGTACAGAAAACCAAACGGAACTCAATTTGTCTATATTAGGACTATGGGGATGAGTCAACTCTGGGGAGCCCCAACCCTTTGTCTCAATTAGTCCAAATTTTAAACTATTTAAATTCAACAAGGCACCCATATCCTCCCATACATATTCTGCTTCCTTCCTTCAAACTGGATGCTCTCCATCCACTGGAGTCTCACAGTAGCTCTTTGACTGGGTCTCTTCCACTCTGTTCTGTAGACAGAGGCTTACAGTTCCCAACATTGGACTTCTGTTAGCTCGGGCATCTTTTGAATGCTACTCTCACTAAAGAAGACATCACGTTAGGCATCACGGCAAAGGATGAGGATAAATGTGGGTTGGAATAATTCTTTATATCCTGAACGAGTGCATGGCATTACAGAGTTTTCTTATACATTTTGTATAGATTTATTCCATTTTAGTAATGCTAATGTGGAGGTCAATAGTACATACCCTGAAGTCAGGCAGGTCTGGGTTTAAATTCTGACCCTGCCATTTGTTAGCTCAACACTCAGCCACTCTTCTTTACAATAGTTTGCTTCATCTCTTAACCTATAAAATAAAAGTGGCATCAGTTCCTGGTTATTAGGTTATTGGACAATATTTAGTACCCTCTAACTGCTTGGTACATGCTATGCAATGTCTTTACTATTACCCAAGCATTGGTCTCTAATCTTAGGGTTGCAAGTAAAAGACAATCAATATAAGCATGTGTTAAGGAAACATTGTATGAAAGAATAATAAATGAATATCAATGACACACATAACTTACATTTCAGAGAATAACTGGGCTCAGATCTAACTGGCTCAGAATCGGATGAAACATAGGGACTGATACCTTAGCCATGGAAAGAAATTGCCCCTTCCCCAGGTGTTCAGAACAATTAGATGTTTCACATACTAAGAACCACACATACCCATTTCTCTAGTGACAATGGCTCTCACCAGGCCTGGTCCTTGGTCTCAACCCATCTCTTAAACAATAGAACAAGACCACTGAGCTCTCGTGTTCTGAGAAGAACAGAAAAATGAATCCCCAGAATTAGAATTAGATGACATCATCAGAACCAAGGGGAATGATAAAGGTTTCACTTCAGGTCCCCAGGATTTAGTGCTGGCTTGTGAAGCACAACACAGGTTTGCTTGTGTCCATCCCGCAGAGATCAGACATCTGGGCTGGGGGGATGGCTCTGTGGGTTAAGTGCTTGCTGGGTAGGTATGAGACTTGAGTCCAGTTCCCCAGACCTACAAAGAGCTGGACATGGTAGAATGTGTCAATAACCCAGGGCTCCTCAGTAAGCTACAGAATGGAGACAGGAGAATTGCCAGAAGCTACTTGACCAGCTAGCCTTTCTTATGCTGCACTGAACAGCAAAAGAGAACCTGCTTCCAACAAGGTGGAAGGTTGAGACCTACATAGCAACTCTGTTCTCTATTGTGCACACACTGGCACACATGTACTGTGTACACACACACACACGCACACACACACACACACACACACACACACACACACACACACACACACACAACATACATAACCACATGAGAAGATTTCTCTTTTAAAAAAATCAGACTTTTTTAAAGGTGGTGCCACATCTTGCATAAGCTGCCCTGCATTCTGATTCATTCTCCATACTATAGGGTCTCACTTTTCCTTGGGGGTCTTTGGTCACCAGTCAGCTAGGACAAGGGAGCAGAAGCAGGCAAACCAGTTTCAGAGGGCTATGAGCATGACAGAAGGAGTTGTGGAAAGCTCTGCAGTGGGACAAGTCTACTGTAGTGTTCCAGGGACAGGGTATGTAAGAGCTTTTGGGAGTTTATGTGGAGAAGATGGACGCAAAAACACAGAACCTAATTGTCATGTGGGAGGAAGCTAGAACAGGATTCCTATGTTGAGTTATGCAGCATTTACAGAGAGCTCTGCCCAAGATCATCTGTCAGACAGGGCCAGATGCTTGTACTCAGAGATATTATCCTGACAAGGCCAAGCACAGAAAAAGAAATCCCAATGAGAAAAGGAGTCCTCCATTTTAGGCCAAGCTTGGAGATCCATCTAGACATGAGGGACTGTGACCTCAATAGCATCGTACCCAGACACAACACAGCAAGTGCAGTGACTGCCTGTGTGTGAGGTATGACTGGGCCCGTACAGGATGGCTTCTACCAATCCGTTAGAACCACTAATGATATAGTAACATCTGAAGAGACAGTTTCCCCTTTGGGAGAAAAGTTAGAACCTGCTTCCTGTGCACATTCTTAATTCTTAATTCTTAACCCTGAGAAGTATATCACCATTTTACAGACATTGAAACAAAGGCTCAAAAAGTTACATCCAATATGAAAGCTATGGGGGCACGAGTGAGGCCTGGTTGTATTTCTAATCCACATCTGTCCAGTTTCAAAGGCCATTCTGTTACTACAATGGCTGTCACCTTTCTCAGTGTGAGCCATGAATAACTTCCTCTTTTCTCTCTTGCTACCTTTTCAATATTTGAAAGGCTTTGTGAAAATGGTGGAATGGTCCTGAAAGCCTCTGGCGGCCCCACAGAGGTGTGCAGCCTTTTGTACTGACACTGAGGACAGGTTTAAAAGTGATTTCATAATAGCTAAGGCGCTGCCACTTCCAACAGCTGCTCTCTTCACACAAATGTCTTACTCCTGCACTCAAGGGTGGGTGTTTTCAATACTAAAGGGGAAAACCCTTTCAGCCATTTTGAGTAGATCAAGT
Source organism: Micromys minutus (assembly GCF_963924665.1). NCBI lineage: Eukaryota > Metazoa > Chordata > Mammalia > Rodentia > Muridae > Micromys > Micromys minutus. Next base: position 4,991,532 of record NC_137981.1, on the reverse strand, counting down.
TCGTGAAAGCAGACACAGGCTGTTCACAAGGAGACTGTGGATGTGCCTCTTGTCACTGAGGAAATCCCCTTTGTTGTGTTCTGTGGAAGAAGAGAGTTCTGCTGTGGTTTTTCCAGAGGGTTTAAAATTCTTTTATTTTGACTTTAGTCTATAAAAACAATGTTCCTAAGCATTTTGGGATAATATTGGGCAATTTTCCAGATTAGAAGTATTCCTACTCTGGAGTTATTTATCTCAAATATGGTTTATAAGAAACAACTCTAGATCCTGAAAGGTCTCAAACATGCTCTTACTCATGAGCATCCCAGGAGCTACTTTTTGTGACTAGTAGCTGAGATGTGAGATTTGGAGCTAAGTTTCCTTCTTCTGGAACTGAGGGATGTTCCAGAAAGTGTCCTGTTACAGTTCTCACTTTGAAGCCAGCAGAAGGGCTGGCCAAGATCTCCTACTCATCACTCTGATAATTCCTTCTCAGTCACTCTGTGGGGAAGATTGGTCTCTGCTGAGTTTGCACAAAAAAAAAGCCTGAATTCATTAAATCATTCTTTAAGCAAGCAGGCAGGCAGGCAAGCAAAGAAAGAAAGAAAGAAAGAAAGAAAAAAAGAAAGAAAGAAAGAAAGAGAAAGAAAGAAAGAAAGAAAGAAAGAGAAAGAAAGAGAAAGAAAGAAAGAAAGAAAGAAAGAAAGAAAGAAAGGAAGGAAGGAAGGAAGGAAAAGAAGGAAGGAAGGAAGAAGGAAAGAAGGAAAGAAAGAAGAAAAGAAAATTTCAGCAGTTTGATGACACATGTTTATAATCTCAGCACATGAGAGAATTGGGGATTCTACATCAAAATGAACTACAGAGCAAGCTCCAGGTCAAAGTGAAATGCATAATCCAAAAATCCAAATGACAACATCAAACCTCAAGATTTTGATTTTACTTAAATAATTTTTGTTTAGGTAATTTGCTTTCTTTGAGTCTATCATGTTTCTTTTTCTGTTTGCCTCTTACTATACATATATTTTCAAACTCTCAAATATATGTTATGCAGTACAAAGACACCTTATGTACACAGAAATATTCATGCCCAAGAGCCAGTCTGCTATTCAGTAGTCAGCTAGTCTACTAAGTTAGAGCTAACAGTTTATGTAAAATGCTAAACCTCCATGCTTTTCTCCCTAGCCTACAGTTAACCAGAGTGATGACAGGAATTAAAATGTTCCATTCTGGGCTGAAGAGATGGCTCCATAGTTAAAAGCACTGATTGCTCTTCCAGAGGTCCTGAGTTCAATTCCCAGCAACCACATGGTGGCCCCCAGCCATCTGTAATGGGATCTGATGTCCTCTTCTGACATGTCTGAAGACAGCTACAGTGCACTCATAATCATAAAATAAGTAAATAATTTTTTAAAAAATTTTATTCTTGGTCTGAAGAGATGGCTTAGCTATTAAGTAGTACAACTGATCTGGTTTGGTTTCCAGCACAAATATGGCATCTTACAACCATTTGTGCCCCCAGTTCCAGGTTATCCAATACCCTCTTCTGACCTTCTAGGGCACAAAGCATGCATTTGTTACCCATACATGATATGCAGTTAAGACATTCATAAGTTAAGAATAAATAAATACTTTTTGAAAAGTTTAACTTCCCTCTGTTCTTTCTTCATCTTAAAGCAACCCAGGAAGGGCAGACACTGAGTCTACGGTGAACACAAGTTTGTAGGCAGATATTAGTAGCTGAAAGAACAAGTGTTGATTGAAAGAGAAAAGCATAAATGGTGTGCTAAGTCCTTTGGGTCTGGAGGTTTTTTCTGGTGCTGCTGAGATGTATGGAAAACGTTCAGGTTTGAGCTTCTTTATGAGCAGTTCTGAGACGAAGGTTAACACTGAATGCAGTGAATTGAACTCTGTAGGTAACCCTGAAGAGAGGAGTGAGATCCAGGCAGGGAGAGCTAACACAGAGGGCATTCACAATCAGGTGGCCTTGTGGGCAGCCAGTGACCCCGGAAGGCACTGCAGAGCCTCCTCCCAGCCTTGAAGCACTGAGTCCTACGCTGCCCTGTCTGTAAACCTGTCTCACTTCTGTGGCTAAAGAAAATCCTCAGAGCTGCAGGATTTTTTTGGCTCAGGTACGTTTCATCTGTGCACATATAAATGCCTGAGCGTCTACTGTAGCACAGCATCTTGTGCTGGACGAGCCATGCCCAGATTCTGGTGACCCCATCAGTATAATACTCTTCATTTAAGTGCAGGCTGAATCTAGTGACTTGCTTGTAAGTACAGAATGTAGAAGAATTAATGAATGTCATTTCTAGGGCTGCATTTTTTTTAAAGGGCAGTCTTGCCCTCTTTCAAGCTGGGAAAAGATGTCCATCCTCCTAACAGCAGGAAGTAGATCCTATAATATGTTAATTGGCTGAGACCCACAGACCACAAAGATAAAAGCCACCACTAATGCCATTAACCCTGCAATGAACTTAAGTGTGGATCTATCATCTTCAATTTAGCCCGGTGATGACTACAGCTCAGAGACAGATGGCTGGACTCCAGCCTACAGGAACCCTGAGCTGTAACTGGTTAGTAGCATCAGGGCTAGATTCTTGACCTATAGAAACTAGGATGTCTATACACATAGACACATACACATACAAGTACCTATACACATAATCATAATTATACACATGTACATATACATATATATATATATATATATATATATATATATATATATATATATATATATATAATGATGCACATAATTATATATGTGTGCACATACAGGTATAGGTAGTTTTACAAATGTTTATTTTAATTTGCTCTAAGAAAACACTCTTGCTATAGGTGGCTGAAGATGCTCTGATAGGCATCTATGATAGGAATGGAAAAAGTCGCCATCACACACAAGACACAGCTTGCTTTTTGCCAGATTTCTTATTTCCTAGTTTTTAATTATAATTTGAAAATTGTGTACAGTTTATTCTGATCACATGAGCCCCTAGCCTGACTTTTCCAAAATCCGTACCCTGTCCGTACCCACTCAACTTTTTGTTATGTCATGTTTAGGGCTGAACCATCTATATTCTCCTTCTCAGCACCTTGGCAGGTGGGGGAATCTTTGTCAATTACTGTTCCCAGAGAATGGAAACTTCTCTGATGAAGATTCAGAGATGCAATACTCTGTTGCAGTCGCTATAATCAAAAAAAAAAAAAAAAAAAAAAAAAAGGAAACAGCCTACATGCCCAGCAGCTGATGAGTGAATAATGAAAATGTTATATATTCATACAATGGAATATTAGTTAGCTCTCATGAAAAGGAAAATCATAAAATTTGAGGTAAGATGAATACAGTGAGAAAAATCATTCTAAGTGGGGCAACCTAAGTCCAGAAAGACACACAGCACATTTCCTCTTATTTCTGGATGTTAGCTTTTCCTCCTCAGTCTTTTAAAGGAGCCAGGAAATTTCCCAGATTTCTTAACTCTGCCTGCAACAACAGGACCCTTATATTCAGATGCTTGGGTTCTTTGTGAGTTTCTCTGCTTCTGCCTTGTCTTCCAACCCATCTCCTTGGCCTGCTTAAGTGACTTCTTGCCACTTTCTACAACATGGTACCTGAGGCCCATAGAGATAAAACTGACCAAGGATGTGGTAGTTAAGGCTGTGTGCAGTTATATACTATATTAGAAATTCATATTTTAAGCTGCTATTGAGATGTGCTTATAAACAGGAGTGCATTGATTTTATTCTAACATTTTTTTTAAGATAGGTTGGTCCAGGCTCATGCTTTAGCCAAGGCTATCCTTGAGCTCCTGTTAAGCTTAGCCTTGAATCCCTGTTCCTCCTGCTTTCATTGCCCAAGTAGCAGGAGCAAGTATGAGACATCACACCTGAAAACCAGAAGTTCATTTCTAGCATCACTGCTTTATAAAGTCCAGATATTTTATATTTTTGATAGTGAATAAAATTAACTTGTCTTTACTATCTTAATTTTCTCTATGTATCTATTTATGCTACTGTATGCATGCACACACACACACCCTGTAATATAGATGATAATATGTATTATATAATATAAACAATCTAGAAAACACAAATGAGAGAAAATATATTTGTCTTTTTGAGACTGGTATAATTCTCTTAATTTGATTTTTTTCCAGTTTCATTTCTTTTTCTACAAATGATAAAATTTACTGCCCATAGTTTCCTAGTAAATTTCAAAGAAAAAAAATGAAACTGGGGTCAGTGGAGAATTTGCCCAGTGTTTACATCTTTCTAATTGAATTCACTGAGCCCAATTTACCACCTAGAACAGTGACTCACTTACTGGGCACAGTCACAGAAGGTGTAATCTGAACAAATATATTTAAACAGAGGTGGGCTTCAGTCAAGCAAGAATCAATTAACTTTACACAATTGATTCTTGACTCCTAGGTTTACTGTGTTTGTCAAAGCTATCGACTGAAACTATGAGCTTCCCTAAGTTTATTCCAGAAGTAAATAAAGTTATCAAAATACATGCTAAATGTCTGCACACATCTATTTCTGACATACAATTTGAAAATTATAAATGAAGGACAACTGGGGTGTCGTGTGTGTGTGTGTGTGTGTGTGTGTGTGTGTTCATGAATGTGAGCTCAGGTATGCCCATACACATGTGTGTGCATGTACATGGTAATCAGAGAGCAACCTTGGCTGTCATTCCTCAGGTACCTTCCAACATTTTTTTGAGGTAGAGTGTCCTATTTGCCTGAAACTTGTCCCAGTAGGTCAGCAAGCTCCTAGTGAGCCACTTGTCTTTGTATCCCATTTTGTCTTTGTTGAAATTATCAGCACGCACACATAGATTTGTTGGTGGGTTCCGGAGATCTGATGTCCCCAGCAGCAATATTTGGTACCCAATTTAGTATATGGCCTTCATAGAATATCTCAGACTCAGTGCAAGGTCTACCACTCTTCCTTGCATTCAAAGACTGTACTTTGTAAGCCAACTAATTTTGTTGTGGAATATGCTTGCACTGAGGCTATCCTCTGTGAAGGGAGAGATCCACATCTCAGGGGCTGGTGGATGGCCAAGCAGAAGACACTTGATACTGGACAGAAGACATTGGCAGCGCTATGCTCCCCACATCCTTATCAGTCACAGGAGGCCACAAGAGATGCTGGAAGGCAGACTTTGTACTACGACCCTTTATCCTTGCAGGGGCATAAATTAGTTTGTTAGAGTACTTGTTGCTTATTAGGAAACTGAAACCAGGTACTCAAGTATAGTTAGGGATTATAGCTGGTTCATTTTGTGAGAAATGTTTAAGTGAGAGATGCTTTTGTGTAGAGGACAGTAGGAAGGATAACAGTACCAAAGCCTGCCTGCTTACAACCTTGGGAAATGTCCATTCAAGGGGCTTCGGGACTCTCCCTTCAGAGTTTATCTCAAACCATTAATGTGATAGGTAGGGACCGTGACTAAGGAAGGCATGAAGTACTCTTGCGCCCTTTACTTGAAGACTGGTACAATACTTACAAAAGTATATACATATTATCTATGTGAATTCCTTTCCAGAAGCCCCTTACAATGTAGTAAATCTGCTCAATTCAGTTGTTGCAGGTCACCAGGTCTTAAAGAATATTAAAATTTGTGACTAGAACCCAAGCAAGCCTACAATTTCTTCACCAAAGGAAACAATGAGGGGACTTGGTTTACCTTAGAGTCCCAGGAAACTTCTCTACTATTTGTCACACCCCAGGACCCATCTGACAATAAAACAGCCTTAGCTTCCAAAACCAGTTAGGAAACTGAATTTAAGAACATATCACATCGCACTGCCTGTACTCGGTAGGAAAGAAGAGTACAGCTCGATTCTTTCAGCAGGTCTCCCTCCTTACTTCAGCTCATAAAATAATGAGAGATGAGCTTCAGTCCTGCTCCGAGAAAGGAGATGTCTTTAATTGGGGAGGGCACACCTTGATTATATGGCTAAAGGGACAGGGACCCAGAGGAGCATAGAATGGCTAATTGGCAGCTTTAACAGTATTCTGTCTGGATACTTGACAGCATGCTTACAGAAGCATGGTGTCAATGTCGGGGTGGTTTAATTGGAATTCTGGTTGTCCTCTGTCTACCAAACATGTCATAGCAAGTAAGCAATTTTAAATTTTAAAGCCTGGTTCTTGTTTTTGTTTTTTTCATTGAATGAAAGGCTTGAAAAGTGCTATTATGATTTTACTCTCATTGAGGTAAAACTAAAAATTGCAAAATTTCTACAGCCAATATAATTGAGTTAGAATTGTTGCCTGGAATGTGCATGACTTTGAAGTCACTATACACACAGTTTCTCTCTTACAAACCTGTGTGCCCTCAATAAGCATGGAAGAATGCTCCAGGATCCATGAATTCACAACGACACATTCCAGGAAAGGTACGCTATTAGAACATGAAAATAGTAATTGTTTCTTTTCTACCATTGGCACTCTCTTCCCGTGTCTTTGAAGATCACTCACAGAGTGGTATAATAAATACCTTTTTGACTTCAATCCTTCAGTCTAAATGTGTCTAGAACTAAGAAGCAAACGCAGATGATGTGTTGATGGATAGTTAGACAGATTGCAATGGATCCAGAATCACAGGAGCTCAAATATTTTTTACAGCTTTGTAACATTTTGCAGTTTGCTTCCAGAGAACTGAAATTTTTTCCACCAGTGAATAATGTTCGTTTGCCTACTATGCTATGTGTCAGGCACATTGCTAGATCCCAAGGGCACAAAAGAAAGGCATTCTACTAACCTCATTCAGTTTCAACTTTAGTGAGCAAGTGCAGAGGATATAAAAATAATGAGAAAGTAAAGAATTGAGGCTGGAGAGGTTGCTCAGTGATTAAAATCACGAACTGCTCTTGCAGCGGACCTGGGTTTGGTTCTCAGAATCCACGTAGCAGCTCACAATCCACCTGGCAGCTCCAGTTCAGGAAGATCCAGTGCCCAGCATCTTCCGGTCTCTGAAGTTACTATACACAAGCAATGTGCAATACATGGATGTGGTCAAACACTCAGACTCATCAAGTAAAAAATAAAATTTAAATAAAATTTTATTGGGAAAGAGGTGGTAAATGAATATTTGTTCAAGACTTAAAGGAAAAGGATTTGTGGGCAAGGGTGGCCAAGAAAAGCTTTTCTGAGCAGGTGACATTTATTCCAGGACATGAAAAACTGAAGAGATAAAACATGTCCTAGGCTCAAGCAACAGGAAGCACAAAGCTGTTAGGGTGAATTTTAGGAAGAGCAAAAAGGTCAGTGTGGTTGAGGAAAGGGGCCTGGGGTAAGTCAGTGACAGAATAGGCCATGGATAAACATTAAGAGCTCACTGTGAGTGCTTGTCAGGGCTCTGTGAAGGTCTGAGGGGCACACTGGGAGGGCTTGATAGGCTTGTGGAAGACTGACACCTGTGCCAAAAAAGGAGAAGGTTGTGACATTGTGACTTGTAAAGAGCATATTTGGCACCTTTGGACAGTTGGTGTCAAGGTAATAATATTATTAATTTTCAGAACACTGAAGCTGACCTTAGGCAGGAATCTGACTTCTGTACTACACCCTGTAAGGGCTAGTATCAAGCACATCTACATCTAAAGTTCAGGGCTGGGCTCTCAAGAATGAGGCTATAAGGAAGTACACCTATAACTGAAGTTCAAGGCAGGGTTTTTAAGAATGTGGCATAGGGAAGTACATTCTTATTTGTGGCTCTAGGCTATCCTTAGGAATGCAGCTCCGGGCAGGGCAGATTTCAGGATGTAGGCACAGCAGTATCCATTTTTGTCTCTGACCTTTTCACCTGACCTCCAGTAAGATGTTTACAGGATCTTTGGTTGTTATCTCACTTGATCCCTGTCTTAGAACCTATGTTACCTTTTTGTATGCAATTAAAATGATTTAAATGAGGGCGAATTAAACCAAGTTTTGCTTTGTCCATGAGGCTAAGGCCTCAAGTCCAGCTGAAGTCATGGTGCAAATTTTAACTAACTTGTCTCTTTTCTTTCAATCCTCGCTCCGGCTCTGGGAGAACCTGTTGTTTGCCTGAGCTGGTCTCGGGCAGTGACTGAGTGAGGTGATCTCTGTAAAAGATGAAGGGTCACAGTGATTTCACACACCTAAGGTAGAAGGAGAGGGAATCCAGCAGGTATTTACTGCAGAAGTGGCATGAGATGTTCACCAGAGGAGATATGAGCTCAAGCCGACTACACCAGGTATTTAGAAACTCAGTGCAGTCCCAAGCCCTTCTTGGGTTGTCTTTTAAGCATGAAACCTGCCCTGGGTTGACCCGATCTCAGTTACCAAGAATAGCTAGCCAAACCCTCATATCAAGGCTGGATGAGCAACCCAGTAGGAGGGAAAGGGTCCAATGAGCAGACAAAAGAGTCAGAGACATTCCTACTATTGGGAGTCTAATAAAATCCTCAAACAAAGCATCCTGTACTCAGAGGTCCTGGTACAGACCCATTCAGGCTCCGTAGTCTCTGTGAGGCCCTAGGAGCCTGGTTTAGTTGATTCTGTGGGCTGTGTTCTCCTTGCACCCTCCACTCCTCTTGCGACTGTCCTTCCTCCAGCACTTCTGCACGGTTCTACCGAATGTTTGGCTGTGGATCACTGTATCTGTTCCCAGTAACTGCTGGAGAAAGCCTCTCTGATTGCAATTGGGCTAGGCGTGCTTCTATAGAAGGATACCATGAGGAATCATTTCATTGGCTTTTTAAAGCTGAGTTTGGTTCTACCCTAGGTCTCTGAACCATCTAGCTTCCTGATTCTGATCATCCAGGTAGTATTAGGCAATGACTGCCCTTGTGGCTTGGGCTTCAAGTTAGACCAGTCATTGATTAGCCATGCCCACAAACTCCAAACCATCATTGCTCCGGATCATCTTGAACAGAGGATAGGTTGTGGGTTGAAAGTTTTGTGGCTGGGTTGGTGTCCCAGTCTCACTACTGAGAGTCTAGCCTAGTTACAGAAGATAGCCTGTTCAGGCTCCATATCCTCACTAGGGTCACCCCCATAGGTCCCAGAAAGTTTCCACTGCACTAAGTTTACACATTGCCCCCATAAATGCACACCTATTCTGGTCTTCTCTCCCTCCATGCCTCCCTCTTACATCTGACTCCTCCCGTTACCATCCCTACTGCCTCCAGCCCACCTACAAAATGCTTCCCCTGGGAGATGTACAGCATCCCTCCTCATTATCTAATTTTATCTAACCCCAAAGAGTCAGTGGATTGTTGGGTATTGTTCTTTACTTAATAGCTAATATCCACTTATAAGTGAGTGCATATCATGTTTATCTTTCTGGGTCTGAGTTGCCTAACTCAGGATGATTTTTTTCTTGTTTCATCCATTTGCCTGCAAGTTTTATGATATAATTTTTTTCTAACAGCTGAGTAATATTCCGTTGCATAAATGTACCACATTTTCTTTATCCACTTTTTGGCTGAGACATCTAGATTGTTTCCAGTGTCTGTCTATTATGAATATGACTGCTATGAACATAGCTGAACACGTGTCCTTGTGACGTGGTAATGCAACTCAAATATACTTTGCGATTCCATCTCACACATGTCAGAATGACTAAAAGCGGTAACACTGATGACAGCTCGTGCTGGGCAGGACCTGGAGAAGGGGAAGCTTTTCCACTGCTGGTAGAAGTGTAAACTTGTACAGCTACTATGGAAATCAATATGGTGGCTCTTCAAAGAGCTGGGATCGATTTACCCCAAGATTCAGCTATTTCACTCTTGAGCATATACACAAAAGACACTCCATCTGTCAACTTTATAAGTCTGAAATCTGTGTGATACCCAAGTGGAATTTTCCAAGTAACAGTTGTATGAGACTCTGGACATGGACTGACAAGAGATTTAAATTTGAGGATCAAGGCAAGAGCACAGAAAGTTCCAGAGCTCTGAAAGAACTGGGGGTGGAGGTGGCAGAACTAATGCTTGTATTTGTGTGCCTTTTGCCTATTATGATCTCTGCATATCTTAGAGCTTATAGTCTCCTTAAAAGTGCATTCTCCTCTAAATCACTTGTCTGTAGGGGCAGACAGGGATAGGCCCAGATGGTCAGCCTAGCTGATAAAGAGTGGCTCTTAGGAAAGGCCAGGGTAAATTCCAAGCACCTATGTTTATTCTCTGCAGCCCATGGTAGCTTTAAACTACAACTTACCCCCTTCACTCAGAGTCCATGGAAGGACACTGTCTGTCTGAGGTACTGATGCAGAAGCAGCAGCTGCTAGCACACTTTGTTGCTCCTCCGTAGTGCTTGGGACTGCTTGGAGTCCTGGGTATTTTTCCACTAGTGGAAGTGGTAAGAAAAACTCCTTTCTAAGGGTGACTCAGCTGCTCTGGTCTCCTGCCAAACTCATGTTCAAGAGGGAGTAGAGAGATGCTGCGGAGGGTGTGGGTGATGGTAAACCTGCAGAAGTGGGGTTATCTTCTTTGAGCTTCCACTTTTACCAGACAGCCACACCATGATACCCGCATTCCTGAAGCAAGTATAACCGACAAGCAGGGCAGAGAGAAGGGACGTGTCACCAGGGACCTGGGCTCTTCACCATGCCCGAAAGCTCCAGAGTCAGCATCTCTGAGTGCCAGGTTCTGTCTGACAGCTCCAGGAAGGAGGATTTTACAGCCTTCCTTTGCCTTTCTTTCTACTGAGACCTCAGTAGAGAGCAAGAGGCTTCTGGCCGTAGCTAGTTAGCACTCCTAGACAAAGAAACACTTTTCTGGCAAAGAAAAGGCAGAACACAACCCTGGATAAGCCATTTGTCCTGTGCAAAGCTACCTGTATGTAGAACAGAGTTGGAGCCAGCAGCCAGCTTGAATCTTGTACTCAAAACAGAACATGTAGATGTCAGATGACAACTTAGATGACTGACCTAAGTTGCCTGCATGTTTGGGAAAGAATCTGTTGTTGCCCAGTACTTTATGCATCCTACTAGCTGGTTTGCACAGTTCCTGGGATTCCCTCCTTTACCTCCTCCTATCTCCTTGTGTGATCACCCTGGTTTCAGATGTGGTGGCTGTGCCTGCTATGCACCGGCTCTGAGGATTCAACCTGAGATACTTACATTTGCACTGCAAGCACTTACCCACTGACTCATCTCCTTGGCCCAGAATGCTTTTATTCCTGCCCAAAAAAAGCCAGTATGTTACCTGCCTAAGAAAATGTATATGTTGAACTTAACATGCATGTTACCATTTTATCTCGAATCCCCAGGGTAGGTAGCTGCTTCAGAAACACAGTGCGTCTCTCAGGTTAAGCTCAGGGCCTGGGAGGCATAGGGAATGCCGAATCTTCCGGGATCTGACTTCCCACTGTCCATGTCACTTCCAGGACTCAGAGCCACACTCTTTCCCCATCCGAAGTAAAGAATGATTTTTTAACAGAAATGGGAACAATGTTTCTGTATTTATAAATCCCAACGAGGCAGACACATCTGCTCATATTTATACCAGTTCTGTTTCAGCTGCAAAATTACATATGCTATTTTGATGAAACTTTATCTTAATTTCATTACCAGCCTGAGTAATCATGTGATAATTGCCTGATATCCAAGTAACCAGGAAAAAAAGTGCTATTTAGCCCTTTTGCTTTGTTTCTTATTTTAGGCTCACAATTGCAATGAGATGCCACAATCATTACCTTTCTAAATTGAAGCCAAAATAATACATTTTCAAGCAATTTCAGAGTCTGTGCTTGAGTAAATGATGCTTGAGTTTATCTTAAAGATGTGGTTGGTCATTGTTCATCATGGAGGATTGACAAGTCCAGACAGAACTGGGACTAGGGCTATAGCTCAGTGTTAGGATATTTGCATGACAAGCCTGGGGTCTTGGGTTCCAGTCCTAGCAACACACACACACACACACACACACACACACACACACACACACAAAGCAGAAAAGAAAGAAGGTGCATTTGATATAAGTTCCATGGGAAAAATAGCTGTTACTTCAACCCCACAGGATAATGAGGCAGCAGCCACATGCCCCTTTAACTAGCTAGCTGCACTGCTTTAAGCAACAAAGCAACAAACCATCAGAGCACTATTCCCTTACCCACTAGCCAGCTGCATTTCATACAACTATCTCTCAGGCCTTAGCAATCATCAGTCAGATCAGGAGGAGCAAAGCTTCACCCGACCTGCTCCCACTCTGTTTAAGATCACGTTTGGCAGATTTGGATTGGCCTGGGAACATGTATTGGTTGGAACTTTTCCAGGGGACTCCTGTTCCTGTTTGAGAATTGCTTTTTATCTGATGTGTGCTAGACAATGACAATATTCTCTGTACCCAAATAGTCTCATGCAAAAAAACCATGGGGACATCCAGGTAACTCCCTGTATGCTACTTGTAGTGTACCACTTCTTCAAGTGTTCAGATTCTTAGGGTTATTATATGGAGGAATGATCTCTAGATCCCTCTCAAAGTACTGTTGGGACAATAAATCCACAATGGAGTTTCCCAGAAGTAGGTCTAGCACCGTATAGGCTCAGCTACCTTCCAGCTAAGCATCCAGATTAGAGACCTGGAGATAACTAGCAATGACTGCTAACCATAATGTAAACTCATACTTATTAAGCACGTACGGTGTGTTGGGTAGTGTGCCAAGACTGTCCTGAATTATCTCCCTAGCCTTACACACTAACACAATGGGGGGGATAGTATTCTCATTTGATGGAAGAAAGCAGGCCTAAGTAAAACTTGAGGGTCAAAGAAGAAGTGAATGGTACATTAAGTTCCAAACCCCAAGGTCACTTATTGTCCTTTACAAACTCTTGATGCTGCTGCCATTGGCACAAAAGAAATGACAAAGCCCAGAGAGGTGATCCTCTGAGACAAAACAGCTGTGACAGATTAGGTCCAATTGCAGGCCACACAGACCAGTGGCTCGCTGACACACTTCATTTCCTTCTCCTCAGCAGAACACAGGGTTCCAGCATGTTCCAGTTTCTTTCATTCACTTCCTCATCAGCACAGTCTGATTGACAGGTTCTAAGAAATCTCCATAATTTAATAACAATGCTTACCTTCCCTTTAGTCATTTTGCTCTGTCTCCCCTCACAGCTGCCAGCATTCCTGGGGAAAAAAGTCTGATTTCTGCTTCTTTCTATATTTCTGTTAGGAAGACTTTGGGAAGCTAGGTGTGTTTGTCTTGTCTGAAACTCTACCATTTCTAGGAGAAAACCCATGTATTCAGAAGAAAGAACAGCAGGCACATTCAGCTTCAAGATGTTTTTATCCCCAAAAAGAGAAAGGACAAGATTCCACGGAAGGCATCAGAATGTTTCTAACCCATTTGTGTATTTGATAAATTTCTTTAGGTACACAGAGCATGAGTCTTTGATATGTTTATTAGGCCACTGTGGAGGAAAGAAGCATTGGTCAGCTAGCAACCCTGACTGCTGAACAGCCCTGATGGCTATGCAAAGAGATCTGTCAGGTCCAGAGAGCACAAATAAACGAAGACTAAGCACATCAAAGGGCAGGGAAGCTCTCACCAGGAGAAAATTTACCTGGTGAGAGGAGGTCAAGACTGTACAAGGCAGATACATCAGCTTATGTCCTTTGGGAGTGAGCTGAAAAAATAGGAGAGCAGAAAATGAGCAGTCTGATACAACTGAAGAAAAAATTCCAGGGCACAGAAGTGTGTGTTGGGGATACCTTAGTGAAGTACTTACTATACTAGAGTGAAGACCAGAGTTCAAGCCCCAACATCAACATAAAAAATAGTATGGCCTTGTGCACTTCTAATCCCAAGGCTGAGAAGGCAGAAATAAAAGGATCTTTCAGGTTCACAGGACACACACACACACACACACACACACACACACACAGAGACAGACACACACACACACACACAAGCACAGATATACAGAACACACAAATACACACAAAAAGACACCCTCCTGACACACATGGACCACATTATACACACACTAACTAGGCCAGGTTCAACTATGTAGAGAGGTGGTAGATTTGTATTTATTGTGTGAGTCTGTGTGCAAGTATGTGTGGGGGCATAGGACAGGTATCAGCATCCTTCCTGAGGAGACATCACCTTATTTTTGAAACAGGGTCTTTCATTGACCTGGAACTCAAGAAATTGAGCCCAGTTGGTTTGTGAGTTCTAGGAATCTGCCTGCCTCTGCCCTCCAAGTACTTGGATTACAGCAGCAAGTCACACCACCAAATCCAGGTTTTTCTACAAGTGTATTCTGAGGATCAAACTCCAGACCTTGTGAACATATTTGATTCTTACTCTACAGGAACAGATTATTGCCTGGTGTATGTAATCCTGATCAAAAGCCCATGACTATGGAGGCCACAGACCCTAGCACATGTGATGGATGCATTAGTAAATGGACAGGCTATAAAATTATAGGAAATATAAATTTAGGAAAATATTTCTGCATCTACTATAGACCTAGGCCACTCTCAGCCTTAGTCAGAGAAGCTTTGTTTTGTAGTGTTCAGATGGGAACTGGTTAAAATACTTAAGGTAAGTGACTATGTTGGTTAGTTTTATGTCAACTTGACATAGGGAGAAGTCATCTAAATTGAGAAAATGCCTTCATCAGACTGGCCTGTGGACAAGTCTGCGGAGATTTTTTTTAGATTAATAATGGGTGTGGGAGGTCCCAGCCTGACTTAAGTGTTAAAATCTCTGAGAAGGTGGTCTTGGGTGTAAAAGAAGACAAATTGAGCAGAACATAAAATAGCATCATCCATGGCTTTTTCTTCAAGTCTAGGCTCCAGATTCCTGCCTTGGCTTTCCTCACTGGACTATATTTTGTTGGTGGTGTTGTTTTATCACAGAAATAGAAACCAAACTCAACTGGTACCTGTGGTGCTGTACCAAATCTACTTTCCCCACTACCCCCTACTCCCTCATGCCTTCAGCCTGGGAAATCATGAAAAGAGGAGACAGGTAGGATGTAAGAGCTGGAAGATGGGGATGGATGTTGTGACATGATGTGGCCACAGAACTCATGAACATAAAGCATCAAGAGTCACTTGCACAAGATTAAGGCAGACAAAATTCCAGCATAGAAAGGGTGAATGACATCTAAACTGTACCCCTTACCAAGGAGGTAATGGCAACTGGTAATTAGAGGGGAGGATCCCTCTCTTTTGTAAAGCTGTGGCCACTGATAGAATTTTCAATGATAGAATTCTGCTCTTATGTACAGAACCCCAAACACATAAGGGAAGAACTAGCTGCATGAAGTAGGTTATTTAAAAAAAAAAAAGAATGTCTTGGAATTGGAGAAAGGTGAAAGAAGAAATGAGATGTTTAATCACTGTATACACATATAAAAATCTTAAGGACAAATGAAATTTAAAATATATTGGATTGTTTTGTGAATAAACATTGCATATCATCCAATTTCAAGCTTTCATGAAGACCATATCATATACTAGCAATGTTTATATGGCTTGCCTGTTTCCTGGTTGTAATTAGTACCTCACTTTTAAATATAAGACTTCTTTAGTGTAAAGCACAAATGACTCACAACAATGAAGCCTTTTATAAAATACATTTCATAAATCTGAAGGATGCTCTTTGTGTAGCAACAAAGGCTTGCCCCTCTCAAAAGAGACCTTTCAAGTATGTGCTTCCTGATCCAGCACTGGATTTGATCTGATGGACCAGCAATAGACCACAGAGCCATCAGACTTCACCCGATGTGGGTGGTCTTTCTTATAACTATGAGCTAAAGATGCAAACTCCTGCCCTGGGCCTTCATGTCCTGATGTACATAGCCCTGCATAGCCTAGTAGCCAGGTTAAACTTTCTCTTCCTTTCTATGTCCAGCAATACCTGAGATTCCTCCTTATGCAAGTGAAGCTCGCCAGTACTCTGATCCTGGCCAAAGAGATGCATTCATCCCTAAAGTCTTTACTCATCCCCAAATGTTTAAGTAGCCTTTGTTCTGTCCATTAAAGGAACTGTCTTGTGTGATTTCTGTACTCCTTGTGCTGGCTGTGGCCTGTGGTCTCTTCTACTCCCAGCCATTCATCCTCGATTCCCCTTTCAGGAACCACTAGGTAAGGCTGAGGGCCAATTTAACAATGGCAGGTGGGGAAGCAGAATGTGAATGGTACCCAGCAATGTCTAATATTTATATTGACTCATGATTTTCTGCACTATGCTACTATAAAAAGTTCATGACATTTTTACCACATCAGAATATGGGATTTAGGGAAACCTGAACTCGTAAATCTGGATCATGGCCACTCACATTTGGCTCCAGAATATTCTTTTATTCTCTTTTTAAAATTTCCACAAACAATTTGAGTCATCAGGAAAAGTTCAGAACTGCTATCAGTTTGATTGTGGATCAATACAAAAAGGATGGTGGGCAGCCATGAAGGTTTACTTTTTTTCCACATAGACTTATCAGGAATTCAAAGACCCCAAAATTAGATTTTGACCATACTAGAATTCATTAGTTCAATAGACAAAGCTCTTGAAATCTAGGAAAAACCCTGGATATTTCTAATCCTACCCAGTAATTATCACTTGTTAAGTTGAGTTGTATGTATGTAAAAAGAAAAAAGAATGAGTTTGAGTGGAGCTAAAATAGAAGGCTAGAAGGAGATCCATTGTGTTCAGATTCCACATGACTCAACCAATCCCCATAGGTTGACAAGTAGTCTAATTTTAAATCTACAGTTTTTGTAGTAATAAAAGATTCTCCTAATTAAGCAAAGTTCTTGCCTGTCATTCTGCACAAAATGAAAATCCTTTGCTTTTTGAGATCAACATTTTCAGTTTCCAGTTCTGCTCCAAACCCCACTTGACTTCCAGGAAATGGTCTAATTATCTTAGGCAAGGGTCTATGAGCAAATCACTGTGAGAACTGAGGTAAAATTCCAGTAGACAGAGCCTTGGCTACAGTAACAGAATCAACTTCACTCATGCTGACCAGACTGCAAAGGGATGAAGAATGACAAAACCTGCTTAATTACCATGTGTTCTTAGTGAGAGTAAAATTAGTAGACATTATTCAAATGAATGATCCATCATTGGGAATCTAAGTCTGTAATATTAAATAATGTTGACTCAAGGCTTTATAAAAATTATAATTACAGGGAAAAAAAGGATACAGTTTGTCTTCACAATACCAATGATGCTTTTCTTGTTCCAACAGCTCCAGTACTGGCATGTCTTCCCTCTCTTTCAGTGTGAAAAGATACCACAATATGAATATGAATATTGTAGTATTCATTATTTTTTACTTCATTAATTTTTACTTAATCAATTAAGTAATTACTTCATTAATATTTACTTCAAACCAACATATGGGATATTTGTTAAGGGCCTGCTATGCACAATGCTTCCCATTAAACTCTAGTGCAGCGGACAATAATCACACGGGGATTCACAATTTTATCTTTTTCTAAGAGGAGTGAAACTAGGAAATCGTTGTCCTTATTTCACCCTAGGAAAATGTCTTCTTGATTCTTGAAACTTATGCTTTCCAAAGCTACACATTATTTAAAAGTTCTCCATTATCAGAATCTCAAGCCCTAGCTTTGTGTGTTGGTAACTTAGATGTTTGACTCTAACATGGGTTAACATTTCTTTCCTATTGGACAATGTCTTCTAAAGGTACAAATGGGACTGATGAGGCCAGCACCAATAGCTATGGAACAAGCAGAAGCTGACAGGGAGTAACTGGGGAGAAGCAGCATAGCAGGGCAACTGGGAACCAACACTGGGGACTCTGGAAGTTGAAAGAGTGGAAGGAGGTTTTAAAGGAAATATTAGAAATACATGAGAACAACTCCAAATGCAACTGATGCTGAACCACAGAATGTTTTCAAAGCTCAATTGGGCATGATAGGGAATGACTGTAACCCCAGCATTATGCAGATAAGAGGGTCAAGAGCCCAAGGTCATCCTTGAGGCCAAGCTTGGATATATGAAACTTCTTCAAAGAGATATCAAAATAAATGGGGCTGTGATTAAGGTCTAAATTGGGACTACAGCTCTATTGTCCCCATGTTCCTGTAAATCACCCATCACCCATGTACCTGTATGAGCCCTACTATACTCAGAGTCTTTCCCCAATTAAGAAAAAAAGCTGTAAATGTTTCTCATAGGACACCCAAAACTGCCACAGAACTACTAAGCCAAACTGTTGCGGGATATTTGATCACATTGTGAACCCCAAGAGAGGCTCATGTTGGCTTGTCCTTTGTTTTAACCTTGTGGAATCAAAGGGTATTGTTTAATGACCTCTTTGTCTGTAGCCTAATGATAAGCCCATCCTTTGTGTTTAGATTGTGTACCCATAGGTGATTTACTTCATAACCTCTTGCAGACATAAATGTAAAATTATCAATGTGGGTTGATTCAATGGCATATTACTTGTTAGTAGGAACATCTCAATGCCATATTAGCCAATGAAAAATTTTTAAAGACAGATATATTTGGGAACAAAACCACCTCATTATGATAGTAGAGCCAATGAAATTTATTATGTATTTAGTGTGGGAGACTGACCATGCCTTATTCCATAAGCCCTGTCTCAATGGGAGTGCTTGCAAATGCTTACCTGCTCCGTTCTCCATATCAGTGAGTTACTGAAACCCAGTGCAATTATCCATATAGGAAGATCCCAATGTGAATATGAACTCTCTCTCCTTTGAAAAGAACATCATCATTTCGCCAAGTACAATCTATCCCACATTTCTCATGACTCTCTCTGCCCATTAGCACTAGTAGAGAGAACCTAGAATGAAATAGTTTCTCAACAGTTTACTTTCCTTTGTTGGATAATAAATACACAGTGTGTTGAGTAATATTTGGGACCATATGAGTTTTTCCTAATCTTTCTGTGTTTGGTGTGCCAAAGTGGAATTTGTGATAAGGATGTAGAAAGCTAAGGTGATTCACTGTTTCCTGTGATAGTATCATGGTCTGTGATCAGCAACCCACATTGTGTCTACCTCTCCTCATTCTCAGAAGGTTGCCAACAGTATTCTATTTATTTTCCATTATTCAAATGTCTCTATAGAATTTGAATATCAACTCAGATTTAATTACATAAGTACAGGAGGTTTGCCATGTATGCATGTGTTATGCTTACACAAAGATACATCTTCACTTCGATCAGAAAGGGAAAGGCATATAAAGTTTATTTGAATACATTACAGATAAAAACATGGGACTTAAAATTGGATGCATAGATCTTAGCAAAAGGAAAGTAACAGTTAAACATAAGAGATGTGGTTAGAGCCTTATTGTAGTGGACTACCCTAAATGAGCTCTCTGCCTCTAATGAAGTTCACTCCATTCCAGTGTTCAGTAGCATACTTACTTATTCAAATCCTAGAAAACTGCTAACTTCAACAGCACCAGGCAATGCCAGGGCCTGAGGGTGTGAGACAGTCTTTTATTTATTCATTACATTTCTGTAACATCTCTTTTCCAAAGAGCTCTAGGCACTCAGAGAATATTTAATTGATGTTAGGGTCTGGTATCATGAAAACTAGAAATGAATCTACATCAGAGAAGTGGCTGAAGATGACAGAAAATAAGAGAAATACGGTCAGAGAAGTGGAGATGCTTATATCAAGAGAAGTCATGATCAGCCCTAAAGTACCAGAAGTTAAAAAAAAAAAAAAAAAAAAAAAAAAAAAGAGCCCAAGACCATCTGTCCTAAGTCCAGAAAAAAAAAAAATAAACAAACAACAACAACAACAAAAAAAAAAAAACAGATGACTAAGGGTCTCATCTGGTGAATCTCTCCCTTACAAATGTTCATCCAATGATGTCCTATCAATCTCATGTTTAATAGCTATGTTAAATGGATATGCTATATTCTGAAGATACTTGAATTTTGAACTGAGTTATGGCATCATCTTTTTATAAAAGCATCCTCCCACTTCAGAGACAGACATATTTAGCTTTGTTTTGTTTTGTTTTATTTGGAATTTACTGGAAAGCAGGAGTCAGCAGGACTCATAAATATGAAGTTTTGACAGACTATGGTTTTGTGTCATTCACTGGAACCTCCACCAAGACATGTGCCCCAGACTTTTTAACCAAGGAGATAGGAGGATTAGACGTGGGCAACTCCTCAGACAGTGGCTGTTACCATCTTTCTATGACAGAAACACAGTAGTGGATATAGGACTGGTAAGCGGTCACTGTGAATGTGTCACAGTTGATCAAGTGCTTGCTTTATAAACATGAGATTCTGAGTTCAAATACTAAAACCCAAATTTAAAACAGCCTATGCCTGGTAGTTTGCAGAAATAACTCCAGTAGTGAGAAGGCAAAGGCAGGTGGACTCTTGGGATTCTCTGGGTGTCTAGACTAGCCTATTTGGTAAGATTCAGGCCACTGGGAGACACTGTTTCAAAATTAAAATCAAGGTGGACAGCACCTGAGAAAGGATGTACAAGGTTGTCTCTGACCTACACACACACACACACACACACACACACACACACACAGATACAGGGCAGATGGGGTGGAGGGAAAGGGAGAGAGGGAGAGGGAGGGGAGAGGGAAGGGGAGGGAGAGGGATAGAGAGAGGCTCAGAAGATCCAGCTAGATGCATGCTGATTTCAACAGTAAAGATAAAACAGGGCAATGGCTTATGATAAGATCATAGTCTACGTGTAACATTTTACAAATTTTTATTCTGTTAGTAAATAGGAGATCAAATAGTATATACACTTTATACCTGTGTTGATGTTAAACATAATTACTTATTAAAACAGTGATAATCAGCTGCTTTAAAAAGTAAGCACTGATATTTCCACAAATTACATGTAAGTAATGAAGGCCCTACCTGACAGGGAGGAATTGGAAGGAATAGATGCCAGAACATCTCCTTAATGAGAGCTCAGGTTGTGCGCAATAAGCACGTGCACTGGTAAAGAGGATCCTGGCCTTTATACAAGGATCCAGGTCCTTCTCTTGAATTTTGAGCAATCAGGGGAAAGCCAGCTTCAGGGGCAGCTTCCAGATAGATCCACTCAGCTCCACTCAGTATCTGCTGGGCAGCAATGGTGCAGGCAAAGTCGAGACACATCTTCAGGCAGAGAATGGCTAGAATCCACGAGTAGTGTTAGAGCAAGCCTTGCTATGTCGTATTATAGAAATATAATTTTCTCACCATTTCTTTCTCTCTCTGAGGTTTTCAAAATGTATCTTATCAAAATACTAAGAAAACTTAGTAGAAAATGTCTTACTGCCAATTTGTTATTTTTGTTGTTGTTTTTAAAATAATAGCTGAAAACTATTTTTAGGAATGAGAACTTTAGTATTTTTATTTATTTAAAAATAATTTTATGTTTAGTGTCATTTTAGAAAAAAATCATTTTATTTCAAAGATAAATAAGTAAATTTTTTCTCCCCAATATTTTTGTTGGATATTACCTGCATTTACATTTCAGATGTTATCCCTTTCCCACAATCCCATCTACCTCCCCCTCTCATTACCTCCATGAAGGTGCTCCCTCTCCCAACCACCCTCTCCCACCTCAGCACCTTGGCATTCCTCTACACTGGGAAAAGGAGCCTTCACTGAACCAAAGGCCTTTCCTCCCATTGATGTCAGAAAATGCTATCCTCTGCTGAATATGCACCTGGAGCCATGGGTCTCTCCATTCAAACTCAATGGTTGGTTTTAGTTCCTGGAAGCTGTGGTGGGTTTGGTTAGTTGGTAATTTTGTTCTTCCCATGGGGTTGCAGACCCTTTCAGCTCCTTCAGTTCTTTCTCTAACTCCTTCATTGGGGTCCTTGTGTTCAGTCTGATGGTTAGCTGCAAGCATCCTCTTCTGTATCAGTATAGCTCTGGAAGAGCCTCTGAGGAGGCATCCATATCAGGTTCTTGCCAGTAAGCACTACTTGGCATCAGCAATAGTGCTTGGGTTTATTGGGTGCATATGGGGTGTATCCCCAGGTAAGGCAGTCTCTGGATGATATTTTCTGCAATTCCTGCTCTTCAATTTGTCTCATTATTTTCTCCCCTGAATGTTTTGTTCTTTTTTTTTTTTTTTTTTTTTAAGAAATACTGAGGCATCTCCGTTCTGGCCTTCCTTCTCTTTGAGCTTCATGAGTTCTGTGAATAGTTTCTTGGGTATTCTGAGCTTTTGGGGCTAGTATTCACTAATAAGTGAGTACATACCATGAGTGTTCTTTTGTGACTGGGTTTTCTCATTCAGGATGATAGCTTCAAGTTCCATCCATTTGCCTAGCAATTTCATGAAGTCACTGTTTTTGATAGATGAGTAATACTCCATTGTGTAAATGTACCACATTTTCTGTAGCCATTCCTCTGCTGAAGGACATCTGGGTTCTTTCAAGCTTCTGGCTATTATAAATAAGACTGTTTTGATCATGGAGGATCATGTGTATTTTTTCATATGTTGGAGTATATTTTGAGTATTTTCCCAGGAGTGCTATAGCTGGGTCCTCAGGTAGTACTATGTCCAATTTTCTGAGAAACCACCAGACTGATTTCTAGAGAGGATGTGCTAGCTTGCAACCCCACCAACATTGAAGAAGTGTTCTTCTTTTACCACATACTCGTCAGCATCTGCTGAAAACCGTGGTTTTGATATTAGCCGTTCTGTATGGTATAAGGTGGAATCTCGGGGTTGTTTTGATTTGCATTTCCTTGATGATTAGGCATGTTGAGCATTTCTTAAGGTGCTTCTCAGCCATTTGATGTTCCTCAGCTGATAATTCTTTGATTAGCTCTGTACCCCATTTTTAATAGGATTATTTGATTCTCTATAGTTTAGCTTTCTGAGTTCTATGTATATATTGGATACTAGCCCTTTATCAGATGTAGAATTGGTAAAGATCCTTTCCCAATCTGCAGGCTGCCTTTTGTCTTCTTAACAGTGTCCTTAGCCTTACAGAAGCTTTGCATTTTCATGAAGTCCCATTTGTCCATTCTTGATCTTAGAGCATAAGTATTCTGTTCAGAAATTTTTCCCCTGTGCCTATGCATTCTAAGCTCTTCCCCACTTTCTCATCTAATAGTTTCAGTGTTCCTGGTTTTATGTGGAGACCTCTGACATCCACTTGCACTTAAACTCTGTACAAGGAGATAGGAAAGGATCAATTTGCATTCTTCTGCATGCTGACTGCCAGTTGAACCAACACCATTAGTTGAAGAGGTTGTCCTTTTTTCATTGACTGTTTTTAGCCCATTGTTAAAGATAAAATGACCATAGGTGCATGGGTTCATTTCTGAGTCCTCAATTCTTTTCCGTTGATCTACCTGCCTATCTCTGTACCAATATCATGCAGTTTTTATCACAATTGCTTATATAGCTTGAGATTAGAGATGGTGATTCCCCCATAAGTGTTTTTATTCCTGACAGTAAATTTTGCTATTCTAGGTTTTTTGTTATTCCAGATGAATTTGAAGATTGCTTTTTCCAACTCTATGAAGAATTGAGTAGGAATTTTGATGGGGATTGCATTGAATCTGTAGATTGCTTTTGGCAAGATGGCCAGTTTTACAATGTTGATCTTGCCAATCCATGAGCATGGGACATCATTCTATTTTCTGAGATCTTCTTCAATTTCCTCCTTCAGAGTCTTGAAATTCGTGTCATACAGATACTTCAGTTGCTTGGTTAGGGTCACCCCAAGGTATTTTATAGTCTTTGTGACTATTGTGAAGTGTATCGATTCCCTAATTTCTTTCTCAGCCTATTTATCCATTGCATAGAAGAAGGTGGTTGATTTCTTTGAGTTAATTTTATAGCCAGCCACTTTGCTGGAGGTGTTTTATTAGTAGTAAAAGTTCTCTGGTTGAATTTTTGGGGTCAATTAAGTACACTCTCATGTCATCTGCAAATAGTGACATTTTTACTTATTCTTTTCCAATGTGAATCCCTTTGATTTCTTTTTGTTGTCTAATTGTTCTGGACAGAATTTCCAGTACTATATTGAATAGGTAGCAGGACAGTGGACAGTCTTGTCCAGTCCCTGATTTTACTGGGATTGCTTCAAGTTTCTCACTGTTTAGTTTGATGTTGGCTATTGGTTTACTGTATATTGCTTTTACTATGTTAAAGTATGGGCCTTGAATTTTTGATCTTTCCAAAACTTTTATCATGAAGGAGTATTGAATTTTGTTGAATGCTTTCTCAGCATTTAATGAGAGATTCATGTGTTTTTTTTCCTTTGAGATTGTTTATATGATGGATTATGTTGATGAATTTCCATATGTTGAATCATCCCTGCATCTCTGGGATAAAGCCTACTTGGTCATGGTAGATGGTTATTTTGATGTGTTGTTAGATTCGGTTTGCAAGATTTTTATTGAGTACTTTTGCATTGATGTTCATGAGAGAAATTACTCTGATGTTCTCTTTTTTTGTAGTGTCCTTGTGTAGTTTAGATATGAGGGTAATTGTGAATTCGAAGAACAAGTTGGGTAGTTTTCCTTCTATTTCTATTTTGTGGAATAGTTTGGAGAGTATAGGTATTAGGTCTTCTTTAAAATTTTGACAGAATTCTCTACTAAACCCATCTGGTCCTGGGCTTTTTTGGTTGGAAGTCTGTTGATGGCTGCTTCTATTTCTTTAGGTGGTATGGGATTGTTTAGATGGTTTGTCTGATCCTGATTTAACTTTGGTATCTGGTATCTGTCTAGAAATTTATCCATTTCCTCCAGATTTTCACGTTTTGGTGAGTCTAGGCTTTTGTAGTAGGATCTGATGATTTCTTCAGTTTCCTCAGTTTCTGTTGTTATGTCTCCCCTTTCATTTCTGATTCTGTTAATTTGGATACTCTCTCTTTGCCCTCTAGTTAGCCTGGCTAAGGGTTTATTGAAGATGTTGATTTTCTTAAAAAATCAGCTCTTTGTTTTATTGGTTTTTTGTAATTTTTTTTGTCTCTATTTCTTTGATTTCTGCTCTGAGTTTGATTATTTCCTTCTGTCTCCTCCTCTTGAGTGTATCTGCTTCTTTTTGTTCTAGGGATTTCAGGTGTTCTGTCAATGTGCTAGTGTATGCTCACTCCAGTTTCTTTTTGGAGGCATTTAGAGCTATGAGTTTTCCTCTCAGAACTGCTTTCATTGCATCCCATAAGTTACAGTATGTAGTGGTGTCATTTTTGTCAAGTTCTCAAAAATCCTTAATTTGTTGTTTTCTTCCTTGACCATGTTATCATTGTGCAGAGCATTGTTCAGCTTTCATGTGTAAGTGGGCTTTTTGTTGTTGTGTTTTGTTTTAAAGACAAGCCTTAGTTCATGGTGATCTGATAGGATGCATGGGAGTATTTCAATCTTCTTGTATCTATTGATGCCTGTTTTGTGACTGACTATATGGTCAATTTTGGAGAATGTACCATGAGGTGCTGAGAAAAAAAGTATATAGTTTTTTTGTTTTTGGATAAAATGTCCTGAAGAAGTCTGTTAATTCCAGTTAACATAACCTCTGCTAGTTTCATTGCATCTCTGCTCAGTTTCTGTCTCCATGATCTGTTGATTGATTAGAGTGGGGTGTTGAAGTCTCACACTATTACTGTGTGTAGTGTAATATATGCTTTGAACTTTAGTAGGATTTTTTTTTAAATAAATGTGGGTGCCCTTGTATTTGAAGCATAGATGTTCAAGATTGAGAGTTCATCTTGACAAATTTTTTTCCTGTAAAAAGTGTTTTTTCTTATTTTTTTTTATGACATTTGGTTGAAAATCTAGTTTATTTGATATTAGAATAGATATTTCAGCTTGTTTCCAGGGCCCTTTTGCTCGGTGGGTTTTTTCCCAGCCTTTAACTCTGCAGTAGTGTCTGCCGCTGTCTCTGAGTTGAGTTTTCTGTATGCAGCAACATGATGCATCCTGTTTAGGTATCCAGTCTCATAGTCTATATCAATTTATTGGGGAACTGAGTTCATTGATGTTAAGAGAAATTTTCCAATAATTATTTTTGTTTCCTGTTATTTTTGTTGTTAGAGGTAGACTTATATTTGTGTGTTTTTCTTCCTTTGGTTTCCTTGTGTGATATATATATATATATATATATATATATATATATATATATATATATATATAGCTTTTCCTTGAGTGTAGTTTCCTTTCTTGTGTTGAATTTTTCCATTTATCATTCTTTTTAGGGCTGAATTTGTGGACAGATATTGTGTAAATTTGGTTTTGTCCTGGAATATCTTGGTTTCTCTATCTATGGTGATTGTGAGTTTTGCTGGGTATAGTAACCTGATCTGGCATTTGTTTTCTGTTTTTTTTTTTTCCTCTTACAACTTTATTTTTTTAAAAAGAGGGATACATGTAGATTTTTTAAGGCATTTTGACATAACACTATATGAATATATTTTTGTCAGTACTTAATTGTTTTAGAGGCTTGATAGCATACATTCAAATTCCACTAGTTACCATAAGCATAAAGTACATGTAGGACAGAACATAACATGGAAACAGTCAGTTTTCTTGGTGTGTATAGATTAAGCATAATGATCTTTGAATACCAAAAAATTACCACAAGGCTATATTCCTATGTGCTGGCATTTGTGTTCTCCTAAGGTCAATATAACATCTTTTGAGGGTCTTCTAGATTTTATACTTTCTGGTAAGAAGTCTGGTGTCATTCTGATTGGTCTGCCTTTATATGTAACTTTTCCTTTTTCCCTTACAGCTTTTAGGATTCTGTCATCGTTTTGAATATTCAGTGTTTTGACTTTTATGTTTCGGGAGGAGTTTCTTTTCTAGTCCACTTTATTTGCAGTTTGGTAGGCTTCCTGTGTATGTTCATGGTCATCTTGTTCTTAAGGGTAGGAAAGTTTTCTTCTATGATTTTGTTGAATATACTTACTGTGCCTTTTAGTTGATATTCCTTGCCCTTTTGTATACTTATTATCTTTACGTTTGGCCTTCTCATTGTATCCTGGATCTCCTGGACATTTTGGGTTAGGAGCTTTTTGGTTTTTGCATCTTCTCTGACTGGTTTGTCTATGTTTTCTATGTTGGATTCAGCCCCTGAGATCCTCTCTTCCATCTCTTGTAGTCTGTTGGTGATGCTTGCATCTGTGACTCCTGATTTCTCTTTTTGGTTTTCCACCTCCAGGGATGTCTCTTTTTGTGTTTTCTTTATTGTTTCTATTTTCATTTTCAATTCCTTTATCTGTTTGGTTGTGTTTTTCTGTAGCTCTTTGAGTGATTTTTCCAGGTTCTCCTGTAATTGTTTAAGGGACTTATTTATTTATGTGCTTCTCTAAGATCTCCATCATTATCATGAAGTATGTTTTCAAGTCTAGGTCTTGTTTGACTGGCATGTTTGGCAATCCACTACTTGCTGTGGTGAGAGAACTGGGTTCTGATGTTGCAAGTCGTCTTGGTATCCATTGCTGAAGTTCCTTCTCTTTCCTCTTGCCATCTTGTTGTCTGGGATTACAGATGCTCTTATTGTCTCTAACTGAAGCCTGTCTCTCCTGTCGATCTGAGGGCCCATAGGCTTAGGAAGGAAATTGCTTCTGGATGTTTGTCTCTTTGTGGACAGGCAGTGAGTTTTGATTGCAATGGCTCTGTTATGTCTCTTTGGGCTCAGGTGGAAGAACTCTTGCAATACTTCTCTGGGGGGCTTAGCCATGTGCAGGCAGGTTTTGAGTCTTGATTGCAGTAGCCTGTTCATCTCAAGGGGTTGAAGAAGACCCAATTCCAGAGTGCACCAAGCTAACTGGCTCCTGGAGCTCCAGGCTATCCCTCCAGGGGCAGCCTAAAGGGTATGTGGCAAGCTCCCTTTGGCTCACGTGGGAGTGCACTTCAAAGGCTTCTCTGTGGGTTCAGCCATCTGCAGGCAAGTCCTGAGTCTTCCTGTACCTCATATTTAATAGAGTTATGTGATTCTGTGAAGTCTAACTTAATGAGTTCTTTGTATATATTGGATGTTAGCACTCTATTGGATGCAGGATTGGTAAAGATCTTTTGCCAATCTGTTGGTTGAAGTTTTGTTTTATTGACAGTGTCCTTTGCCTTACAGAAGCTTTGCAATTTTATGAGGTCCCACTTGTCAATTCTTGATCTCAGAGCATAAGCCATTGGTGTTTTGTTTAGGAAATTTTCTCTTATGCCTCTGTTTTTAAGGCTTTTCAACACTTTCTTTTCTTTTAGTTTCAATGCATCTGGTTTTATGTGGAGGTCCTTGATCCACTTAGACTTGAGCTTTGTACAACCCAATAAGAATGGAATGGTTTGAATTCTTCTACATGCTGACTGCCAGTTGAACCACCATCATTTGTTAAAAATGCTGTCTTTTTTCCACTGGATGGTTTTAACCCTTTTGATAAAGATCAAGAGACCATATGTGTGTGAGTTCATTTCTGAGTCTTCAATTCTATGCCATTGTTCTGCCTGACTGTCTCTGTACAAATACTGTACAATTTTTGTCACTATTGCTCTGTAATAAACCTTGAGGTTGGGGATGCTGGTGATTCCCTCAGAAGTTGTTTTATTGTTGAGAAGATTTTTGGCTATCCTGGGTTGTTTATTATTACAAATTAATTTGCAGATTGCTTTTTATAATTCTATGAAAAATTGAGTTGGAATTTTCATGAGAATTGCGTTAATTTTGTAGATTTCTTTCAGCAAGATAGCTATTTTTACTATATTAATCCTGCCAGTCTATGAGCTGGGACATTTTTCTGTCTGCTGTGATCTTCTTCGATTTCTTTCTTCATAGACTTGAGGTTCTTGTCATATAGATCCTTTTCTTGCTTTGTTTAGAGTCACACCAAGGTATTTTATATTATTTCTGACTACCATCTTCTTCTTTCTGACACTTTGTCTACAATAATTCCTAAACCTAAGGGTGAAGGGTTGATATATATATATATATATAAATTTCTCTGAGTGAGCACATACAATCACTTTCTCTCAGTATTTTAAAACAACTATGTCTCTGCATTACATCCTGAGTGGCACAACCCAGTCACAAAAGAACACACAGGTTATTGACTCACTAATAAGTGGATATTAGCCTAAAAGCTCAAATTATTCAAGATACAGATTGTAGACCACATAAAGCTCGTGAAGAAAGACCAAAATGTGAAATGCTTCAGTCCTTCTTAAAAGGGGAAGCAAAATACTCATAGGGGGAGATACAGAGAGAAGGAGAGTAGAGCAGAGATTGAAGGAAAAGACATCCAAAGACTGCCCCACATGGGCATCCATCCCATATACAGACATCAACCCCAGACACTATTGTAGATGCCAAGAAGTGCATGCTAACAGGAACCTGACATAGGTGTCTCCTGACTTTTCAGAACTTGACAAATATAGAGACAGATGCTTACAGCCAACCACTGGACTGAGCATGGGGACCCCAACGGAAGATTTAGAGAAAAGATTGAAGGAACTGAAGGAGTTTGCAATCCCTTAGGAAGTACAACAATATCAACCACCCACACCCCCCAGAGCTCCCATGGACTAAATCTCCAACCAAAGAGTACAGATAGAGTGACCCATGGCTCCTGTCACTTGTAGCAGAGGATGGCATTGTTGGACATCAGTGGGAGGAGATGCCCTTGGTCCTGTGAAGTCTAAATGCTCCAATGTAGGAGAATTCCAGGGCATGAAGGTGGGAGAGAGTGGGTGGGTAGGTGGTTGAACACTCTCATAGAAGCAGGAGGAGAGGATAGGAGTTCTGGAGGGGAAACCAGGAAAGAGGATAATATTTGAAATGCAAACAGAGAAAATGTTTAATAATAAAAAAGTACTCCTGTTCATCCAGAGAATCCAGATTTAAGTCCTAGCATCCATAGTCTAACTCTAAATGTGTCCCCAAGTGTGAAGAGATCTGATACCCTTGTCTGCCTTCCACAAGAATTAGGCATGCAAATGGCATTTGGATATATACCTAGTCATACATAAGGTAAGGTAAAATTTAAAATAACAATGCAAAAGCCAACAGAAAGGAAGTAATGCTGTGAGAGGCTGTCTTATGTATACAGCTGTAGCACACATGAACTCTTATCAACAGAAGGCCAAATCAGTTAAAAATTCCATAATGTGGTATGATCCCCAAGGTCCACATCTTTAGAGGAGGAGCCATTGAAAGTTGATGGCTGCTGGGAGAAGAGCCACATGTCTTTGAGGAGGTGAATATTTGTAGGTTTCCCATGCTTCAGTGAACAGCACATGCCTATTGCATATGAATAGCACTTAGTACCTGCAGTAAGTTACTGTCTTCAAAAAGGAGGACAGGAAATCACCACACTGTGAAGTTGATTTTGATGGAGAGGCCCAAGAGAGGTCCCTGCAGAGTAGACTAGATGTATGTACTGTGAAGGACTCAGAGATTCTGGAAAAGGACGCCAGCCTTCCTTCATATATAGAATCCAAATTCAGAAGTGTGATGTAGAATGTACTTTTTGTTCCTTGAAGCTACTGAACTTTTCCAAAGAATTTGAACCTGAGAAAAATGAAAGCAATCACATGAGGGGCACAGTACATGAAGTTCTTTAAAAGGTGAGTCTTTCATCTACTTCCTTCTTCGTTGCTTTGAAATAAAATAGCTTCAAGACAGTGCATGGATAGTTGATGTTGAAAGTCAACATCTTGTTCAGCTTAGGCTAATATATTTACAATATCCCCTGCATCATACAGAGAAGTGGTGACCATCTCTGTGATCCCTAGGTGTCCTTACTTACTAGCTATTTGAAGAATCAGAGAAATAGAGTATCATACAGAGTGAGAAAAAAATTCCCCTATATTTAACTTTTAACATCTTGAATTTCTTTGATGAATAATCTCTTCCCAAGTGAATACGATATGGTTGGAGAAGAGCAGTCACTACTCAGCCCCTCCAGTCTAGCATAAATATGGCAGTTGAAAGAGGGCTGCCCAGAAAGTACATCCCATCACCATGAGGACAAGCATTAGTTTGAGAATTGGGTCCCTGGGCCAAGTTAGGCCAATGAGAATCAGATCTGGGATGTCTGCAGTTTAAGCCGACAGCAAGGGGCTCTTCTTTCTACTGACTTCACTAGCAGATGGAATAGAAGATGAGAAAAACAGCAACCTATCCTGTATCATTTTAGGGGCAGCCTCCATCAAAACAGCATTTGCAAGGGAGCTGTGACATTTCAAAGCAGAGAAAATGAGATGGACTCCCTGGTACTCCAGCATGAAGTTTCCCCCAAAGTAGAACCATATAGAGACTTTATGCAGTCAATTATCCTGCCCTCTTTATCCATTTCCTATACTCTTTCCTAGTATTAGGCAGAATTCTTTAATAAGATAGAGACAATAAAATATGAGTATCAACCTGATATCATGCAACAACTCTTTATATTAGGCTTAATTTAAAGATAAACACAATGATAATATAATAAATTTGCCTAACATTGTACAGCTATGCCATGTAACAAGCCAGAGCACAATAATTCACCTCTGAGGATGGATGGCAAAGTTCCTGGAGAAATGCATACTCACTGAGATCTCATAAGCTAAACATAATACTACAGACCTAACGAGACTTAGTTAATGATATTAATTTCATCAATGTTAAGTTCCATGACAAGAAATAGTAACAGAAAGAAGCCACAATTATCTACATACATATTTGCATATATGTATGTACATATGTGTGAGTGTATGCACAAATATGCTCTTCATAAAATAGGACAGAAACACTCATGAGAATTACAAATCTTGTTTCTGTAACCTGTCACATGGCTTTGGCTGGTATTTATAACTACCATCTTCTACTACTTATCCTGTATTTCTTTCACATCCAGGATTTGGATTTTGTAGTTTACCTGGAGGGGTGACCCCACATCTTCATTTCTGAAGGGTCTGGGTCATTTATCATCTTGCTTGGATTGAATTGTTAGAGTACCTAGTGTCCCAGTGACCTTAATTAACATTGGACAGGGTATAAAAAGGGATGTCCTCCATTTAGAATTTCCTGTGGAATAGTATCTAAATTTCCTCTTGCATCAGGCTTCACGGCCCCATTCATAAAATTTTGAGCCATGGTGCTTCAGGATAATTGAGAGAGTAGCCAGCAGCCCCAGCAGAATCTCATTTTCTTGGGAGAATAATAAAAACCAGCCATGTTCACAGGGTAAAATACAAGGTCATTTCCAAGATTCATAGTGCTAATTCCTGAGCAAGGACCTGAGCTCTCCTAAGAGGCTGATGGATTCCATGATACTGTGTTGACCATAACACAGGCAGGCATCTCCCTACTCCATACCACAAGTACGTAAGTACTTGTGGCTTCCAGTTCCCTTTTATCATATTGCAGGTGACATAAGGGTCATTGATGCTATTGAGGAAATCGAGAGAACAATTAGAGATTGTTTATGGACTTGTTGGCTGTTCAAACAGTAATAAGAAGAACCATAATTCAGGTCTTTATTGTGCTTGCCCTGGCCTTCAGATGGAGATTGCAAACTAAATTAGATTTGAAAAATAGTCCTGTTATCCTCCCCTCAGCATGGAGAAGAGCCACCTGCACCTGGCTTCGTTGAGTCAGTGTCCTCTGAGAAACTTCTAAGGAAATCATTCAGTTGCTGGGCATATAACTGGGCATATGCTGTGGTTTGTGTAGACATAAAGTACTATTAGTTTTCAAAAACTGTCTTATTGCTTTTAATATTCTGCAGTGACCTGCATGTAACTACAAACTAGGCAAGAGAAAAAGTGGGACTAAAAAGTCTGTAGAATCCAGGGTTCCTTTAGCTATATGGTATTAAACCAGTTTGCTCAACATATAGGCTGGAGATCATAATGCAATTCCAATATCCAGGAGTCTGAGTCAGGAGAATCAGGAGTTCAAGCACACACACACACACACACACACACACACACACACACACACACACACATACACAAATACATGAAATCTTGAAAATTTAAGAGGCACAGTGTAAGGGGTAAGGGTGCTGAAAATATGTATTTGTTAGGTTGTCTCAGCAGAAATCCTCTAACTCTCTGGGAGGCAAGTTCCTCCTCTGGGTGGCACCAAGTCTTTAGACTCTTCCTTCCCTAGCCTGGGGTTTTGGGGGAATTATAATTCTTTAGTGATTACTGTTTCAACCAGCTGATGGCAAAAGATAGAAAGCCCAGCTGTCCTTTTTAGAATATCCTTTCTCTCACAACTACAGTTACAATTCTATAATCCTTGTTTTTAGACATCAGCCTTGCAGAATTGGTGACAATATGCTACACTCCACATGAAAACAACTAGAATCTGTGGTGCCTGAAACAGATGCCATAGCAGAACCTATGTTGTAACTAACCTTAGAGGCTATTAGTAGGTGTCAGGTAACCATGCATAGGAAATATGTCCGTCACCTCTTTACATTTTCTTTTAAAAGGCTATCATAAATGACCTCACTTTCATCACTGGATTGGAAATAGAATCGTGCTAAGGCAAGTTGGCCTTAAATTCAGTCTCTTCCTGATTGAGACACACAAGTGCCAGGGCCACAGGCATGAACCATGTCCAGTGTGATTTCACTTCGTTCTCACAGCCTCCTTTCTTGTCTTGGAACACTTTCCTCTGAAGACATTACCTGAGAGCATGATTTACACAATCTCTTCTTACAAGGATGACATCTGTCCTCATGGTTTGATCTATTTCCACAGAGGGGACTAAGATATTATACATGACAGATATGAAGGACTCTGTGCCTGTAAACCCTTTTTTTATTCACTTCAAGCACCAGATGCAAATAAATAGCACTTGGGATGGCCCTCACCTAGGGTCCATTCTCAAGTTTAATTCCTGAATGTAACATGCTATTGTCAAAATGCAGTATTTTTAAAAAATATGATAGTATTTGTCAGAGTAATTTTCATAAATTTGCCTATAAATTTTTTAGAGAATGACCAAAACAGCAGATGACAAAAGACTCAATAGCCATACCATGATTTGAATTTTGTATGAAAATTTACAATCTACAAAACAATCTAATTATCTTTGCTTGCATATTCCAGTCCTGATTAGGAACATATAAAGCTGAACCCGGAAAAGCTTAACTCACTAACAATTCAGTTTGAAGGACAACGTTCCTTTTGGAGGCTTATATACTTGGAGAACATTGACTTTACAAAATTATCATTATAGGTACATGTATAAAAATTAAGCTTTTACTTCTGAAACAAATTCACAGTCCAGGCCTTGATATAGTAAATCAGCAGCACGGGCAAACAGTAGAAATAGAGTTTTTTACAAAGTGTAGTAATAGCACCCATAACCTCAAATAGACTCTTCTTTTAATGAGCAAGTGTATCTCATATATACAAGAACAAAACACAGAGAAGTCAAGCTGGAATGGAGCCAGCAGCTTTCTCTCTAATGATAAGCGTTCACTGTTCTGGGAGGTGCTATGCAGGCTCTAGGGCAAGAAAAGTCATCAGTGATGAACCTCGTATAAACCATTCATCATGAGTGTGAACCTCAGATGCCACTACTGATGTACCAAGCAGGAAGTACTTACTTGTACAATAGTGTCTGACTATTTGGATTGGTGGACAATTGTTTTTTGATTGACTTTTCAGTCTTCTCTATAAAATGGAATATATGCCTAGTACTATAAATCTGCTCAAAGGCCTATAGTTGGGGATATCTCAGGCCCTAGGAGAGATCCTACTACTGGTGTTTTATCAGATGGGCATACAGTCAAACAGCCTTGTAAGTATGTGGTTGTACCGACAGACTAGTGCTGCTCTTAGTCTTTGTCAGACAATCTTGTTACCATGGGCAATAGTTATTGTAGAAACCCATACTTGGGCCAGGTGCTGAAAATAGGTGATGTTTGAATACTAAGTCCCAAAAGGCCCAAGACACATAGCTAAAGAGAGTACAAAACTGTCATCATAATAGCTGGAGGATGGATTGGAGTGCTGCGAGCCTGTTGTCTGGACAGGACAAGACCATTGTAATCATGAATGCACAGTAATTGTGATTACCCCAGAAGACATGCGCAGAAAGGACATGACCGTGAGAGAGGTAAGAAGGAATGGAGGAAGAATAACAGGGCAATTAGTGGGCAAGTTTGATGACAATAGTTCATAGACATAAATAAAGTTGTCAAAATAAAAAGGAAAACAAAGGATGACATGAAGCTAGGAGTCATAAAATTAATTATAATATCAGTAAATCATACTTAGTACATCCTGGACTGCCAGGACAGTCTTAATTAAAAAGAAATTCTGATCATACAATATTCCAATAATTTTGAGACTTTCTTCCTCTCAATTAGTTAATAGTCATCTAACTAATTATATTTTTTAAATTAAAGAGAAAATTTGCATCTATATTAATCAGGGATTGCTGCCTATATTTTTTGGTTGTTGTTGTTGTGTATGTAGCTGGTTTTGTAGAAAAGTTTCTGGTATTACAATAACCAAATTGCCGGGCCCTAAGGGCCTTATTGTAATAACTTATTGTAACAATACTTATTGTAATAACATATTAACACACAAAATAAGACATGAAAATTAGATTAATACAGAGTGTACTCTCAGATCATAAAGGGGATTGTCATCAAGAATTCTCCTAGAGAATGTGTCACCAAAATATCATAAATTTACTAATTTTCATTCCTACATGAATTATAACAGCAATCTCTCAAAAATTTACTCAAACTCCATGCAAGTTAACAAGTTTTTCAAAAACATACTTTCTATTCCATGACAGACAGCATCTAATGTCTGTTTAAACCCTACACCCCTGAGGTTGTGTATCTCAAATCAACTGGTGATTGCAATGTGGATCAAGGTCAATCCAAATAGCTTTTACTCTTCAAACATAGAAGGGAAGATTAAACAGACATCTAAGAGTGAATGGCCACCCCTGCCACATAGAAAAGCAAACAATGTGAACACCCTATTAAACAAACCATGAGCCAAACAACCAGTCAGAACATGGTTCAACTTGAGTCTCCAAAATGACAATCATCTTGGCCATATCATCTTCACAAATTGAAGTCAACAGCATGAAATAAACCAAGATCTAAGCCATAAAAGGTTACAAAGAACTCTCAGCTTTATAAATCTGAAGTCATAAAGTAGTTTGCATTTTTAGGGCCAGGTCAAAATTCCAACATGCTTTCTGGTCATCTCTAGTTCAGTGTTTGTTCAAAGACAGCAAACAGGGTAAACAACCAAAGCAAGTATTCCAGACACTGGCCTTACCCCCTTCCCAGGGACGAAGAGCACTTAGCCACAGGCTTGCCCTTTCAATAGCCTCTCCAAAGCTGTTAGGACTGGCATTCAAATTCATCAAACTTTTTTTTTCTTAAAAGAAATAGATATTTGGGATAAACTTTCTTCAGTCTTCTTGCTTCCTTAAAGACATTGACAGTCAGAAACGTTAGTTAGAAATATGTTGATTAATGTAATATTATTAATTAGTAATTACACGCAGGAAGACCAAAATAGTACATATTTTCTTTGTTAAAAGTTGTGATCCAAATGTGGAGGTTGTAACTGGATTAATTTGTTGATCATGTTCTCAAGTTCATATGCTTTATCTTATTTATATACTTTCTTAGAAAACTCAATAAGGGGGAAAAAAAGAAATGCAGAGAGATAACGGTAAAGAACTTGTTTCTGCCTTAGAGAAATATTCCTGCTTTTCTTCTGCCTTTCTTTCTGCAGCAGTTAAAATTTCATAGAATAGATGAAAGAGAAGCCAAATGCATGTTTGTTTACATTGTGAGAACTATGTAAACCCTTCCTTAAGGCATGTTTTGACTCTGGCTGGATTGGCTTCAGCCATTCTCTTCACTTGACCTGGTGTTCCTGGGGAAATTTAACTTGAAGAGCCATCATTTCAGTCATTGGCTAACTGAAGGACTATATTTTAGGGTTTTTATTGTTTTGATGAAGCACCAGGACCAAAAAGCAAGTTGGGGGAAAAAGGATTTATTTAGCTTATACTTCCATATTGCTGTTCATTATTGAAGAAAATCAGGTCAGGAAGTCAGGGAAATCCTGAAGGCAGAAGCTGAGGCAGGAGTCATGGAGGGTGCTGCTTACTAGCTTGTTTCACATGGTTTTCTCAGCCTGCCTTAGTATAGAATCACCATCCAAGTTATGGCACCCCCCACAACTAGCTCGGCTCTTTGCCATTGATCACTAATATGACATCTATGGGAGGGGAGGCGTTTAGTCTTGTGGAGGCTTGGGGATATGCTGGATCTGTGAGGTAGGAGTGGGTGTGCTAGTGGAAGAACACCCTCATAGAGGCAAAGGCGAGGGGTGACAGGGAGTATAGGATGGAAGGTTTGTGGAGGGGTAACCAGGAAAGGAGGTATCATCTGAAATTAAACAAATAAAATGACTAATGAGAGAGACAGAGAGACAGAGAGAGAGAGATGCCTTAGAGCTGAATCTCTTGAAGGCATTTCCTCAGCTGAGACTCTTTCCTCTCTGATGATTATCTCATGTCAAATTCATACACACAACCTAGCTAGTACAGAAGAAATATATTCTTCTCTCTTAGCCAAGATGCTTACATTTTCTATTCTGAATCTATGTGGTCCTGAGTAGGGATACTACAGTTCTGAGATGGTAGAAGCCTGGCTAGGGTTTGGGATTCCTTAATGGGTCAGCTATTCATGGTTTAGTTATACTAGGGTTGTAATTTCCCAGTGGCTCAAGAATCACACTTGTTCCTTTAAGTAACCACACAAATGCCTTGGTTCGCCAGCTTATATTTTCAAAGAATCCTTTGGGAACCACAAAGGTCCTTGTACCTACAGGTCACCAGGAGAACCAAAAATGTTAAGTACACAGAATTATCCTCTTTCTCCATCCAGAACACTGGGAATTGAAGGTGATTAGCAGCTTGTTGTTCTGTATTAACTGTTGGGCCAGGCAACCTTCAAGCTCTCACAACCAGGGTCAGAGGTAGCTAATAGCTACAAAGGACCTGTACACAAGCTGTATGGCTAAGACCACAGCAGATCATTTCCCGGGCTCCTAAGCTAATACGGGTAGCTTATCCCTAGACCCCACCATCTTGGAAGAAATCGCATGTATTTTTGAGTTGAGTTTCAGTGTAATTATGCCTTCTGGAGCACTAGGGATTGTATTACACTAGGAAACTTTTATCTAAATTATTCTATGCTTAAATATGTTGGCAATAAGCCACCTGGCATCAGACTCAAAAAGTTTGATACAATTTGACTCCATTAGCCTGAACCAAGTTGTTATTCTCACCCCTTCGAGAATCATTTATCTGCCAAATGTGAATCCTGCAAGGGCTCCTACAGAATCCTCCTCTCTTTGGTCTGTAGGTGACTTATCTGCGATGAATAGATTTAAAATAGATTGGTTTTGTTGGGTTTGTTTGTTCACTTCTTTCCAGAGCAAGTAAGAAACCATTTTAAAGTAGTACTAAGTTTGAGGTGCCCAGGCCAAAGCAAGGCAGGCTGTCTAGAATTAAGCATGGGAGAAAGGTGAGGATCGGTATAGAGATGTTAATCAGGCAGATGCTATTGCACTGATCCAACCATTAGTTAGACACTTGGATCTATTGCAGGGTAATAGAAATGGAGGAGAAGGAAACTACATCGTTCAATGCACATGTTTGCAACTCAGAACAATTACTATCAAGCACAAAAAGGACTCTTGAAAGTGTGCATGAAAGCTGAAGGGCCAAACTGAAGTTGTGTATGGAATAAGGAATCACAAGAAGCAGAAACTAGAAGCCACAGCCATCCCATAATAGGAGGACAGAAGCCAGGCTCACACTTTAGGTCTTTGAATCACATTCTCTCTTCACTGCAGTCTCCCTATGATTACATTTCCCCTGTTGTTCTGTATGCCTTTGGCAGGGTGATCTGAATGGTCTAACTCAACCACAGGCAAGCATGGTTGGGAAAGGAAGTGTGCCCATAGGTCCTTGGTGCTCTGAAATAGAAGCCAGGCTCTGCTTTTCACTTCGATTCAAACTAAGATTTAGCATAGGTAACAATCATAATGAAACTGATTAATGCAAATAGTTATCACTATTTTTCCCTAAATACTTGCTATTCAAATCAGGAAAGTGCCTAAAACATTCTTGTTCTTAGGGATATACATAGTTTATAGAACACATAAGATGCAGAACAAAACTAAAGAGAATTAAATGGATATTTTATTACATTTTTTAAATTAATTTTTCACAATTTCGTACATAATATATGATGTACTTTGATTATATCTTCTCATTGTTATCTCTCCCTCTTCTAGTTTCTTGTATTTTATGTGTATATGTGTGTGTATATGCTTGCATGTGCAAGTTAACACACTCATGTGCATGAATAAATACCATGTTGTAAGATTAGAAGTAAGAAAAGACTTTGTGGGATCAGTTCTCTCCTTCTACCATGTGGTCTTTAGCATGGAACCGAGGTCA
Source organism: Micromys minutus (assembly GCF_963924665.1). Classification (NCBI taxonomy): domain Eukaryota; kingdom Metazoa; phylum Chordata; class Mammalia; order Rodentia; family Muridae; genus Micromys; species Micromys minutus. The sequence continues at coordinate 4,952,155 of NC_137981.1, read as the reverse complement.
TCAGGCTTGGTACCAAGAGCCTTTTCACACTGAAAAATCTTATTGACCCTCTTGTAGTTTTCTGCTCCCTCTTCCATGATGCTTCCTAAGTATTGGAGGGAATGGTGTCCTACTTATGGCTTAGGATTTAATGGTCATTTATTCTTAGCTCCCTGGCTAGTTGTCAGCCTCTGCGTTAACTCTTACCCACCACCCTTTGACCAAGGCTGAGATCAATATGAGGATATAAATATAAACACAAATAGTTAGAAGGACACTTAAGTAGATGTTTTTAATAAAAACAGACTAACATATTTGTCAACAAAATCAAACTGTTTGCATAGAGAAAGAAGAGTATAAGATGTAACAGACCAAATGGTGGCTCGTCAACATGAGCAAAGTATAAGGTATGGCTTAGGAGCTACGTCAGCTCTCTGGAATGAAGGCAAGAGCAGGTGGAGATGAGAAGGGAGAACATACTGGGCAAACCGGGGGAGTCTCAACAAACTTAGACCATTACTGGAGTTCATCCTGTGACAAATGAATTTAGTATTGTATAATCAAATCTTTTCAAACTGTCTTTGGCCATGAGGCAGGGAGAAAATTGAAATCATGAAAGGAAAAAAAAATCGAATCTTTGCTCTGCTCTCAGACTGGAGTTTGGCATGTGACTCAACTGAGGGGCTGAGTGAAAGGGAAGAAATTCACAGAATCAAGCTGATATGCGTATAAACCATGTCATGATGCGTAGACATTGTTGTGTAGTACATGGCACATGATAAGGGCTCCATGAACACCAGTTTTAGCAGATAGTACTGCCTCCAAGGTAGCTTAGGTATGTCTCAGAACTGTCACCCCTAAACCCATGAACAGATGCTTCCTGAGTTGCCACAAGAATAAACCAAAACAACAAATCTAAAAGGCACTAAGGAATTTTTACCATATGAGTAGAACATTCTCATTGCTTTCCCAGGAAATTATTCAAAAACACCTTTTCTGGGATCCCGGCATCATCAGTGTGAATCCCATGGACACTGGGATTGGATATAGAGAAGGTAAAAGTGCATGCTGTAGTTGGCATTGCCTGTGGTCTTGGATCAGACTAGGTCTGTTTTCAGAGTGTTTCTAGTCACTTCCCTTTCCTAGAGATCAGAACCAAGCAATCATCAAAAAGACCCGTGTTTTCTGCCCCCCTGTTCTGCTCAGCTCTCATTTTATGAGACTCCTACAACAAAATGCAAATGTGGTTGTGAAAATCTTACGCCACCAGAAATATTTTATGACCAGGAAATGCAGCCCAGCTGTATTAAAGTCAGAATATTGACAGCAGAAGTTACTATCATATTCATGTACTGTCATGTACTTAGTTTATAAATTCTACTTGATACTTTATAGAAAGGATTTGAAACAAATGCCTAACTTTATAAGAATTAGGTAATGCTTGTCATTCATCTGACATTTTAATTTTTTGTAAAAGAGATACATTAATCAGCAGAGCAACTGGAGAAGGGAAAAGTAGACAGGTTTTTTAAACCTGGGACCTGCACCATTCAGTGGGGAGATAAAACTATCTGAGTTGAATTCCAGGTCAGAGCACCATCAAATACATACACATTTCTGGAATAAAATTACTTTGATAGCAAGACACAATAAGGACATGTTTGAATTAGATATATTTTCTTTACAGTGCCTTGTAGACCATTTTTAGTGTCAAGATTCTTTGTGTCTCCTTTGTTCAGATAGGGCATTCACAACTCTGCAGGGCCCTTTGGGAGAATAGATTAACTTAGTTTCTTCCATTTGGAAGGAGCAATTGGAAATCAAGTCTAAGAAAGATTATATTTCCATTTAGATATAGATGACCTTTGTTTCCTTTGTATTAAGGTGGTTTCTTCTGAACAATAGGTAGTTTGAATATATTCAGCCTGTTTCTTCTTAAGCTAGAGCTTTTCTCCCTGTTGTAATGGCTTCCTGGGCTTTGTTTCTTTGTTTTGTTTTTCATTAGTTAATTTATTAATTTAATTTATATCCCAATATCTGATATCCGCTCTACCTCCCCACACAGACCCACTTGCCATCACCTTCTTCTATTCGGAGAGGGTATAGGACCCCTCCCCCTGGGGTATTTCTCCATCCTGACACATTAAGTCTCTGCAGGTCAAGGTACATCCTCTCTCACTGAGGCCAGATAAGGCAGCCCAGTTAGAGGAATGGGATCCACAGGCAAATGACGGGTTCAGGGACAGCCCTGTTCCAGTTGTTGGAGAACCCACATGAAAACCAAGCTGAATATCTGCCTATGTGCAGGAGGAGGGAGAGAGGGACAGGGTAGATCCATTTTGTATATTATCTTTTGTCTCTGAAAGCCTCCAAGAGTCCAGGTTAGTTGACTTTGTTGGACTTCCTGTGGGGTTTCTATCCTCCTCTGCTTCCTCATTCATAAAGTTCATGCCTTCCCCAGTTTTTTCTTAAAACTCCCCAAGCTCCATCCACTGTCTGGCTGTGGGTCTCTGCATCTGTTTCAGTCAGTGGCTGTATGGAGCCTCGCAGAGGACAATTATGCTAGACTTAGGTCAGCAAGCATAGCAGAGTATCATTAGTGTCAAAAATGGATGCTTGTCTATGGAGTGGATCTCAAGTTGGGTCAGTAATTGGTTGGTCATTCTCTGAGTCTCGGCCTCATCTTTGTCCCTGTATTTCTTGTAGACAGGACAAATTTTGGGTCAAAAGATTTGTGGGTTGGTTGGTGTCCTTATCCCCCCACTGAGGGTCCTGAATGGCTACAGGAAGTCATCACTTCCCTGTCAATATCCTCACTACTAAGAGTCTGAGGTTCAAAATTCTCACTGCTAAGAGTCTCAGCTAAAATTACCACCATAGATGACCGGGAGCCTTCCCACTCCAAGTCTCTGGGCTACCTGTTTCTCTCTCTCTCTCTCTCTCTCTCTCTCTCTCTCTCTCTCTCTCTCTCTCTCTCTCTCTCTCTCTGTGTGTGTGTGTGTGTGTGTGTGTGTGGTGTGAATGTATGTGAAGACCAGAAGTCAACCTCAGTTGTCATTCTTTAGAAACTATCCACTGTGTTTTTTGGACAGCATCTGTCACTATTCTGTAGCTGTTCAAGCATGTTTTACATGAGCCCTGAGTCCTCATGTTTGCATAGCCAGCTCTTACACATTAAGCTATCTCTCCATCTTCTATGTGTCCAGCTTTATTGGGGATATTATGCAATGTTGATACATGAATGCAATCTTCAATCTGTAAGCCAGAATGACCAACATTGCATCTCTTCATGTGTTCTCTTGTGTGCTGATAATTTCATACTGATATAGTGATTTGATACATATCATGCGATATTTTGAGCTAGAGTTACTGCCCTGCTACAGATAACTAGTCTAAATGCCTCGTCCTTCAACTGTGTTTTGTCAGTTTTGTTTCTTTCTCCTGTCTCCCATACCTTTTCCAGTCTCTGATGACCATCATTCTATTGTCTCTGAGATTTTCCCAAGAGAGTGAAGACCTTTACTATGCATCTGTTTCAAGACTGCCTTGTATGATATGGTATGATATGATACATGATATGATTGATGTGATATGATGATACATGACTTCCAGTCCCACTGTGTGTCACAGGTTGTAGAGGTATGTGTACGGAGTTTCTTTGAAGGATCTTGCGTTGGGTTCCTTTATAAAAACAAGACAAACAACAACATAAACCTGTTGGAGCAGCTCTCACACATTTTCTGATAAATGGAGCTGGGCTCAAAAAAAAAAAAAAAAAAAAAAAAAATAGGACTGACTGCTCTTCCAGCGGCCCTGAGTTCATCACAGTCATTCATAATGGAAGTCAATGCTCTCTCTTCTGACGTATCCGAAGACAGCAACAGTGTATGTACTCACATACATAAAATAAATTAATTAATTAAAAATAGTTTAAAAACAGGTATTGGTGGCATTCACAGCAACTGAGAGGATGTTTGAGGCCAGTCTGGGCTACACAGTTTATTTCAAAAACACCAAAATAATGATAATAAAAATAATAATGATAATTAATAAAATATAAAATACAATAAAATGTTATTATATAGAAAGATTCTAAAAAATTCTTTAAAATTTAATTGCTCAAACTCTTGATTGATACATGTGAGGACATGCCATATTCTAGTTGTCTTCAGATGTACTAAGAGTCAGTAAGCTATACCTATCTCCTTTTTATCTTTTATTACGTATATGTATATATGTATGGGCACATGTGGGTGGGTGCCCAAAGCCACCAGATGAGGGCATCTGATCCCCTTGAGCTAAATGAACAAGATGGAGCTGCTCAGCATAGGTGCTTGGAAACACCCTCAGGTCCTCTGTGAGAGCAGCAGATGCTTTAACCATGGAAACATCTCTCCAGTCCCATTATGTCAATTTTCTGTTCTCCCTTTTAACCTGTACAGATTGAGTGCCTCCCATGAGTCAGGATGTGAATAAAGCTGAGTCTTTCCATCTGTACCATTTGTACAGTTCATGAAGATGTAGAAAGTAAATGGTTCTGCAGTGCAGTATAAACCCTGAGATTAAAAAGTACTATTTGGTGGTAAAGAGTAACAGAGAAAACATTAAAAATATCTTAGGGATGACATCTTATTATCCATAAAAAGAGAAGGGGAGTAAAATAAAGTCTGATATCACAAATACAAAAAGATGAAAGGAAAACAAAATATTGTAGTTATATGAAAAGATAAAGGTGGCCTGAGAGTGTTCTATTAACATTCTTTTTATGGAATGTTCCAAGTCTTCTTCCTCATGATCATAGATCTGGGCGATATTCTAGATGGTAGTTGTTCTACAGGTCATCTTAGAATCTTAGCTGAGAGTCTCCTTCATGTCAGACACAGTTCAAAGCTTAGAAAATAAAGCCCTGAACAAAACTCAGCCCTTTGCTCAAGCACAGGCTTCCCACATACGCTGTTCCATCTGTGCCCAAGTCTCAGAAGTCCATTGGTACAGATGGGGAGAACATGCCCTGTGATTGTGCAACCGTGCCCCATATATAGATTTCCCACTTAGGACTCTCCTAGTTAATAGGGAGTGCATAAGAAAGGGGTGTGTATGCAAGCCCAGGAGAGGCAGAAACCATGTTATTGTCCTCTAGAGCAGGGGTTTTCACCCTTCCTACTGCTGCAGCCTTTTACAGTTCCTCACAGTGCTGACCCCCAATCATACACTAATCTATTTGCTACTTCATAACTGTAATTTTGTTACTATTATGAATCACAATGTGTCTGATATCCAGAATATCAAATATGTTACCCCTGTGAAAGAAAAGTTTTACACCCCCAGAAAGGTAGCAACCCAGAGGTTGAGAGCTACTCATTTAATTCTATCTATAACCCTAATCCCAATCCACATGTATTATGTGTGTGTGTGTGTGTGTGTGTGTGTGTGTGTGTGTGTGTGTGACTATAATTAAAAATAGAGAACATGAATTTGAGAAACTGCAAGAAGGTATAGCACATGGAGGGAGGTAAGAAACAACAGAAATGATATGATTATGTTTTGATTTCTAAAATAGAAATTAAATTAAAATGGCTCTTGTAACAGTGAAAAGAATGAAAATGTTGTACTGCAAGCCCAGTTTTGTTATACATATTTCAGTTCAAGATGATTGTATGAAAGAAAAAATTATATTTGGCTGGGTGTCATAACCCATGCACTTAATCCCAGCACTCAAGAGGCAGAGGCAGGCAGATCTTTGTGAGTTCAGGGCCATTCTGTTCTATAAAGTGAATCTCAAATAAATAAGGGGGTGGAGAAAAAGAAACAGAGAAGGAGGGAGAGAGAGGGGGTGAGGAACGAAAAAAGGAAAGAAAAAGAAAGAATGAAAGAAAGAAAGGAAGAAAGAAGAAAAGACAGAGCAAAAAGAAACTTCAGCCCACTCATTTGATCTGGCTCAGCAGCAATACTTATAGAAAAGGAGAACAGCCATTGTGTGTACAGCAGTAATTGGATAGTGTAAAAACTAACCGTTTAATCTGAGGGAGTCTTTACTCCATCTTTACTGAGTACTATCTTCCTTTGACCCATTTCTGAACCTGCAAGTAATGACATTTCATTCACGGCCATTGGTAGAGGGTTTAAGGTGGACGGAAGAGTGTGATGACCTCAATGCCTGAGAAGGGACAGTGTCCCCAGGGACAGCAGTTCATGTTCATTCACAGTGCCTGAAGTACCTATGGCTTCCTCCACAGAGTAAAGAATCAAAAAGGCAAAGGGTTCACTTCTGGAACAGACCCAATGTTGAGACCTATTTTTAAGAATTTAGAAACCTGATGGATATTGCTGTGATTTAGCCAGTGCTGCCTATGTGATATGCTCTACCATACTATAAGGACAGCTTTCTTCGTAAGAGCTAGAAACTGGGAGCAACCCAGATGTTCCTTGACCAAAGAATGGATACGGAAAATGTAGTTCATTTACACAGAGGAATACTATTCAGTTATTAAAAACAAAGACATAGTGAAATTTGCATGCAAATGGATGGAACTAAAAGCTATCATCCTGAGTGAGGTAACCCAGATCCAGAAAGGCTCAAGTATACATTCACTTATAAGTGGATATTAGCCATACAGCATAGGATAACCATGCTACAATCCACAGCCTCAAAGAAGTTAAGTAACAAGGAGAGATTAAGGGGTGATGCTTAACTTTTCTTCAGAAGGAAATTAAACAGACATTGGAAGTAGATGGAGAGAGAAGAACTGGGTAGGAGAGGAGGTTGGGGAGGGGTTGGGTTGGTAATCAGGTGCGGGTACAGTAGAGATGGGGAGGTGAGAGAGCTAGGACAAAAAGAGGGAAATTGGTGGAGGGGGGTTCTATAACAAGTCAGAGAGCTGACTGGGATAAGGAGGCCCCTGGAAAAATATGGGGGATACCCTAGCTGAGACTCCTAGCATCTGAAGGCCACCTTCTGTAGCCAGAAAGGACTTCTAGTCAAGGGATGGGGACACTAACCCATCTGCAAAATCTTTAAGCCAAAATTTATCCTGCCTAAAAAATGTGCAGGAATAAAGATGGAGCAGAGATTGAGGGAATGGCCAGCCAATGGTTGGCACAACCCATCGGAGGGAGCCAACCTCTGACACTATTACTGATGCTCTGCTAAGCTTGCAGACAGAGATGACTTCATAACTGATGTCTGAGAGCCTTCATTCAACAGCTGATGGAAACAGACACTGAAACCCACAGCCAAACACTAATCAGAGCTCTGGGAGTCTGGAAAACGTTGAGGGAGCCAGACAGGTCAAGGACACTACAAGACCTGCCTCTGACTTGAACACTCTTGCCTGCTTTGGATTTTTCTCCAAGCTGGGTGAGCTGCCTTGTCTTGCCTTGGTGGAAGAGAGGGTGAGCTTAGTCCTGCTGGACTAACTATACCAAGGTGGTTTGGTACCTAGGGGGATGGGAAAATGGGGAAAAGGGGGGAGGATGGGACTAGGGGAAGAGGAGGAAAGGAGCTGCCATCAGAATGTAAAGTGAATAAATAAAAGAATTTCTGAAAAAAAAAAAACCCGAAGGAGCCAAAAAAGTGTTTCAAACTAAAGGTGTGAGCTCACACCCACAAGGACATAGTCTGAAGTGGAAATGAGAGTGTGGTGCAGCAGAAGAGTAGAGAATGGAAGGGAAGTGTCGGAATTTATATATGAAAATAAGCCAGTTGCTGGAACAAGACTAGAACCCTTCCCTAAAACAGTACATTCACATTAGGTGCAAAGTAAGGTTGGAAATTCTTCCACACCTAGGATTTTTCTAATAAAGGGAGAAAAGGGACCATATGCACACATAGGTATGGTATATTTCCCATAAAGAGTCAGTTCTGCAAGACCAGAGCTTTGAGGGCTCTTTTGAGCTGCTCCACGCTAGTGTGAGTACTTTCTGTCTTCATAAGCAATGTCTACTTCTAATTCTAGCCAACTGTCCCCAGGGTAAGGATAGGAGAACATAAAACTGGTTGTCCTCTGACTCAGGTCCCTGGTTCTTGTTTCTGACTCTTCATTGTCTCTTTTCCTCTCCAGCTGGGTGGCTGTTTGCTGCCTTTTGTTACTAAGGGCACTGATCTCTCCCTTCTCTATCTCTCCTTCCTCTCAACAAAAGCCAAGACTTACAGCTTTCCTTTCCCTCCCCCAACCCTAATAAAATTGTCCTTGAGCCTTCTTCTGAGTTTGTTTTTAAATTCTTGCAATGAATGGGCTGAAGAAATGGCTCAGCATTTAAGAGCACTGACTGCTCTTCCAGAGGTTCTGAGTTCAGATCCCAGCAACCACATGGTGGCTCACAACCATCTGTAATGGAGTTCGATGACCTCTTCTGATATATTTGGAAACAGCTACAGTGTACTCATATAAACAACTTCTTGCAATGAGATAATGAGAATGAGTTATGCCTTATTCTGAGCTATTTAATGTTGTATAACACCATGATTTTTCTGACTGTTCCTTGCCTTACAATCAGCTTTTGACTCCCTTTGAAGGAGAAAGCCAACTGTAGGCTCCAGGTGGACACACACACCATTTCATTTGTCAGGTATCTCCTAACCAATACATAAAGAAAAATGATGTATTCCTCGGAGAAAGAAAGCCACCTGATAAATGTGTTAGCATGAGCTGAGCCTGTAGGTGTTCAGGACTGTATTAAAATCAAACCATGAAAGCAATCCCAAGAACTCATTAGACACACAAGACTGAGGAGTATGTGTAATTCCCAACCTGGCCCCCAGGAAGTAGTGGACATCTAATATTGTGATGGCAAGTCCTCACCTGAGTGACTAGATGCACAATGATAATCTGATACCTGTCGTGTGAATCAAGAATCAACGAGCTTCCTGAATGTCCCTAGAACATCTGCTTGTCTTAGTTATCCACCGTTAACATGGCCTACTCACTGGCTGCAGGACAACCCATCTGTCCATCAGGACCTGATGCTCCATTTCCTACTCCATATCCAGTTTGACTTTTTATATCAAAGCTGGGCTTAGCACGTTCACTCTCAGAGCCCTATCTAACAGCACCCTCTAAAACAGCTTCCTTTGTTATCTCAGCAATATAGACTCAGCTCACACTTGCAACCTTTTGAATTCTGCTACAGCCTATTTTTCTTCTATTTATTCTGTAAAACATATATTCACATGTGCACATTTTATGTGTGCTATGTTGTAATATTAATAATTAAGGTTGAAATAAATGAATCTACACTCACCTTGGCCAGCCTACCAAGGTAGATGGGGTTTTATGACAAATGGCTGCCACTAAAACCAACAAAGATTGAGAATTTGCTGTTATTAAATAAATTCTGATCTGGAAAAACATGTCTATGTTCCAGGTATAACATACTCATGAATGAGACTAGGAAACAAAAGAAAATCCCAGTTTTCCCAGTAATAATTAGGACTTAAGAGCCATTAAGAAAAATTGTTTTTTTTTAATTATATATGAAAAATTTGGGTGGGGTGACTGGCAGTTCCCAGCAACCACATGGTACTTCACAACCATCTGTAGTGGGATCCAATTGTCTTAGTTAGGGTTTTTTTTTTTTTTTTTTTTTTTTTTTTTTTTTTTTTTTTTGCTGTGAACAGACACCATGACAAAGGCAAGTCTTATAAATAACAACATTTAATTGAGGCTGGCTTACAGGTTCAGAGGTGCAGACCATTATCACCAAGACAAAAGCATGGCAGCATCCAGGCAGGCATGGTACAGGGGGAGCTGAGAGTCTATATCTTCATCCAAAGGATACCTGGAGAAGACTAAGCATCTTCAGGCAGCTAGAAGGAGTGTCTCCAAGCCCACCCCAGAGTGACACACTTCCTCCACCAAGGCCACACCTTCTAATAGTTCCACATCCTGGGCCAAGCATATGCAAACCATCACACCAATGATCTCTTCTAGTGAGGTTCGAAGACAGCTACAGTGTCTTTACTATACATAAAATAATTAAATACATAAATAAATGCATACACATAAAATAAATATTTTTAAAGTATATATATATATATATATATATATATATATATATATATATATATATATATACAGTCATATGCATAAAGAAACACACACACACACACACACAGAGAAATTAATCCCTGTAGAAGCAACATCCCCTGCATTTGTATTGACTGTATCTTCTACCTCTAGTTCTCTTTCCTAGGGCCCCTCTAAGCTTCTAGTGTGCTAATAGATAGGTTCAGAATTTACCTGACATTTCTTTGCAAGACTCTACAAACGTTTCCAGCTCTAGTGGTGATGACAGCCCTGAGAAAGTAAACAAAGGCTTCTTTATAAATTATTCTAAGTGCTCATCATTTTTATTAAGAGAGACATGGTTCAGCTCTAAGAGTCCTACATAAAGTAGCCTAAACATAGTGGTCAGCATCTCTAAAGCCTTTAGCCTGATTAGGCTGATTCTCAAGGGAACTCTAAAGAAGGAAGTGAAATTATCCTCTTTTTTTTCTTTCTTTCTAATGTATTCTGTGGACTCAAGCCCTAGATTGCTTTATTCTGTTCTTCATAATATTCATTTTTGTTGATACCATGAACATGATTATTTTAAGTTCACTAGAGCTATGATAAAGTCCTGATCAGCTAAATCAAAGCTAGAGGTTTCTCTTGTCTCAGGCATTCTGCAATTGCTGGAAGTTCGTTACTAGTAATGGGTTCCTTTGCACTGTGTATGGCTGCTATTCGTGAGGATCTTAGCCTTTCTGCACTCAGCTTTTGTGTTCTGTGTTTTTTCTGTCACCTCCATCCTGTTACTTGTTTATTTGGCAGGAAAACAATTCTTTGCTTGCCATAGGAGAAAAATTACCAGGGATACAACAAGAGTATGGGTATCATCTGCTTGCATAAAATACTAAGTACACTAAATCACTACATCTTTGAACCATCTTAACTGCTTAATACTCATATAATCCAACTATTGAATGACATCATGAATTCTCTGGGCCTGTGTATTGGCATCTGTTAGATACTATACTCAGTCTTTTCTGTGAAACCTCAAGAATCCATTATGTTTCTACTTACTAAAAGTAGGGTGTTACTGAAACTTTGTTTCTAACCAAGTGGGGTTTAAATGTCATAAGCATGACCTTTGTCTCTAAATCTCAAAATCTCTTGAGTCTTCCCCTCCTGGAGGAATCTACCTTTGTGTTTAGTTATGGGTTGTTCCCAAGGCTTCATGAAGTAGAATCTTGGTCCTCAGTGTTGTGCTATTACAAGATGGTACAACCTGAAAGCTCAAGTGGTAGTGAGTTTGAGACCAACTAGGTTGTTGGGACGACATTCCCTCACATTATATGAAGACATTTTCCTGTATTTTCAATTGTTAATTTTGTGTCAATACAGAGCTAAATGCTGACAGGATTTTGGTATTGTCATTTCTGGCCCATCACCAGCTTTCCATATGTAAATGGTTGTTCTTCCTCATCTGCCTAAGAGATGATTCTCGGAGATCATCGTTTTAAAAAGCAAGCTTTCCTGGAGGTCAAGCAGTTCTCAATGCTTAATGGCAACCCTAACAGATGGATCAGACCTTGCTGCCAATTGGTTCAGACTGGAATGTGGCTCTTTGTATAATAAAGAGCTGAGAGCTGGAAATGGGGCAGGAAGTATGGGGTCGGACTTCCAGGAACCAAAGATTAAGCAGAGAGATTCAGTGGACTCTAAGAGACAACAGAAGGAGGCAGAGGAGAGACCAACAGAGCTGGAAGCAGGTAGTGAGAAGCACTTGGAGAGTCTGGATGGCTGATAGTCAACTGAGAGATTGCCCCAGCAAAGGGCCAACAGCATTATACTATATCGATGCCTTTGTGTCTTAATTAAGCAGGATCTATGAAAGCTTCTAAATAATGGACTATAGAGAGTTACTTCATTTAAGCCGGTGTTTGTGGTGGAGAGAGACAGATGGATCTTCAGGCTTACTAACCAACCAGCCTACCCCAAATAGCTAACCTGAAGGCAGAAAGAGACCCTGTCTCAAAAACAAAACAAAACAAATACTGCAGAACAATGGAGAAGTGTATCCAATATGTCTGCTTTCCCATTTATCTAGTCAAGGACCATGCCTACAGGACACTGCCACTTACCCCTTCTCAGTGAAGTCTTTCTGGAAACAGTAATAGAAGCAACTAGAAGTGTGTTTACTTCTTATTTCTAGCATTGATCAAGTTGATAATAAAGTACACTGTTGTCTTCACCCACAAACACATCATTTTAAGTCTTAATAGTCTACCCCTTCCCAATAGTGTACAATTTTTATCTCACAATGAAAAAGTGCATTTAGTCTGTATCTCAACATCCACATAATCTTTAATAGTTTCAGCATGGTTCATAACCCTATTCTCTTTTGAGACTCAAGATAAACGTAACTGTTGAGACTTTATAATCTACTATACAGTGGCATGCAGTAAATATCCCCACTTTGAAAGGGAAGAATGAACTCAGCGAAGACAAGACTACGCCCAGGAAAGCTAACATCAAACTTCCAGCTCCATACCCAGTGCCTGGGCCTGTTGATATAATCACTTGGTATTCGACAGCTGTGGGAAGCCCCATCCTTCAGTTGTGCCAGTTTTCGCACACACAGACTCTCTTGAACCACCTTCCCCTTTATGTCTGCAACTTTCCTGAATAGATGTCACATGACTCTGTCATCTTCAATATCTTGGGGTCTCTACTACAACACAGGCTTTTCCTTCACGGCCTCTCTTCTGAGAATCTAAAGCTGCCATGTATTGGTTTGCTTTGTGACACCTTGATGCCAGCCTTTATAACCTGTTGACTCTCAACTTGTGAAAACTCACAAAGCCAATATCACATGATAAAGGTGCCCTTTTCTTGAGATATAATCTGGCTCACTTCCACCACAGTAATGGCAATCTCTGTGTGCCATTAAGTTTGACCCCAGGGAAACACTCCCCTAAATGTGTACAACCAAGGAAAGTTAGTGATATTTTTGTGTGAGGCTCTTTCCTTTCAATTTGAATCTATCCAGGTTGAGATTTGAGCCTTTGGTAACTTTTCCATTGTCCCAGTAGAGAACATAAGATTTCTCTTTAATGGTGCCAATTGCAGCTGCCCTGTTGTTACCCTCATTGTCTGTAACGTCAAACTTGCTCAAACTCCTTTTCCTACCAAACTGCATAGTCTTTCTTCTCTCTCGTCTCAGAACTGATTAAGAGCAATGAGCAGTAACCATGCCCCAGTCTGAATTCTGCACTATCTTGAAGTCCACTTTTGAACTTGGCATTTCTCAATATCTAAGGGAATATGCAGAATGAGGTAATAATCTGTGCATTAGAATCATGTGAATGGGCTCTAGTTCAGTTGCAAAGACCATCTTGTTGCGTTCTGAAGCCGCATGACACATGCCTCTTCTTCTCACTTTTATCTTGGCATTGTACATTCTATTTATAGTGTCCTAAGAAATCTCTACACCACAGATCCAAACTCTGCCACATCATTCCTTCAAACCATTTAAAGGCCTGTGTGTTGTGTGGCCTAGCTAACTCATCAATACCAAAGGCTTGTGTGCCACATGGCCTGGATAACTCATCTGCACCAATTTTCTCTGTTAGTTATTTTTTCACTCCAATAATAAGAGATAATTACAAAACAATTTAGAGGAGAAATATTTAGTTTTTACTTACAGTTTTGAGGGTAGTTTCACTCCTGACAAAGAAGTTGTAGCTATGGGAACATAAATCAGATATCACATCCACAATTGTGAAGAAGAGAGAAGAGAATGCTGATAGATGACTTTCTTTCTCTTCTGTTTTCATTCAGGGACACAAGTTGAAGCCTTTGATATGGGTTTTCCATCCTTAGTTAAACCTTTCTGGAAATATCTTCACAGACAAATCCAAAGATGAGTTTCCATAGCAATTCTTAATCCAGTCAGGTTGACGATGAAGATTAACCATCATACTCACTCAGGTTGCAAGGTAACTGTGACTTTCCAAAGAATGATTGGAGCGTCTCCTGTCAGGTTATGAGTCAGAGAAACTGATTCTCAACTCGTTCTCCTTTGTTCACTCTCTCCTAGGGACCTGAACCTAGAAATCCATAGAGGAGCCAAGGGCAAAGAGTATGTTACAGTCCACAGAGAATTGTCTTCGATGGTGAAGAGTGGAATGAAAAGTGAGGACTGCTAACAATAACAACCCAATGGAATAGAATGAGCCAGGTCTGATAATGCCAGATTGTACTCCATTGTTGCTGTATCATCACTTAAGTATTCAACTGGAGGGCATAAAAATCAATACACAATAAATCCATCACCATAAAACTATTCTGAGTATGCAGGTGTTTCCTGGAATAGGACCATCAATGACTGTTTATCTTACAGGAAGACACAGTTGTCTTTAAAAAACCCATAACTAACATATTTCCCATGACATGCCATTCACCAACAAATCCTGCTATAATGAGATTATATTGTGTAATATTTCATCAACTTCAAAAGTGCCTAACAATTGTGGTAACAAACATTCTGAAAAAGATTGCATCAACCACTGGAGTGTCTATTTGAGACATTCAAGATGACAGACTATAGTAGAAGAAGCTCTAGTTTATCTTGGATAAAATGAAAATTGCCTTCCGGCTAGTCTTGCGTTCATTTGTATTTCAGGTTATAAGTGACAAGATGAATTTTTCTTCCCAATCAAGTCATTTGTCACCCTTCAATCCATCTTCCATTTTTTGTGCTATATTTAGCATTTGAGATACATTTCTATAAATATACCAAGTTACATGAAATTACTGAGGAGCCAGAAAAGTTTCTTTTTTTTTTTTTCTGATTTTTTTGTTTCATCTATGTCTATACATGTGTGATTCATTTCACTTCAAATAAATTTCACAAATTAACTAGAATTTATTCAGTGTCAATTCTGTTCAAGATTTTGAGATAAATTTCATATACCAAAACTACCTTGAAATGCTTATAATTTATCCAACATGTAACCTAACTTCACATGAGTAATTTCATGAGAATGATTTTTCTGGATTTGAAGTCTTTTTTCAATTTGGAATTTTCTTTCTTTCATTTTGAAGTTCTTATTAATTCATTTACTTTATATCTAGATCACAGCTTCCCCTCCATCCTCTCCTCCCAGTCCAGCCTCTCACCTCACCACTCCCCATCCCCTTCTCCCTTTCTCCTCAGAGAAGGGGAGGTCAGCCATGGATACCAAACAACCATGACTTAAAGTAAGACTTTCTTCTCCTATTGAGTCTAGACAAGACAGGCCAGTTAGGAGAAAGGGGTTCAAAGTCAGGGACAGCTCTTGGCCCAGTTGTTAGGGGTTCCAGGTAAAGTCCAGGAGGCACATCTGTTACACATGTGCAAAGGGCCTGTACCAGTTCCTTGCATGTCCTCTGGCTGTTGGTTTAGTCTCTGTAAGCCTCTATGGGCACAGATTGGTTGATTAGTTGATTCTGTAGATTTTCTTGTGCTGTTCCCTCTGGTTCCTTCAACCTTTCATTCACATTATTCACACTGTCATCCATCAGTGAGCACCTGGGCTGGTAGCAAGTCCTGTTATGCATAGCACTGCAGTCAAGATAAGTATGCAAGAACCTCTGCACATGTGAACTAATCTCCTTTGGATCTGTCTTTGTTTTTTGAAAATTCTTCATGTTTTTGCTGTACTGGCTGCAATAATTTACACTTTTACCAACAGTATCTAAGAGTGTCTTTTTTTTTTTTTTACTAGTTGTTATTACTGATGTTTTTAACAATAACTTCTCTTTCTCTCTCTCTCTCTCTCTCTCTCTCTCTCTCTCTCTCTCTCTGTGTGTGTGTGTGTGTGTGTGTGTGTGTGTGTGTGTCCCCTTTTCTTTCTCTTTTCATTCTTTTTCAAATACATGGCATCTCTATGTAACCCTGGCTATTCTGGAACTCACTATGTAGACCAGGCTAGCTTGGAACTCTGAAATTTACCTGAATCTGCCTCCTAAGTGCTGTGATTAAAGGCATGAGCCCCCACCCCCAGGCAACATTGCCATTTCTAACCGTGGTGAGGTAGCTTCTCACTATAGTTTTGACTCACATTTTTCTGATAGATAACAATATTGAGCATTTAAGAATACTTTTATTTTTAATTATGAGTATGAGTTGGTACATGTGGATTCGGGTGTCTGAAAAGGTTGGGGGCTCAATTGCCCTGGAGGATGAGATTCAGGTAATTATGAATTTCCCAAAACTACATGAGTGCTGGAAACAAAACTCGGGTTCTCAGAAAAAAAAAATGTGTCTTTTTAATTAAAGAACCATTTTTAGAGGGACTTGGAATCTGGCCTGAAAAGCCGTGTTCTCGGACTAAACACACAGGCTCTTTTCCACATGGACCAGCAGAGAGGCTAGGGCATAGGCCCGGTGAGGTTGTGCAGTGAGTAACCAGAGCACAGAGAGGGTTTGGTGGTGTTCGGGGAAAAAGTTCCCCTCTGGCCCACAGTAAGGTCCGGGCCTCTGTCAGAGGAACTCGAATCTGCCCTAGAAAGGTAGTGCTTGAAGATCAACTCCACAAGCCCTCTTAAACCTGTCACATAGGCCCAGGAAGAGTACACCTGGAGTTCTCAGAGAGCACAAAATATTGTGCTCTCTGGAAAAGGGTCCATTTTGGCCTAGAGAAAGAGTCAGGTCCCTGCCAGTAGTACTCAGGACCTGTGTGCAAAGGGATGAGCTGGCAGAACAGCCTCACAAGACAGAGAGCTGAGTCACTGTCATGAGAACTCACAGCTTACCCACAAAAAGCCAAACACTCAGGAGCAATTTTCTTCCTGAGCCCATGGGCCCTCAGATCCACAGGAGAGACAGTTGCCAGTCACTGACCACAAGACCAGGTATAATCACAGATAACAAGATGTCAAGAGGAAAACGAAAGAACTTAAGCAATGGAAACCAAGGCAACCTGGCAACATCAGAACCCAGCTCTCCCACCACAGCAAGTAGTGGATTGCCAAACACTCCAGAAAAAGAAGACTCAGACTTGAACTCATACTTCACAATGATACTGCAGATCTTGGAGAAGCATGTGAATAACTACCTTAAACAATCACAAGAGGATACACATAAACAAATAGAAGCTTTTAGAGAGGAAACACAAAAATTACTCAAAGGACTACAGGAAAACACAACCAAACAAATGAAGGAATTGGAAATGGAAATAGAAACAATAAAGGAAAGACAAAAAAAAAGACAGCCCTGGAGATAGAAAACCTAAAAAAGACATCAGGAGTCACAGATGCAAGCATCACCAACAGACTACAAGAGATGGAAGAAAGGATCTCAAGGCTGAATACAAATAGAAAACAAAGAAAACAGTCAGAGAAGAGGCAAAGACCAAAAAGCTCCTAACCCAAAATGTACAGGTGATCCAGGACACAATGAGAAACTTCATTAAAGTGACTGAATATAAAATTAACTAAAAAAAAAAAATCAGTAGCATTCTTTTACTCAAAGGACAAAGGAGCTGAGAAAGAAATCAGGGGAAAGATACCCTTCACAATAGTCACAAACAATAGGAAATACCTTGGTGGGACCCTAACTAAGCAAGTGATAGACCTGTATGACATGAACTTCAAATCTCTGAGGAAGGAAATTAAAGAAAGTCTCAGAAGATGAAAAGATCTCCCATGCTCATGGATTGCAAGGATCAACATTGTAAAAATAGCCATCTTACCAAAAGCAATCTACAGATTCAATGCAATCCCCATCAAAATTCTAACTCAATTCTGCATAAAGTTAAAAAGAGCAATTTGAAAATTTGTCTGGAATTAAAATACCTACAATATCAACAACAACATTCTCAACAACAAGAAAACTTCTGGTGGAATCACCATCCCTGACCTTAAGCTATATTACAAAGCAATTGTGTTAAAAACTGCATGGTACTGGTACAGAGATAGGCACGTGAATCAATGGAACAAAATAGAAGATCCAAAATAAACTCTGACACATATGGTCACTTGATCTTTGACAAAGGAGCTAAAAACATTCAATGGATAAAAGACAGCCTCTTCAACAAATGGTGTTGGCTCAACTAGCATTCAGCATGCAGAAGAATGAAAATAGACCCTTTCTTGTCTTCTTGTACAAAGCTCAAGTGCAAGTGGGTCAAAGATCTCCACATGAAACCAAGTAGATTGAAACTGTTAGAAGAAAAATTGGGAAAGAGCTTAGAACACATAGGCACAGGGGAAATTTTCCTGAACAGAACTCCAATGACATATGTTCTAAGATCAAGAATCGATAAATGAGACTTAATGAGATAGCAAAGTTTCTGTAAGGCTAAGGACACTGTCAAGTAAACAAAGAAGCAGCCAACAGATTAGGAAAAGTTCTTTACCAATCCCACCTCTGATACAGGTCTAATATCCAATATATACAAAGAACTCAAAAAATTAGACTCCAGAGAATCAAAAAATCCTTTTAAAAATGAGGTACAGAGCTAAACAAAGAATTCTCAGCTAAGGAATATCAAATGGCTGAGAAGCTTCTAAGGAAATGCTCGACATCCTTAGTCATCAGGGAAATGCAAATCAAAACAACTATGAGATTCCACCTCACACCAGTCAGAATGGCTAAGATCAAAAACTCAGATAACAGCAGATGCTGGCAAGGATGTGGAGAAAGAGGAACACTCCTCCACTGTTGGTGACATTGTAAGCTGGTACAACCAATCTGAAGATCAGTCTGGCAGTTCCTCAGAAAATTGGACACAGTACTACCTGAAGACCCAGTTATTCCACTTCGGGGCATATACCCCAAAGATGATCCAACATACCATAAGGACACATGTTCGCCCGTGTTCATAGCAGCCTTATTTATAATAGCAAGAAGCTGGAAAGAACCCAGATGTCCTTTAGTAAATGAATGGATACAAAAATTGTGGTATATTTACACAATGGAGTACTACTCAACTACTAAAAGCAATGACTTTATGAAATTCCTAGGAAAATGGATGCATCTAGAGAATATCATCCTGAGTAAGGTAACCTAATCACAAAAGAACAGACATAATATACAGTCACTGATGATTGGATACTAACCCCAGAAAGCTCTAAATACCCAAGAAACAACTCACAAATCATATGAAGCTCAAAAAAAGAAAGGCCAAAAAGTAGAAGCCTCAGTCCTTCTTAGAAAAAAAAAAAAAAAACAACAACAACAACAAGTGTATAGCACTCACTCAGAGTGGGATACTCCTAGACCTTTAATTGTTAATAACTCAAGAGCTAAGAAGATAGCCTTGTGGCAATTTTCGGTATTTAAAATGATTATGTTTAATCTATACACAGCAAGAAAACTTTGACTATTTCCATGTTATGTTTGGTTTTATATGTACTTTATACTTATTATAACTAGTAAGATTTCAATGCATACTACCAAACCATTAAAAAATCAAGTATTGACAAAATATATTCATATAATTTTATGCCAAGTTGCTTTAAAAATCTGTACATGTTTCTCTTTTTTAAAAAATAAAGTTGTAAGAAAAAAAATAAAACCTGAAAAATAATTTAAACCTTTCTCCAAATTTCTATTTCAAGTTGTTTGAGTTGTAAGAAAATGAAGTAAAAATAATGTAATATGTGTGTGTGTTCTAAGATATAAATTTCTGACTTACTGGGTACTTAATATCAGAAATCCCACTCACCAGCCTAAGAACTTCCAGGAAAAGTGGCAACATTATTATATACATTTTTCAGTGGTATCTCTTAGAGTGTAGGCACACATGATAGAATATTTATGGATGGACAAAATGATAGAATGTCTGCAGATGGATTAGAATAGTCTACTGTGAGGTTAGAATGTACAGACATTAAATACAGTGATGTTCTTCACAAAGTATTCAATCTGCATGATGGACATGTGGGGTTTCGTCATTTTCCTTTCCTGCCTTGTAAATGCTTGACATTTTCCATTGTACAGGGGAAGAACAAAATATTTGCCACTGTATTCCAGTTTTAACAAAATGTCACTTCTTTAAAAGATTTTGTCTACTATTTGCCATGTGTCATGGAGGTTACTGAAGTTTGTACTTCCTAGAAAAATATCTAGCTTAGCAAATAATATTAACTAATAGTCTATATGAGTTACTCTGAGAACTTATGCATTACTAAAGTATTCAAGAAATAAAAAAGGTTAAATAAAATAAAGAACCATCTTGCCAAGATGTCATTCAACTAGCTTATCATAAACAATAAACATTACATTGTAATATTTAAATTTTGTTCTTTAAAAAAAAACTCTATACATTATAGATCTGTCATTTGTGCCTGGCTTTCTCATAGCATTTAACTGTTTATGAGTATTCTTTGGCATCTTACTGAGTCTGGGACCATCATATTGTATTGGTTCTTCATATTTCTTATTCTCCTACTTTGAGCTGCATCCATCTGGCAGATATGGCATCTCTGTCAGTTTCATGTGCTGGGCTTTGGAATACAAAGATTTTTTCTGAAGATATCTTGAGATATTGGTTTCATCCCCAACTGGATACCAAAGTATTCTGTCTCTGTGGCCTCTTTTTTTCTGCTCAATGCCAAGAGCACAGAAGATACTAAGACAGTGTCATGCGATTCAGGCCAGACTGGTACACACTGCACTAGGTGTGGGATGCTTCCTGTAAAGCGACGTCAACAGTACACGTGGTCACACTTATTCAGTGATAGCAGGTTCTGTGGCACTTCCAAAACTACATTTGCTATTAACAAGAGCCACTGGTGTTTCTGGAAGTAATGAAGTACCTGAAAAACTTGCCTTCCAATCTGTGAGTAGAATGAGACCAGATGATACACAGTGGAACCATGAAAGGTAGCCTAGTTCCCAGGTGAGCTAAAGCTCAAGACCCTGGAGATCCTGAAGGGATGATAGAAGTTTCGCCCAATTCGTAGGCACCAGACCCCTGTCAATACTGCAGTCCCCCATAGGTCTGTGGCCACCAGTCACATAAGAACAATGGCCCAAGCCCCTCAACATGTAGAGGATGTGACCACTCATCACATAGGCTCAAGACAGATCTCAATTTCAATGATTTACCTAAAGGCTTGGAGAGCTTAGCTAATGAGTTTTCCTCCCTAGACACTTCTCCCTACAAAAGATATTTAACCTCAGGCTCACCCTGAAAAATGGGGAATGATTTTACTCATCCACTTTCTGCCATGACAATAAACGTCTTCAAACCATGGACTGCCTCTTTTCATTGGGATCCGCCATGGGGAACCATGAGCCACCATCTAATGTCTAATCTCCCTAACAAGGCCTCTCTGAGCTCCCAGCCGTGATTGCAGCCAAGCCAAGTGCAAGCCAACTGCCATCAAGGCAAGGACACCCCTCCAAGTCCCTGTAGGACTACCTGGAACTCCCCACCGCACTGCAGGCTAAATACAGCCCACGGGCCTCACTCCATTCTCAGCTCTTCCACTGCATCCAGAGGTGGTTGTGTGCATTAGAGCCTGAGAACCAGACAATCCTGACTTCACTGTAGGTTAGGGACCCCTGAGCCAGCTCTGGTGATCCCGTGCCTCAGGCTGTGCTTCCTCCCCCCCACCCCTTCCAGAGGTGTCCAACACCCGCCTGGCATGAAATAAACACAGTCAACACTTCCTAAGTCCTGCCTCCCTGAGTGGCTGAGACATATGGCAGAACAGACACAGGATGCTACTAACCCTACACTACACAGGGGTAAGTCATAGCCGGAAACATAGAAGTCTGTGGTATTCACACAATCATGACAGTAGGGTGTGGTCAGACAAAGATGTAGTGGGATCCCTTGGGTGGGTATGTTACAACTACAGTGACACTCTGGAGTCACTACAGCCTGCTCCCAGCCCAGCACATTACTGGGGGTCAGCAGGTATGAAGCCAGCCCCCTGACCCAATGAAAACAGGTAAGAGTGACAGCCATGGAGGAAGCAAGGACACACAGGAAGACAACAGAACCAGGGGAGCTTGTTGGTGAGTCCACATGGACCATGAGAAGAACTATCAGTGACAGATGCCAGAGTCCAGTGTCACCTTGATAATCCTGTGGCTCCACAGCATCTCAAAGGAATGATCTTCCCAGTCTCTGGCTTCCTGCTCTAATGAAGGAACACCTATCCTCTTATGGCTGCCATATTCAAGGTAATGATTAGGGACAATAGAAACAAGGGGCAGTGAACACAGGTAGGCAGCCAGCATGTCTCTGAACACACAGGGAGTCCCTGTTGCTTCTGGTGGCAATAGAACAATCGGCTTTCCCAGGCTTCCAAGCTCACATAAAGCTGTTCAGCCTGAGAGGGAAGTGGAAGTCGCTGATAAAATGAGGAATGTCTATCTTGGGAGTTTTGCTTCCACATTGCTTCAATTATTCTACATTTCTTAAGCTGCAGAATCTATAAAGGCTCACCCATTCAGCTGTTTCTGCTTCTATGTCTGGTAGAAAGCCCTATTTCCCTCCCAGTCTGCCTATTTCTACAGTAAATGAACACATTTCCTCTTTGAGAAGAAGCCTCTGTATCCATGAGTAAATGGTATGCAGCCAGATTCACAGTCTTGAGAGAAAATCAAAGCAGCAACAACGAATGATCCAGTGTGAACCAGGCCATATAGATCATGAAACATGGGTTTATAGACTCAGGGTGTCCCCCAAGTCCCTGGAATGTGCTGTAGGCCAAGTCACTGCCTGGACATGCTCTTCTCTTTGTTTGTTTTATGAGAAATGTTGATATTACTCAAGAGTTAAGAATTTTATAGAGAACAAAATAAAACATATACAGTTAATGTTAACTTGGAGTCTGGCTCAAAAGAACTCTAGTTTTGCTAATTTGTAATAATTTTGACATGGTTTATGATTAACCTCACTAACAAGTTTTGCTAAGTAACTAGAATGAGGTAAACAATCTGGGAATATTAAGCAACATCTTTCTAAATATAATTGAATTCAGAATCGTGTGGAGTGATTTCTAATCTAGAATCGTAAGAGCTGGTAACTAGTGAGAAAGTGCAGGCAAACACACCATGCACTTTTGGTTCTGCCTTCCAGACAAAGCCCTTGTGTGTGTAAAATCAGCCATCTCTTGCCATATTGATG
Organism: Micromys minutus; assembly: GCF_963924665.1. Taxonomy (NCBI): domain Eukaryota; kingdom Metazoa; phylum Chordata; class Mammalia; order Rodentia; family Muridae; genus Micromys; species Micromys minutus. Next base: position 4,929,060 of record NC_137981.1, on the reverse strand, counting down.
TGGCATAATAAAAACAATAAATACTCCCTGGAAAAGCATTTGCCTAGCATATGAAAGGTACTAGATTCAATCCTTGGCAGAAAGATGGGGCTGGGGAAATAGAGGCGGAATAGGGGAGGTGCCTCGGTGACATATAATATTAAATTTTGCTCACATTTTGACTGATCAAACAGCAAGCATTGCAGATCCAGTCCTGTGCTTTATAATCTGGTACATAGTTGTCCTACCATGTTCGGTTGGGCAGAGCAAGCCAGTCATTTTCCATGAAGTAGATATAGAGAAAACAGACAGTTCTGCAATAATCTAGAATATCCATTCGTTTATAGAGGTCAGTCTCTCCCGACCTCAGCCATGTCATACTGCAGCAGATTTACAGCAGAGGGGATTGCCATCATGAGAATTTTTATATTCTGATGACTGACAACAGCGAGTTTAAAATCTGTGATTCAAGCTCCCTGCCTAATGTCCTGCAGTCTGCAGAGGCAAACCAGAAAACTGCAGAGTGCACCACTGTAAGGAGTCCTGCTCCCCAGAGATGTCCCTCCTCTCCTTATCCTTTCTAATTGATCTTGGCAGACGATGTAACTATGCTGTCCTCTTACCCCAGTTTCTTGGGCAAGCTTATTTATATTAATTTATAAACAAATACTCCCAGCTATTGAAAAATGTTTCCTGAAATAATAAAATGGCAATCTTTGCTTAGATCTCTCCCCTACTTTTTGGGTTATTTTTGTTTGATTCAATGTAAAGGTTGTATGCTGGACTTACTTATTGATGAACACAGAAACCACATGCCTGCCTTAACCATGTTTCCCATGAAAATTTTCAGTTATAATAATCCAAACTAGCATAATTAATCTAACAAACTGCTGCCTACTGGAAAAATAACCAGGTCATTCTTCAGAGCAGACTAACTAGAGGGCCTCACAAACTCTACCGTGGGGCCTGAGGAAGAGGCACTGGGACATCTTCTGTTGATGCTCTGAGGGCGAGACTGACTAGGTGTTTATGACAGAATTAAAGTTAAATCTGAACTTGTCACTCATGGCCTCTATCATAGAGCCCTACTTGCAGGCGAATATTATAATATATTGATATAAACACAATACACAGACTAATATCTAAACTTTTAGTTGTTTATTCATTATTCATAAAATTGCCTAAGCATTTACAATGTTCCTACTTCCTTTTCATCCTCTGTCTTTTTTAACTTTTTAAAAAGTTTTAGGTCTCTGAGATGACTGGGGGAAAGGGAGAACTCTTGTCCCCAAGGCTGATGACCTTAGTAAAATTTCTAGGCCCTACTTGATGAAAATAAACAGCTCCAATAATTTATCCTCTGACCATGAGCCTACATAAATAACTATAAATGAATAAAAATTAATGTCACTGAAATATGCATAATTTTAAACATATTTAATTTTCCATCTTTTTCCCTTCTTTACTTTTGCCTCTAATACTAAGTAACATTTTTATTATTAGCACCAAGATTCAAAGCAGCACTGTCAGAAATGACCAAGTAAAAGCAGCATCCCTTGAGCCCGGTATGCCCACTCTATTAAGAATGACTTAAAACATCCTGATTCAGAGATCTCTTTGTTTTTCAGAGACAGCTAGTTCCTCAGGAGCAGACCATTTGTTCACATATGCGTTTTTCATATGTCTTCCATCCATCTTATGTCAACGTCATATTCTCCCACCATCTCCCTCACTTTGTTTTCCTATTCTGGAGCAATAGCTACCTCCCTTAATAACTCCCAGGGGCACGTGTCAGTGAGTGAAAGAGTCTCTGTGCTAAAGCCTCAAATTATTCCAACGAGCTAGCCCTGCCTCCAGCCTGTTTCGAGGGTTTGTTCCCGCAAAACCCATAAACAAGTCCTTGGGGAAACTTTTCTCAGTAACTTGGGGTGACTTTTTGTGAGCACCTAGACTAGGAAAAAGGAGGGTCCCAAAAGACACCATGCTTCTCTACCTTTGCCTATCAGACAATTCAACAAAAGACCCCCAAAACTGGAGTCTTCTCAAGAATCTTGTTAGAAGAAAATCCAGAAGTAGGGCTTGCTCACCAGAAAGATTCACTGCTTTGCAGACCATCTTGCAGACAAGACTGGAACCCAGATGAACATGGGTCAGGACGGGCAGGACTATATCCTCCAGGGGCTCCCTGCCTAGGTTTATCTCTGGCCCCCACCTGAATCTGATGACAGGACCTTGAAGGCAGACTTGGTGGTGTTCCCTGAATCTCTTTTCCTTCCTTCCAATGGAAATTTTCCTTCCAATTTCCATTCATAAAAAAAAAAATGAATCCTTTTTTACAGCTCTTTTTTATTCCTTTTAAGCTTTGTACTTGTGTGACATGGAGGGGTATGTGCTTGTCAGAGCAAGCCTGTGGAAGTCAGAGGACAATCTTGGGTGTTGTCTCCTTCCACCTCTTAGAGGCAGGATCTGCGTGTTTTCGAGGGCATAGATCAGGCTGCATTATAAGGATTATTCTTTCTGTACCTCCCGTCTCATCATGTGAACTCTGGGAATATAGGCACATACCACCTTGCTCAGCTTTTTGTGGGATCTATGAGACTTGAACTCAGGTTTCCATATTTATTCAGCAAACCCTTTACTCCCTGACCTACCTCTCTAGACCCTGCCATTTCCAGTTTTTGATTCTTGAACTGGCTTTTATAATTGGCTTATGGAGGATGGGTGACAGCCCAGCACCTTAGGACTATCAGAGCACCTGAGTATCATCATCACCAAGCTCCCAAGTTGTCCAAACAAAGTAGGAGAAGTTGCATGTGCTCGGTGTTAGGGGCCACTTGAAATATTACCAGGGAAATCAATACTACCAGGCTGGTGGGTGGGGCTTTCAGAAACATTGGAGTTTCATGCTTAGTTCCTCAGCAAAGTCGAATGTGCCCTAGTCACAACACTAGAGAGTAGACACTGGAGTGTTAAGTGTGGCAATTATGGTATTTCCATGGCTCAGATCTTTGATAGTGACTGACACGTGTTGGTTCCCAAATGTTGGAAAATTCCATTCCTCCCATGACGCTGAAGTCTGCAGTGTTTCTAGAAAATTCATATTCCATGGTATTAGAACCATTTCATGCTCACATCCACTGTTTACCAACCGGCTTTTGGTGCTTCTCCAATTTGCTGACACTTGCTTGATGTTTTAAAATTCAAGACTGCTATAAACAAGATGGTCTTCTGAGGTCTCTTTATAGAGGTTGTAGGTATAAAACAAAACATTCTGAAAGTCAATCACCATCACCAACATTTATCAGCCATTTACTATGTGTGAGTCAATGTGATAAAAGTTTTATATGACCACCTTTGTGTACTCAGAACAACCCTATAAATGGCTTTTCATGGCTTCATCTTAACATTTGTTTGTGAGAAAGCTTTCTAGAAGGAGCCACAGGAAAAGGAGAGCCAGAATTTTGAGCCATATTCTGCTAGCCTGGGGTCCCTGCCTTCCATTCTAGTGGAGAGGCCATGGTAGTAGGCCAGATGGAGTCCCAGCCCTTCATCATTAACAATAGATGATGTTGATAGAGATGTGGGAGATTAAGATTAATTCTTTATTTTCAGGCCGCCTTATGATTATGAGCCTACAGGGAAATATAGCATGTTTCTCCGAATTTTATTTCCCAATATGAATACAGTTACAATTTTAACTGTAGATCAATTTCTGCTCACTGAACTAGGGAATTATAGCGTTAGGTGAATCGTGTTTCTTTAACAGCTGCTGTGTTGGGGTAGAGGCTGCTTGTCTATGGAAACTGGAGGTGGCCGGCAGACAACTTGCTCCAATGCCTATGCCCTCAGTTTTCTGGAGAAGGTTTTTACTGAATATGTCTGCGAATGAGCTCCAGAGGTCCTCCTGCCACCAGGGCTAGGGTTACAAATGTGTGCACCTGAGCCGGGCTTTATTGTGGGTTCTAGCATTCGAAACTCAGGTCCTCTGTGGTGGTTATATGACAGAGACTTTACAGGATGAGCCGTCTCCTCAAGTGCTTTAATAGTCTCCACATTTCAAGTGACACAAATGTTCAAATATATCAAAAGTTCCAAATACCTAGGTGTCCTCTCAAGAGCCATTTCAAAAGATTTCCCATTTTCCAACTAACAATTACACCAGACAGCAAGAAATAAAGGGGGCATGGAATGATTTCAAGGTGGTCCTGAATAGGGTTCTTGAATTCAAGATGATTCTAGTTTACTCATGGCAGATTCCTGGGCTATTTTCGTTGATGGAGGGCAGAGTGAAGCAGAAAGTCTTACTGAGATACCATGAGACCTATTCAAACATGTCTTCTTGGGTTTCCATTGCTGTAATAAAAAAACATGGTCAGAAGAATGTGAGTAGAAAGAATTTATTTGATCTTTCAACTCTTAAGCCACAATTTATCTCTGAGGAAAGTCAGGGCAGAAACTCCAGGCAAGAACCTGGAGGCAAAAACTGAAGCAGAAGCCACTGAGGGGTGCTGCTTACTGGCTTGCTCCTTGTGGCTTGCTCAGCCTGCTTTCTTATACCACCCAGGACCATATGCCCAGGCTAGCACAAAGGGTTTAGCTCTCCCATATTCAACACTAGCAAAACAATTCTCTAGGCTTGCTGACAGGCCAAGCTGACAGAAGCATTTTTCTTAATTGTAATTTCCTCTTCAGATAACTTTAGTTTGTGTCAGCTTGACCTCACCCACTCCCCCCAAAACAAACAAACAAACAAACAAACAAAAACAAAACAAAAATCCCCCAAAGCAAAAATCAGCTAGAGCAAAGAACTTTATTTTCCAAATAAAATCACATGTTAAAACTACATGTATCTAGAATTAGGTACTTGACATATAGCTTGCAAAATAATTACAAATTATGAGGGAGTTCCCACTGATTTCATACATTCAGCCCATTTTGTTTCCTTTTGAAATCAGGCACTTAGCTCCCAAGTGGACACGGTGTCAGATATATTAGATACTGTTTCCTTTGCCAAGAGTTGTAGGCATACCATCCCATGTTGCATTGAAGTCTCACATTCCACAGCAGTCTAAATACACTGCAGTGTGTTCTTTCCCATCACCAGTGCTATGGCGATGGTGGCCCAGGGACACCTTTGATGCTGCCACCATGCAAGAATATGTCACATACCATTATGTAACAATGCAATCCATTAACACATGGCTATTGCTAATTACTCCGTTTACTGAGATCTATCCTATGCTGTTAATTCATACTATCTTCCCTCTTACACAGTTAGTTGTAAAGCAGTGCTTCTTGTTAGCTGGGAATGGCCTCTTGCCTTTACTATACCCTTTTATTGGGTCACTTTTCATCACTGTTCTCACAGACTCAACACCTTCGTGTTAAATACAACAAAATGAAGCAAGCCAACAAACAAACTCTGCTGTGAAGAGACACCACAGCCAGGACAACTCTCAGAAAAGCAATCCTGTAATTGGGGCTGGCTCACAGTTTTAGAGGGTTGCTCCGTGGTCATCAAGACAGGAAACAGGCAGGCATGGCACTGGAGCAGTGCGGAGAGCTCATCATCTCTATGTACAGGTAGCAGGCAAAGAGTGAGAGAGCAAGAGAGAGACAGAGACACGGAGAGAAGGAAGGAGATGGAGACTGGATTTATTGTGGGGATTCGAAACTTCAAAGCCTACTCCTCCGTGACACACCTCCTCCAACAAGGTCACACCCCTAATCCTTTCCAAATATTTCCACTAACTAGGGACCAAGCACTCAAACATATGAGCCTGTGGAGGTCCATTTTTATCCAAATCACCACAATAATCTTAGTTAGTCACAATGATAATGAATTGTCACTGCCTACTATGTATTAAGGCCTCATATAATTTTTGATATTTACCATTTTTAAGGTAGGCTTATTGTGAATGGAGAGGCTTTAAGGGGAAGTCTTCCCCAGATCACAGAAGTGAAAATGACAGAAATGAATCCTATACTTTCCAACAAAGTACAGATTACATTGTAGATGTCACCCTTTTACTGAACAGGGTTCTTAGTCTGACAAAACCTTAGCATCAAAAGGAGTTTTAAACTATCAGGAACTACAGGTCAGCCCAAAGGACAAGGTCAGAATCAAAGGCCCAGAAGAAAATCTCAGGTACCAGCAGACTGTAAAGCATTGTACTTAGAGGAGCTGTTCAAAATTCTCTTCATGTAATGTGTAAGATAAAGGTTAAATTAAAGCTTAATTCACCTTTCATATTTGCTGATATATTAACAAGATTAAAGGGTCCTGCACGAAGACTCATTTGCATTGTTTTTCAAAGAAGCCCATTTTTGAAAGTACCCACTAAATTTCTACATAATGAATTACTTATTACATTATCTGTTTCTATACTATGACAATTTCATTTTATTTGAAGACTAGTCTTATGACTCTCTGCTTTGTATCATTGCTATTTATGTAACAGTTTAAAACAAACAACTATTTTGTTCTAGAGACTTAAAAGAACTATCTACTGACATGTTGATACTGTGCTCTATGCAAGGCATTGGATATTTAGCACACTACGAAAAATGTAACTCTTACCCTCTTGAAATTTATAACTGGGTATGGAGACAACTTATTCATCTGCAAAATAACAGAATGCATTATTTTTAAAAAGAAGTAGACCAGAAACTATGAGAGATTGAAGGATGCATGAGAGCTCTTGCTGAGCAAGCATAAGGACCTGAGTTACAATCCCTACCCATAAAAAACCAGCATGGTGACATGCAAACAGAACCACAGTACTGTGGAACAGGCAGAGACAGGAACACTCATAGGAATGCTGGCTACTCTTACTCTAGGTTCTGTGAGAGATGCAATCTCAAGGGAACAGAACAGAGTGTGATCAAACAGACAGTTCAATTTTCTCCTTTGGCCTCTACCACTGCTGATAAGCTTGTACCTGCTTATGCGTGGATGTGTGCCGTATGCCCATATGAAAGGGAAAGTAAAATTTTAAAAAATGTAAAAAAAAGCAGCAGAGAGGGTCTCTTTATATTGGGTTATCAGATACCATGCAGTTTCCATCAGAGACATAAGACCATTCAATAGCTATCTGGTTCATTCGTAATAAATAATCTCATACCAATGAGAATGTTCAATATGTATGCTTTAAGTCTAACTTTCTCTCAGTATCCATCAAAAATATTTATGCTGTCATGTGTATTTGCAATATCTTGTTTGTTAGGTTTAATTAATGATTAATATTCAATAGAATTTAATTTTATATATATTTGGGAGTTTGTATGCATACGATTTTAAAAATCCTTAAATTGAATATTTTCTTAAGGATATATGTAATACTTAACACTGTATGTTTCAAAACTTGATCTACAGTATTGCACATAGTAGGTACTCTATATGCTTGATTAGATAATTACATAGTCAACATTAATGTCAGCTATTATATTTCCAATATATCTAATAATAATTTCCAGGTGAGTGCAAAGTGGGCTTTAATGTGAACCAGTAGGAAATTTCAACAAGTAACTTATTTCCACAAAAAAAAAAAAATGTTCTTTGGGTTGTGGCAAGGAGTCATAGCAACTATATTTGGCCTATTTTATCTCCTAAAAGTTTTTAATTAAATGTGTCTAATGTGAGAGGTATCACACATTGATGGACATGTCCACGGTTGGGTCTTTTCTGCATGATGCTAATTAATTACCTTTAACGTATAATTAGCAGGAGGTGAGACTAGCATATCTCTGAACATCCCTGGAAAGCTTGGCTTAGTTTTTCTCATCTCTACTCTGCAGTAGCCTGATTCCCAGCACTAAGAAGCTAGCGGGTATTCGATAAATGTTTCTGGACTAGAACTAAATGCAGACAAATCACTTTAATACTGCATGCGAATGTTTACTGTGTGCTTCTCTATAATAATTAGATTGGGAAATGTTAAAAGAAATACTTACCCAGCCGGAATTCTAATGAAGAGCACATCTCTGAGCTAAAATTGATGTTTCCTGTAATGTCTCCTGTGAAGGCAGACTAGCTTTTACAATGGTTGGTATGCCAGGAGCAGTCTGGGAAGGGTCAGTGTGGTTTGCCTCTGCCAGTTGGTCTGATTGAAGGAAAACAAGATTTCTTAATAACCTGGGCCTGGCACAGGCTGCAGAAAGCTGTTCAAATGGAGGGAGGCTGACTTGAGGAAACCAAAAGGTTTACATGTTTGATTGCCTATTAAAATGTATCCATTACTTATAAGATAAAGCCAACAGACACTAGCTCTAAAGCTTTGAAAACAATAGGATTTGGTCCATTTGTTCCGTTTTCCTGCCTAGGACCTTGGCAGTCCACCATACTTTCTGGGCCTAGGTTTTCTTTTTGCCAAAAATGATAACAATATGACCAACCTCACCGGGTTTCACTCTCCCGTTACTTCAGCCTGCTAGTTGGAAGGACAATGTGACTGCACCATCTATGAGCATCTCAAAAACCTGGCTCCTTCAGTCCCTTTTAGCCAGATCTTCTGGTGACTTACCTCAGAGTTGGAAAGCCTAGCTCTTTACTGCCTTGCAGATGCTTTGCACACAGAAAAGTGTTCATAAGCACTAGCTACTATCATTTAATGAATAAGTGTGAGAACACACAGAAAAGTGTTCATAAGCACTAGCTACTATCATTTAAGGAATAAGTGTGAGAAATGTCAGTAGAAAACAGTTGCAGACTCTGCACAAATTGCGGGAATGCATGTATTGGATGGGTTCTGTATGCCTTTCCCTTCTCCTCTTCAATCTCGCAGTCACCCATGAACAGTCCTCCATGGGCACCGTTGAGCTTAAACTTGGCTTGATTTCTTTGGGGGATCATTTGTAAAAGCTGGAGCTCAGCGGTAGCCATCCTTCAGCTCAGACTCTTCTGTGGCTTCAAACTTACAGCTTTATCAGAACTGGCAGACTGGTGGTAAAGGCAAAATATTAATTGACCTTTTCCTCTCTCCATAGCCGTGAGCAGTGTATATTGGTTTTAAATGGATCCTTCACACTCCAGTAGCTTGATCGTTCCTTTCCACACCCAAAATAGACAGCAAAAGATGAAACATAGGGAATAAGAAATGGAAGAGGCGATCATTTCCAGTTCTCTTGAGCCTGTTTTAACTAAGACTGTAGACATGGTAATCTATTGGGTTGGGGGTAGAGAAACACAATGCTTTCTACACAGACCATGAGTCTCACCTCCCCCACTCCAGTGCATCAGAGTACATGTAAGCACTGTCTGTAAAGCTCCTAGAGAAATAAGTAGCTCAGCATTTGGCTTTGAGACCTCCCATTTCCCCTGGGTAGAGCTGGGAGGCTTGGCAGAGGCAATGCGTACTGTATGAGCTTACAGCAGAAAATACAAACCATGACTGTGACATCAGAATGCTGTTTCCAGAGCAGAGGCACTGCTGATGGGGTCAGGCAGCAAAAAGTTCATTTACCAGAGTCTCTGTGAAGACGAGTCAAGTCACTTTAAATTTTGGTACAATGCTTCTTACATATCTGAGATGAAACAAAAGAAATGGGAGGTGTTGTCAAGGGAAGCTTTAAAAGAGAATTGGAAGGCTGCTCTCCCGAGAGTATGCTGGCCTGGTCGGCGATCCTCTGCCTCCTGTAAAATGGCTTTGGTTGTGTAAGAATCCTGCATAGAAATCAGTCAAGTCTCCCTGCACATGGGCAAATTGCTTGTGTGGTATTGACATCACACTGAGAAAATGTAATTTGTTTTCAGACACCAATATGCACCACATGTGCTCACTTCCTCCTCAGATCTTATAGTCCATTGTTAAACAAGTTTGCTTTTAGACAGCTCCCAAGGGGCCACAAATGTCTTTCTGGTGAATGAGGAATTCAATGAACGAGTATTATGTTAGTGTCTGATAACACTTGTGAAATTTAAAATGAAAGAGTATGTGTGTTACAGTAAATATTAAAAAATAAAAAGGTTTATCTCTCTACCGGCCCTGAGGTCTCACTCCTCAGTCCCGACCCTGATACGGAGCCACGTGCACCTCTGTCACCCGGTCTGAGCCACCACAGCCCAACTTGTTTTTGCAACTCCCTTCCCTGGCGGTTTCCTACCACCTGTTCTCTGTTTCTTTTCCTGGGTGTTTCTCTAACCCAAAATCCCACATAAATACAACTCTACAGCCCAATAGCTTTTCATACAGGTTTATATGTTCAACTCTCAATCTACAAACCCTTTACACAACAAGATTACATCAAATAGACAAAGATACAAATTACCCTTCTATATGAGATATTAGACCTATAAAATCCTTAATGTTCATAGCTATTTAACACCAATTAGTATCACCTGGGTCTAGCTGGTCCTTGGGAAACTCCATGTTGCTGGAAGGGACCACCACGCTCCTCCTGACCTCTTAGACCTCTCTTCTCTCCACCTCCCTCGCCCCACCCAGTCACTGGCTTTCCTTTATTTTATGAATTAAAATAGAAAGGTTCAGAAGAAGTCAACTCTTGAGTAGGTGACTGGATAGTCCTTCTTGGGGAAGTGGAATTAACATTAAAGTACAAGCAGCTTCAAGACAATCTACATATGTGTTAGGAACTTATATGTAAAGTCCTATGCAAAAGCATAGGAGTATGTTTCTGTCAGTGTCCCCCTAAGATATCCTTATGCATAGAGTGCCAAACCCAAATTCTGCACTCCTGCATTGAACCATCCAAGATGCTCTCCTTAGCTCTCAGCCATTCTCTGACTCCTCAAGGCCAGTTCCTTTTCACTGGGTGAGCTTGAAAACAGGAGCACTCCAAATTCTGTCCTTAAGATCCACTACCCCTTCCCTGGGTGCTTCTGGTCCTCCAAGTAGCCTCTTTATCAGAAAGCTATGTTCTCAGAATTCTGACTGAGATGCCTTCCTCTCTGGGTCTTGAAGTTTTCCATTACTTTCTCCTGCTTCACTGCACTGCTAATGACCTGATGGAGCACGTAATTAGTTATATAATTATTTATTAACAGACAGTACAGCCAGGCTATTAGTTACATGAGGTCAAAAATTTAATCTGGGTTTTGTTTACTGCTTCTATAGCTCTGCTGCCTAAAAAAAAAAAAAAAACCTGAAACAAGGTCAAGGGTCAGTAAATAATTGGAATTGATTAATGAGTTCAGCTTTATTTGTTTCTACTATCTATAATACAAGGAAATACATATATATATATATATATATATATATATATATATATATATATATATATACATGTAATGAAAATGGCATATGGATGTGTGTTATGACTAGCCCTTATCCAACCTTATCGTCCTCCTCTCCTGGAAGTAATCAGATTGTGAACTTGGCACTTAAATTTGTGAACTTCTTTAACATGCAGGTGTGTAGTATGAAGCAACAAATGACAATGAGATAACTGTAGCCTGTGCTTTGTCGTAGCACAGGCTAAGAGACCAGAGCCCTGCATGGTGCCATGACAAAGCAGAACACAGCATAGTATACCTATAACTTTAAAAACAATTCTCCAACTCCAGTGCACAGCAAAATCACCAGGGGAACTTTCACAAACCCCAAATGAATTTCATCTAATAAATCTCTGAGGAAGAAACCCTGATATTATCTCTTTAAAATGCTCAAGTGAGACTCGAAGAGAACCCATTGGCCACTCCAGCCTGGGAAAGAGGTAGGCTACCTTCAGATCTTTACCTCTTTCTCAGCTCCTCCCAAACCAGTCCCTCTGTGGCAGACAATCTACTGCCCCCATCCCAGTGGATCACATAGATCTTCTCTTCCTGGGTCCCCTGCCCCTAACCTTTGCTTTATCCTAGTCCCTAACCCCAGTAGGCATACTATGGGAAACCCCAGGCTACTCCAGAAGCAGGTAGGTTAACTGCAGATCTTTGCCTTCCCCTGCATTTGTCCAATCCAAGTCCATAGGCTTTTCTTATTCTCTGGCGATATTCCCTTGGGGGACAAAGCAGATCCTTATAAAACATCCTAATTTTTTTCCTCATGTGGAGCACTCAGTCACTCTCTCACCCCCAGCTCATTCCCATTTCCACCTGTCAGCTGTCAATACCTAGAAACAACCCCTAGTAATGCCACCTAACGGATCCCAGAAGAAGGTCCTACCAGGTAGCACACACTGACCACACTCCTCTAAGAACAAGAAAGGGCATCACAAACCAAGGGAAAAAATACCCAGTCAACAATGACAATACTAAAATTACAATCTTCCCCAAACTCAGGTGCCTAGCTACCAGCACAGGAACACTATCAAAAGTAGCTAGGATAGTATGTGTCCACTAGAGCCTAGTAACCCTACTACAGCAGACCCTAAGAATTGTAACATAAAAATATGTAGGAAAAGAAAGAAAGAAAGGAAGGAAGGAAGGAAGGAAGGAGAAAAAGAGAAAGTGAAAGAGAGAAATGAGAAAGAGAGAAAGGGGAAGAAGGGAGGGAGGGAGGAAGGAAGGAAGGAAGGAAGGAAGGAAGGAAGGAAGGAAGGAAGAAAGGAAGAAAATGCCTAAAGTACTATGGTAGAGGTCTTTAAAGATGAAATGAATAAATTCTTTAAAGGAAAGCACAAACAAACAGTAGGAAGAAATTAATAAAACAGTTCAAGACCCAAAAGTAGAAATAGAATCAGTGAAGAAAACCCAAACTGAGGAAATCTAGAAGTGAAAAATATTGGAACTGAAACAGGAACCAGAGTTGCAAGTCTCATCTGCAGACTACAGTGGCTGCGAAACCTATAAGTTCAACATCCTTAGCCATCTGGGAAATGCACATCTAAACCACTTTGAGGTTTTATCTTATCCTTACCAGAATGAGTAAGCTCACAAAACAAACAACAACCACAACAAACAAGTGAAAGTTTGTGCTGTCGAGGGTGTAGAGTATCCATTGCTGATGAGAGTGCAGACTTGCACGGCCACTGTGGGAATCAGTGTGACAGTTCCTCAGGAGTGCAGACTTGCACGGCCACTGTAGGAATCAGTGTGACAGTTCCTCAGGAGTGCAGACTTGCACAGCCACTGTGGCTTTCAGTGTGACAGTTTCTCAGGAAGATGGAAACCAATCTACTTCGACGTCCAACTATACCACTTTTGGGCCAAAGGACACTTTATCCTACCAAAAGGGCACTTGCTCAACCATGTTCATTGCCGCTCTATTTATAACAGCCAGATTGGAAACAACCTAAATATCCCTCAACAGAAGAAAGAACAAACGAAATGTGGTACACAATGGGGAAAAAGTTTTTACTGAGTGAGGCAACTCACACTCAGAAAGGTGAACATGGCAATTATTCCCTAATATTATTTACTTACTGCTCTTAAGGAAGTGATAACCAAGTCAAAGTCTGTAGAAGCACCGCAGTAAGGTAGAGGACCTGGTGGTGTGAGGTGGATAGATCTCCCTGGGAAAGGGAAATAGAATAAAATAGTTCTGTGTGGATGAGGCGGGCTCGAATGGGAGGATCAAATAAGAAGTGGGGAGGAAAAGAAGTGTGGGAAGAATTACGGGGAGACACTGCCGGGCCCCTCCCACCCCATGCCACAATCAGCCACCCAGGTAGAGCTGTGCTCAGACTCTTTTCTCAAGAGGAGCTGACCTAAATTTAATGTGACACATTCAACTAGCATTTTTTCAAAACACTCATCCCTCAGCTACTCTAAAAAACTGGCTTCCCATCGAGTTCCTTTATGTCTTACAGAAAATGGTCAGTTCCTTGCTTCACTAAATGTTTGAGCTGGTAAAAATATGCAGGAATGCATGCAGAAAAACAGATACAACATGGCCACACAGCTGTAAGGAATTGCCCAGATTACCCATGTCCACACAATCAGCGACTGAATCAAGAAAAAACGTCAGCCAGGCGTAGGCTACAGGCCTGTAATCTCAGTAGAGTAGAACCCAGGCAAGACTTCAAGTCTGAGGTTTTCCTAGGCTACAAACTAAGTTTAGACAGCCTGGGCGACATAGTGAGACTCTGGATAAAAGGAGAGAGGAGGGAAGCAAAAAACAGGAAAAAAGTAGATTGTCGCCATCCTCCAAGAAGAGTCTCCCAGTCTCTCAAGCTCCACCTTTTGGAGGACAGGTGCTTCCTTGCATGAATCATGGATTCTGTTCTGCCTGCTTTTTGTTTTGTCTTGTTTTGCATTGCTGGTGCAGGCATGCTCTCTCCTGACTCCTTTATTTGACCTCGTATATAATGCGTTAAATGTTTTGGATTGGTCTTTTTAAATTATAAAGACCATAAGTACTAATTATAAATAATATATTTGACTCTCAGAATGTGGAACAATCATAGATACAGTGTAAAAGGTTCTTCCAGTTAAATTTAAAGGGCTGTTATCTATTTTTCTTCAAAAAGGCAAGAAAGCTTTACATTGCTAATTTTATTAGCTCATCCATGAAACTGTCAGTGTGCTGTTGCATAATATATGTTGCTTAGAAAAGAACATAAATATAGACTACTTGAAAGACATGGAAAGGCGGGTAAGACTGATTCTGGGTTTCCTAGTAGCAGGTTATAACCTAAAAATCATTTTTACACAGGAGGATATGATTTAATGGTGTGTATATGAAGTTAAGATGAGTTCTTACAACTTTAAGCTACTATTAATGTGAAATCTCTCCTGTTTACTCTGCTGAAAGGTGCCTGCATATTAAAAGCCTGTGCAGCACAAGCACATGTGGTTTCTGCCCTGTATCACAGTCTGATAAGAAGGTTGGAAGGGAGGAGGAAAGAAAAGGGAGAAAGGAAAGGGAGGAGAGAGAGAAAAGGGGAGAGAAAGAAACCTTGTGATTCATCAAGCATTCATGGAAGTGTTCTTGTTACACTGTGAGGAAGGGGATGTTCCTATCGGGAACTGTTCTAGTTGGGAGTCAGAAAGAGTCCCTAGAGAGTGGGTTGAAGTCAGTGCTTGAAAGTAGGATCATCAGTGAAGAGCGAGACACTAAGTTCCAGGGCACAACAGAGAATGGATGTGGTAGCTCAGAGCTCTGCCTGAGACAGTGCCCACCGTCCCTCTCTCAAGTCCCACCATATCCCCACATGCCTGCCTGCGGACAGCTAAGCTCCTGGGCTGCTGTGCACTGACTGCGCAAGCTGAAAGTGGCAGCCAAGGTTTCTTTCTCTCCACTAATGAATACTGGGTAGTCTTTGCGCATCAGACGTCGATCAAGGCTCCAGGTTGAACGCTATTACTCGTCACACAATTTTACACTGTTCCTCCTTCATGGCATGTGTAACTGTTCCTCCTTTGCCTTGCACATTGGAAGGACATAAACATCAGCCCTTAAAGCATGTATTTGGTATAGTAATTCTCACTTGTTTTGTAATTTCCTCTAAAAGTACTCTAGCTCTACAAGAGAGGACCTCTGCCTTTGCTCCTGCAGGTGTGTCTACCTAGTGGGTCCTGATGCTTCTTCACTAATAGCAGAACCCAGTTTCTTCAGCCTTGCGATGTGGACTGATGGCTATGGCTTTCCAGGACTCATCTAGGTCCTCACCATGTTGGAAGAGCTGAGGCATGCAGCCTTAAAGAGAGTCAGTCTACCATCTTTGTATCCCGGGTGCAGAAAGGCATTGTTTGTCTGCACCAGCCCAGAGTGTGTAGCCGATCTACGAAATCCCATTTGGTGAGTCCATCAGCACTGGCCCTCTAGAGAGCCCTGACTAATGCAGGCTCCTGTCAGATACATAGCATACATAATGTTAAGGGCGTGGAGTCAAATTGACTGGATTCGATTCCAGGGCCAGTAGAATAAGCAAGACAGACTCTGATTGCCTCTTACCCATGTATACTATCAGAAAATGACTAAGTCATGTCTCCAAAGGCCCTACCTCTTATTTCCACCAAAATGGGATTATTTCAGCATGAATTTACAGTGAAAATTTACCCTCAGAGCATGAGGTCCCTTTCCTATTATTATCACTAAAGGTTCAGTGGTGAATGCTGTACTAGTCTTTCTCCTGTAATACTCTGCTGACACAGTGGTGTCGTGGCCTACATCCACAGAACCCAAGGAAACAAGGATGTATCCTTCAATGTGGGAAACCTAGGGACAAACTCCTTGGCTAGATCAATGTCTGATGAGAGCAGGTACTTAATATATGTTCATTAGGATCCAGAGTGATGGATCATGGGGAAATGTATTTTCCCAGAAACTATGAGGACCCAAATTCAGACCCCCAACAACCATGTCAATACTAAGCAGGATTAGAGGCCTATTTGAAATCCTAAAACAGGGGAAGCAGAAATCCCCCAAGATAGACTAATTAAATGAGCAAGCTCTGGGTTCAACTGGGAGACTCTGCCTCAATATATAAGATGGACAAAGATAAAAGAGAACACTAGTGTCAGCATCTGTCCTCTCCATGTGTGTGCATACATGTTCATGTATATGTGCAACTTCACACACGCCACCTACATTTACATACACAAAAATATTAAGCAGAACTATTATAATTTTTATAATTTTAATTATAAAAAGCATACTACAGACACAAATGGTCATAGGCTCTAAAAAATATGGCTCCATATTTAGGTCTCTAATGAGCCTCTGTAGCCGGTTGTGCTGGGTCTCAGAGTTGTGGAGAGGAAGGCTCCAGCCATGGTCTCACACCACAACTACTGCAGCTTTGGATAATTTAGTCTCTGACACAAGGACAGTAGTTAGAAATGCTGGTTGAGTTTAAGGTTCAGGGAATCAGTAGGGGGTATGGTTTGGATGTGGCTTGAGTGTGTGCCTCCCACAGCTCCATGTGCTGGAAACTCAGTCACCAGTTGTGGCAATGTGGAGACATGCTGTAATTTAGCACAAGGTAATTAGATCAAGTAGGCTCCAAGCTCATGAAGCAGTTCATGCCCACCTCCTGGAGTGGGCTGGTTCTTACAACAGCAGGCTGCTGCACTGAGGCCACCTTATATGACTGACCTAATTCGTGCCTGGAAGATCTCTATCTTTCTCTGCTCTGTCTGTCACAACCAGGGAATGTCCCACACAATACAGGCAAGATGCTGTTTGAATCCTTGAGCTGCAATTTTCATATGTGAATAGACCTCCTAATACAGTATCTAGCCTCGGGGATGTTGCTAGGGCAACTCAGACAATTATCAAGAAAGAGTTGGACTAGGGCATGTAGTCAGTCCTTTCCCTTCAAGGATGACCCCTGGGATACTGGTTGATTCAAGTTTTCGGGTCTAGTCATGCTCTTGTGGTGGTACACTGACAGTGTACAGTCTACTCTGTGAAAAAGAGAAGGCTTAGGGGATATGCCCCCGTGCACAGCACAGCTGGGGGTGTGGAGGACTTCAAACAAGAGGTGGGGTAGGGCTAGGCTGTGCTACAAAAGCTGGAGGATTGGCACAGGCCTGGCCAAATACCAGCCTTTTGCAACACTTGATTCCAGTCCATTTCTCCTTCCTTTGGTCAGACCTTGTTAATGCATCACAGAGACGTTTTCTCTGCTCTCTTAAATAGCTTTCTGGGTAGCCCCTGTGTGATGGGATCTACAATATCTGACACTTGGCTGTCTGAGGATAATCGAAGACTCATCAAATTCTTCAGGCACCCCAGCAGCGTTCATCTCCAGGTGAGCCAGGGGCCTTCAATTGGGATGTTTATTCATAAAACACAGCAAATGTTTGTTGAGCACCTGTCCATGCCAGTACAGGTTAGGCCCTGAGAAAACAGGGTTGAACAATGTTAAGTTTTCTGCCCTCCTGGACTTCATATTCTGGGAGAGAAAAAATACAGAATCAGAAGAGTGTATCATGCAGGTAACAACAGATGAAACAGGGCTCTAGGAGAGTCCTGCTGTAGAGAAGGTGCTAAAAAGTCAGCTAAGTGGTGTCAGATGACTGAAGACACAAAGGACAAGAACCTTGAGGAAGAAAGAAGTGGGTTTTATGGCTCTGAATGCCAGCTTACAGATAATAGAGTATAGGGAAGGTGATGTGCTCTTAGGCCAGTCAGCCTTCCTAATGCCACCACCCTTCAATACAGATCCACACAGTGTGGTGTCCCCCAACCATAAGACTGTTTTTGCTACTACTTCAAAATTGTTATGGTGCTACTGTTTTGAACTATTGCATAAATATCTGATATGAGAGATATCTGATATGTGAGCCCTATGGAAGAATCATTTAACCTCAATGAGGTCATGACCTACTGACTGAGGACAGCTCTCTCAGGCTAGACAATGCACTACAGTTCCTACAGTGCACTGGAGAGATGAAGTCTGTAACTTTCAAGTTCTGTGATATTTTGGTCATCATGTGACTTTGAGTTTCATTTGTCTCACCTGTAAAATGAATAGTCATAGTCTTGTGCTTATGGTAGGGAATAAATGAAACAGTGTGGGCTAGGAGTGATCATCCAACCTGAACACTGGGCTCTCCTGATGTCACGGGTGGTTGCAATATTGCGTTCTCTTTTTAAAAATGTTGTTTCGTATGGAAGAAAATTCCAAAGTGCTCTATTATCTAGGTTGCTTTGACCTAGAGTTTCGGCAGAGTCTGGCTTCAGTAGTACTCTGAGTAACCTCATCCAAGAGAGGGTGGATCCTCATCAGAGTCATCCTTACCTAATGCCAAAGATGGCTGCATGATCCTTTATAATGGGTATCCTGCAGGAATTTTGAGCCTCAAACTGACTGTGCATTCTACCGGGGGCTGTGGGGGAGAGTCTGAACCAGTTTCTGCATCTCAAAGTTGGGCAGTGCTCCTTGGCTGAATTTAGGTCACATGTTCCTGGTGTTCCTGGAGGACATAGATGCTGTAATTTTGATTCAGTGGTAGCCATAAGAGTTTCATACTAGGATGGGCCACAGAACATCAGTTCCCTTATCCTAGATTTATTCAAGATGAGGCTAGGGTAAAAAGCAACAGAATGTTCCCTCACCTAGTGGCAATTTAAGGATAGATTTTATACTTTTATCAAGCAGTTGGTCCTTGCATCAGTGTGCAGTGAAGTGCGGCTCAGTCTCTTTATTTTTCCCTTGAGTCTTTATTATTCTGCTTTATTTTATATTTTAGTGAACCTATACTATAATATCAAACTAGGGAAAAATGAATTTTTTAAGCTTTTTTCCTTTTGAACCTTTTAGTCTATACTGAATCACACTAGAATCTTCTTCATCATTGTCTTCTAATGAATTTCAGTAATGAGCTTCTAGTTTAGTTTAGTAACTGTTTCTAGTAACACTTGTACTGAGAAGTGTTAGAATATACATGCAAAGCAATAACATGTGAGACTGGGCTTTATTTGTTGAGACAAACTAAAGATATACAGTGGAGATTTACAGCGTCCTTGGAAGCAAGTGTTTGCTTTACTAAGGAATCAGTGCAATTAACCACAGAAGTTAGTCATAACCAACTCTAGCAGAAAGAAAGAAGAAAGAAAGAAAGAAAGAAAGAAAGAGAGAGAGAAAGAGAGAAAGAAAGAAGGAAAGGAGGACAGAGAGTGGGAGAATGAGAGATAGAATGAGAGAGAGAAAGAGAGAGAGAGAGAGAGAGAGAGAGAGAGAGAGAGAGAGAGAGAGAGAGAGAGAGAGAGAGAAGATTAACCATACAAATAAAATATAAATTTTGATGCCTGAAACTTCAGCATTTCAAAGCTCACGTTCTCTGAGTTTTGGCACAGACCTACTTGGCTGGACATTGTTGCCATTTATGTTTTATGAAAATAATCTTTTTTCTTTTTAAATTTCAGCTGAAATTTAATGTTCTTTATGTAATATGGCAGCTCATTTGACTGTGAGTTCCAGAAACAGAAATTTTCATTGTCACTGTAGGAAAGAGCCAAGCAGTTCTGGGGATAGAAAACAATGGGACGTCTCCTTTGACCATGGCTGTCATGTTGCAGGGAGAAAGACTCGCATCTTTGTGTGATTAGTACAAATGCTGCATTAATTCTCTCTTCATTTCCTGCTGCCTTCACCCTCCCTCTGTTCATTCTTGGATAATTGACTTGGCAACCATAAAATCACCACTGGGAAAGAACTTTTTCAAATTTGCATTGATATTTGGTCTTTTTCTACAGTGGCCAGAACATCCCAGGAAAGCTACTCCCCTTGCCTGATGTTTTTCAGAAGCCTGAAATAAACGGCTTCATTCAGACTGAATATGGAACCACAAACTCAGAGACCCTCTTTCTCTTCTCCTCTACCAAAAACCTACATCATCCTCAAACTCAGTGGTTCTCAACCTTCCTAATGCTGTAGCCCTTTAATAGAACTTCTCATATTGTGGTGGCCCCAGATCATAATATTAGTTTTTTGTTACTACTTCATAACTATAATTTTGCTGCTGTTATAAATCATAATGTAAATATCTGATATGCAGTTCCTCTGAAAGGGTTATTCTACCACCAAAGGGATTGCAACCTACAGGTTGAGAATTGCTACTCTAACTAAACTCATTTAGCTAATCAAAGGCCCACAGAAGACTGGGGGGGATAGCTCAGTTGGTTCAGTGTTTGCTTGGTGTGCCTAAAGGTCTGGGATCATAGGACGTTGTAAGCCACTAGCCCCAGTACTTGTGAGGTAGAGTATCAGAAGTTCTAATTCGAAAACAAAAGTTAAGTTATATATATGGTGATGTCGAGGCCAGTTTTATGCACTCACTTGCTGATGGATAGTGAATGTGATTCTGTACGTTGGCTACAGTGAATACTGTAGCAATAGCCATGGATGTGCAAACACCTCTCCTGGGTGTTACTTAGAATTTATGACCATATATTTGGGAGTGGTATAGCTGGGTTGTATGGTTGCTGTACATGTAGACTCTTGAGAAACTGCTGATTCCATAGTAGGTGGATCAATTTGGAAAACTCACCATCGACTACAGAAGTTTTTTTTTTTTTTTTTTTTTTTTTTTTTTTTTTTTTTTTACGTGTACATGATCTCTGGTTTTATTCATAATTACAAATGCAAGTGTCAGATGAAGGCATTTGTATGAGAATAAACAGATACAATACTGATTAATATCAGGCGTCCTCTACTAAGTGAAATGGAAGGTCATTGGTTATGGGTTTAGATTTGTAGATGTTGATAAGGCCTTTTTTTTTTTTTTTTTTTTTTTGAACTTTATACAGTCTGGGAGTTGTTTCTGGGCAGTCCAAGCCCTCTGAGGTTAGCATCCCACTATCAGTGACTGCATATTATGTCTGTTCTTTTGTGACTGAGTTATCTCACTCAGGATGATATTCTCTAGATGCAACCATTTTCTTAAGAATTTGGTTAAGTCATTGTTTCTGATTGTTGAGTAGTACTCCATTGTGTAAATGTACCACAATTTTTGTATCCATTCATCGACTGAAGGACATCTTGGTTCTTTCCAGCTTCTGGCTATTATAAATAGAGCTGCTATGAACATTGTGGTGCATGCGTCTTTGTTGTATATTGGAGTGTCTCTGGGGTATATGCCCAGAATTTGTCTTTGTCTTCTTCAGTTTTGGTTGTTCTTGGCTTTCTTATTGATAGTTATTCTGACCAGGGTGAGAAAGAATCTCAATGTTGCTATAACATGTCCTTGATGGCTAAGAATATTGCATATGTTCAACTATTTTGTTCACATTTGTATTTCTTTTTTTAAAGTTTTTTTTTTTAGTTCTTTGAGAATATCATGTGTTTAAAATGAAATATAATTATATTCACTCCCCCATTTCTACTTCTCTCAGACACCCATAGCACATACCAAGACTACCTCTTAATTTCATATCCTACACTTAAAAAAAAAAAAAAAAGCTAAGTTCATTTAGTGCTGTGTGCCTTTGGAAGGATTCTCACTCACTGGAACACGGGAATCCAACCAATGTTCAAAGCTCCAGGGGCTATTCTCTAGCAGTTGTCAACTGCCAATAGCTCTGCAAGTGGAGATTAGGGATATCACTTCTTCTCCATCTATGCTGGGAGATTTACTTCCTTGGTTTTATGCAAGAGATTCTAAAATCTGTGAGTTCCTGAAGCCAGTAAGAAAATTATATCTAAAAGTAACATTTCACAGCATTCTTCAATCTTTTGTGACTCTTTCACTCTCCCCACCTCCTCTTCCTTCACGTTCCCTGACCTTAGTTGGAGACATCACAAAGATGTTTTATTAAGGGCAGAACACTCAGGCACTTGTGTTCACCGTCTTCACCAGTTATGTGTCTCTGCATTGATAGCTGCCCATTTTTAAGAGAAGCTCACATCTTTGACAAGGTTGAAAATGGCCAAGGCAGTCTTGGAGTATAAAGGCAAATATTTAAAGTACAATTTGAAAATATGAATATTTAGCAAAATAACAATGGTAAGTTCTACCCTAGGGCCTATGAATTCCAAATCAAAAACCTCGACTAGGTGTATGGTACTAAGCACATATTCCTGCCACAGAACAGGCCTTGAATCAAATCAGGTGTTTGCTCCATGCCAGGGTATCAGTGACCTCATTTTACCTGTGAGGTCAGTATTGAAGCATGAGGCTGCAACAGAATAAAACCAGTGATATGGCTTCTCCCCCAGCAGACTGAAGGATACTCTGAAAGCTACTCAGCAGAAAGAAAGTGCCCAGTTAGGAGACTGGTTTCTCTAGGTCCTGAAGTTCATTTGTGTGGCATCTTTAAGAGTAAGATTTTTCTTGTAGGTGTGGTGAATAACCAAGCACAATGGTAATGTTCTGTGTTGTTTTGCTTTGTTTTTAAGCATTCTGTCGTTAATAACTTGCAGAGAAATATATCATGACTGGCCCTGGGAGTTTTGTTTAATACTCCATGTCTCTTGTTAACACCACTGAACCTATACAGACAGCCCCTATACCCTTCCTATATACCTGTGACAAGAATACTGCCAGATAAATCCTGGCAATAAGCACATTCACAATAGCCCCGAAGCTTAAATACCTGGGAATAATTGCAGCCAAAAGTCTTCTACAGCAAAAACTTCTAGACTCGAATGAATAAAACTAAGGAAAACATTGGAAAAAAAAAAACCAATGTAGTCATAGATGAAAATAAATCTTGTGAAAAATTGTTATCCTGTGGAAAGCAATCCACACATTCACTACAATCTCAATCAAAATTTCAGGACCATTTCTTTCTCTATATAGACAAAGAATCTCAAATTGTATTTGGGAGCACAGAAGACCAAGTATATCTAAAGCAATCGGAAACAAAGAGAAAACTGGAGGTGGAGGATGATAGCTGATATCAAATTATACAACAGAGCCATAGTAACCATGGTAATAGAAATAGTACACCGTTAACACAAAAACAAATGCTTAGACCAACAGAATAGACCAGAATGCCAATATAAACACACACAATTTTATTCCCGAAAATGCCAAAACTATACATTGAAGAAAAGAAGAGATCTTCAACAAAATGGTGCTAGGAAAACTGGAATGCAACATGTAGAAAATGAAACTGGAACCTTGTCTCTCATTCTCAAGTAGATCAAGATGTCAATGCAAGACCTTAAATTGTAAAACTTCAAGAGAAAAGGTGTGTGGAATACGGTTCAGCTGACAGGCAAATGAGGGATTTCTGAAAAGGACTCTTGTGGCACAGGAAATAAAAAGGACTGGCAAACAAAATCTCATAAAACATGAAACCAAAAAGGTGCTGTAAGACATACATAAGGACCTTATAAAGACAGGAAGAGGCAGCCAACAAAATGGGAGAAAACATTTGCTAGCTGTTCAACTGAAAAAGGGTTGGTGTGTCTAGAATACATTAGAAACTCAAAAAACAAAGCATTAAGAAAGCAAAATACACCAGGTGTGGTGGCACATGATTTTGATTCCAGCATAGGGGAGGCAGAGGCAGGGAGACCTCTGAGTTTGTGGCCAGCCTGGTTTACAAAGTAGGTTCCAGAATGATTAGGGATACACAAGGAAACCTGTCTTAAAAAACAAAACACAACAAAAAACAAAAGAAGGAAACATAAAATAAAAATTCAATTAAAATGAGCTTTAGGACTAAGCAGAAAATGTTCCTTAAAAAAAAAAAACAAAAAAAAAAAAACAAAAAAACAAAACAAACAAACAAAAAAAAAAAAAAAAAACAAATAGCTTTAGGAATTTACCAGACTGAGTTCAGATGGAAATCTCAACTCAGCCATCAGGGCTACAAAAGGCAACAAATGCCGGCTTTGGTATATGGAAACAGGTACCATAAATTCCCTGTCAGTAGGCGTTTACTCTAGAGTCTCCACTTTGCAAAACAGTCTTGATGTTTCCACAAAACTAGAGCTAGAACTAGAACTTTACCCAACTGTATTATTCTTGAGCACATACCCAACAGACATTTCTTTCTATGATAGAGGCATTTATATACCCATGTTCATCACTGTCCTAGTCAAATGGCTAGGAAATGCAACCAACCTAGAAGTCCATCAACAGACAAATGGATGAGATAAACACAGAATGGAGTATGTTATGCTGTAAAGAAATATAATATCACAAAATTTTCAGGTAACTGGGTAGAACCAAGAAATATTCTTGTGTGTGTGTGTGTGTGTGTGTGTGTGTGTGTGTGTGCTTCAGAGCTTAAACTACAAAGAAGCCTCATTAAGGGTGTGGAGAAGTGTATCACAGAAAAGAGACTAGATAGTACAGGAAGATGAAGGTAAAGCGATGGACCACTGGATGCAGAAAGGCTGAGGCCCTGAGAGTTGGGCAGTGTGGAGAGAAACAGAAGAGAACACGGCAGGTGAACCCAAAAAAAAAAAGGCTGTGTGGAAAGTCATCATATGCCTGCTATCTCACAACTACATCTAAGAATGCACTGGAGGGAAATCTGAAGTGAAAGAAGGAAGTCCTGGTGTTTAGAGGCTTAAACAGGGCTGATATGGGAAAATGACAGGTAAAGGAGTGTTAACCAAATCTTAGGATATATGGGAAAACCTTCTTGAACCCAGTAGCTGGTAAGCTCATTTCAAAGTGTCTATCTTTCGAGAACTGTCCATCCATTTGCTCACAAATTGGTTGAACTGTATTTTTAGTTCTTTTTAATTTTTTTCATTTACAAAAGGGGTTTTGTTACATTTTCTGTACATACATCAATGCACCATGATCACAGATGCTTCACCTCAAATCTTCCTGCTCCTCCTCTGTTCCCTGACATCTAATTGGTCCTGCTCCTTCTCTCAAATGGTCCCAATCTGTATGTTACACACACACACACACACACACACACACACACACACACACACACACCTAAATTCCTCATGTAAGAAACAATAGACTATTTTTCTTCACTTCTCCCAACTACCCTGTCTTCCTCTCTTCTCTCCACTCCCTTAAAATCTCAACTATCCATTGGATATCACCCTTCTAGTATCAAATCCTATACACACATGTAAGCACATACTTACAGTTAAATCTGGATTCCACATAAGAGAATACACATGACACTTTCTTTTTCTGGAATCTGGCTTATTTCACTTAACAGTTTCACCCACTTCGCTGCAAATGACATACATTTTATGTTCTTTTGTTCCCCTTGTGTTTTTAAACTGATGAACAAGCATCCATTGTATACACACAAAGAGAATAATGTTTTATAGTCATTTTTAAACTAAAATTTAGATGTACAAATGAATGGGTTTGGAGGAGGTATTTCTGTCGGTGTTAGGTTCCTTTTTATGTTTGTTGGATGGGTTACCTCTAGCTCTGAATCATCTTGTCTCTCCTCAAAACTGCTAAAAACAGAGCTGTGCACCACCACACAAAGCCTCATAAGTGACATTTTGATATCTTATTTCGTTATATTATGATATACTTTTTCTTCAAAATAAACTTGTGATTTTAAAAACAATTATTTACGTATTATCAAGTGAAGAAGTGAAAATGTTACCATAATAAATTATCATCAGGTATAAAAATAACAATGAAAAGGTTGAAATACCGATAGTACACAGATGGAAACTGAGGCTTGAGATGGAAGCCACAGGGTGAAAGGGCGAGGATTTGGACCCCGATCACTTTCATGTCTAAGAAACTCTCATGACAAAGTCATAGGAATGAACTAACAGCTCAGCTCACTTTACAGAAGTAAAGGAAATCTAAGCAAAACTTTCTGCAGATAAATTAGTTAATTTAGAAGAGGGGCAATTTCATAGGAACACAGAAAATGGCCAGTCAAAAGGGAATGGAAAACTTGCGTAGGTGCACAGGTAAGAGGCTGAGAAAGCCTTCCAAAGTCTTTCATAGAGATAACCCAGACCAGCATGGTTGCAACACTGTTTTCTTCTAACCATTTAAGGGAGAATTAGCAACGATGTTACTATTACAGGAGCTAGAAAGAGGGATGCTTGTGACTTCTTTTATGAGACTTCCTGTCTGAATACTAGGTTTACACAGAGTTGTAACAGGAGAAGAAAATTATGGGTGAAAATTTCTTACAATAATAGGTTCCAAAACCTAAAACAATTAAAAAACTGAGTCCAGGCTCAATTTTTTAATGATGATTCATTAAAAGTAGTCATTAGTCACCATAACTAAAGAGAATTTGTCCTAGCAACTTGATGCATATCCAAAACTGATCAATGATATACACTCTATCATTAAAAAAGGACTCACAATTATTTCATAAACACAGAAGAAAAAGTTTCTCATAAAATGCAAAATCCTTCAACAAGAGTTAGGCAGGGTGAGGACAAGGAAACTATTTGTGGCTAAGTGAGAAGAGTCCTCAGAGGTTTGTGTGATACATTTTCTGATCCCAAGTTAGAATTAGGAGATGTGGTCTTGTTGAAGTAGCCATGTTATTAGGAGTGGGCTTTGAACTTTAACTATTTCCAGGTTAAATCTTGTTTTACATGTACTTTATGCTCATTGTAACTAGTTAAGATTTTAATGCATACTATCAAAACTTTAAAAAAAATCAAGTACTGAAAAAAGTGTATTTGTATACTTTTATGCAAAAAAAGTCCGTACATTTATCTTTGTTTTTTTAACTAAAGTTGTTCAATTTTTAAAAAGAGAAAATTAAAAAAAAAAAAAAAAAACAGAACAGATGCCAAAGGCAAATAATCACGTGTGCTATTCTTCATTCTGTTGCCATAAATATCCAGGTGTTAATTATATTTCATGTGATTATTATAGTATAATTAGAAGGACTGGGCTATGGTTATTATTAAACACATCTTTTTTTCATTGGAATTAACAAAATTTAACCTTCCTTTAGATGAAACATGCTATCACTTTAAGAAAAAAAGAGTGGGCTTTGGAGGTCTCAATGAGCCAAACAAGCCTAAGCTCTTGTTCTCTCTCCCTCTGTCCCCTCCTCTCTCTCTCTCTCTCTCTCTCTCTCTCTCTCTCTCTCTCTCTCTCTCTCTCTTTCTCTCTCTTTCTCCAGTTATTGCTAGAGTACCGTGCCTGCCTGCTGCCATGTTTCTTGCCACAATAGTCACACACTAATCCCCTGAAGCTGTAAGCAAGCCCTTAATTAAATGCATAATTTATTAACCCCGGTGTCTCTTCATAGTAATAGAAAAGTATCTAAGATACTTCTTTAATATGGTTTAGCTTTTTAAAAAGTCTTGGCCAACACCTTCTACATATGAGAGACTGAATGCTCCCACTAAAACCAAAAATGAGACCAAGATATTGTGGCTTCTGCTTGGTATTTTCCTGGGTATATATAGCCAAGCTAATTGGGAAGAAAGGGAATTAAAGGCATAATGATTAGCAAGAAAGAAAGAGAACTAGTTTTGTTTACAGATGGCATGCCTATTTTTATCACATTATTTATTTATGCATTCTTGTTGGGAGGCACACGTGCTACAATGCCTAGGGAGATCATGACATCTTGTCGGAGTCGATTCTCTCCTGTCATCAAGGGACAGAATTCAGCTCATCAGATTTGAACTTTAACCAACAAGCCATCTCCATGACCCAAGGTAATAATCTTATAAATGATAATCTAAGAAAGCTACTGGTACAACCATTAGAAAAGCTTCAAATCATCAAGTGTACACTATGCAAGAACAATATGCAAAAAGGAATTTTGTTTTTATACTTACACTACACACTGTGTCTATGTGGTAACTCTGGCTTATAATTTGGTAGCATACAGAGGTGGAACCATCACAGGACGACTGGGAATAGACATGATCACAACAGTGCGACCCTCAGGAAAGGAACGGTGCCCTCCTCAGAGAAAGAGGGACGAGCACTCTCTTTCTGACTCTACCATATGAACTATCGGCAGATGGCAGGCCAGACGGAGTCTTGATTAGAGCCACAGGACACTAGCACCCCCAATATAAAGTCTTTAACTTTGAAAACAAGTGTTTCTTCCCAAAGCCTCCTAACTTGGAGTTTGTTTATACTTTGTAACTAAAGAACTAGCAAGAAAATAGAAAAAGTGAAATTAAGAAAGCAATTCATTCTTTTAAAGTTATTATCAAAAGAAATAAAATACTGACACTAACCATTCCCCATCCTCTCACAAGAGTGATCTACAAATTCCATTCAATTCACATCAAATTTCAACTTTCTTCTATGTAGAAATTGAGCAGCTGTTTCTAAAATGCATATGAAAGTTTAAGGAATCTAGATACACAAAGAGCAAAGTCGAAGGCTCACGTGTCTATTTTTAAAGTCATACAAAGTTTCTGTAATACAACAATATGTTCTCAGCAGAGTGCAGGGCTATGGGGATAGATAAATATCAGAGTCCAGGAATGAAGTCTTATACTTACTGTCAGTGGATTTCTGGGGCAAAGAGAGTTCAATGACAGAATTGTCATTTCAATATGTTAGTTTGAGAGGGATGGATTATCATGTCCAAAACTACTGCATCAGACCATTTCTCATGCCACATACAAAATCTAACTCAACAGATAAAGGCTAGAAGTGTAGGACTCTCATAATAAAACAAAAAAGCCAATGCCTGTGACCTAGGGTTAGGCAAAGCTTGGCTGTGAGGCCACATAGTGGAAATTACTATGACTGTGCACACAGTGGGGACAGAGCATGCTGGTATTTTATCCTGCAAGCTTAATCCTGATGAGGTGCAGCTTACATTCTCCCCAGTTCTGTATTACACACACACACACACACACACACACACACACACACACAATTACTGCACTTCTGAATCCAAACTAATCACTCATACTATCACTAAAATAGTGAGAACTACAAAAGAATGAAAACTGACTTCTGTGGCCTGACTTGTAGTGGGTGTGGTAACTAAACAATATTTTCTGCAATGGAGCTCCTTTGTGATTCATAAATACGCCTATAGCTAAAATTATATATATTTGCTTGGATGGCAAATGTGTCCAGTTTCCAGTGTCCATCTGCCACCTTCACAGGTGTTTACCAGGTTTGACAGCTCAGACCTCCATTAGACCCATAGTAGAACCCTGGGGCAGCAAGTATTGGTGAAGGCACAACATGTTTAACTAAACCATTGAACCAAAGGGCTGTGGAGTGTGAGATGCGTATTCATGTTTAGATTTTACGTGGTCCTTGGAAGCCTGCTCTAGAGCATAACGCTGTGGTATAGGAAAGCCGAGATTGCATAGTGTGGTATACATAGGTGAACCTCCTGGATGTCCTTCA
This sequence comes from Micromys minutus, assembly GCF_963924665.1. Taxonomy (NCBI): domain Eukaryota; kingdom Metazoa; phylum Chordata; class Mammalia; order Rodentia; family Muridae; genus Micromys; species Micromys minutus. The sequence goes on along the minus strand of NC_137981.1, from coordinate 4,899,527 downwards.
GGGAAGGCCTCTGTCCATAGCACTGTCAGCAGCAGCCTCCGGCTCTCAACTTTGTGACAGGCATCACCTGAGCTTCTGGGGGAGCTTATATCCAAGTTTATACCTGGAGGAAGCCAATTAGAAAAAAAAAAAAAAGAGCGAGGGGTATAAAGACTTAACTCTCTTGACCTTACCTGGAAAGCTAGGTCAGGCCTCTCTAGTGTAAGATCTATTCACAGAGTTGGTCAAAACTATTGGAGAGTGGGGTTGGGTCTCTTCCACACAGCTGTATTACTTTGCCTGCTGAATGCTACTCTATTCTCTCTGTTTCCCTAGCACTAAGTGGTGCTTTTTCTGATATCAATTTCATTGATAGATCTGGCTCCCCAGTTGTTTAAGTCCAAAAACTCAATACATGATGTTCAAGCATTCCTGGGTTTGGCATTTGAATGTAGGATTGGTACATTCGACATTCCTGCAATTTCAGTGCTTGGGGATAATTCCGAGATGTGTTCTGAGGTCATTCCCTAGAGTCCCACAATGGAACAACCTTGCAGCTCTCTAACAATAACAGCACCTGCCCAGGCAAAGTACGCCCAAACATCAGTGCCTTCCTCTTGCTGCCCTGGTTCTCCACTTGCCTGCTGCACACTTCACCTTCAAAACTGACAGTTTGCATTGGTTATTGCTTCCAAATCTGCCTCTTGGCAAACACAGTCAAGGGACATGACTGTCAGGACCACAAAGAAATTAGTGAACACTAAAGAGATAAACTGATACAAAAAAAGCATACAGGCTTCCCAGACTCAAGGGTAATTTGGGGTCTCTTCGGAGCTTTCTTTGAAGTTGAGTAAATAATGACTTAAAAATCCACTTGCCCTGTTTGGTGTAGTAGGTGTCTGCTGTGAGACCTGTCAAAGGCAGCCTTTCTTCTGAGAGTCAGGCCCTCCTCTCATCTCTCTCACCGGTTTGTCTCTGCCGGTTGCCCTGTCACCAGGGCTGTCTCCCTGATGTATATCGAGGGACTAGAGAAACAGCAAGGCTGGTTTCAGCAACTAAAAATGCTGCTCTGCCTTGGACTCGGAGTCAGAGAGGTGGCCAAGTCAGAAGCCATGGATAAAGTGGTACTTCTTCATTTTGAAATTGAAGAAAGTCATTTTCAACTCCATTTCTTTCTGAATATACTTTAAGGAAATGGTCATAGGTTCTCTAGAATAGGTTTTTACACTCTCTCTCACACACACACACAGAGAGAGAGAGAGAGAGAGAGAGAGAAAGAGAGAGAGAGAGAGAGAAGCACACAGACACAGATATAACACATACACATGTGTAAACACACAGACACACATGTACAAAGACACATATGCACAGAGAAAGAAAGAGAGCCAAAATTTATACTTTAATTGTTATCCAGAAATTAGAGAATCAGAAAACAATACAGTGCCAGCCATTGTGAGTACCTATCAGACATTCTGGAACTGGAACTGCTCAACATCCCTATTCCCCATTTGGCTGGGGAGTCACCTGAGAATTAGAGCATAGGGTCCTTGATCAGAAACAAATACTAGCTCCAGGGAACAACATCACCTACACTTCTCACAGCACAAGGCTCAGTTGTTAGATACATGTTTAGTAGATATCAGACACATGAAAATTTGTTCCAAACAGCATTTCTCAACACAAGAGTCATCTAAGGCAGAGACTGCAGATGGTTTCTGTAAAGAGCTAGAAAGTAAATATTTTAGGTTTCAAACACCAGAATTTCTCTCGTGATTGCTTGTCTATGAAGGTGTAGCAGAAACAGCCGTATAAGGCATGACTATATTCCAATAAAACTGTGTGTCGAGCTCAGAGAGGTCAAGATTTGGTCCCTGGGTTATATTTTATCCACCCTGTCCTAAAATATTGCTTCCCAAAGTGATGTGGCTTCAGAATTCATATCACCTGGAACAGAATGGTGTGTCACAACTTAGTGCCATCTGTCTATTCAAATAGCATCTGCATCCAACAGGTGCCTTGGGGATTTATGTGCACATTAACATTTGAGAAGCAGTGCTTTGGGAAATTTGAGTAGTTTGTGTGTCAATTGGGATCATCCAGTAGTTTCTTAAGTAAATGATTATCTCCAGTCAACATGGCTAAGTGTGGTAATAATAAAATTTGGTTGTCTTTATGTGATCACTCAGTTCTACACTGATTTCTCCCTTTCTGATGAAAAGATGTGTGGAAAACACCAGAAACTTTAGAATAGTCTTTAAACTTGCCCAGTCTTAGTCATTATGACATGCAGGTAATCACACATGCCAAAGATCAGGAAGCCATGTCTTCCTATTTTTCCCACAGAGTAGAAGCAAATTCCACTCAACCCAGATTCTTATTGCTGAGATATATGTACATACATGTCTGCAATCACAGCTCGTTAAATGCCCACAACATGACCATCTGTTCCAGTGAATGTCGAGACCCATGTCCTGGATGAGTAAATGCCTGATCATTATATTCGCTAACTGTCCTGTGTCTTATGAGAGATGAATTTCCAGTGAGAAGGATTGAGACATGTCATAGAGAGCCAAGTCGACACTCCTTATCCATAAATTCTGGCAGTTGGGGCTTTGGAACTGGAAATGAAGAACAGTCAAGCCTTCAACTGTTATGTCGGGACTGAAAGTATGCATACATTATATTTTTGAATAGCCATTATAGGATGATTATGTTATAGCATTTACACTGTGGTAGGTATGCTAAGCAATGTAGGGTGATTATAGTAAACAAGGATGTGTGAAGGTTCTTTGCAAATGCTGTACCATTTTATGTAAGACACTAGAGCATCTATGCATTTGGAGGTCCATAGGGGTCATGGAACCAATTGCCCTTGGATATTGAAGGATGACAGCATTGCCCTGGGCTAAGAAAGCTCTTGGCAGCTGCTCTGCCTCATTAACAATGTGTGTCTGAACAAGTCATTCAAGACCATAGGGCCACAGTCATCTCAGGAACGCATAGATTTCAAACTGCATTTTCTATTTCCTCTGCCCTTGAATATGATTCTAAAAGTATGCTTTAAATGTTGTCAAACAGGTACATAGAAATGTGTAGTAAGATTGATTCATCCAGAGCTATTTTAACACTAAATATAGAAGCAACAATATGAATGTAACTAAATAAACTATAGGCAGTCAGCAATCTCTCAAGAACAAAAAGATCCACTTGCAATGAAGGGAAGCTATACATTTCTGCTACATTGTTACATAGGCATAGAGATGAAAATAAAGCCATACCACTGATGCTAAAATGTTCATTATTGTATCTTTACACTATTATAAATGTTACAATTGATAATATCTCATAATTATCAATTTTGGTGTGCAATATATGTTTATCAGTGTGGGTGTGTCTGTGCACATGTGTATGCATGTTCATGTGTGTTGTGTTTCTTAATATGTTTATATATATACAGGGAAATACTCATACATACTATATATGTGTATGTATATATATATAATGTGCTTGAGTTTTTGCCTGAAAGTATGTATGTACAGTGGAAGAATGCTGTTGGTCCTGGAGACCACAGAGAGTATTACATCCCATGAAATTGAAGTTACACATGACTGTGAGCTGCCCTGTGAATGCTAGGAACTGAACCCAGGTCCTTTGCAAAAGAAGAAAATGCTTTTAACTGCTGAGCCATTTTTCTAGGCTCTGAAAACCCCACCACACATACACACCATGAGAACAGGCACATACACAGAGGAATACACTGATACAGTGCTCTGTTTGCCTTACCCTGTGAGACTAAAGTAAGAATGTGGCCAAGTGCCATGGACCAGGTGATGGCTCTACTTTGTTTCATATCTAAAGACAGTGCATAAGAGAAAGACCTTGGAGATGTTCAGCCCTGCCAATTTGTCATTTTGCCTTAAATACAGCAGTTCTTTTGTGAGAAAAGAGACAGGATTGCCTGTGTCTACAAAGAAGCCAGTGCTCGTTAAGACATCACTTCTGATCATGAGAGCATCATGAGGCAGAGTCATTCACCAGACAGATCAGCAAGAGGATTTCAAAACATCGGAAGTTGTGAGTAAATAGACTAAGATGCTTCGATGAAGCCTTACTTCCCATCTGCCCTGCAGACTGGCTGAGTAGAAAGCTTCCGTGACTATTAGCTCATTATCCAACTCACAGTGTGTGTTGATCACACTGCCAGCCCAGATCAATGGACTTTTGGGTGGGCAGAGCCCAGTCCAACTTTACACTTCAAAGTTTTTCTCTCAGACAGACAGACAGACACACACACACACACACACACACACACACACACACATATACACACACACACACATACACACACACACACACCCCACACACACAGTGCCATGCCCTAAGCAAAGCAGCTCTCTCCATGGGACTTTCTTCACATTAGAAAAGAATTAAACTACCGTACATCTTTCTTGTCCCCAGTTTGTAGGATTAGGCTGTCTATGTGTTATTTCTTCGACTTAGCTGACGGTATGAAAATTGACCTTTCTGAAAGGAGAGCTCAGCCACTATAACAGGTGCCAGAGGACCAGGACCTCTTTCTCTGCCACATCTGTATGCCTGGGGATTTTGTTTAGTGAGTCTGAGAACAGAGGAGTCCACGTGGATCCTGAGAAAATGTGAATAAAACGTTGATGATGTTATCAATGAAACAGGACTGGTGTGTGTGAGTCATGGAGAATCCTGGGGTGCCTCTGGGGGAGCCACTGTGGTCTTTGTTTTACTTTTGCATAACTTTGAGTGATTCATAATAAGAAGTTAAAGTGATAAGAGGCTCAAAGTGAGTGCGAGTCTCTGTTACCAGGAAGACGCCAATTATCATGTCAGCAAAACAATCCCTATGTTTCAAGGGGGAAAGTGGTAGTGGTGGGGGACTCCTTAGGTTTGTAACGATAATGAGAAAAATGATGCAAAACTCCTGAACTGAACCTCAAAGTGAACTCCTATAACACAACTAAAATAAGAAAAAGAACATTAAAGATTAAATAAATTAAAATGCCAATGACAAAATCATATTTTAATTGGATTATTTATACTTTTTTTAAGTCTTTCCCTTATTTTCTACAATGAGTGTGTATTTCATTTATAATTAGAGAGAAATTAAATAATTCCTATTTGAAATTCATGATGCTACATTTTGCACTCAGGTGTCTGGGTCTGAAAAAACACAGGATGTAAGATTCGAACTGTCGAGCCCACGGGGTAAGATGAAAACAATTGCCAACATTTTTTAAGCAAATTTTGAAGCAAGCTTTATTAAATACAGGCCAGGTCCATATCTGTAATTCCCAGAGAATGCTTATGAATTATGTTACTGGGGTGTCTATAAATGCAAAACCCACAAGGCCATGCACTTCCCAACATTGTCCAATGGAGACAAGCATACATTCTGACAGGCTTTCTGTAGATACCTTCAGCTTATGTGTGATCAAGCAGTTTGGGCAAACTTGTTTATAAAAGTAAAAACACTTGGCTTATTATCTTGCATGAACAGCAGCCCCCAGCATTCCTGAAAGTGATCTGTTCCTGGGCATGTGGAGCTAACAGGGTACAGGCATTTTTATTTTATAGATCTCTTAAACATGGTAGTTAAAACTTACAGCACAACTCTAGCCCTCACATATAACTTTAAATCTGGCTCTCCCTGCTCCTGTGGCAAAGCCTTAGAACAATAAGATTCCTTTGATGTTCCCATCAACCGCAGAAAATTAATAAAAGACAAAGCTTAGCTGGGCTGGCAACAGGCCTTTAATATCAGTACTCCAGAGTCAGATGCATGAGGATCTCCATGGCTTTGAGGTTAGCCTGGTCTTCATAGCAGGTTCCAGGCAACCACAGTTACAAAACAAACTACAAAACCAGCCAACTAAACAACCAAATGCATATTGGATCAAATAGTGCTTAAATCGCCTGGCTGCTAGCTATTCCTGAATCAAACTCATTTGTGATTTTATGTGACAAGAGCTGGAGTTAAGGAAGTTCACTCTGCCGCCTCCTGTTATGCTGCCCCAACCCCCACCCCATCCCAACCCCCACCCCACACGAGACATAAACAAAAAATAATCAACTACTCCCAGAGAAGCTAGTTTGCTACCAGATTATTTTTCTAAAAGGACATGCCTAGCTTGTTAGGAACATGAAACAAATGGAGCCCCCTAGTTCCAAGAGTGCTCATATAACATTTAATATATGGGCTCCCAGTTGTCAGGATGACTCAGTATAACTCAGTAGGACAGACACAGCCAGTTGGTCTCTTAGAAAAGACTAGAATAGTTTGTGTATTCCCTAGGTTAGCCATGAGGTCAGTTCTTGTAAGGCTCAGCTATCCAGCGGTAGAGGAAATCTGCCAAGAAATCTGAGCAGTACTCACTAATGAACACTGATTTAGCTCCTAGGTCCTTCTAGCTGCTTAGGCTGGACATGGCTGACAGCTCCCAAGAGAGCAGAGTCTCTGGTTCTGGCTCCTTCCTTCAGGATGGCACTGGCTGAGATATAGAGGCCACAGGTCTCTCTGCACCTCTGATCTAGATAGTCTTCAGGCTGGAAAAGAGCAACCACAGGCAAACATGAAAATCCTCATTCACAAGTTATCATCTCAGTCAGAATGTGTCGATCGTCCCTCTCCTTTCTTCCCAGTGATCTTTAAAGTTGGCTTCTGTTGTGTCACTGACATCCCAGCAGCCACACAAGCCACCATGGTGGCTAAGATTCAAGGATGAGGAGGTAAAAGAATCCTTTTGTGAAAGGTCTTGCAAAGTCATGTGACAAAATTTGAGCCTACAAAAAAGACAAAGAATGGGGGCCTTTGGCTACCAACTTCCATAAGAACCAGTGCTTCTCCAATACTGTATCATTGTTGCATTCAGCATATCTAAATTCTCTGGAAAATGTACGGGAATTCATGCTTTCACTTGGTCACTGTTCAGCTGGAGTCTGCCCACCTTCTCCCAACCACCTCTACTCTGAAACTCTCCAGAAAGATGGCAGCCAAAGCTCAGTTCTGTCTCTACCAGCCAAGGTAACCAACCTTTCTGACGTGGCCAACCACCTGCTCATATCTCCGTCCAGAAACTCAGCTGTTGACCATACTTGAGCAAGGTCCCAGCTCCTGGCTAACACACCATCGCCCCTAGCCTAATATCTATGAGATCTCCCTGGCTTAGCCAGAATGCAGAACTTCACCAGCTCTTTTCTTTGGGACTGATGAACCTTCCCAGGAACAGTGCCTAATAAACCTTCATTTATTTTTTTTAAATCTACTCTTATCTGATATATATCTGCATCACCAAGAAAGAGACAATAGCTAATAGTCCAATTTCCAAAATCTGGTCCTCTGGTTGGTATATTTAGACTATCACAATTTGAATTAATCTCCCATGGATTCAGTTCCTTGAGAGCTTTTAGTACACATGGCCTGTGGTTAGCTGATACACCTCCATGGAAACTGATAAACAGCTATTCACATTTTCAAACTAAATCTGCTATCATCTCTTCCACAGAGGTCCATTTGTTCCTCTAGGCAGAAATGATTGCACACTCCTCTGATCAACCACTGTGCCTTGCACCTAGTTTTACCTTTATGCCTTTTTCCCTCTTTTTAAAAATTATGATCTTCCTGAAGCCAGCTAGAAGAGTAAAACATGTAGGTTATGGGATCAGTTGCCAGACCTCCTCAAACACTTCATCTCTGATCTTCTACTTGTGGGACCTTTAGCGAGCTGTGTGTGTGTGTGTGTGTGTGTGTGTGTGTGTGTGTGTGTGTGTGTGATAGAAGTGATAATTGCATACCCTTGAAGGGCACACTGAGAGATTTAGGTGAACACTAGTCATTTTGGAGAATACCTGCACACAACATCAAAAGTACCTACTGTAAGTTGTCATCTTATCCCTAATATTGGTAGACTCCACACTGCCTGTTTTAGAACACTGACTCTACACTGTCCAAGAATGTGATGCGCATTGCATCTTGTCAAGGTCTTTTCAACCTTGGCGCTTAGAACAGAACTGTTAATAATGCTGGGAGCTGAAGGGAAGGGGACAGGAAAGGAAGAGCAGGGCAGGAACTAACCTTCAATGTCAACCCCAATATACAAATCTATGAGGATGAGAGGAATACGGATGGACCAAGATGTCCCTCATTAACATTATCTTTATGGATCTTGTTTTTAAGTCTTGTATTTTTTGCTCCTATGTGCAGAAGGACCTTTTAAGTCATTTCAATAGGCTCCTTTTGCCAGCAACCAAGTGATCCGATGATGTGGAGCCACTGGCAAATGAAATGGCACAGGGTTCTCATCCTTGAGACTAGAAAAGGCAATGGAACAGCGTTATATAAGCCACTCCTGAGTCCTCGGGCTGGAAGATGCATTTCCTTTGGCACTTTTCATCTTCAAAATAGGTGAGCTGAGGATTAACAGAAAGGAACAGATGGTACCCTGATAAATTACATTAATACTCTAAGAACAAGGGAGGAAAAGTGGCATGTGCAGAATGGGAACAGTATTTCCAGAGGAATTGTGTGCAGTTTCAGAGCATCTGAATATGGCTTTACGATGTGCCGGTTAGCATTGTCCTTATTTTACCATGTTTTAAAGGGAAAGTGTAACTAGAAAGATCCGCATCAACACTGAATAACTACCAAGTATCATATGCGAAAGAGGAGTGTGCCTGTGAGTCATAAGTAGTTCTTATTATTGGTCATTCAGGAAATTGTCCCTGCTGGACATGCTAGCACACGCCTGTGATTGGAGCACTTGTGAGGCAGAAGCAAGAGGATCAGGAGTTCAAGGCCAACCTGAGTTAGAGCATGACTCTTGGCCTCAAAAAATCCAAAGGCTTGCGAGGTACCTCAGGGGCGCTGCTCTTGCCTGACATGGTCAAAGAACTCGGCATCACATTCCAGACTAAAATAAGTTCAGTGTCTTTGTGGAAACCTTTATTTGCAATTTAAGAAAAGTAACTTGGGGTATAATAAAATACCCAAGCTTAAGTAATATAGGAGTCTATGTGGGGACAATTGAGTCCTCTAGTTCCTGGTGTCTACTCCTCAAGAGGAGATGTTATTGCATACTTATGTATTCTTTACTTTTTAATGCGAACGTATTCTGATAAGTATATTACTGTCTGACATAATGAAAGACTTTTTAAACTTCACGTTGCCAGTCTTAGCTCTTCCTCCTCTCTCAGGATTGTGACTCCATTCTTCATACCTTGCTTCATTTTCGGATTCCCCAAAACCGCAAGACTAGTCAGTACATTGACCTTTCCCCAGCCATCTTAACAGTCTGATCTGTCCTATTGTAGATTTATATTAAGGCATTACGTGATGGGACAGGGAGTGGTAGGCAGAGAGAAAGAAGGAAATCAGAAGAGAGAGGGAGAGAAAGGGAGATCAAGATGGAGCTCGAGAAGGGTGACTGGATCCAGGTGAACTTAATTGGCACTAGGTAGATATAAATATTTTAAGGAATTTTATAGGTCACTTATAATACAAACAAGAGCAGTTTGTATCTTTGTCCACTTGATCTAATCTTATTGTGTAGAGAGGGTTTGCGGATTGAGAGTTTGATATATAAACCTGTATGAAAATCTATCAGGCCTAAGAGTCATGTTTGTGGTGGGTGGTGGGGTAAAGAAACACTCCAGGGCAGAAGCACTGGGGTGGGCAAAGTGAACTGGTTAGGAAAGGAATTCCCTGGAGGGCGGCTTGGACCAAGTGACAGAGTTCGTGCACATGACTCTATACTAAAAGCGGCACCCACGGAGTGAGACAGCAAGCAGCCGATAAAGAGCTAAGCCAACATTTTATTTAATATTTATTACACCATCCTATGGCCACCCACAATCAACTGCTGTGCAGAAAGGAACACTTCCATCATTTTCCTCAGAAACATGTATTCTAATTGCAAGGGAGATTGTACCTTCAAGAGAAAAATGAGGTTGCCATGCATTAGTAGGTAGGGAAGTAGAGAAACTAGAGGAACCCAGTTTAAAAAAAATGGCTGCCATCATATTTTGCCATGGGGTAGAAATTGTTCAGACTTAGGACCAATGAACCTTTATCCTTCTATAATCACAGCATAGCACAAATGTTTATTTTCATACCTCATTTTATTTTGCAGGACAAATGTCCAGTGGACAAAGCATGTAAGTTGTCTATCTAAAGTCAGTCTAACATTTCTGTTTCTTAAAACACTTGAATCCAACAGCACAGTTTTTCAGGCATTGACTCCTCTGCATTGCTTTATAAAATAGTTCCAGAAAACATACAAAGATGTTCTTGCCCTTTCTTTCAGGAAGCTCAATGCTGGAATGTGTTTATCCCTGAAAACGAACAGATGTGTGTTCTCATCACCCAGATGACATGAACCTTTGCATTAGAGCATAGATTAAAATAAAAAGATAGAATCGTATTCAAATGACTTGTGCCAAATTAGGAAAATAATAGATAAAACTCAAAGAGAAACGAAATCAATCGGTGTATAAGATGAGGCTAAGTATTTCTCAAGACATAGATTTAAATGTACACTAATTAGTTCTGTGAGAGGTTGTAGATCTGTGTGCCACATGTTCCTCCTTTTCTGCCACGCTCCCCAGACCCAGCCTCCTTTCCTACCCAACTCTCTGCGTCCTTTTTATTTCATTTTATACTTTCTGAGACCAACTTTTAGTACCCAAATATCCTTGGATATCTGGATGTGGTTTTCCACTGGTGCATGATCAGTTTAGACAGGGGCCATGCTCTCAACCCGTGTCCCTGTGTCCAGTAGCTAACAACTGCCTATAGCTGCATGGCTAAGAAAAGGACTGTGTGCCACATTCCCCTCCTCGTGCTGGAATTCTTTTTGATGTGGCCTTGCGTAAATCATGTGCATGCTGTCACAACCACTTGCCCTCTGTGTCCAGAGGATAATTTCCTGTAGTTATCCACTGCCTCTGGTTCTTATATGATTTCTACCCATTCTTCTTCAATGATTCCAATGAGTAGCTACATATTACTCAATTTAAAGCTGAGTATCCTTCAATACCTTACCTTCTGTGTGTTGGACAGTTATAGATCTCTTTGTTAACCATTACCTATTGCAAATAGAAGCTTTCAGAAGAGGGTTGAGATCTATGAGTATGATGATGTTGTTAGTTTAGCACAATAATAATAGAAGATTCTCCTATAAAGCTTATAACCATTCTAATCAATTTTTTTGCCCATTAAAGGTGCCAAATGTCTTCTCAGCACACAGTAGGGTGGGTCACAAGCACTGGTAACTCCAGATTCAGATGATCTGATGGCATTTTCTGGATTGTATCAGTGCCAGCACTCATATGTGCACATGGATAGTGACTTGAAAATAATAAAAGTGTATCTATTAAGAAAGCAGCATTTGATTCTGACTAGAACAAAGCCATCTAGTTTGGTTATGTAGCTATCAGGTAGATAGATAGGGGTTGCTATATATGTTCAGTTTAAAGCTGCTGAGATGAAACAGTGGTCAATATTGGTGGGTACCCTGAAAATCTGATTAACTAAGTTTGTTTCTTTAAATCCAAAGTAGGAGAACCAATTCCTGAAAGTTTTCCTCTGACCTCTACTCATACATCATGTCACCTGTGCATAAAATGCTCACATGCAGTGCCTTGCACATCACTAGTTGTAACCATGACCTAATGAGTCAGTGATTTGTAGACACATCTGACAACCAGTGAGTTTTGTTTTACTTTTTAATTTACTTTTTGAAGGTAGATACTTTTCTCATATAATATATCCTGATTAGACTTTCTTCTCCCTCTACTTCCCCTCCACCTGCTTTCCCCTCCAGATCCATTCTGTCTCTCATTAAAAAACAACAAGCTTATAAGAAATAATAACCAATCGGGACAAAATAAAATATAATGTGATGAGAAAAAAACTATTATATTGAAGTTAGATACAGTGACCCAACAGGAGGAAAAGAGTCCCAAGAGCAGACACATGAGTCAAAGCCCCGCTTACTCTCACAGTTAGGAGTCCCATAAAAACACTGAGCTAATATCTATAATTACATACACAGAGGACTTGTTGCAGATCCCTGTAGGCTGTGTGCTTACTGCTTCAGTCTCAGCGAGCTCATAGCTCATATTTGCCTTGCTTAGTTGATTAAGAGGACCTTGGAGAACCAGAATGTTAATGAGCTCACTTGGTAATGCTTTTGAAGCCTTGACTTTGAAAAGGTAGGTAGCCCAAGACCCTTATTTGGTAAACCACCGTGCTGGAGCAATGAAGAAGTAAGAATAAATAGTCTACGTGGTATAAAATGCTTGTTCAAAATGTACTAATTGTATCCTTTTTAACTGTCCACCTCTCTGCCAGGCTGTTCCTGTAGGGCTTGTGTGTTTGAAAGTAAATCTGATACTGACCAAATCATTAAGGGATGGTATGAAATCCTATCAGAAAACTGTTTTATTGACAAATTACCATATCAACGGACTTTAACTAGTCCTTACAGAATCACTCTCCTCACTGTAGAAAGTATCTCTCTGCTTTCATGCTTAGAAGAGTTTTAGTAAAAACTGTTCTTGGTAAGAAATATCTTTCCCTGAGTCAAGTGACCACCTCCCAAAGATCAAAATCCACTGATGGGACAATTTCAAGCTCCTGGTTTGTCATCACAACTGACTCTTGGTGTGTTCCCCACAAGTGAGGCCACAATGAGAAAATTATGTAGTGGGAAGTTTTGTTTTTAGCTTTTCTGGGTATTTAAAGTTTTATTTCACTATATACAGCATTACACCGAGACCATTTATTTTTGTTATATTGTAATACATGTGTGTACACATATTATTGTGCATATGTATGTAGTATACATGAGAGAATCAGAGAAAAAGTTACATGAGTCTATTCCACTCTCCTTCAATTATGTGAGTTCTAGTGATCAAAGAGAGGCTGTCAACCTTGGCCAAAAGTACTTTTAGTCACTGACACATCTCATTCGGCTTTATTAGTTTGTTTGTTTTAATACTTGGTCTACTTATTTTTATTTGGGTCTGGTGGCAGTAAAAAGAATGAGCCCTTTGGCCTCACATTGTAGGCAATTACTGTTTCAGAGTTCAACAAATTCTTAGCTTTTAGAAACAATGGTTGATAAATGTTAAATCTGTGACAGACAGTGGATGTATGTATGTATGTATGTATGGATGTATGGATGGATGGATGGATGGATGGACAGGTTGGTGGGTGGGTGGATGGACAGATGGATATACATAGATGAACACACCAATGGACATTTTTCTACTGGTAAAAGTAATTTTATCACAAAAGATGAACTATATAAAGCCACAAAAAAATACCTAAGGAGAGAATGAGATCTCCCACTCTGAAGTGGCAGGCACATTGCCTAGGTCCTACCTCTCTGTCTGAGACAAACCAGTGGGCAAAAATGGTGGTTACTCTGTAAATCTGATGAATTAAAGTTGTTCCTTGAAATCCAACGTAGGAGAATTAGCTTCGGAAAGTTTTCCTCTGGCTTCTACTCAGATGTCATGACACCGGTGCATCTGCATGCTCACACACGTACCTTGTTAGGTCAAGATTACAACTAGCAGTTGCATGCTATGGCAATCTTTATTTTGTATTTATTGTGTTTGTGAGCTATATCTCCAGCCCTGAACAATTCATTTGAAAAAATATTTCATACTACAATAATGCAGCTTCCAAAGTGTTACAATTTCTATGAAGTCAGATTTCCTCTTTTTTATTTTTACCTTGATTAACTCAACTTTATTCCTTTAATATCTAGTAGAAGGTGTTTACATAATGTTTCAGCATTACATGAAAGTGACAGAATGTAACAGTTAAGATGAAGGCCATGAGGGTACATGTTGCAGTAAATATTAATAAATGAAGTTTGCTTATCTCTTTATCGGCCCCTTGGTCTCACGCCATGGGCCTGCGTCTAGTACAGAGCCACTCGCAGGGACACTTTCACTCAGTGCAATCGGTCACCATGGTCTCACTCTATCTGCTCCACTCTGCCTCTTTACTACCTCTGTCTCAGGGTGTTTCTTTACCCCAAATCCCAACACAAATAGAACTCTAATGACCAATATCTTTTCATTCAAGTTTATACATCAAACTCTCAATTCACAAACGCTACATCAAATACACAAAGATACAAACTGCCCTTCTATATGATATATTAGACCTATAAAATTCTTAATATGTTCATAACTACTTAATGCTTTTCCATATAACTCTGGAAGACACACAGAGCGAGGTTCTAGAAAGTATTTATGCACTCATTCTACACAGGAGTACCGGAGAGTAATAATATATAACACTCATAGATTTTCACATTTTCAATAACCTCTCATGGCCAGTTGTATACTACTATTTTGCTGTCCCTGAATGCAGCTTGTCAGCAGATGAACTCTGCCACTGAGACTGATGGGACAGGAACAATTTCAACATAAAGCCCACACTTTTAGGAACACTTTTAAAAATGCCATAGCTTGTGTCAGTGTTATAGTGGATATAAAATAAGTGAATGAATATTTTATGTCACTTTTATAAATAGAAGAAAAGATATAACTAAAGCCAAATGTAATGTAAGTATAGCAAAGTTAGTAGAAAATGAGTTTTCCCTTTAAGTGTGTACATGTAAAGAAGTATGTGGGCACGCTTGGTCATATGAATGAATCTGTATATGAGGAGGTAAGAAGTCTATCCTGGGTATAGTTCCTCGGGGTCTACTTTTCTCATAAGGCCTGGAATTCATTGATAAAGCCAAGCTGACTGGTCAGAAAGTTCCTGATATCCAGTCTGTCTCTGTCTGAACTTGTCTGTCTTTGTCTCTGTGTCTGCATGTGCATGTACATGTGTCTGTGTCTTTGTGTATGCCAGAGGAAAACTTGTTAGAGTCCATTTTTTTTTACCATGCGAGTCTTGGGGATTTAAATGAGGTCATCAGGCTTGGCAGAAAGCACCTTTACACTTTATGCCATATCTCCGGCCCCAAACCTGGCTTACACTTGTGATTTCTGTTAAGTTGCTGTATTTAGCTTCAATATAATGTTTTTTTCTTCATCTTATGTTTTATTTTGACATGTTTGGTTGTTATCTCTTGGAAGCCTGTTTTTTTCTACCAAAAGACAGAGTAGATCTGGAGGGCAGGGGAGATGGAGAAGAAGCAGAGAGAGGGAAAATTATAATCAGAATATGTTGTGTGAGTAACGTACCTTCTAAAAACTATTCTGGATTAAGCTCAAGTCTTCATGTGCGTTTAACATCAATTTATCTGCTCAGCCTAAAATATTTGAGTGTGTATTACCTTTCTTTTAATTTTTTTAAAGAAAAATATTATCTGATTGAGAATTTTTTATAATGGCTGCATAAAAAATGAATACTCAAAATATATAAATATTTGACAGTTGATTGTTCTCAGCTGCTATAATAGCCTTCTAACACTGGGTCTAAAGCTCTCTATGACTGGGTTATGTTTCTTCTTTCTGTCCCTGTGGCAGAGCCAGTTATCTGCATTGTCCTTTATCCAGGATAACTGGATAAAGACAAGTTAGATAAGAATGCGCTCGATCAACAGTCTCTATGCTTTAGACACAGGATGATATGTAAAAGGCACAACCCGACTTTCTATTAGTACAGTTAGCTGTCACTGCACAAGCACAGGGTCTGATGTTCAGGCCCTGACACAGCAGCTGTCCCTGGGAGCATGCGTGTTAAGAACCTGTTTAGACACTTGCTATACCAATGTTCAGGCCCTAACCCAGCAGCTGTCCCTGGGAGCATGTGTGTGAAGTCCTTGTTTAGACCTATGCTGCACCTCTGCCAATTTCCTTCCAAAAAGGTCTTAGTCTGTCTTTTTCGGAAACTCATCTCAGCTAACAGCAGAGGCCACTGCCTTGCCTCCAGCTTCTGCTGACTTTTCTGATAAGATTTAGAAGACAGGCTTTTGCAACTCAGGCAGGCTGGTCCAGTATAAAATAGTAGTGCCCTATGGGTCACAATTCTAAAAGAGAAATGCTGACAACTTTTGCCAATGACTTCAAAAAGAAAACAATTTCTTAAAAGCTTTAAAGAAACTCTTAAGGCACATCTCTATTCTTTCTTATAGGAATTCTTTATGTATTTTGAATATTAACTTATTATTGGCTATATGCATTTTACTTATTTACTTAATGACTACCAGCTAGTCAACTATTTATGTGTAAAATATAGATCTCTTTAATTTCTTTTACAGTTTGCAAAGGCTCCACCAGCTAACATCCTTAATTCTCACTGCTTCTAATAACAGAGTCAACATTAGCATCATTTACCCCTAGGCTATTGAAGCAGATGTCTCATTTCCCTCCATCCCTCCACTCGCACACTGCCATCCCTCCTAACCAGACAAGTCTATCCCAAGTTGCTTGATAAGAGAGAAATAAATATTTGAGTTCCCACCCTCTGCAACTTTAGATATGGAAACCTTAATCCTTCATAAAATACAAGGACATGTGAATGGGAGTAACCATGTTGGGATCAGTGCTCTGATAGGAAGAAATCAAAAATGTTTTATCATCCTTAATCCCATCAGACAGTAACCTGAGAAAGCCTAACTCTTGAGGGTTTCTTATGATATTAACAAAACACAGAAGTGAAAATAGGGGAGATGAGAAATAGATACCATTAAAAATCATGGAGTTAACACAAAGACATAAAAACCATGACATTGGATCAACATAGAGACAAAGAAGCCATGACATGGGGTCAACATAGAGACAAAGAATCCATGACTTGGAGTCAACATAGAGACACAGAAACCATGGCATGGAGTCAACATGGAGACACAGAAGCCGTGACATCATTCCCAAACTTAGGTCCTGCTCTACCCACAAAAGGAACCCTTCTACCACGGCAGATTGCCTGCTTGTCTGCTTCCCAGAAGACACCACAGCCTGAGTTGCATCCCAGGAGTTCTGAGGTATGCAGGGCAACTTACACCACAACCTGAAGGCATCCCAGGACTTTCTCTGCACACAAGGGAACTGGAAAACTGACCCCACAGACTGAAGTCCTCCCAGGGATGCTGCAGCATGCAGGGCAACTGACACCAAAGTCTGAAGGCATCCCAGGAGTACTGCTGCACAGAAGGAAATAGAACCAACAGTCAGTAGGCCTCCATGGAGAACAGCTTCACACAAGGCCAACAGCTTGACTGCTTCTCTGATGACTCCACAGTCTCAAGACCTCCCAGAAGATCTGCTGCAGCCAGGGCAACAAATCAGCAGCTTCTCTGCCCCTCTGAAGACCCCATAGATGGAAGGCCTCACAGGAGGTCTACTAAAGCCAGGGCCACAGGTCTACCAGAAGACCTGAAGCAACCCAGGGACAGAAAAGGCAGGTTCCAGACGGAGACACCCAGACTAGCAAACACCAGGGATAACCAAACGATAAGAGGCAAGCAACAGAAGCCAATATACGTGGGCATCGTCAGAACCCAGTTTTCCCAACCACAGCAGGACCAGAATACAGCAACACACCTGAAAATCAGGAAGCTGAATTAAAATCCTATCCCAGAAAAATAATAGAGTCCTTTAAGGAGGATATAAATAACTCACTGAAAGAGATACAAGAAAACACAGGTAAATAGGTAGAAGCCATTCAAGAGGAAACAAATAAATCCCTTAAAGAAGGACATGAAAATGCAGTAAACAGTTGAAAGAATTAAATAAAGTGGCCCAAAACCTAAAAGCAGAAATAGACGCAATAAAGAAAACACAAATGGAGGCAGCCCTGAAAATAGAAAACCTAGAATCAGAAAAGAGGTCAGGAGTTACAGATGTATCACCAATAATACAAGAGATCGGAGAGAGAATCTCAGGAATTGAAGATACCTTAGAAGAGATTGACAGAACTGTCATAGAAAATTCAAATATAAAAAACTCCTAACCCATGGAGAAGGGGGGGGTATGTGATGTGAAACAGAGGGTGAACTGGGAGGGGGATAAAATCTGGACTGTAAAAAAAAATTAGAAGAAATTGTTCAAAGAAAAAGAAGCAATCACATGAGCATCAAG
Source organism: Micromys minutus (assembly GCF_963924665.1). Lineage (NCBI taxonomy): Eukaryota > Metazoa > Chordata > Mammalia > Rodentia > Muridae > Micromys > Micromys minutus. The sequence continues at coordinate 4,881,467 of NC_137981.1, read as the reverse complement.
CATCTCTTTGTGCTTCTGGGTGTGCATAGAATGTGCCTAGCTACCTTCAGCTTTTTCCAGCATGTCTTCTCCCTCCCACCCTGCGATGGATTATACCTTGGAACCGTGATGGAAAAAAGTATTTTATTCTCCTGTTTAAAGTTGTGTTTGTTGGGTTATTTATTACAGCAACAGAAAAAGGAATTAAAACAGCCATTAAAATCTATAGTGATCTATATTGTCTCCTCCACTGATGTGTTCTAGTTTCATACATTGGTCCATCTGACATGTGGCCTTGTTTCTAGTGACCCAACTTTCATTGATAAAGAGACTTCACTGTTAACTCTAAGTATTTACTTTTAATCTAGGGAAGACAATAAGACTGACATCGTGGTGGGTAATTTGAAGACATATGTTATGAATAAATGCCCTGTGTTTTTAAAATTTATCATCTGGAAACAAACTACCAAACATTAACACTAAACCTGCTGTGTTTGAAATGAAAGATTCACAGGTTCCAAACACTTGAGTCATGAAGCCATTTAAAAATCTATTCTTGATGCCGTAACATTCATTAAATATTATTCTATACTTTAATAATTATTAAACTCCCAAACTAACAAAATATGATGTTCTAAAAATGTATATTTGTCTAGAAACATGTCAAAGTACATTAACAAGTATCTGTTCTTTTAAAGGAAAAGGTGAGCACATCTCCTTTCTCATAAGAAAACAACTGTAGATGATTGTTTTAAAATTCATTTCATTTGGCAATATAGAATTAAATATTTTCTAAATTAAATGTCATTTTTATCATATGTCATGGAATAAATGAAAATTGAAGAAGTATGGTATGGGAGGGTTTTGGTTTTGTTCCTTCCACAGTATTTTCTTTTCTCTTAGTGACATGAACAGGGGTCTCTGGATAATCACCAGTGGAAACGTGGTCTCCTATGGTTATAGAGTAATTATAGCCTTGTTGGATAACAAATAGTAATTCTTGAATTCATAATTGAAGTGGCCATGAGAGGTTGTCTAATCTCATAAATTCTCTGCCCTAAATGAAAGATGTTCAGTGATTTTTTTTATAAACATGGCATCTTCATTTGATGGAACTCAAGGGCAAATGCCTCAGTTAGTTTAATCAAAGATGCTGTACTCACCCTATGCACTGCTCTTTGCTCTCCTGCTCTGTGAGATGAAAAGCCCAGCAGTTGTCCATTTTGGTTTTCCATTTGTTTGATAAAATTCTACTTGTACAATTTAGCTAACACAAAGAAAAGGTTCTTTTATGTAATATTTTATACTTTAATAATTCTTTGACAGACAGCATCCATATTCCCTACTAATTATCTCCCCCATAAGGCATGGGTATTATATTTCCCAGAAGACGTTTTACAGGTAGGAAAGCTTTTGAAAAAATATATAATATTTTGACCTTTGAAGATAAAAGATTTGTATGGAAACTAGCCTTTTTATTGCTAATGTGTCATTCAAAATAAAATAATACCTTTCAACATATTGTGGCAATTTACTTGCTGTTACTCAAATCTTACCCTCTAATTAGAAGGCAAAGTATGGATCTCCTCATCAGTGCATAATTTAACAAACTCAGTGTCAGGAAATTACCACATTTCATTCTTGACTAGTACCAAACTTTGTGGGCAGAGAGGAAAAACGTTCACTGCTAAACTGAGAACATGGCTTACAAGAAAAACATACCCCAGAGGCAAGAGTGTAGGTTTGGGCTAATGGAAGATTTCTCACATGACCCAAAAAGCAGATTTTAAAATATTATTCTGCTTCCAATACCCACCTGCCTGTGGATGCAATGCAAAGGGGAAATGAAATCATTTGTAGAAAGAAGACTGTGGAATCACCTTTTAAAGCTTTAATCGACATGATCACAAAGCAGCAGAGACTCCAGGGACAAACATGGTCTGAGAATTGTACTTCCCGGAAGTTGGCAAAGATTTTCCTAGACTGGAGGTCAAATTAATGTGCTTAATCACCTCTCCACCCAGCACTTTCCTTTACATCTGATAGCATAGGATTGGGGCTTAAGTAGAGAACCCTAAAATTATAGATCTACAACAACATCAAAGTGACTCCTTGCTCCCATCAGAGTCTTGTAAGTGTGTGTCACATTGAGCAACCTCCTACCCTGTTTTGGATACTCACTCACCTTTCCCTCGGCACAGGGGATCATTTCATTTATCTGAGCTTTCAGAATGATACAGGAAAGCCATAATCATACCTCACTGCCTAACCCAGCACAAAAGAGTACCAGTTCCAGGGAATGTATCACGAGGCAAGATGTTGTCTGGGGAGAGAGACAACCTGGCCTTGGCCAAAGCCTAATCCCCAGATATTTATAAAGTAAGGAAGTCACTTTCATGCCCATATTAAATAACTTTGTTTGTGGCGAAGACTTGTAGAGATGTTTAAAATCTTTTTCGTGGGGTCTGGCATGTCAGCTTATACTTTTAAGCCCAGCAAAGAAGCAGATAGAGCTCTGTGAGTTCAAGGTCAGCCTGGTCTACAGAGTAAGTTCCAGAGTAGCCAGGACTACACAATGAGACCCATCTAAAAACAAAAGACATCTTTTTAGAACAAGACTAAACTTCCCACTGAAAATGACATTACACTTATTTTCTACCACCAACGGATTTAACATTTTGAGCAAAGTTAAAGTCTTTCTCTTATAGTTAATAATATATTTAGTTTACAATTTTTATTCTTAGGCTAGCTACATTCAAAATAAAAACATTATATTTTTCTTTAATAGAATTCTAAATAAGTTCTACAGATACAACGTTCGATTAGGATCTCTAGAGATGACAGCCCCCAAAAGGGATGCTGTGTTATAAAGGACCTCATAGATTCAGGCATTTTAATGCTGTATTTTCTGAAGAACTAAAATTCAGCCACCAGAAGGAGATATAATGCAGTTGTAAAAGACACTTTATTGTGTCTTCCTCCCACCCATTAATTATCAAGTGCAGGATTACATACTAAGATATTAAGTAAATTTGAGGCCAGCCTGGAGACCTATGTCATATACGAGTATTGGGGATATGGCTCAATGGTAGAGCAAATTTTCTTAGTAGATATATGAAACCCAGAGTTCAATCCTTCATGTTAGAAGAAGGACAGACTCAGTCATTTTGGACATAGACTGCACTTGGACATCTGTAAATTATGATAGTTCAAATAAAGAGTAACTGACAGTTGCTTGCTTCTAACATCTAGCGTTATTGGTCTCATGTTTCAATAGTAACTTCTTAATTTCTTTCTGGTCCTTGTTCTCGGGGATTATAGAAGCTAACATACTTTCATCTTGTTCTCAAAGTTGAACAAAGAACAGGTTCTGTCCTTTAGAAATATATAAGCAAGAAATGGGGGTTGAAGCATCATTAACAGAAAGACTACAGCACAGAAAACTACAGACTTGTTTATCGTTGTCATCACTGAGATCCTTGGCCACAGGAAAAAGGCTCAGACTAAGGTGACAAAGAAATTCCTACAGTTATCATATGCATGAGAATCTCAGGATACAGCTCTAAGTACGCATGGGCCTTAAGGAAGCAGAAGCTGAACCATAAACTCTAGATATGTTGGCTATGGGCTGTGTGGACTTCTAGTGTTGATTTATACTGAAAAGATGCTCCTTGTCCCTTCTCTCCTCATTGTCAAACAACTTCCCTATCCATGACTATCTTCTTCCTCACAGTTTCCATTACTCGGGGCTTCTGAGTCCTCTCTACTCTTGAAGCGATAGACCTTCTTTTGTAGACTTGTCTTTAGAAGTAGGCTCTTTGATCTTTTTTTTTTTTTAATTGCTTGAAACTTTTGTAGATGTACAATGTGTGTCATATTCATTCTAAAACACACTACCTCAGTCACTGATGCTCAAATCCATATGACACTGATGCATGGGAAACCTGCCAGTGGTCACTCCATGGAGAAACGGGACTCTCCCTCCCCAGTCATCAACTATTAGTTCCTCAGCCAGGGTGCACCTTAGGAGCCCCTTCCTGCTCCACGCTGGAACTTTTAAGTGGTTTAACGTTGTACAGATATTATGAGAGTAAACACAGTTTCTATGAGCTCATGTATGACATGCAGACGACATACTCCTGGTTCTGTCGCTGAGACTTTTGCTTAATAATTTATGCCCTTTGAAGGAAATATTGTTTGCCTGCATGGGTTACTTCTGTCTAAACTCCATTTTTGTTATTGTTGTAACTTTAATTACCTTACAAACTCGCATGTTTTCATAAGAAGGTCATTCTTCACATATCCATTGTGTTGTTTCGCCAACTACTTTCTCTCTGCTTTTAGTCACTCCCTTTCCCTGCTTCAGCCTTGGTCTACCAGAAGTCTCTTCCCCGCATTTTTCATATCCTCTGTGTTTTAATATTCTCTCATTATGTTTTTAACTTGGGTTATAAGAGTATAGGCTCCCAAGTGAATTCTGCATGCATATTTTATTTTGATCTATCTCTTCCCTAGCCCTTTATGCCCCATCTCTAACACTCCATGACCTCCTTGAACCCTCATGCTCAGCATTTCCACTTCTCCTTTCATTTCACCTTTCATTATGAGCCATCTCTAGTTAACTGTGCATGGCCCACTTTTGATTTCCTTGCTTCCACATAGTCCAGGTTAAACACAGAACAAAAGATTGAAGAACAGAGCTGATGTATGAGTAATAGCATGCCATATCTGTTTTTCTAAGCAGGGGTGTGCTCATTTCTTTAACTTATTGGATAGTTTATGCAGTTACATTTGTTTTTTTCTTTTTTTCTCTCTTACGACTTTATTTTTTTAAAAAAGAGGAATATATATACAGATTTTGAAGGTATTTTGGAATAACACTATATGAATATTTTTTGTCAGTACTTAATTCTTGTCTCTACAAGACAAGAATTCTTTGATAGCATTCATTGAAATCCCAGTAGTTACCATAAACATAAAGTACATGTAGGACAGAACATAACATGGAAACAGTTTTCTTTGTGAGTATATATTGAGCATAATGATCTTTGAATACCAAAAATTGACATAAAGCTATATTCTTAGCTCTTGGATTATGAGTGATTTAAGGTCCAGGTGTACCACATTCTGAGAGGGTGCTATACATTTTTTTCCTGAGAAGAACTGAGACTTTCTTTCTTTTTTTTCTTTTTTTTTTCTTTCTATCTTTTTTTTTGGCCTTTGTTTTTTTGAGCTTCATATGGCTTGTGAGTTGTTTCTGGGGTGTTAAGAGCTTTCTGGTGTTAGTATCCAATTATCAGTGACTTCATATTATGTCTGTTTTTTGTGGCTGGGTTACCTCACTCAGGATAATATTCTCAAAATGCATCCATTTTCTTAGGAAATAAATAAAGTAATTGTTTCTAATAGCTGAGTAGTACTCCATTATGTAAATATACCACCATTTTTATATTCATTCATCTACTGAAGGACATCTGGGTTCTTTCCAGCTTCAGGTTATTATAAATAGGGCTGCTATGAATATTGTAGTGCATGTGTACTTGTGTATGTTGGAACATCCTTGGGGTATATGCCCAGAAGTGAAATAACTGGGTCTTCAGGTAGTACTATGTCCAATTTTCTGAGGAATTGCCAGACTGATTTCCAGAGTGGTTGTACCAATTTACAACCTTACAAACAGTGGAGAAGTGTTCCTCTTTCTCCACATCTTTGCCACTATCTGCTGTCATCTGAGTATTTGATCTTACACATCCTGGTTGGTGTGAGATAGAATCTCAGGGTTGTTTTGATTTGCATTTCTCTGATGACTAGGGATGTCAAGCACTTCCTTAGATGCTTCTTAGCCATTTGAAATTCCTCAGGCGAGAATTTTTTGTTTAGCTCTGTGCTCCATTTTTTAATAGGAATGTTTGAATCTCTGGTGTCTAACTTCTTGAGAGTTTTGTATACATTGGATATTAGACCTCTATCAGATGTGGGGTTGGTAAAGATCTTTTCCCAATCTATTGGCTGCTGTTTTGTTTTCTTAACACTGTCCTTACAGAAACTTTGCAATCTCATTAAGTCCCATTTCTCAACTTTGACCTTAAAGCACAAGCCATTGGTGTTCTGTTTAGGAAAATTTCCCCTGTGCCTATGTGTTCTAAGGTTTTCCCTACTTTCTCTTCTAATAGTTTCAGTGTAGCTGATTTAATGTGGAGATCTTTGATCCACTTGCACTTGAGTTTTGTACAAGGAGATAAGAAAGGGTCTATTTTCATTCATCTGCATGCTGAGTGCCAGTTGAACCAATACCATTTATTGAAGAAGCTGTCCTTTTTCCATTAAATGTTTACAGACCCTTTGTCAAAAATCAAGTGACCATATGTGTGGGGGCTCATTTCTGGGTCTTCTATTCTGTTCCATTGATTAACGTGCCTATCTCTGTACCAGAAGCATGCGGTTTTTAACACAATTGCCTTGTAATATAGCTTGAGGTCAGGGATGGTGATTCCCACAGGTGTTTTTTTGCTGTTGAGGATGGATTTCAATATTCTAGGTTTTTTGTGTACCAGATGAATTTGCACATTGCGTTTTCCAACTCTATAAAGAATTGGGTTGGAATTTTGATGGGGATTGCATTGAATCTGTAGGTTGCTTTGTAGGATGGCCATTTTTACAATGTTGATCTTTCCAATCCATAAACATGGGAGATCTTTGCATCTTTCCATCTTGAGATCTTCCTCAATTTCCTTCTTCAGAGATTTGACGTTCTTGTCAGACAGGTCCTTCATTTGCTCAGGTAGAGTCACACCAAGTTATTTCATATTGTTTGTGACTATTGTGAAGGGTATCTTTTCCCTAATTTCTTTCTCCACATGTTTGTCCTTTGAATATGGGAAGGCTACTGACTTGTTTGAGTTAATCTTATATTTAGCCAGTTTTCTGAAGTTGTTTATCAGCTGTAAAAGTTCTTTGGTAGAATTTTTGGGGTCAGTTATGTATACAATCATGTCATCTGCAAATAGTGATATTTTTACTTCTTCTTTTTTGATTTGTATCCCTTTGATTTACTTTTGTTGTCTAAATGCTCCGTCCAGGACTTCCAGTACTATGTTGAATAGGTAGGGGGAGAGTGAACAGCCTTGTCTAGTCCCTGATTTTAGTGGGATTGCTTCAAGTTTCTCACCGTTAAGTTTGAGCTTGGTTATTGGTTTGCTGTATATTGCTTTTATTATGTCTAGGTATAGGCCTTATATTCCTGTTCTTTCCAAGACTTTTAGCATGAAGTGGTGTTGAATTTTGTCAAATGCTTTCTCAACATCTAGTGAGATGAACATGTGTTTTTTTTTCCTTTGAGTTTTTTTTATATTTTGAATTACATTGATGGATTTGCGTATATTAAACCACCCCTGCATCCCAGGGATGAAGCCTACTTGATCATGGTGAATGATTGTTTTGATGTTTGATGTCTTCTTGGATTCTGTTTGCAAGGATTTTGTTAAGTATTTTTGCATCAATATTCGTAAGGGAGATTAATCTGAAGTGTTCTTTCCTTGTGGGGTTTTTGTGTGGTTTAGGAACGAGGATTATTATGGCCTTAAAAAAGTGTTCTATATGACTCTATTTTGTGGAATAGTTTGAAAAGTATTGGTATTAGTTCATCAAAAAATGTCTGATAAAATTCTGCACTGAACCCATCTAGTCCTGTGCTTTTCTTGTTGGGGAGTCTGTTGATGACTGCTTCCATTTCTTTAGCTGTTATGGGATTATTCAGATCTGGTCCTGGTTTATCTTTAGTATCTGGTATTTGTCTAGGAATTCATCCATTTCTTCCAGATTTTCCAGTTTTGTTGAGTATAGGCTTTTGTAGTAGAATGATAATTTCTTGACTTTCCTTAGGTTCAGTTGTTATGTCTCCACTTTCATTTCTGATTTTGTTAATTTTGATACTTTCTCTTTGCCTTCTAGTTAGTCTGGCTAAGGGTTTATCAATCTTGTTAATTTTCTCAAAGAACCAGCTCTTGGTTTTATTGATTTTTTTGAATGGTTCTTTTTGTTTCTACTTGGTTAATTTCTGTTCTGAGTTTATTTCTTGCCGTCTACTTCTCTTGGGTGTATCTGCTTCCTTTTGTTCTAAAGCTTTCAACTGTGCTGTCAAGTTGCTTGTGTATGCTCTCTCCAGTTTCTTTGTGGAGGCACCCAGAGCCATGAGTTTTCCTCTCAGTACTGCTTTGATTGCATCCCATAGGTTTGGGTATGTTGTGCTTTCATTTTTATTAAATTCTAGAAAGTCCTTAATTTCTTTTTTTATTTCTTCTTTGACCATGCTTTCATTTACTAGAGCATTGTTCAGCTTCTATGTGTCTATGAGCTTTTTGTTGTCTGTTTTGTTATTAAAGAGCAGCCTTAGACCATGATGATCTGATAGGATGCATGGGAGTATTTCAATCTTCTTATATCTATTGAGGCTTGTTTTGTGACCGACTATATGATCAATTTTGGAGAAGGTATTCTGAGGTGCTAAGAAGGTATATTCTTTTGTTTTAGCTTGAAATGTTCTGTAGATTTCTATTAATTCCAATTGGTTCATAACCTCTGCTAGTTTCATTGTGTCCTTGTTCAGTTTCTGCTTCCATGATTTGTCCATGAGAGTGGGCTATTGAAGTCTCTGCACTATCATTGTGTAGTGCAATGTATTTTTTGAGCTTTAGTAGGGTTTCTTTTATGAATATGGGTACTCTTGTATTTGGAGCATATATGTTAAAGATTGAGAGTTTCTCTTTATAAATTTTCTCTATAATGAATAAAAAGTGTTCTTATCTTTTTTGATAACTTTTGGTTGTAAATCTACTTTATTTGGTATTAGAGTGGCTACTCCAGCTTGTTTCTTGAGGCTGTTTGCTTGGAAGTTTTTTTTCCCCAGCCTTTTACTCTGAGATAGTGTCTGTTTTTGTCTCTAAGATGAGTTTTCTGTATGCAGCAAAATGCTGGATTCTGTTTATGTATCCAGTCTGGTAGCCTATGTCTCTTTATTAAGGAATTGCATCCATTTATGTTAACAGATATTAAGGAATAGTGGTTGCTGATTCCTGCTATTTTTGCTTTTAGAGGTAGAATTATGTCTGTGTGTCTTTCTTCTTTTGGTTTTCTTGCTGTTTTTTCTAGGATGTAGTTTTCTTCCTTGTGTTAGGTTTTCCATCTATTATTCTTTGTAGGGCTTAATTTGTGGTCAGGTATTGTGTAAATTTTGTTTTGTCCTGGAATATCTTGGTCTCTCCATCTATGGTGGTTGAGAGTTTTGCTGGATATAGTAACCTGGGCTGACATTTGTGTTTTTTTAGTGTCTGTATGATGTCTGTCCAGGGTCTTCTAGTTTTCATAATCTCTATTGAGAAGTCCAGTGTAATTTTCATTGGTCTGCCTTTATATGTTACATTGTTTTCCCTTTCTGCTTTTAGTATTCTTTCTTTGTTTTGAATAGTTGGCATTTTGACTATTATGTGTCAAGAATAATTTCTTTTCTGGTACCCTCTATTTGGAGTTCTGTAGGCTTTTTTCATGCTCATGGTCATCTCATTCTTAAGGGTAGGGAAGTTTTCTTCTACGATTTTGTTGAAGATATTTACTGTGCCTCTTAGTTGATATTCTTTGCCCTCTTCTATTGCTATTATCCTTAGGTTTAGTCTTCTCATTGTGTCCTGGATCTCTTGGACATTTTGTGTTAGGAACTCTTTTGTTTTTGCATCTTCTCTCACTGTTTCGGTTATGTTTTCATTGTTTTCCCTGGCCCCTGAGATTCTCTCTTCCATCTCTTTTAGTCTGTTGTAGATGCTTGCATCTGTGACTCCTGACTTCTTTTTTAGGTTTTCCACCTCTAGGGTTGTCTCTCTCTCTCTCTTTTTTTTTTTTTTTTTTTTTTTTTTTTTTTTTCATTATTTCCATTTTCAATTCCTTCATTTCTTTGGTTCTGTTTTTCTGTAGTCTTTGATTTCTTTGAGTGTTTTTTGTGTTTCCTCTTTAAAAGCTTCTATTTGTTTAAGGTTGTCCTCACATACTTGTTTAAGGCAGTTATTTATGCTCTTCTCAAAAGATCTCCATCATCATCTTGAGGTATGATTTCATGTCTGAGTCTTCTTTTTCTGGAGTGTTTGGCATTCCACTGCTTGATGTGGTGGGAGAGCTGGGTTCTGATGTTGCTAGATTGTCTTGGTTTCCATTGCTTAAGTTTATTCCTTTTCCTCTTGCCATCTTGTTGTCTGTGATTGTATGTGGTCTTGTTGTCAGTGATTGGTACCCATCTCTCCTGTGGACCTGAGGGCCAGGGGACTCAGGAAGAAAACTGCTTCTGAGTGTTTGGCTTTTGATGGACAAGCAGTGAGTTCTGTTAGCAATGACTCAGCTCTGTCTTTGTGGGCTCAGATGGGGGAGCTCTTGTGAGGTTGTTCTGGGAGCTCAGCCCTGTGCCAACAGGTCCTGAGTACTACTGGCAGGGACCTGGCTCTTTCTCTAGGCCACTGATAGGACAGTACTTTCTGCTCTCTGAGGACTCCTGATGTGCTCTCTCTGGGCCAATGTGTCAGATTCCTCTTTGGTCCAGGTGTAAAAGGGTCTGTAGAGTTGAACTCCAAGCACTGCCTTTCCTAGGCAAACCCCAGCTCCCACTTACAAGGGCCTCTTCCTTACTGTGGGCCTGTGTGTCTAGTCTTTGAACCAGGGCTTTTCGGGTGGATCCTGAGTTCCTATACCAGAGTTCCGGCTCTGCTGAACTGGAGGTCCGGATTTTCTGAGTGCTCCACTTAGCCCTCTCTTCTTTGATTACTCACAGCACAGTCTCACCAGGCCTGTGTCCCTGGATCTCTGCTGTTCCAGGTGCCCTATGCATTTATATTTCAAGAGTTATCCCCCTTTCTCAGTACCCCCTCCAATCCTCTCTTCCTGCTTCTGTGAGGATGCTCGCACTCCAACCCATCCACTCCCATCACACTTCGGCAGTCCCCTACACTGGGGAAGTAAACCTTCACAGGAACAAGGTCTTCTCTTCTTATTGATGACAGACAATGCAATCCTCTGGTATATATGTAGCTGGAGTTTTTCTTATATATTCATTTACCAATTCAGTCCATTTGCCTGAAACTTCCATCATTTCATTTTTCCTTCAAGCTAGGGTATATGCTATTGTACATTCATACCATATTTTTATTATTGATTCACCATTTGGTGGACATCTCGGTTAATTCCATATCCTAGTTAGTATGAATAAAGCAGCAATGAACTTGGATGTTCAAGTATCTTTTGTATCTCTGCAGTAAGATGTAAAGCCCTCTGGGTATGCTAGCAGTAGTACAGCTTTGTCTTAGAGTAATTCTATTTTCAGTCCTTTGAGAAACTTGCAAGCTGATTTCCAAAGTGACTAACCTAGTTTACATTACCCCAACAGTGTATAAAGAATTTCATTCTACTACTGCTAGTAACACAATGCCAAGTAGACCCCAGTCTTGAAGTCTTGAAGTCTTGAAGCCTTATTTAAAATGGAAACACTGAGGCCCAAAGATGCATTTAACCCCATAGCATACAGAGCCTTGGCATTATTACTTATTCTCGATACTTCTGATCCCTGATAAGTTCTGCTTCCACCTGAAGCTCCTGTCCAAACCTTCGGCCAGCAAGGTTGGAGGTGGTCTCCTGTGTTACAGAAGTGACAACATATTCAGCATCATACTTCAGGCTCACAGAACATCTGGACCCTAGAGACAGCTAAAGAATCATTTCTTCTGTAATGGACTCTCAGAAAAGCAATGAAGGATATTTAGGTCTCTGTTCCTCCTAGTCTGGATCTACTAAGGGAACAGCTAAGATCCATTTACATCTATCCAAGCTTTAGAAATTATGGAACTGCATTTTATAAAATCTCTCCTACCTGGAGTTGCTCAAAAGTTAATGTTGGGTGTAATAAGTAAATGCATACAGGTACATATTCATCTATGTATGTGTATATATATATATATATATATATATATATATATATATATGACACACACATATGTATGTATGCATTTGAACATATATAAAATAAGTAAATGTGAGTTCAGGGTCTGTCCAACTCTGTAGAAACTTCGACTCTTCCTCCAGTAGAATCAAAAGCTGCCAAAATATTAGCATTAGTAATTAGGACCGCTGCCAAAATCCCAGAGCAGACACACATCCAGGACTTTTAGAAATCTATGCCGCTGTGTGCAGGCCCCGGTGGTCCTCTCTCTCCTCTTTTTTGTGAGGCTTGTTCTCTCCAATCCCGAGGATTCTGGCAGATCTCTGCAGCCCGGCCAGCATCCATTATGTCTGGATGATTCCACTGAGCAAGCATGCAGCAAGAGGAGGCAAGCACTGCCACAAAGGAAACGCCCACTGTGTCGGAGGAGAGCAGAGAGATGTAAATAGACCGTGCTGGCTGCTGTGCATTTGAGTTCTTTACTTAATGCTGTCAGGTCAAATCCTGGGTGCAGTCTGCCTCTCACACAGCAGCAGAAGCCTCCCGTGGTGAATGGTGCAGTCTGCTCTCTGCCTCGATAAGAAATGTGCAATTATGTTCAAGTCTGTCCCCCACCGTCCCGCCTTTCCTGACAGTGAATAGTTACTGCTCTGTTTGTATCAGCTGCAGGCCTGCTGTAAGGGACTGCACAAGAGCCTTGTTTTTATTTTCATTTTGTTTTGGTTGTTTTCAGTGCGTTTGTTTTGTTTTATTCTGTTTCATTTTTTTCTCTCTCTCTCAAATGCCATCGTGTTTTGCTTGTATCTGTACCCCTAACTTTCTAAAGAAGATAATCTCCTACAGAAGCTGACTGAGGGACACACAACGTGTCGTGTCTAGGTTGACTAGGCACCCACAAATCAGAAAATCAGAAAATGGAGAGAGAGAGAGAGAGAGAGAGAGAGAGAGAGAGAGAGAGAGAGAGAGAGAGAGAGAGAATGTTTTTATGTGTTCATGTTGGGGTAGCGTGTGTGTGTGTGTGTGTGTGTGTGTGTGTGTGTGTTGATGGAACTCAGGGCATGGTAGGCAATTGCTCACCACTGAGGCAGACCTGAGCAGTGTTTGTGTGCTTGCTTGAGATTAAAATGTTTTGACCTTGCTGTGATGGTGTATACCTTTAAGCCCAGCACTCAGGAGACAAACACAGGCAGATCTCTGTGAGTTTGAGCCTAGCGTGGTCTAAATAATGAGTTACAGGCCAGTCAGAGCTATATATAGAGAGAGATTGCATTCAAAAAAAAAGGAAGAGGGAAAGAGAAAAAGAGAGAGACAGATTAAATTTTGTTAGACAATGTTAGTCAATCCAGTAAACATTTTGCTGTTATTTTGATTTGGGTTGCTGTGATAGAGGACTTCTCTTTGGGAGAAGTTCCTTATTTCTCCTTCACTTGAACAAATTAGACCCAGTACATTCTTCCCTTAAGTGCCCCAGAGTGCCCCAGACTTGGTGTGCTCACTCTTTGGAGCCATGGATCCTTCTGTTATAAGAGGCTGTTCCATGGTTGCAGGATATTTGGTGGCAACTGGGACTCTGTCCATTAGATGACAATCCCCTGCTTCCATCCCCAGCTTGTAAGAAGCAAAAAATATCCCCAAATGTCCCAAAGTGCCAAAAGCGTACCAACTGAAACCTAGAGGAAATAGCACCATATTGTCACATTACTGGCCCTCAGAATGTGGGTTCAAGTATGAACAAGAGAGTTGTCCACTCACTTGAGAAGCAAGCACAGAATCTAAACTTACCATTGGTGTCCAGTATGCTGAGCTAATGTGATCCCTGTTTTCATTGGCAACCACATTCTGCTGCCATGGACTTTGGTTCAAGCTAATGCCTCTGCCTGGAATGAACTTTTCTTCCAGTTTATCTTCACAGCTAGTACCCTCCTGGAACCTTAACCAAGAGAACTGCAGTGAAGTCTTCCCTCAAGACCCCTGTTAGAGAACTCTCCACGATTTCCATCTTAGCTCATCTTAAATGAAAGTTAGTATTCACCTATAAGGCTGTCTCTGTCTCTGTTTCCTCTCTCTCTCTCTCTCTCTCTCTCTCTCTCTCTCTCTCTCTCTCTCTCTCTCTCTCTTTCTCTCTCTCTCTCTCTCCCTTCCCCCATACCCAATTTCCCTTCCCCTTTTTTCCTTGTCTGCCCCACAGGACTATAAGTTTCTTGAGAACAGAGATAAGAAAAGGCTTGTTTTACTCTTTGATTCTTCCTTATTCACTACTGTTGTCCTGGCATCAAGGTATTTATTTAAATGAACTTATGAATAAGGCACTTAGAGGAGGGGTTCTAATGGACCCTCCACTCCTTTGTTCTTATATAGAAGAAAAAATGTATTTCCAATAGATGTTACTTTTAAAATTTTCTGTTTTATTTTATTTTAATTAGATTCGTTTCTTTTAAATATAAATGTCTTGCCTGCACGTGTATATGCAAACTACATGTGTGCTTAAATGCTTGGTACCCGTGGGGATTAGTAGAGGCCATTGGATCCCCTGGAATATGGGTATTCTCAGACTTGAATGCATTTGGGCTTCCTTATGAAGTTTCAAGTAACACAGATCCGCTGGCTGAGCCCAATTCCAATTTCTACGAATGGTTTGCAGGTCTGAGCAAGCCAAATAATTTCCATTTCTGTAGTATGCATGGACAGACAGAGCCTACAAAAGCCTGAGGTTTGGGGCTTCCTACAATATACATTTCTAGGGGAAACTCTTTTACTAGAAACTGAGTTTCATGACAGTAAACCAGGGTGGTGAACAAGTGGCACACAGTTAGCTTAGGTGAAGCAGATCCCTGCGCTGCTTTCTCTCTTAACTACCGTACCCACTGGGAGAGTCAACTTGCCAAGCGTAAAGAATAGCTAAAGGTAGTTGGTAAACCTACAGGGGAGTCTCATGGTATCGTGGGCTTGAGAAACTGCCCTTGCTGTATATCCCACTCAGCCCTCAGAAACACAATGCTGTGAATGAGTTGCCCTTGACCAGAATTTTGTTCTTGGGTCAACCAAAAATGTCCATCACTGAACAATGACATAAACCAGACTTCTTGGAGCTGTAATAGCAAGGATCATCTGACCAAGGAGATGCAATCAGCAAGTGCAAAGAGTTACAAAAATCTGTATGTGCATTTGAGGTAAAATTCAGATTTCAAGTAAGTCAATGCTTGAGATGCAACTTATCACTCCCCATCAAACAACCCCAAAGATCCAATGGATTGTTCTTTGGGTTTTTGCAGCAATTCAGTGGCTAGACTGACTTGCTTTCTAAAAGGATCCTGCCATGAACCAAAGAAACCATGATGACCTAGGAGGAGGATCTACCCCTGTAGGGGTTTTAAGGCCACATTCATTCTTGGAAGGTAAATAATAACTCAAGCAAAAACTTAATCCACCTGGGAACTAGGACTCCATATCCTACTTAAATTAAAATGTCAGATAAGACTTTCCAGCCCAGCGAGAGGGCAGAGTGACCACCATCAAGACTCAGGACCCACCTGAACACAGCTGAACCCCCAGAGAAGTCTTGCAAGAGCTCTTCCACTTGAGCCCACAAAGACAGAACAGAGACACTGCAATCAGATCTCACTGCTTGCCCACAAAAAGACAAACATCAAGAAGCAATTTCCTTCCTGAGCCTATGGGCCCTCAGATCCACTCAAGAGACAGCCTCCAGTTAGAGACAACAAGAGCACATATAATCACAGACAACAAGATGGCAAGAGGAAAGCGAAGAACCTAAAGCAATGGAAACCAAGACAACTTGGCAACATCAGAACCCAGCTCTCTCACCATAGCAAGTAGTGCATTTCCAAACACACCAGAAAAACAAGACTTAGACTTGAAATCATACTTCAAGATGATGATGGAGATCTTAGAGAAGCGCATAAATAACTGCCTTTAACAATTCAGGAGAAATCACTCACAGAACAACAGGAAATCACAACCAAACAGATAAAGAAATTGAAAACAAAATTGAAACAATAAAAAAAAAAAAAAAGAGACAATCCCAGAGGTGAAAAATCAAAAGAAAGAAATCAGGAATCACAGATGCATGATTCACCAACTGACTACAAGAGATAGAAGGGAGTATCTCAGGACCCGAAGACAACATAGAAAACATAGACAAAACAGTCAGAGAGGATGCAAAAATCAAAAAGTTCCTAACCCAAAATGTCCAGGAGATCCAGGAAACAATGAGAAGACCAAACCTAAAGATAATATGTGTACAAGAGGGCAAAGAATATCAACTAAAAGGTACAGTAAATATATTCAACAAAATCATAGAAGAAAACTTTTCTGCCCTTAAGAATGAGATTACCATGAACATACAAGAAGCCTACAGAACTGCAAATAAATTGGAACAGAAAAGAAACTCCTGCTAACACATAATATTCAAAACACTGAATATTCATATACATAGAAAGAATCCTAAAAGCTGTAAGGGCAAAAGAACATGTAACATATAAAGGCAAACCAATCAGAATTACACCAGACTTCTAAACAGAGACTATGAAAGCTAGAATGTCCTGGACAAACGTCATACAGATGCTAAGAGAACACAAATGTCAGCCCAGGTTACTATATCCAGCAAAACTCTCAATCTCCATAGACGAAGAAACCAAGGTATTCCAGGACAAACCCAAATTTACACAATATCTGTTCAAAAATTCAGCCATACAAATGATGATAAATGAAAAAAATCCAATACAAGGAAGAAAACTACACCCAAGAAAAGCAAAAAAAAAAAAAAAAAAGCCATAATAATAATAATCATGCAAGGAAGACAAAAGAAGAAAAGCACAGAAACAAGTCTACCTCTAACAACAAAAATTACAGGAAACAAAAATCACTATTTCAAAATTTCTCTTAACATCAATGGACTCAATTCTCCAATAAAAAAGCATAGACCATAAGACTGGATACATAAACAAGATCCATCATTTTGCTGCCTACAGGAAACTCATCTCAAAGATAAAGACAAACACTACCTTGGAGTAAAACAGCTAAAAAAAAAACCTCTTAAGCAATGGGCCCAGGAAACAAGGTGGAGTAGCTATTCTAATAGCAAATAAAATAAATTTTCAACCGAAAGGCATCAAAATAGATAAGAAAAAAACATTTTTAACTTATTACAGTAAAAATCTATCAAGATGAACTGTCAATTTTGAACATATATTCTCCATATACAAGGGTACCCATATTTATAAATGAAATTCAACTAGTGTTCAAAGCCTATATTGCACCACACACAATAGTAGTGAAAGACTTCAATACCCCACTCTCATCAATGGACAGATCGTGGAGACAGAAACTGAGCAAAGACACAACAAAACTAGCAGAGGTTATGAACCATCTGGAATTAACAGACATCTACAGGACATTTCATCCAAAAAAAAGAATGTACTTTTTCTCAGCACCTAACTGTACCTTCTCCAAAACTGACAATATAGTTGGTAACAAAACAGGTCTCAACAGATACAAGAATATTGAAATACTCCCATGCACCCTATTAAATCACCATGGACTAAGGCTTGTTTTTAATAATAACAAAACAACAATAAGGCCACATACACAAGGAAGCTGAACCATGCTCTCTCTGCTCAATGATAACATGGTCAAGAAAGAAATAAAGAAAAAAACTCAAAGATTTTTAAGAATGTAATGAAAATAACATTACTACATACCCAAACTTATGGGATGCAATGAAAGCAGTACCAAGAAGAAAACTCATAGTTCTGAGTGCCTCCAAAAAGAAACTGGAGAGAGCATACACTTGCATCTTGACAGCACAACTGAAAGCTCTAGAACAAAAAGAAGGAGATACACCCAAGAGGAGTAGACAGCAGGAAATAATCAAACTCAGAAGAAATCAACCAAATAAACAAAAAAAAAACTATACAAAGAATTAATAAAACCAGGAGCTGGTTCTTTGAGAAAAATCAACACGATTGATAAACCCTTAGCCAGACTAACTAGAGGGCACAGAGAGAGTATTCAAATTAACAAAATCAGAAGTGAAAGGGGAGACATAACAACAGAAACTGAGGAAATTCAAGAAATTATCAGATCCTACAACAAAAGCCTAGACTCAACAAAACTTGAAAATCTGGAGGAAATGGATAAATTTCTAGACAGATACAAGATACCAAAGTTAAATGAGGATCAGATAAATTATCTAACCAGTCTCATAACACCTAAAATAGAAGCAGTCATCAAAAACCTCCCAACCAAAAAATGTCCTGCACCATATGGGTTTTGTGGAGATTCTATCAGACTTTTATAGAAGACCTAATACCTACACTCTCCAAACTATTCCACAAAATAGAAACAGAGGGATCACAACCCAACTCATTCTTTGAAGCCACAATTATGCTCATACACAAGCCACACAAAAACACTGCAAAGAAAGAGAACTTCAGACCAACTTCTCTCATGAACATTAATGCAAAAGTACTCAATAAAATTCTTGCTAACCAAATCCAAGAACACATCAAAACAATCATCCACCATGACCAAGTAGGCTTTATACCAGGGATTCAGGAATGGTTCAACATACAGAAATCCATCAACATAATTCACCATATAAACAAACTCAAAGAAAATAACTCACATTATCCTCTCAATAGATGCTGAGAAAGCATTTGACAAAAGTCAATTCCTCTTCATAATAAATGTCTTGGAAAAATTAGGAATTCAAGGCCCATACCTTAATATAGTAAAAGCAATATACAGCAAACCAATAGCCAACATCAAACTAATCAAAGGGAAACTTGAAGCAATCCCATTAAAATCAGGGACTAGACAACACTGCCCACTATCCCACTACCTATTCAATACGGTACTGGATATTTTGGCCAGATAAATTAGACAACAAAAAGAAATCGAATGGATTCACATTGGAAAGGAAGAAGTCAAAATATCACTATTTACAGATGATATGATAATATACTTAATTGACACCAAAAATTTCACCAGAGAACTTTTACAAGAAATAAACAACTTCAGCAAAGTGGCTGGATATAAAAGTAACCCAAAGAAATCAACCACCTTCCTCTATGCAATGGATAAACAGGCTGAGAAAGAAATTAGGGAATTGACATTCTTCACAATAGCCACAAAGACTATAAAATACCTTGCAGTGACCCTAACCAAGCATATAAAAAAATTTGTATGACAAGAACTTCAAGCTTCTGAACAAAATAATTGCAAAGGATCTCAGAAGATGAATGATCTTCCATGCTCAAGGATTGGCAGGATCAATATTGTAAAAATGGCCATCTTACCAAAAGTAATCTACAGATACAATGCAATCCCAATCAAAATTCCAACTCAGTTCTTCATAGAATTTGAAAAAGCAATTTGAAAATTCATCTGGAATAACAAAAAAATCTAGAATAGTGAAATCTATTTTCTGGAGAAATCACCATCTCTGAACTCAAGCTATATTACAAATCAATTGTGATAAAAAAAAAAAAAAAAAAAAACTGCATGGTATTGGTACAGAGAAAGGCAGGTAGATGAATGGAACAAACTGAAGACCCAGAAATGAACCCACACACCTATGGTCACTTGGTTTTCCACAAAGAAGCTAAAAACATTTAATGGAAAAAAAACAACTTCTTCAACAAATATTTTTGGTTCAACTGGAAGTCAGCATGCAGAACAAAGCAAATCGATCCTTTCCTATCTCCTTGTAAAAAGCTCAAGTGTAAGTGTATCAAATATCTCTACATAAAACCAGGTACACTGAAATTATTAAAAAATAAAGTGGGGAAGAGTTTAGAACACATAGGCACAGGGGGAAAATTCATGAACAGAACACCAATGGCTTATGCTCTAAGATCACAAATTGACAAATGGAACCTCATGAAATTGCAAAGCTTCTTTCAGGCTAAAGACACTGTTAAGAAGACAAAATTGTAGCCAACAGATTGGGAAAGAATCTTTACCAATCCTACATCTAATAAAGGGCTAGTATCCAAGATATACAAAGAACTCAGGAAGCTAGACTATAGAGAATCAATAATCCTATTAAAAATGGGGTACAGAGCTAAACAAGGAATTCTCAGCTAAAGAATATCAAATGGCTGAGAAGCACCTAAAGAAATGCTCAACATCCCTAGTGATCAGGGAAATACAAATCTAAACAACCCTGAGATTTTACCTCATACCCATTAAAATGGCTAAGATCAAAAAGTCAGGTGAAAGCAGATGCTTGTCAGGATGTGGAAAAAGAGGAACACTCCTCCACTGTTGGTGGGGTTGTGAGCTGATACAACCACTCTGGAAATCAGTCTGGCAGTTCCTCAGCAAATTTGACATAGTACTACCTGAAGACCCAGCTATTGCACTTCTGGGATTATACCCCAAAGATGCTCCATCATACAACAAGGACACATGCTCCACCATGTTTATAGAAACCTTTTTTATAATAACCAGAAGCTGAAAAAAACCCAGATGTCTATCAACAGATGAATGGATACAGAAAGTGTGGTATATTTACACTATGAAGTACTACTCAGCTATTAGAAACAATGACTTCATGAAATTTGTAGGCAAATGGATGGAACTAGAGTGAGGTAACCCAGTCACAAAAGTACACACATGGTATGTACTCACTGATAAGCAGATACTAGCCCTAGAAAGTTTGGAATACCCAATACCAAAAAAAAAAAAAAAAAAAAAAAAAAAAAAAAAAAAAAAAAAAAACCAATTCACAGACATTATGACTATGACGCTCAAAAAGAAGGAAGGCCAAAACGGGGATGTGTCAGTGCTTCTTAGAAAAAAGAACAAAACTCTCATGGGAGGAAATGCAAGGTCAAATATAGAAACAGGGATTGAAGAAAAGTTTACTCAGAAGCCACCTCACCTGGGGATCCACTACATATGCAGTCACCAAATCCAAGCACTATAGCTGATCCCAAAAAGTACTTACTGGCAGGAACCAGACAGAGATGCACCCTCAGGGACTATGTGGGAGTCATATAGATACAGCTGAGCATGCTTGCAGCTAACCATTGGTCTGAACTAGCAGGTCCCAATAAGGTTGTTAAAGAAAGAACCTAAGAAGCTGAAAGGGATTGCAACCTCATGGGAGGATAACATTATCAACCAACCAACTATTGATCCAGTTGCATATGTAGCTGAAGACAGCAGTGTCTGGCATCAACTCGAGAAGAGACTTTTGTTCCAGAGAGGGCACGTTTTTCCAATTTAGAGAAATGCCAAGGCAATGGGGTGGAGAGGGGCATCAGAAGGGAGTGCACCTTTGTGAAGGCCAATGGAGGGGGAGGGGAATGCAATCAGGGCAGGGTAAAGGGATAACCTCTCTAATATAAATAAAGAATATCTAATAAAGAAAAAGAGAAAAAATGTCAGATAAAAATACCCCTGCAAATAGATATAGGTGCAGAGATAGCAATTTAAAAGTTCTTTCCATTTGCTTGTCTGCCTGTCTGTCTGTTTGCATTGGTGGGACTTGGAGAGAGAATTCATGGCTTCTAGAATGCTCAGTATTTGCTCTACCATTGAGGCACAACCCAGCCCAAGTTATTTCTTGTATATTCTTGTTTACCTCAAATTATCCTCTGGGACCCTGCTCTTTTCACTGCAGTCCTAGGTAGGACTACAACAAGTATGCAGTTACAATTCTGACACTGTTGGACAGTGGGATTTACTTCCAGGGAACTACGGAGGAAATGGTCTCAAAAGGTGGCAAGCTGCATGGGGGTGGCGAGAGAGAGAGAGAGAGAGAGAGAGAGAGAGAGAGAGAGGGGGGGGGAGGGAGGGAGGGAGGGAGGGAGGGAGGGAGGGAGGGAGAGAGAGAGAGAGAGAGAGAGAGAGAGAGAGAGAGAGAGAGAGAGAGAGAGAGAGAGAGAGAGAGAGAGAGAGAGAGAGAGAATAAAGGAAGATGACACAGGACATGGATCGGCGGATGACCCGACCCAGATTTGGGGGTAAGGAGATGGAGAAGAGTGTTCCAACAAGGCTGAATGGGTAGGAGGTTTGGCTGCAGTGAGGATGTGTAGGGCGCAGGGTGGAAGGATGCAGGAAGCGCGGATAGCTGAAGCAGTTGGAATCAGGCGATGCCATTAGCTCTGAGCAGACAGACGCTTCACGGCGCCGGGGCTTTATGGAAGATCAATTCTAAGTGTGTTCCAGAAGTCTGCTAGTGGTTCCTCGACTGTGGCTTGCAGCTTATAGATGATTTTCATACCAATTTACCTAACTGATCATTACTAGCACTTTGCTGTTGGAAACAGGGTGGGGGCAGAGGGCAGAAGAGTGAACAGATTCAAAGCCCCGATGTGTGTGAGCCACCGTTATATTAAGGTGCTGATTAAATAATTACTTGTTTATCTGTGACTCCTGGTGAAGCAAAGTTTGCTTCTTTTAAGAATCACAGTCCAACATGTTGAAAGGCCACTGACCCCAGTAGTAGAGGGCATCTGGATTTCTTTGATTTGTCCATATAGTCTTCCTGGAGTTAGTTCTCCCCTCCTGACCTTAGCAGTGGCAGCTCCACATGTTCCCAGTCTCTGCGAAGGACATGCAGACCAGGGTGAACCAGCGACCCAAGAGGAGCTTGGTATCTAAACTGCAACTGAAACAGTGGTCCTAGGGCAGCTGTTAAGAGACAGAGACTGTACCTACATGGAATTGTGGACTCCAGCAAGAAGGACATGGAGTCTGATGGCGAGAGGCCCTAGTAGACAGATGGTCTACTGGAACAAGAAAGAAATAAGCCAATCATCGTGAGTGGAGGGCAGAACATTGCTCAGCCTTCAGAGAATCTTTTTGCAGTACTTGGCAGTTAACAAATATCCACACTGGACACTGTGCTGAGAGACTTTGTAATACTCATCCCTGAACAGAAAGGGGGTCTGCTGATTGTTACCAAACCCCTCCCCTCAAGGCTCAGGGATCTATATAGATGATGAGGTAGAAACACTGTAAGAGCCAGGGATGGTGGTGACTATGAGGAAAAGTGTCTTTCAGACAAAAGACTGGTACACATATGAACCCAGAGAGAGAGAGAGACACCATACACAGGCTGTGCAGTATTAAACCAGACAAAACCCCAGCATGGAGAAGGGAAAGTGGACACAAAGTCCCACACCTAAGCAAGAAGCTGTTTACAGTTGATACCTGCTGTGAAAGAGATCAGTTTTCTCAAATAGAGTATTACTGGGTGTAATAACCGACTCTAAGGCAGGCCCCATGCCTAGGAGTAGTTTCCTAACACCAAGTCGATCTCATGACTCTCTGTGCAGTTTCCACTGTTTTGGTTTGGTTTTGCTGCTGTTCTGTCCTTGGTTTTCTTTCTTTTTGTGTTTGTCTGTTTTGCTTCAGACATTTTTGTTGTTGTTTTTCTCTGTAGTGTGTCTTGTCTATTGTCTTTTGAGAAAGGGAATGAACATGAAGTGAGGTGGATGGAGAGTTGGGGAGGATCTGCAGGCATTGGGGAGCAAAAACAATATGACCAAAATGTACTATATGAAAATTAATCTTTAAATAAAAAATATTTTTAAAAGAATGAAGCACACAAGCATACGAGGGAGCACCCAGTCCCCAAGACACCATGAGATGAGACCCAGTGCAGCTTCTAGTGACAGAAGTAGTCCTTTTGTGGCTCTCATCTCCTGGTCCAAGCCCATGGGGCCCAGCTGACAGATCCCTTGATTGCTGCAGACGGTCTATCTGTGTGCTTCTGTTTCTGTGCAAGTTGGAACTAGTCCAGTGCCTCATTAACAGTAAAGGGAGGCTCTATGGTGGGAATGAAGTCACTGAGTGAACAGTGTATATGACTCTAAAATACATAATAGTAACTATTTAACCCCTGAATCCCTGTCATGGTTATTCATGATTGTGAACTAAAATATAGATATTGAGGGCACACCGCTAAAATGTTTTGCTTAATTAGAAGTAGAAAGATTCACTTCTAAATTGACTGTTCGAGGTAGAAAGACAAATCTTTAATCCAGATCTTTTAAACTGGAAAAGGGCATGCCTCTAATCTGGATCTTGAGGTGCAAAGACATATTTGTAATCTCAGCCACACCTTCTGCTGGAAGCTTAAATTGCAGTGGGTCTCAACTTTCCTAATATTGAGACACTTTAAATACAATTCCTCACCTTATAGTAACCCTGATCATAAAATTATTTTTGTTGCTGTCTTATAACTGTAATTTTACTACTGTTATTAATTTTCTAATGTAAATATCTATGTTTTCTGATGGTCTTAGGTGACCCCCAAAAGGGTTACAATCCATAGGTTGAGAACCATTGCCATATGAGGCAGGGAGAAAGGACGTTTTTGTTCCTGTCTTGCTCACCGTCCTCTGTGGAAGTCCATTCCTTCGCTGACCTTTGAGTCCACTTCTTCGGGATTCCAGCAGATACTGAAGACCGGCCGAGACATCCAGCACAAGGACTGAGAGCTACTGGATGCTTGAACTCTCCATTCCCAGCCCGCCATTGTTAGATTAGCTGGACTGCGAGCCAGTGAGTAGCTCTAATACATCCTCTTCATAAAGAGAGAGTGATTTATTCTAAAATCTCGGTTACTCTAGAGAACCCTGACTAATGCAGTCCTTCTGGAACAGTAAGATAAACACCCAACTGGGCATGTTATAAATGCAAATCCTAAGTCTACAAGTAAGATGCTTTTTACAAATATAGAAAAAAATAGCCATGTGTATTAGTGGTTTGTTCATTGCTATGAAATAATACCTACACAAATAAAAAACAAAAGAGGGATTGTTTTGTTTGCTTGTGGTGCCCATGTATGCTCACAACAGTGCACATGTATGCAGGTTCCCACTGAGCCCAGCAGAGGGTCTCAGATATCCAGGGGCTAGAGCTCCGGGTGATTATATGCCACCTGAGTGGTTCCTGAAAACTAAACTCCAGGCCTTGAAGGCATAACATACACACTTAATATCTGAGTCATGAAAAGCATTTATCCTGATTCATAGTTCTTCCAAGGCGTACTCAAACATGGGGCTATGTCGTGGTAGGTGGATCTTGAGACACATGGTCCCACTATATCTATAGCCCATAGTATGAGGAGAAAAGAGAGAATGCCCATGCTCGGCTAGCTTTCCCCTTTATATGTAGTCCAGAACAAAATCCAAGGGAATGATGCTACCCACTTTTAGGGTTTTGCTCCCCTTACATTTAATCTACTCAAAATGTGCATGGAAGCACAGCTCCTGAACCCACACACTATTAAGCTGACACTCAATGCTGACCATCAACTGCACCTGTCCTGACAAACACAGGACAGCATGGCCTTGCCTGGACTCAGCGTTGTCCAGTCACAGGATGTTTTCACCATGCCTTTTATGTGGGCAGTGAAGAGCACAAAGGAGGCCCAGATGGAAAGATCCCAGTGCTGTGACTATAGGACACTTGAAAATAGGCTCTTTCCTCCCTAGTCCTTCTCAGCTTATGTTCTTGATGCAGCCACTTGATCATGAACTTGAGTTTTCCTCAGTGCGACCATAAAGGTAGTGGAAATAAATCGCATATTGTTAATTTGATTAGCTGCCAAGTCAAGCTGCTCCATTCAGGCTCACAAAGCACTCTAGAAAGTGCTGCTCTGGTCACAGGTCTTTCTATAATGCTAACAAAGAGATACCAGTGAGTGCCTATGACCTAGGATTTGCCCTTCCCCTTGTTTTTATTCCTCTTGAGCTTTCTAATGTCCATCACAAAGGACCCAGGCCTCCTGTCTCTGTCTTCTACACCCTTAACCATTCTTTTCTTACAGGAACAGATCTCACAGCCTTGCTATGACCAGCCATATCATTCTAGAATTGGAAGCCTAAGTTCTTACTTTTCAAAGCCTATTCTTAGAAATCCCACACCTGTGTGTGTGTGTGTGTGTGTGTGTGTGTGTGTGTGTGTGTGTTATATCACCAAAAAAAAAAAAACCAAAAACAATTTTTTTACTGCATGGTCACTCTGATCTAAATACTGGGCACTCCAAAATTTAAAGTAAGTATCATTTACCACATATCTAACAAAAGGTAAGCAATATATTTATGCTAAATAATTTTGTATCATTTAAAGTACCATGTGTGAGTACTATAATCATTCATCTTGAATGTCCTACAACATAACAACAGTATTTAATTCCCTTGTGGCCACACAACATGATGTAAATTCAGATCTTTCTATGTGTAGAATCTATATGTCTTGCTAATGAGAGCCAGCCACTTCCTGTTCACAGAGGTTCACTGTTTAGGGGGCAGGTTAGATGTGTGAAGAAAATTCAGTACCAATTGAGCATGTTCTGACTAAAGTGCTCATGGGCTCAGGAGGTGGCTCTGTCAGTAAAACACTTGATGTGCCCCAGTGTGAACTTTGTGACATCTGTGAAAAAGCTGAAAACCTGAGGCTTGTAACTGTGACCTTAGCATTGAAGAGGTGGGGAGAGGTGAGTTCTTGAGGCTCACTGGCCCAGTCAGGTGAGCCCAGGCCAGTAAGAAATCCTGTCTAAAAATTAGGATCGATGTCCCGTGAAGAGGAACAGTGTGAAGTTGTCCCCTGGTCTCTACATGCACACTCACTCACACTGCACACATACAGACACATGTCCAAAACATGTGAACACATACAAAAATACATGTATGTCCACACCAAAAGTGTAAATGAAGGTTTTATCTTGATTAGCACCCTGACTGCATTGAGACAAACCTAGATTCATGAAGCACATGTCTGGATATGTCTGTAAGGGCATTTGAGGGAGGAGTTGAACCATGAACTATATGACCCCATGAAATCCCATGATAAAATCTTAATATGATAGCTTTCTTGGAAGATGGTGAAGTGAAGCAAGTGAGATCTGGTTTCAAGAAGCAGCCCCCAGAGTTGTGCTCTTGCGTTGGCTCTTTCCCATAATCCAATTCCTCTGCTTAATATATATTGGGAAGTAAGCCATTATTTTTCCTATGTTCTCCCAACTCTGTGATATGCTAAAGAGAACTTGGGCAGAACCCTCTCTAGCAATGACAAAAGTATAGAATTCCTTCCCCCCCATACTGTCCTGAGGTCTTTGGTCTTTGTCAGTCATGAACCTGACTAACACAGTATAGACACAGGACTCATGTTCATCAGATTGCTCAGTGGGGTTCCCCCAAGTGCCAGCAGTGTCTGTCTTTCCTCTGTCTTTACTCACTGTGTCCCTTTCTGTGTCCCAAGCCAATTTCTCTAGAATTCATTAATCATGTTGCTCTGGAAGATGTCTGTACTTGCACAGGGACCTTCGTCTTCACAGCAGAAATAGCTCATAAATATGAGGTCCTTTCCTCCCAATTCTCGACACTGCCTTCAAAGCAGCCACTGTTTATTAATGAATTTAGAACACAAGGTAAACATAATATGAGGCTAAGGCCAGTCTATCACAGCTCATTTTATGAATGGGGAAGTTGGGTCTTGCAGAGCTAGAATAAGAGCCTGGTGTCTCATAATGAGGCAAAGCAGCTGTAGAGGCCGGGCTTCCTTCTCTGCCTCACACCCTCGGTGCTCTCAACTCATCTGTGGCATCTCTTGCCTTCCAGGAGAAGCAATACTAAAGAAACCCAAGTGTTCTTGGAAGAAAGAAGACAGACACCAATTACTCACTCCCAGCAGACGGGGTGCATGAGAAGCTACACAGAGTACACCTACAGAAACTGTCATAATTAGAGACATTCCAGGAGGGGTTGGCAGCGTCTCTGAATCCTTGTTTGCATCTAAGTGCACAGAACACTGTGCCTTGACATCGTTTCCAGGCCAGTTTTCAGTCAAGGACCATTAAATATTTATTCTTCATCAATTCCTGAGTAACATGCCACTCGGTGTTCCTGCTTATTACCCAGACGCCCTTACATAGTTCAAGGCGACTTTGCAGTTGGATAGAAGAAATGAGACTTTTGCATGAGACATATAAGTTTGTAAGGTAATTGGAGGTATTTAGAACCTTCCAGGAGGAAGCACTATAGTACCAAGAAGACTGGGATTCTCGGCCATTTTGGTTTATGCCTCCTGTGTGGCTTTGGAAATGTAAAGTAGCCTCTCTGAACCTGGTTCTTCATCTTAAAGATGGCAAACTATCATTAGACTGTCAATGCATTATCTGGCTCTAAAAATGATAGCTATTGCTATTTTTCACCCCACCTTTCACAGTTTTTCTTATACCAACTGTGCTTGCAGGAGGCTGGAATCTCTGTGCAATTAAAACCACCACTTCTGGCAAGCCCAGCTCAAGACACTCCATGGGAAGTTCCCCTGATCACTCCAGCCCACAGCCATTGCTGTCTTCAGCATTTCCACACTGTTGGTAATCTCAGTCACTTAGACTCCCATATCCCTGCCCTGCATTGTTCTTTAGCTTTTAATGTTCATTTCTGTTCTCTTAAGATGTGTGCACTTGCTCCAGCTTGTGCTAATAATATTCAATGGTAAAGGCACGTGACATACTTGCCTACATGGATCTTCTCAAACAGGCACTGGGCAAATGTACACTCATTCTTTCAATGTGGTGGGGATGGAGCCCCAAAGGCCAGCATCCTAAACCATGTGACCTCTCCTGAAAGTCCATAGCTTCTCTTCTACCATGCTGTCACAAGGTTATCTCAGTACAAGGATCAAGGGAAGAGACTCAGCTTTGGAAGAGGATGTAAAAAGGATGAGGAAGAAAATGCAGAACTAGAAGACCCACTATTTGGGGTCACACGGTCCACCATAGAAAGGAAGGTCCTCCATCCCTCTCACTCTGTGTGCATGTGTAGAACAGTGTCTTCAGGCAAGAAGTGGAGTCACATGTCTCTCGGATGTTTGTCACCTTAGTTTCTGAGACAAGCTGAGTATGAAGTTTATCATTCAGCTGAATGTCTTGCCTATGTGTCCCAGAGATCTACCCATCACTCCCTCCTCCCCAGCACTTATGAGTGAGCTGCCACACCCAGGTTTTACATGGTTGCTGAAGATTCGTACTCTTTACTAGCTAAGCTATATCTCTAGTTTTGTCTTTTATTTCTACTTAGTTCCTTGGAAGAACATGGTTAACCTTATTCAGTGGGTGAAATAGCAGACTGCGATACCTGTAATTCTTCACCTGACTTGGTTCTATTGAAGTGAATGTAGGAGTACCCTGGTTTTCTTTCAAGATAAGTAGAAGCACAGGGAACCCCTAAGGGACAACAGGAGCTTCCTAGTCTCCAGGGATCAGGTCCCTCTTACACAACTACAACCTCCCACAGGCCCCTGTAGAGAGATTTGAGTAGGTCATTTTCCTCCTCTGCAGTTGAGGATGTGCCTATATGTCGCATAGGTTCAAGATGAAAACAGAACCACAATCCCGAATATGTAGATGAGGTTTTCCCAAGCTCTCATGCCAAGCCAATAGGAAGTACCAGCTGTCAGACACTGAAGCATCCCAAAAATGTATATATGAGGCCTGTCCAGAATTAAAGATCTGTAACACCGCTGCTTGAGAAGAGATATGATCTGCCAAATTCACTGCTGCCAGAAGCTTCCTGCACCAGGACAGCTAGCCAGTCTCCCTCTGGCTCAGCCTGGCCTGAGATTCTGCAGCATCAGCGGAGATGGGGGCAGGGAAGCACCAGCAGTGGAGGCAGCAGAACCAGTTTTCCTTCCTGCTTGAGTCCCTCTTCCCCTCTCCTGAACCCACACACCTAGCATGACCCATCAACAGAGGTGGCAGAAGGCAGAATCTGTTTCCCCCTCCCTGACCAGAGATCTCCATGTGGGGCCTCTCGAACCCAGCCCCATGCACCCCCACAGATGAAGTCAACACCGATCAAGAAAATAGATCTTCCAGAGAACAAAGCTGAAAGTAAGCCTGGCGTGCCTACTTGCAGTCTAAGTTTTAATTCTTCATTTCTTAAATGAAGTTACCACAAAAATCTACAAATATAAACCATAATGCTGTTCAGTGTCTGGTGCTAACGACCAATTTTTGAACTCCCAGAAAGCTTACGGAAATAAGAAGACGTCTCCCAAATATCAGTACTATGAATTGCTAGATGTTAAGAAGCTTGTGGGAGTACATTACAATCACAGAAATAACTAGAAACCCAGAGAACAATTATGAAGTAGATTGCCTGTGGCTCAACCCAATGAAATTCATATTGTTTTATATTACAGGGGGTGGAGAAACAGCAGCTATGATATTTTATAAAAACCATTGATTGGCCTCAAATCATTTACAGCAAAGAGAGGGAGATCCTGCTTGGGACACTGGTGGGTTTTATGTGGTTCCCTTGCACAGTATGTTTAGAAAGTGGCTTCAAATTTGTTGCAGTGTTTTAGTGTCTGGTTTCAGAAGGCTGTACAATGTTTATGTCTTCGAATTAAACCTCTTTATTATTGGGTTAGTCTTAGGGGATACACTGTATATCATCTGGAGCCAAACCCATAAACCTGAAATCAGAGCGAGACCTGCCTGCAACTTTCCCTAGAAAGAACAGTGAAAGGGTGAAGGGGATGGTCACCTGGGAACCACAATGGAGAGAGGGTGTTTCACATCACCACTGCCAACCTGAGCTCAAGCAGCCCCCTTGTCGCCTGAGAGACGTGTGAGTTTTCAGAGCCCTTCAAGTTCTCTGTCCACAGTCTCTACAAAGAATATGATCATATTCGAGTGGCTCTATTTTAAGATGGTGCAACTAAAACATGACAAAGTATTCAGAGCAGCACTTGGGACATAATCTGGCCACAGAAATATCAGCTGTGATAATTATTATGGGAGAGAATAAACCTGAACAAAGAATTCTTGGTTGTCAATAAGCCACACACCTCTCAGGTTGCAGAGCTAGGGCCAAAGCTCTCAAGACTTAAATCAGTATCTCCTTACACCTGTTGTGGATTTACACAGGCTCCCCCAGGCTTCTTTTCTGGAACTCTTGAGAGCAAGCCACCCAGGACCTGGGTAGACAGTTTTCCTCAGAAACGGAAGAACAGGAGAGCCCAAGAGCCCGATCTCCTGGGTGGATTTCTAGGCACTGTGCTGTCAGAAAAGGAGTGAGAGACTGCAGACAAAGCCACCTATCTGGAAAACAACATCAA
The DNA here is from genome assembly GCF_963924665.1 of Micromys minutus. NCBI lineage: Eukaryota > Metazoa > Chordata > Mammalia > Rodentia > Muridae > Micromys > Micromys minutus. The sequence goes on along the minus strand of NC_137981.1, from coordinate 4,850,404 downwards.
GCAAAGGAACAAAAGCAAACAGTGCAGGCAGGAAGCATAGGTGCTCAGGCTGTGTCCACAAAGGGCTCCATTAATCCCATGGCTCTCTGGGTGCACAGTTTACTCAGTTTTCCCTGTAAAGTTCACCTAGACAGGTCTGCAAACCCACCTTCATTGACTGCTCTACTCAGTCTCCCCGGACAAATGTTGCTGTGGGAATCCAAACACAACAAGGGGACATCTACATTTCTAGACCCAAGTCATTCTCTATACAATCTGAGCTTCCCTTTCTGCTAAGTGATCCCTGGGTGTCTCCTCCGCCCTGTGTAATAGGCATGACTAGCGCCTCCCCTCTGTAGATGTAGAAAGTAGCCCAGAGAAGGTGAGCACCGTCTCAGCCTGACATAGGCGGAGCAGAACTGAGGTCAGAGTCTAAAATCCAGGCTGTCGAGATCTTTAGTAAGTGGTCCGCAATCCAGCATGTTTAAAAATGGCCAGCATCTGCTCTTCATCCTAGCCCAAGTCTCCTCTCAGAACTTCTCTCTCTACTTCTTAGAACCTTTCCACCCACACTGGCCTCCTCCATGTCCCTTGAAGATGACAAGAGTAGCCACACCCTAGACCTTTATATCTATGTTCAGCTAAAATATTCACTGACCTGCTCTTTTACTTCGAACCCTAACTCCAGTCTTACCATCTCAGGGAGAGGCACCCTGTTTCAACTTAAAAACCCCTCTTTATCCCTGCTTGGTCCTACCCCCTTAAGATTCCCGTAAGGCTTCCTTCATTTGCATGTTACTTGTAATTTCCTTGTAGACTTTCTTTCTAGCAGTGTTCTTCAGCTATCCCTTGGTGAAACGTGTGCCTAAAAGTGCTTATAGCTGACTTCTCATCACAGCATGGGTCACATAGAAGTTGCTAAATGAAGAGTCCCATTACAGGAATAAGTCTGGTTCTTTGATGTTCATTCACTGTCCTCTAGTCTTTCTTTCTTGCAGTTTTCAGAGGTCTGAACTGAGTCTCTCAAATATCTCTAGTTATTTATGTCACAATCTTTAAACTTTCCTTTCTTCTGTCTTACAGTCCTCGGGAGCATTAGCACTCTGCCAGCTCCGGAGGATAAAACAATGTCCTTGGGTCTTTATGTGGCTCAGATTGATGCTAGCAGGGAGGTCTGGCATCTGCATTCTTTCTTAGTTTGCCATGTCTGACTGCAGGCAAAAAGTTGTGCTTTACCTGCATGTACAATGGCCATCCAGGGAGTGTAATAAACTTCCAGGCACATCCAGCACTGTAAGAAGTAGTTCTAGAGCAGTGGTTCTCAACCTGTGGGTCGTGATACCTCAAAGGTAACATATCTTGCACATACAATATTTACCATATGATTCATAATACATAATTCATAAATTTACAGTTCTGACCTAGCACTGAAAATAATCTTATGGTTGGGGGTCACAACATGAGGAACTGGATTAAAGGGTCACAGCATCAGGAAGGTTGAGGACCACTGCTTTGGAGGCTTCAAAACAGGAGAGCTGGGAGTAGGAGCTGGATATTGGAGTGTAGTCACACAGAAATGGGAGGGCCCAGATAAGGCAAGTTAAGAGTGTGGCTATAGACATATGTAATGAAACACCTCACACATAGAGGTTAATAGTCAAGAAACACATCCAATCCCAACCCTCTACTTTAGTTAGGGTTCCAATGCTAGGATAGTATGCTATGACTGAAAGTAACTTGAGAAAAGTGTTTATTTGGAACTCTCAGGTCACAGTTCAGCACTGAGCAAAATCAGGCAGGAACTTAAGGCAGGAACCTGTAGACAAGAGCTGACGCAGGAGTGCTGATTCCAGGATTGCTTTTCATGGTTTGCTCTGACTGCACCCAGGACCACCTGCCCAGGGATGGTATGACCCACACTGAGCTGGACCCTCCCGAATCAATCATCAGTAGAGAAAATTCGATACAAACCTTCCCACAAGCCAATCTGGTAGGGGCATTTTCTCAATTTGTGGTTTTCTCTTCTGAAAAAAAAACTCTGTCATTGGAATTTCCAACCCCAATAAGCCCATATAAACACACACATAATAAACTGCATGCCTAAATTAGGCAGATCTAAAACTCTACTGACGTGTTCCCCAGCTGTAAGACACCTTGCATTTGTGGTCCTCCTGGCCATGTAGTTCTGGTCCATCATGGTTATGATAGACCTCTTCCTCTTTTCAGTCCTCTCTCCTTCCCCTCTCATCCTCTTCTGCCTCTCTCCTGCCCTTACTCTGAAACCCTCAGTCCAGCCTTTCCCTCCCAATCACAGGCTCTAGCCTTTACTAACCAGTTAAAACAGGAAGAAGGTTTTCATGAGATCACATGAGCCTGTGATGATCATGAACAACCCCTCTTGAGGAAGCAGAATTAATATCAAACTACAAACAACATCAGGACAACCTGCAACACACTAATTTGTGTCAAGGTGACAAAACTGTCACCATACCACCTCATCACAGCTTTTCTGTCCTGCAAACCCCAAGGACAAAGACCCCTGTCTCTTCAGGATATTCTTATCACTGATGCCCTAATCCACCTGCAGGTCCCACCATTTTGCCCAGTGGGAATCTAGCAGCAACAGTTGCTCTGACCTCCCTCAGTGATAAATTGCAGATACATGTTTGGATGTGAGGATACATGTGTGGACATGCAGGCAAGGCCTGAGGCTGGTGTCAGGAGTCTTCCTTCGCCGCTCTCCATCTTATCCACTGAGTCAGGCTCACTCAAACAATCCTGGAGCTGCTTCTCCTAGCATTGCTAACCAGCCTGTTCCCAGAATTCTGTCTCCACATGCTAAGCACTAAAATTAAACGGGGACAACTGAACTCACCACTCAACATGCAAGTAGACAGTGAGTAGTCCACTTCTGCCCTCATGTTCATGTAGCGGGTGAGATGACCCCGAGCCAGCTCCCGACATCTTAAACATCTTAAATAATTGGGAACCTGCCATTATCTTCCTTTAAGATGTATTTCATTTCTTTTTCTCAGGTAGTCTTGACTAAACTAGTTGCTTGCTCTCTTATCATCCTGTACAAAAACCTCTACTTATGTGCTGATGTGGCAGGCATTCAAGAGAGCCAGCAGATGCGAGTAAAGTGTCTTTATAAGCTGAAAGTCAGAAATGACATATTTTTTCTGGTGTGTACTATTGGCCAAAGCATGATCCAAACAGAATTGCCCATATCTGAGGAGGCAGGTGAACTCAGCTGTGTCTCCTGATAGAAGACACTACATATGTATGTTCTCATACATGCTATGAAACAGTGATATGAGGAAGATATTAATAAAGGCAAAATATAATCAACCTACTCTAGACAGACTATGTTTCCTTCTTCCCGTGCATCCTCTTCCTGGCCTGTTCTCCATATACCTCCTGATCTATACTGTATCTCATTCCTCTCCAGAGCCACATTAATCCTGATTGGCTGAGACTCTTGCCTTACTTCTGTGGTTCCCTGTCCCAGCATCCAGAAGAGTGCTGCTCCCCCTCTATCCCACTGAAGCCCTTCTTACTTTCTCAATCCTATGTGCTCCTGCTGGCTACTGAAGACTTCTGACTCCTTTTCTGAACGATTACCAGCACTAATTAATAACTGCAAGAGTCAGGCTAAGTGTGCACTTAAGTCCAGTGGTTAAATAAAAGTGAAGAGATACTACAATTCTTTTTTTATAAACTTAGGCCAAACATAAAGAAGACTCTAGGAAAGAAAGTCATCAGAAAGCGGTAGCATATACTTTGTAATATCTTAAGCAATCTGGACAACCAAATGTTGAATCCTCTAGACATACCCAAATGGTGTGACTATGAAAAAGTTATTCAAACTCTCTAAACTTAAAATTCACCATCTATTAAGTATAACACTATATCATAGAGATGTCTCCAGTAGTAAATAAAACAATTGCACTCAAACGCTAAGTTTCAGCCAGTACCTATGGTTCAATGCACTGCGAACCTCATTCACTCTTTTCTCAATGTAGTTGGCAGGATGAAAATTCAAGTTGATCATTGGCTCCTCTTTCCCTCTCTCCTCCTCTTTCTTCTTTTCTTTCTCCTCCTCCTCCTCTTCTTCTTCCTCCTATTTCTCCCACCCCTCCTCCTTTTCCTCCTTCCTACCTTGGTGAGTTATACTAGAAAGAAACCTTTTCTTGTATAATTAAAGCCCTATTCTGAATACCAAGATTTAGTAGTGAAAAATGGAGAGATCAAACTAGTTTTAGTGAGACTGTTCTATTCATTCATCCTGGCTTATTTGATTATATTTAATTGGGCACTAAGTGCCAGACTAACTTGTTCTATTTGCCAATTTGAGCTGTGATGATTAATTGCTTCCTGGGAGTTGGGTATTCCATTTGATTCCTAATTTGAACAGAATTTTCTGTGGCTCCCACTCAGCTGATCACCATCCCAAGCAAAGCAATGACTCCCTACAGTATGGTGTATTACAGAGCAGCAGTGTTTGATAGGTATGTTAAATGCATTCCCAGTAGTATCTGAAGATTACCATGAGTTTACCAAAATACCAAAGAACTTGACCCCTTTTAATTTAACAGAGATTATACTTTTTTTTGAAAAGAAAAGTATCTATACTAAACTATCCAACAGAGATCTTGTATTTTCTGAAATGTATATAACCCCGAAATGTAAGATAGAACAGGTGATAATATGGGCTGGATTCACTGTAAACTGAGTCAAATATGTGTGTTCTAATATGTGAGAGGACTCTAAAGAGAGCTCTGGACTAGAAACTAATCTGACAGAAAATACCGTTAACTGGCTCTGTACCAAGTCTGAGATGTGAAGGACACACATACTTCGTCATTCTTTATTTTACATACGCCTATATATGTAATGTAATTTATGTGTAATATGTAAAAGTCATAATATTATATTTCAATATACATATTATATATGTGTTTTATTTATGGTATGCACAGTATAATCTATAAAAATTTATAAAATCCATAAAAATAATTTTAATCTGGTTGCCCAATTTCTCTGCAAGCCAATCTGTGTCAATTAATTTAATATTGTTTAAGCTTAAAATACTCAAAAGTTTATTGATGAAACTACAGAACACAGAAAGAGAAAAGCAGAAATAGAGAGTGGAGAAGCAAGGACAGGAGGGAAGGAAGGAGGGAGGGAAAAAGAGATGCATCAAAAATGCATACTTCTAATGATTTAACTTAATACATCAGAATTTATTGAGTTACTCAAAAGACCTCGAACAATATGCTTTTTCTGAACAGACAGAGCCTGGGAAGTTCTCCCACAGTTACATGATGTTTCCTAAGGGGAACCAACACAATCTGGTTCTTCATAGAAAACCATTGTCCTTGTGCCTCATTGAAGCTCCATGTTCAAGGTTAGTGGTGGCAGGTAACACTCATCCACTGCCTTTGCCTGGGGCTCCTTACCATCTCAGCCATAGATGCTGTGCTCTGAAAATCAGAAGCGGTCCCTTAGCTCTCAGAGAAGCTAGCCAAAAGCAGCACTTCCCTGAATTCTACCACCTCAATATTGTGGAGTTTACTTAGAGAGAATATGTTTTTGAATATATAAAACATAGTAGTAGTTAATCTTGATTTTCAACTTGACTGAATACAAAGCCAATTAGGAGACACATCTCTGGGCAAACTAACCTGTGTTGCGCTAACCTGCATTGTTTCAGTAGAGACATTTTGTGTTGTTTTTGCTAATCACAGGTAATGCTTCAGTTCAAGATGACAAAAAAAAAACCTACACTTTTTTAATCTCAAAATGCAGCACGTATAACCTTAATAGAGTCTTTGAAACACTTACAAACATCTCTGAAATTTTGCAAGCCAGGCCTCCATCATCTGCATTGCGTTCAAGTTCAACCTACTATAGGAAAAGGAGCCATAACTAAAACCTGGTTCCCTCGTTCAGCTCTGAACCCTCACAGCTTTTCTAAACCAAGGTCCCAATATCCTGTATGTACAACCTCATCTTAACAGCATGGACAAGCCTATTATAGGAGTGCACCACTGTTGGCAACAATATCTGTCCTACTTTGCTTGAAGCAACATGGAGAAGAATTCGCAGGTCACATTCTATCACTGAGGGAAGTCAAGGCAGGGACCTAGAGACAGGAACTCAAGCTGAAGCCATGGAGGAACACTGCTCCCTGTCTTGTCCCCATAGGAGACAGTCTTATACATCCCAGAGACAGTTACCCAAGAGTAGCACTGGCCACAGTGCCTGTGCCCTCCCACATCAGTTCTTAATCAGTAAATGCACCCTTAGAACTGTGTCCAGGCCAACTTGATGGAGGCAGTTATTTTGTATTTAGGTTTTTTTTCCCCCAAAGTCCTTAGCTTGTGTCCAGTTGACATGAGCCTAAAGCAACCCAACTTCCTTTGAAGACTGCAGCTTTTGGAAAGAAGAGCTTTCTAATAACCATAGTAATACAGATTATAAAATAGTTTCCATTTGTCTGCATCCCTGTTTGACATCAGCTTTTCTTTCTCTTTCTCCCTCTCCTTCTTGCTCTCCCTTCCTCTGTCCTGTTCTCAATACACAAAAGTTTTTCTATTGTTGACTAGAAATTGAACAAAACTCTGTGCTTCATTGTGACATCTTCATATATGCTTGTGAATACATTGTCACAGTGTCTATTTCCGATCTCTCTCTCTCTCTCTACACACACACACACACACACACACACACACACACACACACACAGACTGTACATATAAAGTCTACATGTATTTTTTGGTCCATTTTAGTTGCCTTATTTTATTTTATAAAGTAATTTTCAGTTATTTTTCTCTGGAAATGACATCTTTTCATCCTTTCTGAGGCTGAGTAGTATTCCAGTCCAGTAAATATAGTCTCTATTTTTTAAATGTCTACTCATTCATTGATATACACCTGCACTGATTCTGTAACTTTTCAGGAGCATCATGAGAGTTGATGTGTGGTTATCTCTATGATGGGCTGACTTAACATACCTTCATGTTTATACCCAGGAATGATGTAGTTGGATCCTGTGGTGGATCTATATTTAGATTCCGAAGGAATCAGCATACTGATGTCCATACAGTTGCATTAACTTGGATTCCTGCCAGCAGTGTTTCAGTGTATGTGGGGTGTGTGTGCGTTTGTTAACCCTCACACACTCCCATCACTTGTTGCTACTTATATTCTCAATGGTAGCCATTCTTACTTGGATAAGGTTTGCATTACCTCGTGGCAAGATCTGTTAGACATGTTCACATTTATTTGCTGGCTGGATTTTTGACCACTTGTCAATGTTACTATTTGTAGACTTTTCTCCTTCAGGTTTTGAATCTTCAAAAATTCTAGACATCAATCTCCTGTCAGACGAATCCATGGTGATTTTCCAACCATCATGTTGGTAGTCTCCCACTGTGGTACTTATTCATTTAGCTGCACAGATCATTTACCTTCCATGTATTCTCACTAGTCAGTCCAGAGTGTTTCTGGAGCTACTAAAGTCCGACTCAGAAACTCATTGTCTACATTTTTATTTTGAGTGGTATTTCTGTGTTTTCCTCTTGTTTAATTTCTGCTCTTTCATTAAGGTCTGATGAGTTTGGATTTACTGAATGGGAGACAGTGGGGTCTAATTTTAACCCTCTGCATGTGGGCATCCTGTTTGCCCAGCTCTTGGGTGGAAAGGCTATCATTTCTCCACTGTATGTTTTTTAGCACCTTTGCAAGACTCACATGGCTATAGCTGCTTAGATTTACTCCAGGATCTTCCATTCCACCGGCCTCCATATCTAGCTTCGTGCTAATGCTGTACAGGTCTTGTTATATACCTCTATAACCTATAATTCTGAAACCACCAACACTGTTCTTTTTGACTAGGGTTGCTTTGGATATCCTGAGGTTTTTATGTTCCACATAATTTGAGAATATTTTTTCTATATCTGTGAAGAATGTCCTTCAAATTTTGATGAGATTCCATTAAATATATGGGTTATTTTCCACTATGGACAGTTTTCACAATCTCAAACCTACTGATGAATGAATGTGAGGAACCTTTGCATCTTTCAGTATTTTCAATTTCTTGGTTCAGTGTTTGACACTTTTTAGTGGAACAGTCTTTCACCTTTTTGGTCAGATTTATTCCTAGATTTTGAGTTTTTACAGTCTTGTTTTACTTTTGTTTCTGAGGCTAAGCTGAATGGTGGTACTGTTTTCCTGACTTCTGAGAAAGCTGTTCTCTCAAATTGAAAATCTGTTGAACTATTTAGCTCTATACAACAAACAACAATTCACATGAGAATATTGGTATTATGCCCCAGTAGGAACCTTGCTACAGACATCACAGAGAAAATGGGCTCATTCCAGGTACTTTTCTTATACTTTTCAGCAGGGAGTTTATGTGATCAAAGCCCCAGTTGGGCACTTTGCTTGGGGATTTGCTTCTCACCATCATGGAAACATCCTTGCACCAAAACTAAGGAGATACAAGTAATGGCAGGCAAGACATTTGCACTCTTTGTTTCTTTTTCTGTGCCTACAAAATGGAGTTCCTTCCATGTATGTATGTATATATGTATGTATGTATGTATGTATGTATGTATGTATGTGTATCTTTTTCATGAGTATCTATGGAGGCCTGAGGTTAACACCCAGTATCTCCCTCAATCACTCTTTAACTAATATTTTTAGTACAAGGTCTCTCACTGGCCTGAAGCTTACAGAATGACTAGACCAGCTAGCTAGGAAGCCAGTCTCTGCCTAATCTGCCTTGGGATTCCAAATGTGTGCTACCAACACTGCTCAGAATTCCAACTTAAGTCCTCATGCTTATGGCCCCTCTCCCACATGTGCCACCTCCCCAGTTACCTCTTGGCCCTTTTACTTTATGGTCACAAATGAGCAGGCATGCCTGGAGGACCTACAGCCAAACTGAAGATGCTGTGCAAGAACACAGCTGAGCTAAATCCATCTGAGATCGCCATGTGGACAGTATTGTTCCTGTTATACAGTGTCTGAAATTCAGTTTCCTGAATAAAAATAATACATATATGATTAACTTAGGAATTATATGGGACCATGCATCCAATAATGCACATACAGTGCTTTGTTCATAGGAGCTTAATAAATGAAGGCTCATTTCTGTAAAGTGTCTCTTAGATAGGATCCTTCCTTTAGCTTTTCCTTCCATTCAGTGACTTCTTCTTCTCTCCTGGACCCTCATTTCTTGTTAAAGGCCATTTGCTCCATCACCAAAGAATAAATAAAGACTGTAGTCCTGGAATCAAGGTTGCAGAAAATATCACGAACATGACATTCTACTTGTAGTTTGTCAGGACAGCTGTTGGGCTACATGTCTGCCTCACCCCTGAGATGCCAGAGTGTCAGTAGCATCTCAGGGAAGGTAGAACTCAGACTAAGATATGGGGTCCCAGCCCATGTTTCCCCAGGTGAGATAAAGCAGCAGCTAAGACAGATGTTGTGGTTCTCAATCTCCTTTGTACACAGACACTACTGGGTACAGAGAGAAGTTGAGAAAGGTGGTCTGAGAGCCCATGATTTCCCTTTGCATCAGGCAGGAAAGGCATGGCTGAGTCCCAGACAGAGGTAGAATCCAGTCTGGTTCTGAGTAAGTATGGAGAGCCTGGAAGAGCGAAGGCCTTCTCTGGGAGATTTGGGCTCCGCTCTTTACAGTGAAGCACCCCACACCTCGTGGTGGTCCTTGATGAAGGAGACAGTCTTTGCTTGTCCAAATGAACTTATTTATGGCAGATGTGAATGCAGACATCTTACTGAGGGTGAACCAGGAATTAAATACCTTTTCCAGGAAGGGATGCCCAGGAAGAAAAGCTCTCTGGGGGCCTATTAGATACCTTATTAACATGGCAAACTCCAGGATTTCATACTGTGTGACTGGTTGTCATGGTCCTCTCAATGGGGTATCATGGGTACATGCTCCAGAACAGGTAGAGCCTCGCCAGGAAATGGTTCCAACACCTGCCATTCTCAGCTATGAGAATCACTGGGGTTTTTTAACCTGTTTGAACTTTACCAGTTTTTCTATCTGATGCCGTGGTCCACTTGCCCCACAGACAGCAAACACTCAGGAGGCCCCAGCACAGAACAGGAGTAATACATTAGCTCCATATTGCTCTCCATATTAGAACAGACCAAAAAAAAAAAAAAAAAAAAAAGTAGGTAGGATGCCAACGGAGAAATTCCCTTCACTCTACTGAGGCAAAATAATCAAAGATTCAGCTCTAAACTTTGTGAGCTGCTATATCATCTAACTTCCTACCCATGGTCCTCAAGAGCAGGTAGTACAGTCACAATGAGGACACACTGAAATGCATTGTCGAATGATGTCATTTTATCACTGTGTGGATGCAGCAGAGTAAGTTTATAAAAACTACAGCGCTTATGCATCCATCGTGACGTGATACACTTTTATGAGAATGACATTGCATATGCAGCTCACTGATGAGCAGATATGCGGCCTGTTGTTCTTCCTGTTGCCTTTAGAATGGAGGCAATCTCCTATTTGGCTGGCTTGGAGCAGACTCATTCTATACTAGCTCCAGGGTAAGTAATAGTTCTGTCTGTATAAAAAGATAGTGGTCAAGATAATTTTCATATGAGAGAGATAGAAGACTTCTATGTGATGACAATAAGCCAAAGGGCTAGGAATCCTCCCCAGAGATGTATTTTGTATGATGATGTGAAATGTGTTAGTTACTTTCTGATGTTACATTTCCCTTTCCTGTTTGTAATCTCTTCTCCACATTTAAGGCTCCATGTGAAATCTGTTCAGCACCACAGCCTGGTTGACACATGTTTTGAAGGGCTAAGGAGGTGACTTGTGGTCACACTTGGAGTGACTAAAATGCTGCGAGTGAATAATAACGCATCAGACGATGGTAAGTTGACCCACATCATTGTGAAGATGTAGATGAGGCTAAGTGAATTTGAGGGATGGTACCATGAACCTGCAAAATGCACTTCAGAGTATTTCAGATCATCATCTGGTAATGAGCGTGCAGTCTGCTATGAGCTGGCTCAGCATATCGCCCTGTGAATGTTCAACGTGAGGGTTCCCTTTTTTCCCAAAAAAATGGAAGCCATGAGCCATAAACCCCATAACTGTGAGAATGATGGCTCAGCAGCCGTTGGTTCTTGATCATCGGGCAGAATCCCAGAAGCATCTGTGCTGGAAGACAGTTGAGGGCTTGAGGCCCATTTTTCAGATGAGAACCAGAAACTTGAGGCTCTTGTGAGTATATGGGGACTGAAGCATCAGGTTCCATGTCTCCGACTCTGAAGACCAGACTACTCTTTAGGCCAGATGGTGGCTTGTGAGTCAGCACGCTCAAAATTGGTACCCAATCCAAACTCACAACCAGATTTCTTCAAAAAGTTCAACTGAGCTGCTGACTTCTGCCCAGTGTGACTGTGGAGGTGCTCCAAGGAATGTGCAAAAGGAAAAGGACATGGAAGGGTGCAGGTCACTCTGTGTGATGATGGAGCTGAGTGCACACATGAACAGGAAGTCAGCATGCTGGGCCTCATGTGTTCGACTGAGCATGCCTCATTGAAAATATTTTTATGCCCCATGTAACACTTAGAATTCACCAAACACTGTCATTCAGTTTTCTACTGTCTCTCATACAAGCTGCACGTAGCTACTGAGGACTTGAAATAGGACTGATATGAGAAATGAATTCATTTTCATGAATTTAAACCAAAGGATGACACGCTGTCAGTGATGTATTAGAAAGTACTGGCTAGAGCACTCGTCTGCCCCACCTGGCCATAGTCTAGCTGTTAGTCAAAGAGCTAAGCCACACTTCTGTGTGTATATCACCAAGAATGAATAAGAAGAGCTTTGGAGCTGCTTCCTATGAACCTGAGTCCTTTTGCTTTCCATCCACATTATTTTTTTGTAGCTCAGCTTCCCCGTCTTCGACCTGGGGATTGAAAACTGTAACAACCTCCTTGAGTAGTCATGAGAGTGAAGTATACTAGTGTTGGGAAAGTACATTACATAGTGCCCTGAACAGAGTAAAATAAAACAGATGTTAGTCATGGAAGCAAGTCAATATTGACTTCTCTGTTGAGTACTTACTATGCCTTGTTAAGAAATAAGATGCAGAAAGAATCTGCATGCCATCCCCTCAAGAAGAGTTTTCAGTCACTCCTTCATCTTTAGTTTTTATGCTTCCCTGAGTGCCGGGGAGTCTACAGTGTACAAGAGAAGTGGTGGACAGGGGTGTATGCAGCAGTAGTGACACACAGAAGGTCTTCCATGTATAGTCATGACTTTTGGGTTGCACAGTGAAGTTCTGTGATTTACATAACTAGACTGGACCAAACTCAGACTGAAGCCTAGACCTCATGCGCCCTACGCATCACTGCGGGTGATGTCAGTACATGATTTGCTTTGCTGGACTTCTTCCCTAGTCATACTCCAGATAGAGCCCGGTGTCTGAGGATGTGAAGGCCAAGGGAGTCATCCATAGTCCACGGTCCAGAAGTCCAGCAAGGTACTGATACTCCTTACGTGGTTTATGTAGTCAAATGCTAAGTAATAGGTTTCCCTGTAGAATCCTTTGGCCCTTCTTCAAAAGATGATATGAGATGGGAATGTTCATCAACAACTCCCTCATCTGAACCGTAATTTCCTAAGTGTGGCAGTGGAAGACAGCAAGAGTAGAGCATTACAAGCATATTAATGCTACCTTGCAGAAGTCAGCTCTCCAGAAGTGAGTTCTTTATTTCCACTAAGCCAGTTTTCACTAGTGCAGGCATTGGTGGTGGTTGCGACCGTGTATGTGTGTCTGTGCCAATGTCAGATGTTAACACTGGGTGTCTTTTTCTATCACATTGTGCCTTTGTTTTTTTTTTTTTTTTTTTTTTTTTTTTTGTGACAGTGTCTGTCATTGAACATGGAGCCCACCATTTCAGCTAGATTGGCTGTCCAGCACACCCCCAGTACCTGCCTATCTTCTCTCTTCTCCCTGCACTGAAGTTACACATATGTACTATAGCGTCTTGGTTTACACGGGTACTGGGTCCAAAACATGTGTTTACATGCTTGCTCAGGAAGCTCTTTGCCTACTGAACCATTTCTGCAGCCCCTAGAGCATACCTTATTAAGAAACATTACCTTTATTTTTCTGGCTGCTGGCTACCATGGTTTGACTTAAAAAAGTTTCTTACAGGTGAGGTTGCTTAACCTTGAGCTTCCAGCAACAACAATCATGAGCTAAATAGTCCTCCCTGAAGAGTCCTCCCTCACTTCTGTTACCCAGTCCCAGATGCCCTGATATAGCAACACAAAACATATTAAGACAATGGATGAAAGTAAGAACTCTGAGCAGAAGCTTTTCTTCTCCATCCTTGCTCATGCTATTAGGTGGGTGATGCTTATTTTAGCAACGGCACTGCATGTAATTTTTCCTCACCTGCCCAGACCATTGTATGTCCTCAGCCAGGCTGTCAAAGTGGCCGTTGGCTCAATTAGCTGCAATGAAGTTCAGGTTGAAACTTTTGGGAAGAAAGAATGTGTCTTTCCAAAGATCTTAAGGAGAAAGATGACCATATGACCTCAGGTGAGGTCAAACAAAGGTCTGACCTAGGGTGAAGTCAGCACACAGAGAGACAGGAGCAAGCCCTAGAGCTGAACTTGCCCTACCTCTGTTTTTGTATATAAACAGATAAACTACCTCGCTTTCTTCAGCCAATTTGAGTTAGAGTTCTGTTTCTCATTCAAAGCAGAATGTTTCTTCTGCTACTTCCTTGATGCCACGAGGGCTGTACTCGGCGGAGAAGTGCAGCTGCCAGGTGACCTGCTCTGGTTCCCATGGCAGCAGCCTCTGCAGCCCTAATCAGAAAGGACCAAATGGCAAAAGCTGCTCACAGGCTCCTGGCAGCAATTTTGAGAATGTCCTGTGTTGGGCTGACCCTAGGAGAGGATTCTAAAAATGAGGCTTACTTATGTAATTTAAAATCTTAAAATAATCACACATGGAGTCTGAGAATCCCTCTGGGACTTATGACAGCCTAACCTGGGATGGAAAGGTCAGAGATTCTCAATGAATGAAAAATAGGCTAAGAACAGAATTATCTCTTATTCACAGTAGAGGATAAGGGTGGGTCAGGACTCCAAGCAACAAATTAGTGACTGAATTTATTTAACAACTCTCACAAATACCTTCAGCTACGTGGGAGGAGAGCTGACCCATTTTGGGGGTTTAGAATCAATAGACTAATAAAAGTAATTTTTAAAATAGCTCTCTTCTCTGAAAATATACCTTCCATTGAACAAGAAGAATTTGTTTTCTGGGCTCTGACTCATTTCCCTGTGGATTAAAACAGAACAAGGGGACCCTTGATGTACTGGGTGGTCACTGGCCTAGACACCACATAGAGGCACATTTGCAGAGTGAGGGTCAACCCTGGGTTTCCCAGATCTCCTTCATGGGCAGCTTCTCCTCTCCTGATTGGGGAAAGTAGTAAAGTCTACTGAGGCTCCCGTGTCATTATTCTGTCCAGAAAGATTCACTGGATACTCACCTTCTACTTTCATCAAACTGGAACCTGGAACTCAAGAGGAAGAAGCTGCAATGACAACTTGGAGGAGAACATAGATGCTTTCTCCCAGGGGGAGCAGGAGGTTCTTAAACCACTCCCAACTGAGCAAGGAGAGTGAAGGAAGCCAGTCTGTAGCAAACACAAAGCCTTCGGATTGAACGTGGACTGCCCTACATGGACAAGTGATTTTACTGGACCTGGGAGTTTTCTCTTTTGACTTCCTAATAAGGATGCTTCCATTAAAACTTAATTTGTCATCTTTGCCATTGTCACAAAGATGTTTTTTATTTTTTTCTACCTATGTATAGAGTAATTTTGTCCAGATACAATCCAACCCTTCTAGGACTAAGCACTTTCTCCATTTATGTATCAGACAACCAACATTTCCCTAAGAAACACTTCTTCAAGTAAAAACACTGGATGTGTGCATTAAGTCTCCCCAAGGAACCCTGTAAAACACATCCTCAAAGTCTTCTGCAGACTTAGTTCATACGATTATCAGAGGTCGGACCCAGGAACTTTTAACGATTTTCCCAGACATTCTTTACTCACACGAAATTGTGCAATGCCCAATCCAGTGGTGACAGCAGGTAATGTTTGAGTTGCTTGCAGGCAGGTAGCAAGAGTATGGCCTGCTACAGTGCCTGCCTTTCTTTTCCTGATCTCCAGAATGCCCCAGAGAGGGTTAGCTATTCAAATGTCAAGGAGAAGAAAGGAAATGAAAAAGAAAGTAACAAAGCAGCTGTCCTGGGGAATCTGCATGTTTTTCTTTACTTCCTTAGGATTGTTTCCTTGTGGTTGCTGGGGAGAGTCCCTTCTTAAAAATTACAAAAGTTCCCAGGTCTTTCATAAGCTCAACTCAGCTTAGGGACTTTGGATTTCCCATTGTCCTTTCTTCTACCCAAGATGATAGTTTGCTGTGACTTTTATTTTCTTAAAGATGATAATATACACTTTTGGTACAAGGGATGGCAGTCATTTTGTGACCAGAGTAGTTCACTTAGCTCTGAAGATAATCTCCCTTATGAGGAAAAGAGTAGAAATAAAAAATGTGCTTCAAGATATCATAACTGGAACTCAGACATAATGAAGAGAAGCGTAGAAGCTGGCAATGATACTACGTCTGATATGATTACCAGATACATATTCAACCACAGATTTGCAGGGAGCACAAAAATGGAGATTTGCTCATGGTTAGTGGAAATTTCATGGAAGGTAGAAAACAGTAAGTCCTTGAGGTTAGATAGTGTTCCTCAAGACCCTACTGGTATGGTTTGAATATGAAAAGTTAGATCATGTGTTCAAGCCTAGGTCTTTAATTGGTGACTCTGTTTTGAGAGGTGCTGAAACTTTATGTTTGAGGATTAATTAGAAACTAGGGTCCCCTTTTATGGGTTCATAGACTCCTTAATAAACAAATTTTAAAACAGACTTGTAAGAAAACTTGGGAACAATTCATTAGAGTTTAAGAAAAAAAACGTAAGGACAGACAAGCTCTAGATCTTGGCAGTAGCCAGGAAGATGAAGATGGAAAAAGGAAGTGGCTAATCACACCAATTGTCAAGTAGCTACATAACAAAAGGTAGCCAGTGATCTGAGAAAGAGTAAGAAAGCTCAAAGTGCTAGGAAAACACACACATACCCAGGCTTTGGGCAAAGATATAAAGAAGAGGGAAAAGTTAGATTTTTCTAAGTAACCCAGAAAAGTTCTTATGGGAGCTCTGCAAGTGACTCCATAGGAGAGGCTTCCAGGAAGTACACTGTCTCAGCAGGGGATGATTATTCCTCCCTTCTCCTTAACTTTAAGCATCAACCCTCCTCTTGGCTAGGAGACTGGCAAACTCAGGGAACAGATCAAAATATCATGTCTTTCCCCAAGGCCAGCGGTAGATTTCATTCTTTTAAACAGAAGGAAGTAGCTTTTCCTCAATGAGATTCAACGGCACCCTGATATCTGTCCTGTATGAAGCTTCGTGTTTCCATACTGCATGCTTCTCCCTTCATGACATTGACCATATGAGACGCCCAGACTCCAGGGAGCCACAGAGTAAGGGCCTTGTTGAAACCACGAGCCTAAGTAAGACCCTCCTCCCTCAATTATTTTTGGCATGGGTTGTGTCATAAGAGTGACAATTGAAAGTTTGACTACCAAGCTCTTTTAAAATGATAATTCCATTGAAATTATTGGAAAAAATAGGAGTCAAAGTATTGCTCAGTGGTTAGTCACTTGCCTAGTATATTTGAGGTACTAAACTCAACACCTAGATACCACAAAAAAAGAAAAAAGAACAATAAAATAAATAAATAAATAAATAAACAAATAAATATTTTTATAAAGGA
This sequence comes from Micromys minutus, assembly GCF_963924665.1. NCBI lineage: Eukaryota > Metazoa > Chordata > Mammalia > Rodentia > Muridae > Micromys > Micromys minutus. Next base: position 4,833,475 of record NC_137981.1, on the reverse strand, counting down.
AGGGAGCCCTTAAAGCAGTGGCTATATTCCCAAAGAGTGTAGGAAAACAGACACAGGGTTATAATGACACACTTTAACAATTACACTCATATGTCTCTCTACCATGGACTAGAAACGTATATGACCAGTAGTACCCAGATGCAGGTTTTCGTGGCAAAGGGATTTAAATTTAAATTTTTCAGTGATAGTAAGTACCAGGAACCAAAGTACAAGCTAGATATAATTTTTATCTATAATAAAATAATAGTTGAATTTATACATTCATTTGCTCAGAGAATACTGGCCTCTCAGAGAGTCTGTGTTTGAATGAAGACTGTGGACACTTGTTGGAAGAAAATGAGAGAAAATGTATAAAAAACCATGTTTACATTCTCAAATGAGCTGAATTAATTGGATGTTTTGTTCATTTCCCTCTCAGACCCCAGGTGTAGATTACAGGTCTGTCACCAGCATTTTGAAGCCTCGTTAGCTGAAAAGGTGCTCAAAATGGGGGCTGGAGAAAGCCTCTGCCTCAGAGTATGCAGTTAGGCAGGAAATGTTCCTCCTGGCCCAGCTTCTGCAGTGTGCTTAGGCCTTCACTTAATTGGATGAGGCCCAGTTGCAGTGGGAAAACTCAAATATAAATCTCATCCAACAAGTCCCTCACAGGCACTCACAGGGGACTTTTGATGTCTGTGTTCTCCCTGCCCAGTGCAGACTGACTTACAAAGTTAGCCAGCCCTGCCAGTTAACCAGTTACTCTCCATCTGCCTGGTGCTGGCAGGCACCCTCAGTGAGCATGGCAGGCATCACTTTTACTGACTCCAACGTAACCCTCTCTACTGTTATCATCACCGATGCTCCCACATGCAGGAATGTTGACGGTTATTTAATCTTAGACTTGATAAAGTTAACCAGATTTAAATTAAAATTTGGATGAAGAGGCAGACTGGAGTAAGTCTATCTGGTCTAGAAAATTCGTGGTTTGAGGCTGGATCTATCTGTTTCCAGAAGCCGAGAAAGCTCATCTGTGGGCTATTCTGCTCAATTCTCCCAGTCCCTCTCTGTTTCCATACTCTAGGAAGCAAATCCATTTCAAATGGTTTTGGCAGAATCACAGAGGGTTACTTAAGCAAGAACAGACTTCCCCACCCCATCAAATCCCATACTACCCAGATTCCCGAGCCTGGCATTTCCTCTGAGACACACTGGAGCTTGTCTGCTTTCTCATTCTGCTTCACAGGCTCACTTTTGGGAGGACCCAGGGGACCCTGGGGCACCCAAGTCACTGCTCTATCCTGAAATATTCCACAGGCTGTTAGCTTTATATTATCAGTTTGGCCTAGCAGACTGCAAGCTGCTCAGAAGCTGACAACTTCCCCATTTCCCTTTGGTTTTCCATGGGTCAGCACAGAGGCTGATACATTCTGGGGGCTCAGGGTGTGTCTGCTAAATCAATCAATGGATGACAAAACTCTGAAGCTCAGAGTTATTCAAGAATTCTCACTCTCTTGCTAAAAATGGTAAAATTATCAGAGCCCTCTCCTTACAAAATCTAACTCAAATGACAGGGGACACTGTTTTAAGAGTTAAAAACATCTCTACATGTCAATTACTAGAACCGAAATGCTTTTGAAATCTTAGGGTGCACTTTCAGGGGACGTTCGGCTTGCCTTGCTATTTCTCATACAATTCTTGTCTGTGTGCATTCCCAGACTTTGAGATTGGCACATGCTAAAAGGACTCTCAAGGGTAGGGGGAAAATCCCAATTCAGTGATGTGTTCCAACAGGGACAGAAGGATTGCCGCTTCATTTCCTGCCAATTTTTAAATTATGGATATTTTGGTATGATTATAAGTAAGCAAGACAAGCCTACTAGGGAATCAAATAATCCCCGAACATGAAAACATAGATTATTGTTTTCCTTTTCTCTTCCTCTTCAGTTGCTATATTTTGCTTTCACAAAGCAAAACAGGGTCAGGTAGACAAGAGAGTTGTCTTGAAAAATTTTAATTCATGAAATTGCTGCAAAAGAAAATTTGTTGTCATTTTCTCAAATCCTTCAAGTGCACCTCCTCCATGATATTCTTGTAGACTATAAATAAATTATTTAATTGTTGAAGTCAAATTTTTTTGGTTAAAAATTATCTTGTTTGACCCACATTTCTGTCTCCTCTCCAGCTTGGGGAACTACTTAAGAAATAGCCTTTGAAATATCTCTAAAACATAGAAAGCTTTAAAAGAATTCCTAGTTCAGAAGAGCAAAGGGTGAGTGGAGACATCCTTTCAATTTTATGAAGTGAAGGAAAAAGCTTAGACTTTATAACATATTCCTGTAGTGATATGCAGCGTGGCTTTTGTTATGCTAATGAGGCACACACTACTGTTTGAGCACTCCCTCTGTTTTCCTTTCTGTGAAAGTACTTTCAGAATCCAGACAGCTTATGTTAGAGCAGGACTACCTTTGTCATCATTTTAGAAGCATATCTTCCAACATCTGCTGTGTTAGTTAACCAAATCAGTGAGAAAAATAAACAAAGAGACCAAGATTAGCAATGAGCACACTCAATGGGAAACATCATCTTTTGCAAGATCTTCTTTTTTTTGTCATTTGAATGCCATTGCTAATATATAGGATTGGAATGCTTTGTTGAATAGTTAGTCGATTTATGTTTCAGCTCACAGACTTTCTGACACACCCCTATTCATGATCAAACACAGTTCACAAAAGGTTTAATTGCATCTAGACTTAATAAATATTCTACCTGGGGTCTACAAATAAGACTATAGGAAAGAGGGGGAATCTTTTTGTTATGCAAATACAAGCTGGTGGGAGCTCTTTCTGAAAACTATTTAGCTGAGGCCTCAAAAACTAATGTTTGAATGGCCTCTTCTTTATCTTCTGCCAGGAATGTAATCCTCACTATAAGTTTGGTGATAACATCTTTTGTAGTCAATTGGCAAATAAGTTCTTCCTGAGGTGAATTTTGATTAAGTCTATAATGATAACTTCGACTGTTTTTCAGATTCTCTCTCTCTCTCTCTCTCTCTCTCTCTCTCTCTCTCTCTCTCTCTCTCTCTCTCTGTCTATCCCTCTCTCTATCTGTTTGTCTCTCTCTCTCTTCCTCCCCCCACTCCCCCAACTCCCTACCCTTCATGAAAGCTTATTTTTTTATCCAGTTTTATTGGATATACTTTATTTACATTTCAAATGTTTTTTCGTTTCCTTCATAAACCCCCTATACCATCCCTCCTTCCCCTGTTTCTATAACAGCAGATACTGGTAAGGATGTTGAGAAAGAGGAACACTCTTCCATTGTTGGTGGGATTGCAAGCTGGTACAACCACTCTAAAAATCAACCTAGAGGTTTCTCAGAAAATTGTTCATATTACTACCTGAGGACTACCCAGCTATACCACTTCTGAGTGTATACCCAAAAGATACTTCAACATATAACAAGGACACATGCTCCACTATGTTCATAGGAGCTTTATTTATAATTACCAGAAGCTGGAAAGAACCCAGGTATCCTTCAACAGAGGAATGGATACGGAAAATGTGGTACATTTTCGCAATGGAGAACTACTAAGCTATTAAAAACAATGACTTCATTAGATTCTTAGAAAAATAGATGGATCTAGGAAATATCATCCTGAGTGAGGTAACCCAATCACAAAAAAAAAAAAAAAAAAAAAAAAAAAAACCACACATGGTGTGCACTCACTGATAAATGGATATTAGCCCAAATCTCAGATTACCCAAAATCTCAGATTACCCAAGATACAACTCATGGAAAGGTTAAATTCTTAATGACAAAGTGAAATGTTTGTGTACAAAACATTCTCCAATAAAATATAAGTTTTCAGAAGAAGGCATATCTTGGATATATCTCTTCTTGTGGCTCTTTTACTCAGTGTAACACATACTCAGGCTAATATCTTAATAGTCCCCATTTCCTGAATATTTACCAAACTATATTACATATATATCATACTTTTATGTATATATTAGTTATATTAATGAAGTGTGTCTTCACTACAGACCTATCCATTGTCAGTGTTTTAGTTCTGATTTCTTGGTTGAAGACATAAAGGCCATATACTTAGTAAGACAGAATTTGAAGCTAAATATGTCCATTGGCATAACCTATAACCCAGTATCCCTTATGCAACAGAGTGTTTTAAATTCTTTTTCTATGTTTTAAGAAATTTTTCCTTTTTTAAATTATGTGTGATATGTGCATGTGAGTATGTATATATGCATACATGTGTGTGCATGTGAGTGTGTGTGCATGTGTGATATGAATATAAATATGTGTACACGTGAGTGTGTTTATGCATGTGAGTATGTATAAGTGAGTGTGTATGTGTGCATGTTAGTGTATATGTGTGTGTATGTGTATGTACATGTGAATGTGGGATCCTGAAGAAGCCAAAAGTCGTGTCAGATTATTGGGAGTTATAGGCAGCTGTGAGAGTTCAAAAGTGTGTGTTGGGAAGGAAAGTGAGATCCTCTATTAGAGCAGGATTACTGAGTTATCTTTCAGCCTGATATGCAGTATTTCTTTCTAAAAATAACTAATTTTTAAAAGGTGCCTGGAAATATTAAACTGTGTCTGAAAATATTAAAGCTCGATATACAAAGTAAGGAAATAAGGGCAAGAAATATGGAACACTGGCTGCCCTTCCAGAGGATGCAGGTTTGATTCATAGGGCCTACATGTAGTTCATAACCACTGGCAACTTTAGTTTCAGGGGATCTGACAGCCTCTCTTGACCTCCATCAATACTACACATAGAAAAGTTGCACTGCTGTGTCCTGAATGGTCACAGAAGGGGTATCACGACATGATTACCCTGAAACAGAGCAAGCAGAGCATGGGCCTTCGTGAGGGTTGACAGGTGCTGGACATGATGCTGGGATGAAGAAAAGAGACAGGACTTCTGAGTCCCAACAGGGGAGTCGGGGAGATACAGAGGAGGAGAGAAGTTTTCACCATGCTTAGGAGGGACAAAAGGTAACCAGCCAGGTGAGATCTTGGGCAAAGTAAGCATAGGCTGCTTCTCCAGGCAGGGCTTAGGGTGCTGAGCTAGGACTAAATGTAATTGAGCAAATAAAGTTGAGGCCAGGTTGAGAGATGCTGAGCTAAGAGTATTAGAAAAGGAAAACTAGCCAAGAAAGATTTAGAAGAGCCCAGCAATTAAACTAACAAGACAGGTTAAAACTGAGTAATGTTTGTACATGTCTGTGTTGTTCATCTGCAAATCCAGTATTCTCTGGATGGGGGCTACTAGTGTGGCCAGTTTCTAAAACATTAAGGCATTAAGACAAGGTAGTAAGACACTGCATACACACACACACACACACACACACACACACACACACACACACACACCATATATGTTTATGTATGTGTATGTATATATGCATGTGTATGTGTTCATGTTCCTTCTTCAGAAAATATTCTACCAAGGTTATCAGAGAATGTTCTCCCAGCCAAGCTTAATGATTTTATAATAGTTAAAAGCAGTGGGAGTCTGGGATGCAAGAGTGTGTCTATATCCTTAGCAAAAATGGTAAATGCTGTGACCTTAAGGCTGTGGGAAAGAACTCTGAAGACATGAGTTCAAAAATATTTAATTTCTCAACTGTGCAAAGTATAAAGATGCAATATGAATTATATGAGCAGCTTCAGGGACCTAAAAAGAACAAAGAGCCAGCTTATCAGAAAGACATTAAGGAGATAAATATATTTAGGACATGGTGATTGGAAAGTAAGATCCTACTCAGTTAACTTTATTGTTAATGCTTACAAACCCAGGCAGATTCCTGTGTTCAGGTCAACCTGGGACAGAGAAAATTTAGGTGCAGGCCCAGACAAGGTGGAAATGCTAATCTCAGTAATAGATCCTACAAAGCTATGCTTATTGTCTATGCTTAAAAAGGCAGGCAGATCTCTGAATTCATTTGCAATACTAAAAAAATGCTTGCTATCTTCTTCTAAGAGTCATGGGGATGGGGTCGTAGAATACTAATTTTTGGAACAATTGAAGAGGAAACTGGAATAAATGACTGAATTGATATATAAACAAAGACCAGATTTTAGTCTGAAAGAACTGTACTATCTGGATAAGCAGTCTGGAGATTTCTAGAGAAAGCTGTCTCAAGCAGAACACAGGCTGTCAGTTTGTATCTATGATTTGACTTTAAAAAGTTTCTTCTGCCACTTCCAAACACCCCTTCCTCAGAACCCTGACCAAGCTGAGGCTGGTTATTGACAGTACACAGGGATATTGAGTCAAAACACCCATAGACATTAAGTTTTAAAAAGTACTTAAGTAAATATACAAACAAAGTAATAACATAAAACTATGGAAAAATAAGTATTTGACATGGGGACTATATTAGTAATTATAGAATATAAGGACAACTATGAAGATATCAGAACTTTGCTTTTCTTACTAAAATACCCAGATAACTGAGTAAATTTAAAGGAAAATCTTAATTATTAATAAAGTTCCATTTTCTTTAATTTTTAACTAGTTTTTAATTTTATCATTACCATCAATTGTGTGTGTGTGTGTGTGTGTGTGTGTGTGTGTGTGTGTGTGTGTGTGTGTGTGTGTGAAGGTGCCCAGGTAGCCCAGAAGAGGGCATTGGATCTCTTGAGCTGGAGTTACAAGTACTTGTGAGATGCTTGAAGTTCTAGGAACTGAACTTCCCTCTGATAAAACATTAAGTGCTTTTAACCTCAAAGCCACATTTCTAGCTATGGGAATTCTATTTTAAATTCACACACATTGAGTCAAGTTTGGCACAGTTTGAACATTCATAATTTTTATTACCTATCTTATAAAACATCTGTAAGTCCCAGAGAATCATTTGTCCTAAACAAATCTGAATACACATCAGAACCAAAGAATGAGGTTCTTTTGTGATTAAATCATTCCCATGCAAAATATGACATTACCAGAGGTCATGCATATATATGGATGGGAAAAATGATTACTCAATTTTAATTGATTACTCAACTCATTGTCTGAGAGGATCATGACACACATGATTGTTTTTCTCTTATTCTTGTAATCAAAACATACTGGTTATTATATAAAAATTGTAGTGCTTGAACTACTGGCCATACAAATGACTTAGTGACTCTCAGCTCCCTTTTCTTGTTGGACAATATAAATAACTTTGAAAAGGGAGATGGAGTCTTATAATGTTCATCTAATTTTTTACAGCTTACTGTGGTCTGACTTGAGCATATAATATCATCTGACAGGTGTTGCTTTTGCTATGATGAAATCACTGAAATACTGATTGATCATCACCAGTCAAGCAAAGTCTATGTTTAAGTCCTTTACACCATCAAGTAAACCCTGTGAAGAAAAGGTGGACAATCTCTATGACAGTTGACGTGCCTGCTCAAATATACTCTTGCCTGGTTGGGTTGTCAACAGCTTAACACAAGCTAGTTATCTGAGAAGGAAATCTCCACTGAGATAATACCACCATCAGATTGGCCTATGGGAAAGGCTTTTGAGTATATTTCTGATTAATGACTGATGTGGGAAGACTCAATGGCACAGCCCATCTTGTGCAGTGGGACGCCAAGACAGGTTGTCTGACATGGAATAAGAAATCAGCCTGATCAAACCATGGTAAGCACCATGGTAAGCAATGTCTTTCCACAATTTCTGCTTCAGTTCCTGTTTCTGTGTTCCGGCTTCTATCCCCTCACTGATAAAGGATGAACTGAGAGGTGTAAGCCGAAAGAAATTCTTGCATTCCCACGTTGCTTTTGGTCATAACGTTGTACTTTAAGGGTCCCATCTTTAAAATTCTCAGCCAGCCTTTCTTTTTCGCTACCCAATCATAGGCCTTGCCTTATCTTATGCCTACCCTCACCTGCATATAACATCAATCCACAAACGTGTGGCGGGGCCACGGTGTTTGTTTTCAGAGCCTAGTGTAGGCTGCGAATCTCCAATATCTTTTTTAAGAGGCAAATGTTTTCCCTTTGCCCCTAGTATACAACATTCCCTTCCCCTTGCAAATTCTTGGGGCCTGACCATGTCATTTGCAATAAAATATGGTTATAAACAGCATCCCAGTGCCTGCTGTCTTTTGTATAGGTTTATTGCAGGCTAGGCTGTGCTTTAACCCACCTCTTAGATTGCCACTCCCTTCAGGGACATTGCCAAGAATGGTTCCAGAATTATGAACAAATATCCCAGAGGAGAGAAGTTTACTTTTGTGAGACAAAGGCAGAGCATCCTTTATATCTCTAGCAGCACAACAATCAGGAGTAAAGACCCTGAGTCTCTTGGAGGAAAGTAGTCATTTGTATTATGATATCATTGAGGAAACTGAAGAACTTCCTGCTCTCCCACATCAGAGGAGGGCATCTCCTCAGTTTCACTGTATTTCTTTAGAACAAGCTATATATCCAGTTGCAATTCTCTCCACTTCTTGTGATGCAAGTCACATCTTCACTTCCCAGTGAAATGAGTTCATAGGAATATCCCTGCACCTGATGATAAACGGTCACCGAGAAGAGTGAGCCAACAGGCCTTGTCAAGTTTCTTCTAGTTCACTGCCACCAGGTCAGACCCCTTTGTCCAATGCTTCTTCTGTGTGGTTATCAGAACATCCTCAAACCTAAACATCAAAATACAGTTTTTCTTATTTATTTGAATCTTGACTTCTGAAAGCTTCTGTGTCATGTAGAATGTATATTGTATAAATATTTATGTCTTTCCTATTGTTATATTTTGTATTGTGTATAGTGAAGTACCTAGAAATGGGTAAGGAAAAAATGAATGTTTTCCTCTCATCTACAGTTATATCTCCTCTTCAAGAAGACTGGAAAGCAACCAAGTTTCTCAAATGAAGCTGCCAGTTGAGTTAGTTGTTTATGAGCAGAATGATCTCCCATTGAAAAGTTTTGCTACATCTTATAGTTTGAATGTGAACTGTGCCCATAGATTCACATGTTTAAACACCTGGTCCAAAGCTGGTGATACCATTTGCAGAAGGTTGAACCTCACTTGAGGAAGTGAGACAACAGGAACTAGCTTAAGTCTGTATAGCCCACCCCACTTCCTGTTCACTCTCTGCTTCTTGACTGTAGTGGCCACAAGTGTCCAAGTCAGGCTCTTACTCCTGACACCATGTTTTCCCCATCTGGATGGACTGTATCGTCTGTTTTAGCAAAGTTGCTTTCATTAGGGCATTTAGCTACAGTGGTGAGAACAAAATTAACCCATCACCCATGCATCTCTGGGATTCTTCTACTCTCTTCCTTTGGGTTCCAGGGGAATTCTGGACATGCAGTCTTTGAACAAGCGCTGCTATCTCATTTTTGTAGGTATGCCTAATTGTGCCCATTGTCACTTCAGTACTTTATACAACTTATTAGAGGATGATTCATTTCAAAATGTAAATTCTAGCATTTTAAGGTAGAGATCTGCTCAGCTACAAGAGCTAAATTATACAGTTTATCCTAACATTATCAGAGTTCTGTGCTGGGGACACTGAGCCAGTCTCAGCTTTATCATAATGGCATTGTGATGTTTATATACATTTTTCTTTGTGTATCACTCTTTAATATGTATAAAAAATGAAGAGCAATGAAAGAACAAGATTCAAATACCTTTAAGTATCTGACTAAAATATACAAATTCCAATTTGAAGAGATGGCTCAGTTGTATAAACTCTTTGCTGATTTTGATCCCAAGCATGAAAGTAAAAGCTGTGTGTGGCAACATGTACCTGTAACACGAGCATTGTGGGTGTGGAGACATAAGGATACCAGTGCCTTGACAGCTAAAAGTTAAACTGAAATGGCAATATCCAGGTTCAATTAAAGATCCTATGTAAAATAGTAAGATGGAGAGCTATTGAAGAAGACACTCAGTATTTATCTCTGGCTTTTTCAGTCACATGAATGAGGGAACAAAAGACACACACACACACACACAGTGTGGTAGTTTGAATAAGAATGGCACCCATGGAATCATTCAAATGCTTAGGGAATTATTAGGAGATATGGCCTTGTTGAAGTAGGTGTGGTCTTGTTGGTGGAAAAGAGGTGGGTTTTGGGGATTCAAATGCTCAATCCAGAGAAAGTAGCTCACTCTTCTTGTTACCTGTAGATCTGGAAATAGAACTCTAGCTTTCTTATCTAGCACCATGCTTCCCACCATGGTATAATGGACTGAACCTCTCCACTATAAGCAGCCTTAACTAATATTTTTCTTATTAGAGTTTCCATGATCAAGGCATCTCCTCACAGCAATAAAACACCACAGACATACATACACACACACACACACACACACACACAGAGGGAGAGAGAGAGAGAGAGAGAGAGAGAGAGAGAGAGAGAGAGAGATACAGACAGAGACAGAAAGAGGCAGAAACACACAGAGAGAAATATACTACACTCTATTACAATGCAACCTCTAGTTCTTACAGAAGGCTTTGGTTCCTATGGTAAATTATTATCTATGACTTTTCAGCACACAACGAGAACATGTCACCATCTCCTTACAGAGAGAACTACTGTAGGGTAAGGACATAGAGTTCAAAATGGTTCCATAAATGAAGTAGATTATTTTCTAAAGCCTCAAAAGTACCTTAGACAAGACAGGAGCTAATTTACAGGAAAAAAGCAAACCTGTAACTTGGGATCTGTTATTTTTCACTATGAAGTTTTACTTTTTGTTCCTTGCCAACTGTTTGTGTGCAATTCTATCTATCTATTTATTATAAGTCCTTTTTCACTGCTTAAAAAATTATTCACAACTAAAACATATATATGTACATATATATATATATATATGTATATGTATATATATATATATTATATATATAGCCACACACACTATGTCAGATATGTCATTTAAGTTTCTTATTTCACAGGAAGTAAGTATTGTCACTCCCACTGAGTCTGGATTATTCATTTGCTCAGGATACTAATAGATATGAGCGACAGAATTACCTGTGTTGAGAACCTGAACATTTACCTTGAGCTCAGACATACCACCAGATCTGAGTTAACTAAGCTTCAGAGCGTCTCTGCAAGTCATATAACTTAAAATAGAAAAAGAAAAAAAAAACATTGATAAGATGAGGTGTGTAGGTATAAAAACAAAAATGACATTTTAAAAAATTATGTGGGCCAAATGCTGCCTTCTGTTAACGAAACCCGAAGACACCAAAATGGACATTAAAATCAGTTTTTACTTGAAATGTGCTTTATTAGCCACATAAGAAGTTGATTGCTTTTACCTAAAGTATCTCTCAATGTATGACTCTTACTCAATCATGACCAACACTTCAGAGGAAAATGGAGATATTTAAGGCATATATTAGAAACCCCTAACTTAGTGTCTGTCTTATTTTCATTTTCTCTAGACTTTGTTATGCATGAGATTACTAAGTTTAGTGTTATGGCTTCTACCTTCCTTACACATCTTTCTACACTGCTGTAAGGCTACCCAAGTATTCTGTAAAGCCAAAAAATATAGGATGCAAAAAAATGTGTATGCTCCTTACACAGCTTGTTTGAGTATGTAATTGCATGAATGCCTTGGTATTTGCAACAGAATCATATTATTATGTAAACAGAAATATTAAAAAGTAGAAAAAACTGTAAAAGCCTTTGGCTTAGTTCTAAGGTTTTTTTTTTTTTTTCTTCTCTTCTTTATTTATCAGAATTTTCATTTAGAAAAGCTGTGATCTTTAGGTCAATTTCCTAAGGAGTTCTGGATGGCATATCTTGCCTGTTGGTCTCTTGAAGTTATAATAAGGCCAAGACCAGTGAACTAACCTTTAGCTGATCTATGACATATCTTTAAAAGACATATCTTAAGCCTCTGATATTTTGGAGGATTTATTTAAACATACTGTCAGGTTTGTATAAACAATTTATTATATACTGTCTGTAGTGGTTTGAATATGCTTGGCCCTGGGTGTGGCACTACTAGGAGGTGTGGCCTTGTTGGAAGAAGTGTGTCCCTGTGGAAATGGGCATTGAGACCCTCCTCCTAGATGCCCATGACCCAACCTTCTGTTTGCCTTTGGAACCAGATGTAGAACTCTCAAGCTCCTCCCATGCCACACCTGCCTAGCTAGACACTACCATACTTCCTGCCATGACAATAATAGATTGAACCTCAGAATCAATTAAATGTTGCCTTTAATAAAAGTTGTTAGTCCCAATTAAATGTTGCCTTTCATAAAGGTTGTCTTGGTCATGGTTTCTCTTCATGTCAATAAAACTCTAAGACAGAAGTTGGTACCAGGGACTGGGATATGCCTGACAATGCTATTGTTTAAAAGAATATGGATTTTGAGGACTTCGGATTTGGAAGGCAATGGAATGCTTTAAGTGGGGCTTTATAGACCCATCTTCAAAATATGGAAGACATTGGGGTTGAGGGTGGGAGAAGAATTTTAGTCTGTGGTCTACAGACTGTTTCTGTGATGATTTGGTGATAAATGTTGCTGGGCTTGCCCTTGTCTGAAGAGTATGCATGAGACTAAGATTAATTGTATGTCACAAAGGAGTCTCAGAAACACCCAGCATAGACTTTGTCCTCTGATTTACTCTCAGGAAGATCATTTTGATCAAGTATAGCAAGCTTTAAAAAATATGAAATGTATGTATTTTCAAGTATTAAAGAAGTACCAGGGAGTGCAGTGGATGTAAACCCTGTGTTTTTAAGGATATTAAATAAGATTAAGAGAGTGTTAATATTTAAGCAAGATGCCACCTAGCTAAGCTTGATTATGTGTTTGCGGTTAGAAAAGAAAGTTATATCATGTTAAGTGCCGTTACCTGGTTGATTTTATGTAGAGTTTCAATATGGAATGAACTATAATCCAGAAATGGAGGACTCACCTGTGATCCAGAACTTAAGGCTGGAAGACACAAGCTTTTGATCCAGCTCTTGACATAGTATAACTCACACTTTTGATCTGGATCTTGAGACATAGTGGCCATGAAAAGCTTAGGCCCAGTCATGGTTGTACACACCCTTAATCCCAGGAGACAAAAGCAAGATTATTTCTGAGTTCTAGACCAGCCTGGTACAGAGCAAGTTCCAGGTAAAGAAAAGCTTAAGCCCAGGCATGGTGGTGCATACCTTTAATCTCGGCATTCAGAAGACGCAGCCATGCATCATATCTTTGAGTTCAAGGTCAGCCTGGTCTACAGAACAAGTTTCAGGACAGCCAAGCTTATCCAATGGGGGGAAAAATCATCAAAACCAGAAAGCTGGCAAAGATGTAACAGAGCAAGGGAGACCACGTAGTAGCCCTAGCAAGCAGCAGAACTTGGTAGCTTTGGTCATGTGTCCAAAAAGTGGTTACTGGGACAATTGGTGCTGGTTAGCTGGAGCTAAGAATTTAGCAGTGATTAAGAAGACACCAGCATCACTGAGGTGAAATTGTCCATGAAGTTTTTTGGTTTTCTGTTTTTTCTAAGAGCACTAAGAAGCTGTATTCCAGGGATAGTTTGACTTGCACCTTGCACTGCTGCTGGACTTGGTGATGTGTAAGAATCACCCAGGTGGTATTGGTTTTGTCATGTAAAACAGCTGAGTCTTGACACTGATGAAGGGTCAACCCCAGTTGCAGTTGATAGCCTAGGACTGAAGAATCATGCAAAGAAATTGAGTCTTAGCATCACAAAGAGAGCCTATGACAGGCTATTGGTGAAGCCTAGTTGCAGCGTAAGACTGTACAGCAGCAGCAGTGGGGTGGATTCAACTAGAGTCTAGAGTGATACATAGATCAGAGCTGGAGAAGTGACCCAGGCCCTTCTGAGGAGTCCAGGGGATCATGCGTGGATCCCAGACACTGGAACAAGAAGGTGTAAAGTTGAAGTTACCTTGGATACCCAAGGATGCTAAGCTGTGGAATACCTGCTGAGGAAAGATAATAACAGGGAGAGGAGACAGTCCAGGAGAAAGAAGTCTGTTTCAGTCAACAAAGATGAAAGAATTTGGAAAGCTGAAGATATCACATTTGAGGTATCAGACGTGGAGATGTAGAGTTTGGAGTTTGCCCAGCTGGTGTTTTGTCCTGTTTGGTCCAATATTTCCTCACTTTGGAGTTTTGGAATGGTAATGTATATTCTGTGATGACAGAGACATGTAGTCTGCTTTTGGATTTTGATTTTTATAGAGGATCACAATAAAGTGATGGAATGGCCCTCAGAAAAGACTTTGAACTTTGGAATTTTAACACTGTTGAGACTGCTACAGACTATGGGACTTTTGAAGTTGTACTAAATGTATTTTGCATTATGCTATGGCTATGTATGGTGGTGGTTTGAATATGTTGGACCCAGGGTATGGCACTATTAGGAGGTGTGCCCTTGTTGGAAATACATCACTGTGGGAGTGGGCTTTGAGATCCTAGATGCCCATGACCCAGCCTTCTTCTGCTTGCCTTTGGAACCAGATGTAGCACTTTCAGTTCCTCCCTCACCATGCCTGCCTAGCTGGACACTACCATGCCTCCTGCCATAATAATAATGGTCTGAACCTAGAACCTGTAAGCCAGCCCCAATTCGGTGCCTTTCTTCATAAAAGTTGTCTTGGTCACGGTGTTTCTTCACAGCAAAAAAAAAAACCCCTAACTAAGATACTACCCAAAACTGTAGATTCCTACCTTTAATAAAAGGTGGGTATTGCATTTCTATGTTAATGACTATTTAAAAATAATTAACCCCCCAAGAATCTGCAAAAATAAAAAACCAAGGAAAATATTACTAAATCATTTTATAAACTGCAAACAGGTATGCTGACAGAATTCACACAACTCTGCCTTCGCTGTGAAATAATTAAATGTTTAAACTGTTACAGGGAATGTATTTGATCAATCAATAGTCTATGTCTGGCCGGAAGCACACCTTCCCTAAATCAGTTCCTTCTCCCTAACCAACCTCTTTATATGGTGAACACAGTCTCTCCGTATGGTCAAATGCATTATAATTCAGCTTTCTTTTTCCTTTTTATTCACCCATTGGGGAGCTCTACAAAACTCTGTACTTCTCTTCCTCTGTGTCCTGTCATTACATCTCTCTGAATCACCATTTAAACATCCAATACCCAACTTCCCCGTTCCCCCTTTAAAGTTTCACTCTCTTGTTTGAGAACATGGTTCACTGTATCCCAGTTTTTCCATTTACAAACCTAGATTTGTTGACATTATGTATGAAATGAACGATGCCACACTTCTTTGTATGTTTATGCTGTGTATCTCAGAGGAGAATATTCTCTTGAGAGAATCTTCTAAATGTTCCATGTCCATAAGCACTGAGAGTAGTTCATTAACAACAACAACAACAACAAAAAGTTGCTAACAACTGTTGATTCACTGACTAGCCTCCCATAGATTTCAGTTCCAGAGAAACTGGTAAACTATTATTAGAACATGTTTTATTTCCTCGGAAGGGTTTAACAGAACTGGTAAACTGTCAAAGTTTCACACTGTTCAAATTTACAATTGATAAAAATCTGTAAAGCCCCTAACAGTTTCATCCTTGATGTATGATAAAACAAAATACTAGCAATGCATATATTACTTAATTCAAAAGATGAAGAAGAACTTTTGGAGTGATGTACGGATACATGTTGTTTTGAGTTCATTCACATATTTAATCAGGTTTACCAGAAAGCTTACAGTAAAACCCACAGTAGATTGGAAAACACAGAACGACAGTTGTGATTTAAGATTTAAAGTCATGGTGCACATTTACAAACTACTGTTGAGAAGTGAATTAGAAAGTGTGTGTGTGTGAGTATGCCAGCTGAGGAGGGGTCTTTGACCATCCAAAGGATTTAGCTTCTTTTCTAAAGCATAAAAGGTCTCTGATTAGGTTCAGCACGCTGGCCAGCTCCCCTGTGCCCTGTAGTCTCTATTGGCTCAAAGGATCGAGTCAGACTTTATCTGTTTGTATTTAATCATTACAATCCCACAACCGGGGTGAAGACAGTATAACAGTGACAGTACATTAAATATCGCTGTTCCCGATTTGGGGGGTGTCTTATGTGGTGTGTGGGGTTCTTATTCCTTACCTCAGATTCTTCACGGAGGAAGGGCTGAACAAGCAGGGAGCTGTCAAGGTTCAGCAGAAAATATACTGACTTCTGGGGACTGAAAAAAGCTTCACTGACAGGGTGGGAGGGGGTGTTTGATTTCTACGTAAACAGCTGAACTTCATGAACCATACGTCAATTCACTCAAATCCGATGCCTTCCTATTGTACAGTGGACACGTATGGTGGCATAGATTGTTGGAATAGAGGTTTACACAGGTGAGCAAAACACCCTACTTGCCCTTCTCACTGTCCCCTCCCAGTGCCCACACCCCAGATGAGATGTCTGAACTAGGAGATGGACCTTTTCTCGAAGGTAACATCTCACTGAATTCCTCTTGTGACCTCTGGAAGCATGCAGAAAGCCTGCTTTCCGCTGGTCAGAAGTTACCATTGGTTTCTTTATTTTCCCTCCCCATCCCCCGGGGGGAAAACTTTTTGTCCCCGGGAGGGAAAGAGAGGTCGAGGCAAGGAGAGGTGGTCAACATAGGAGAGGGAGCAAGGAAGATTGGGGGTCATGAGGGTCAAAAGTGGTGGAGATCTGAGGCTTTGGGGACGCTTTGCGCTTTCCCCCTCTAGGCCTTTGCAGTCGCCCTCTCCGCCGCGGACACTGGAGAGTTAAGCCAATAAACACGTAAGCGCCGCTCGCTCCCCAATCGGCAAGATGCCTCTCCGGCTCTTGGCTGCATCGACAGCTTGCAACACTCGGCATCTTTTCTGGAGGCGCCTCCTTCAGCGGCTGCAGATGGCATCCGGCTGCGGGCTCCGGGCTCGCAATTGATTCTTGCCCTTGCCCACCTCGGCTGCACACACGCACCTCTCCCTTCTCCTCCTCCCCTCGCGCTCCTGGGTCTGCGCTCAGCTCGCGCTTGCCGGGCGGAGGAAGCAGTCTCGGCGGCCGAAGCTGAGCAGCAGAGCTCGCTCTCCCTGACCTAGGAAGAAGCGCCCACCCGGACAGCCGACCCTCGGCTGCCTCCAGCGCCCCCCCCCCACCTTTTGCACCCCAAGCCGGGAGCTCCGGGGACACCCCTCTCCCAGGTGCCACCATGCTGGACCCTTCGTCCAGCGAAGAGGAATCGGATGAGATCCTCGAAGAGGAGAGCGGCAAGGAGGTGCTGGGCTCGGCCGCGTCCGGAGCGCGCCTGTCTCCCAGCCGCACCAGCGAGGGCTCGGCGGGCAGCGCCGGGATGGGGGGCAGTGGCGCCGGGGCCGGGGTGGGCGCCGGCGGCGGTGGGGGTAGCGGCGCGAGCAGCGGCGGCGGGGCCGGGGGGCTGCAGCCCAGCAGCCGCGCCGGCGGCGGCCGGCCCTCCAGCCCCAGCCCGTCGGTGGTGAGCGAGAAGGAGAAGGAAGAGTTGGAGCGGCTGCAGAAGGAGGAGGAGGAGAGGAAGAAGAGGCTGCAGCTGTACGTGTTCGTGATGCGCTGCATCGCCTACCCCTTCAACGCCAAGCAGCCCACCGACATGGCTCGGCGGCAGCAGAAGGTAGGTGCGCCGCAAGGCCGGGAAGCGGCGCCCGGACGTCGCCGGGCAAGCGGGCGGGGCGAACAATGGGGACCGGCGGCGCAGCTAGCGAGGAGGAGCCGGGGAAGGTGGAGACCGCGCCCTGGGACTAGGGGCCTGGCTCGCCGCGGCCCAGCCTGGCTCGCTGCAATTCTGCTCCGCGAGCCCAGAGATGGCTCTGGGTTGTGTCAGGGGCCTGCAGCACAGGACTGTGCGCCCGAGCTTCCCCGCGGGGGTGGGGGTGGGGGGACCAGGCGGGAAAGTCCCGCTCGCTCTGTGACCTAGGTGGCGCGGGGAGTGACTTGCAGCGGGCAGCGCCCACGGAGGCCTTGTCGCTTGCGGGGCTCCCTGCGCTCCTGGGTGGCGGCGGCTGCGCTGCCTTGCTCTCTGGCCCGCCCTCCGGGGCGTGCACTAGGCGGGCGCAGGCTCCCTACAGGTCGGGGCGCGGATGTGGAGCTCTAGCTGCGCTGGACTCTCGGGCAGCGGGCAGCCGCAGGGGCACGCAGAAAAAAAAAAAAAAAAAAAAAAAAGCCAGTCCTGGAAGCGAGGTTTCCCGTGACTCAGACAAGGGCGCCCCCTCGCAGCCTTGTCAGCTGATTGCGACCTAGGATATCTTAGGGGTCCTCCTGCAGCAGCGCTTTCCTCTTGTAGGTCGTCCCTTCAACCTCTTTCCCCTTCCTCTTTAATCCCAGGGCAGTGGCACGCCTGGTGGATTTCTGTGCCCGGGTCACCACTTCCACCTCTTTGACCCTCTTCTCCTCCCAAGGTGACTTCGCCGCCACCATCTGGCTCGCCAAGGCTCTCCCAAGCCCTCTTGTTACTGTCTTGATAAAGTGCCCCCAGCAAACAGCTTCTCAATTACAGTCGTAACAAGCTTTTTGTGTCTGAGGCAGGGGCAAGGCCATGCGGGGTTTGAGCTGCTTTTGATGGGAGGGGCGCCTTGTTACTATCCCCAACCAGAGAAAGGACAAAAGGGAGGTGCAGTCACCAGGGGCTGAGGGTCAGTGGTGAGGACCAGCCAGGAAGGGGTCAGGAGCTCTGCTTAGTTTCTGGGAACAAATGAAGCACTTAAGCTTGTATGAGGTCCGTTGAACCCAGGAGCTATGGGGAGGTTTCAGCTGTAACCCACCAAGGCTGTGAGATTATTTCTTCAAATAGTGATTTAAGACACGTTGCTGCCATTTAAATCGAAATTTTACGTTGCTCAAGCAAGGTGTTGGATGTTTCCTAATTTACCCAGCATCCATATCTTGAGGTGGGACAGATTGCTCTGTTTGTCTTGCTTGTATTCGCGTACACAACACCTAGCCCTGTCAGTTTATTTTAGCTACTATTACTTGGATGCCAGTTTTATTAAGTAAGTCAAAAAGACTCATTTCCTGGGTGAGAGGTAGATGGGTCATACATACCACCCTGCACCCCATCCCTACAATACCCCCATACAGAGGTCTTTTGCTTTTCTGCATTAGGGCAGAAATAGTCTTAGAGATTGTCAAATTTTGATAAAAAATTTTTAGGATGATTGTGGCTCTACATAGTTGGCTAATCTAAATTTCAGCTTGGAAGTATGTTAATTGTCTTGATAAAATATGGTAAATTCTACCTTCAAAATCTCATCAAGAACTAAATTAGTCAAAGATGTCCTAGATGAAAACTGACTTTAAACAGAATGAAACAAGGCCTTCCATTAGTCAGTCAAAGGTGTTGTAGCTTTGTCCTTTAAACAGATGAGTGAGTCCAGTATTGGAGAAAGAAACAAGGAGATCCCATAGGAACCCAGTTCTATCAAGTAGAAAGACCATCATGAGACCATTTCCTTCCAATCTGACTGTACGTATTACCTCAGCAAATCCAAAGCTATTGTTTGAGGGGAAAGCCTGTTTTTACATATGACCTTTCTACATCAGAGCGATTCCAGCGCTGACCAATAACCCTGGCCTTCTGTCAAACTATTTTTAGAGACTGCAAAAACTATTGCTAAATATACATCCCAAAAAAACAACCCCAGGCCTAATGGCTACAGTTGGAAGAAAACACACACACACACACACACACACACACAGAGAGAGAGAGAGAGAGAGAGAGAGAGAGAGAGGGAGAGATGGAGGGAGAGAGAAAGCATGTATTTAGAAATAAAGTTTCCTTGTTGCTCTGCCTTTTACTGTTTGGTACATTCTTTCTCTCAAAGTTCAAACTTTTGGAACTCTGAAAGCAATGGAAAGGTTTGCATACTCGCTATCGTAAAACTTAAAGGCAATAAATAAAATTGGTAAGCTAATATCGGTCTGGAGCACTCTATGCTCCTTGTGACCTAAAGGTGAGCTTTGAACAGACTGGAAACAAGTGAATTAGAAAATGACAGATGAAAAGTTCATGCAGAGAAAGGGCAAGATCGATGCAGAAGGCAGAAAAGAGACCTGCCCATGTAAACGAATTAGCAGACAGCGGAGGGGATACTCCTGAGTACAGTGTGCCTTATGAAGCTTGTCCCCAACTCAGGAATCTACAATGTGCAAGGCACTCAGTTTGTACCGTTTTATCAAACTTCTTGCTTTATTACTTGAACAATTTAAGTTAAGTGAAAGACGAGGACTACAATACACAGTTTACACATGCAGAAGCAAGTCTCCCATGTGGTTAATTACTCAGAGGTATTATACAAGTCAGGAAGAGCCAAAATAATACATTACCAGTAAAGTCTAAAGCGTTTTTCTGAATTCATTTTCTATTCTTACATCATATTTCCTTTTGTTTGGGTGGTGCAGGGAC
Organism: Micromys minutus; assembly: GCF_963924665.1. NCBI lineage: Eukaryota > Metazoa > Chordata > Mammalia > Rodentia > Muridae > Micromys > Micromys minutus. Next base: position 4,813,112 of record NC_137981.1, on the reverse strand, counting down.
TCAGCCTCAGAGACTTAGATGTGCAAAGCTAGTAGATGCAGAGGTTTTCCTGGCATCCTCAGCCCCTAAGATCATTGAGATTTTTTTCCTAAGAACCCTGACATAGTTGGCAAGATGACTCTGACACTCAAAAAGTTGTAATCGTTTGCCTAAACTACAATGTCGGCAGATAGAAGAGTGGGCATTGCGCCAAGGGGTGGTCTGATTTAAATCCTGAATTCTGAATAGAAGACACTGGCCATAAAGAGTCTAGAGTGTGCAAACAGGAGGTTAGCACACCGATAGCATGGCACACATCTTTCTGTACAAATGGATATGTTTACTTTCCTCAAGAAAGAGGCCCACCCCTTTTCCCTGAGCACCCGTCTGCTATCAACATGGACATAAAGGACATGAAGTAAAATCCAGGCCCAAGAATCGGTGGATCTTCTAGGCACCCTTCTCTTGCTGCTTCTCCCTTTCTTTTTTTAACACTGTTCAGACTGAAAAGAAATGTATGTTATCTCAAGAGAACAGAGAGAGAAGAGAGGAGAGGAAGAAGATGAGGCTGATAATTAACATTCTTACTGGAAAGAAAAAATGCTTGGGTTTTTGATTATTGATTGAAGCCAATCTCTTCAGTGCAAAGAAAAAACTATAAATTTTATAATAAAATGTGTTTTATAATTTATACATATTTTTGTCTTCATTACTGAGTCTAAATGGGCTATGGTGGTACTAGGTCATTTTTGACCCAAACAAAAAACTCTCCCAATGAGATTCTCAGAATACCAGTTTAGCAACTCACACAGCAATAGCTCTCTGCTTTTTCTCTTTTCCCTTCTCAAAATGCTAAAGCAAATACCTAGAGTTGGCATGACAGAGAGACACCATCTGTTTCTAAGTTACATAGTAACGGTGATGGGTGGCTACCTCATGTGAACCAGCTACTTATAGATGCTGCAAAGGGGATGTAAAACCAGGCACTGTAAACAATAATGTGTAATATTTAGATTAGCAGGAGGAGTTTAATTAGACAGCCATTAATCATAATTCCTGTATCATAGATTTTTTCTTATGCAAACCTTTTGTGTGCTTTCCAAATATATGTGTATGCTCTTGTGTGTATGTTCCAAGGATGATAAAAATGAACTTTTCAAAACTGTGTCTACTTCAGCAGAACTATTTCATTCAAGATAACTTTATGCCTGGAAGAAATGTATCTTTAATTCGAACTACTCTTTTTTTTTTTACTGTACTTTTATTTATTTGAATCTTCCTTTATTATAAAATGTTTTTACTGTAATTTAATTTTTTTAATTATGTGAAACCTTTATTGGATATATTTTATTTACATTCCAAATGCTGTCTCTTTTTCAGTTTCCCCTCCATATCTCCTAACCCTTCTCCCTCCCCCTGCTTCTATGCGGGTATTTACCCACCAAACCCCTCCCACCTCTCCGACCTGGCATTCTCCTACACTGGGGCATTGAGCCTTGGCAGGACCAAGAGCTTCTCCTCCCATTGATGCCCAACAAGGCCATCCTTTGATACATGTGCAGCTGGAGCCATGGGTCCATCCATGTGGACCCTTTGGATAGTGGTTTGATCTTGGGAGCTCTGGTTGGTTGGTATTGTTGTTATTATGGGGTTACAAACCCCTTCAGCTCCTTCAGTTCTTTCTCTAACTCCCCCATTAAGGACGCCATTCTCAGTTCTATGGTTGGCTGCGAGCATCCACCTCTGTATTTGTTATATTCAAAACTACTCTTTTCTATATAATTCATCTTATACCTTTCCATAAAATTATGGCTACCATTGAGTCACTGTTTGCTACAGAGAGTCCATTATTCTCATTTACTTGATTTCCTTTATTTGGTCATGGTTTAGAAGCTCTAGTTTTCATTGAAACTTAAGACCCAGAACTTCTTAACTCTTATGATTGCTCCATTCCAAGCTTTAGGCACCCAGGTTGCTCAAATATTCAAAAATCTCAATCTTTGCTCTGCCAATGCATATTATCTGCATTTTAAAATGATAACTGTTCTAATGCATCATGATAAGAAGTGACTGTTACCCAATTTCCTTCCAACACAATTGTGTCTTTCTTTATCGGTAGAATAATTGAGTTATTTAAGTCTGCTTTTTGCCCTCTGCTCCCCAGTCTGTTTGGTGCACTGATAGGGAACTGTTCATTACACATCATCCTGGCAGAAACTACATTCTGAAGATGCAGAATATAGAAAAACAATGGGGCCTTCTTGCCTCTTTACACACCTAGAATAGCCTTCTGCTTCCCTGCAACTGGACTTACAAACAAAGGAAATAAAATCTTTCATTCCTGAAAAATCATACTCTATAAAATAATGAAAGTCAAACAACTCAGAAATCTCTTCTCTGAAAAAGCAAATAAATGCGGAACCATAGGCACTGAAATTGACTTGGGGCCAAGAATCTACAAAATGAAGCGGGAATGATGGGGAGAGTTCTACCTTAGAAGGAACTCCAAACAAGCAAGCAGATGCTCACTGCAGTAAGCACTGAGTCACTGGGTCGCCAAACCAAAAGACACGTGTCTGGTTCTTCAACTGGAAGAGTTTATGATTTAGTTCAGAAGATAGTAGACACAGGACTCAACTGAGTTGAGAGTAAGAAAGATTACTGGAAGATGTTGGTTACAAGTGCTAAAGAGGGAAGGGATGGTATAATCATATGTATCCAGACTGGATTTATGCTGAAAAGAGTCATCATTATGGTTGTCTTGTAGAATTACTATAGTTTTATTAGAATGGGTACAAGAAATTTCAAGTCATACAAAATAGAATTTTCTAGTTGGGAAAAAATCTTGAGGTAGAAAGAATGTGGAAAAGATTCACTGTTTGACTGATACCAATAGACTGTTCCAAGTGACCTAAACCTGACACAGGTAACTTAATCAAAACAAACCACACAGCAGAGGCTGGATGAGTCGGGGTATGGAGGTAAAAGGCTTAACTCAGTGGTAACCGAAGGCATGGCTAGATCCTGGATTTCAAATGACTTTCTCTACCCAATTTCCAAAAATCGAGATGGTGAGGGGAGTTAGACATATACTGAAACCTGTATCTGAAGTTAAATACTGCCTCTAAGGGGTCATGGATTGTAGACAAGTCCGATATTTGTAAGGTAACATTTTCTGTTGTTTGTAGAAAGAGGAAAGGAATCATTAGCTATTGTTCATGGCCCTTTAGACATAATAGTTGATTGTTCTGGAAGATGTAGTTGCTTACTACCAAGACATAAAACACTTTAAGCTTAGAGGTGGTATGTTTCCACATTATAAAATAAGGTAATTTTCAAACAGTCCATGATGATTAGATATAAATCAATTCATCCAACTATCCAACTTTTCAGACTAAATGGGAGATTTTAAGCTTTAATGTGGAACTTGGGACCAATCTACAAAGTTATTTTGTCTATGAAGTTTCAATTAGTTCTCTCCTCAAGATAATTTATGATCAAAAATTTGAATTTCTAACTTTTCTTATGGTAAATTCCTTAACAACATTAGGACAGAATTTTTGTATATTTGTAAAAAGCAATACAAAAGACTTCCCTACCATTTTATCACTTTTAACTTAATTATATTTGTTCTAAGAAGGAAACCATGTATGTCTAGATGGTAAAACAGAAGTGCTATGGACTTTGCCAAATTCTTTTCTTCTTTATGTTGCTTAACAGATACTGATGGTCTGACCTTAGCCCCTGGGAAGCATTCCTGGGAGAGAGTCTGGCATTTGGAACACTGTGTTCCCTGTTTCTGGCAACTGTTCTTGTTTTCTTGTTAGAATGAGATTCATCATTTCTGCAGAATTAGAGGTTTGATGGTCAGCACTGCCTCATTAATTTTTTATTGGTCAATCCAAACCTATAATAGAATTACTTTTCTGTTCTTATCAGATAACAAAGGAGGGAGACAGTTGGCAATTAGTCTGGTCATTACTATTTATATCGTAACAGACAGTAAGGACTTAGAGTTAAGAGCTTAGACTTTGAGGTTTGGAATTGTTTTCTACTTAAATCAGCCAGTAGTAGACTCTGTTGTCTTGTGTAATTTATTTATTTTTTCAGATATTCAATGTATACATCAACAAAATAGAGGGTAGCAGTGGTCCTGTCATTCTCAGGTTATTATGAAAATAAGCTAATATAGTAAAGCTCTTAGACCAGCCATCTGACATCTGGTGAGTGTTAAACAAACATTGGTTCTTGCATTGACGATGTTTATAGATACACACAAACACACATGTATACATGTATCTATATGCATACATATACACATATGACATCTTGTTATTTTTATCTGAAGGGCTGGTAAGAATTAGTATATATGAAGTACTGTCATGTTAATAGATGTATTTCTAGTTTCTAGCATCAGCAACAGAAGCAGATCTAGGAAAAGAAGTGGTCTTCTACAGACTAGATGGAGTCAAGCAAGCAATATATCTATCTCTGTCTTTGTTTTTGCTCAGATACTTCCCTTATTTTATTAAAAAGGAATCAATCAATCTAGCTCTTATAAGAGCCATTTGAACATGTAATATTTTAATGACTAACACCACACACATATTAATGGAAAGGCTTGCTACATGCTTAACAGAGGACTCTAATAGAGCTTTGCACCACTCAAGTGGCTTATAGTGGGACTCTAAGTTTCTCATTCTCTTTGTCATCTTTCTTCTCCTCCCTTATGATCTCTGTCATAGAATAGAGCACTTTGTTTCCTCAAGTCTGGATATTTTCATCTTGATGCAGTAGCTTTTTTACAAATGTTGGTTTGAAATTGTATTATCAAACTGTTGCCATCACTAATCAGTAAAATGTGAATTCTCAGTATGTATGGCTTATAGTTTTACACACACACACACACACACACACACACACACAGAGAGAGAGAGAGAGAGAGAGAGAGAGAGAGAGAGAGAGAGAGAGAGAGACTTACAGGAACAGACACCAGATGACAGACATAGCAGTGAGGTGCTTTACCTACATATACTTTTATCTCATGAGTTACATTTCTACCCACCTGTGTCAGCTGGCAGCTGTAAGACCTAAGTTACTTTTCATGACACTGTGACCAAATAAGTGCCTTCTACTTGACTAAAGAATGACAGAAAATTTATGCTTAAAATTTGGATGCTGTCTGCTGGCAGGAGAGACATAGTGGAGTCCGGTGGCTTACAGCTTTGGCAGTGGGTACATGGGACAGCTTGCTTACAACTTGACCAGTCAAGAGTCAAGATTTGAGCAAGAACCAGGCCTGGACTATGACCCTTAAGGCTCCCTATAGCCCTACATCATCCTAAATAATCCAGAGAAATAGCACCACCATCCAAGGACCTACATTTTCAACGTATGGGTCTGAGAAGGATGTTCACATTCAAACCCTAACAAATCTATTTCCCTGCCCCCTTTTTGTTTTGTAAAGTGGAGAAACACTATCAATAATTGTAAGATAGAAGTGTGTTAAATGCTTAACAAGTTCTTTACATAGGGTCCATGTTGGAGAATTGTTCACAATAGCAATCATAATAGCATTCATGGATTTTTCTTCCCCCAAGGTTGCTACACTGTTTATTACTGTTGGAACCTTTGCTGGAACCACTGCTTATTCTATAAAGTCTTGTGCCTCTTTCTTCTCTGATTCACTCTTAGCTGTTTAATTTACTCTAGCATCAGCTCCTTTAGGAAACCCTCCCGAGACTTTACACAGGGTCAACTTGCACACAACTCTTTGACACACAACTCTGTAGTACACAACTCTGTGATCTGAGTCCATTCTCCCTCCTGTGCACCATATTTGCAGTAATTTTGTATGCCCCTCTCATTCACAGAAAGAGGCATTTCACTTTTCCTCAATCCTTCATCTACCAAACAATAGAACACAGTAGGTTCTTAGAAAATATTAAAAGTCGACAGTGAGATTCTATTTTCTAGGAGGTTTTGAAAGGGAAGAGGTCAAGTATTCTGAATTGCAGCCTGAGGCACACAACTTCTTTCCTTTTATGAAAGTGCTAACCAATTACTAAAGGATAGTTTATCATAGAAACACACTATCAGTGACCTGCACACTTGCCTTGTTTATACCAAGAGCTGACAAATATCTGAATCCTTTGTGGAGAAAAGTCTTTTAAAACCATATGACAATTATGAATTTCTTGCAACAGCTTGTTGAACATGAATCATCATGGCGTATGTTTAAATGGCCAGACAGAAAACCATCAAGTGCTTTGGGGAGTGTGTCTGGGTTAGATACATATTCTGTGATGGGTTGTGTTCTATTTGCCATCTCTGAAAACAGGAAAAGAAAACAACACTACAGGAGAGTTTAAGGTTTGCCAGCATTCTGGGATCTGTAACTGCTGTATGTTTCCCATAGGTAATTATACCTCTTTTCTCTACATTTAGGATACTTCAAAATTATTTTTTCTATTTGTTTAATGTAAGCTTCCAGATTTGGTTGATTTCTTAATAAGTAATAACTAGAGGACTCTTGCATATTAATATAGTAATAATGTTATATGTATAAAATATCTATAAAATAATTAAATTATTTCTGGGTATGGCCTTTTCTGATATCTCTCTTGGGTCAAAGGGAAGCGTGCTCTTTGCAGCTTTACTACTTTGTTTTTTAACATCTGAAAGAAAGGCCTGGAATTTTATTTTAATGATAAAGTCCACAGATATTATAATTTGCCAATTATTATCCTGAAATTGAGAGATGGGGTGGTGGTAATACTGGTTATCTTCTATTGTCTAGAGTCAAATAGGAAGAAGGAACGTCATTTATTCCCATTGTACATGTCTGTGTGACATTGTCTTGACTTCCAGATGATACAGGAGAGCCCGGCCCACTATGGGTGTTGCTATCCCTAGGCAGGTGGTTCTACTGTACAAGAAAAGGAGCTGAGCATAAGCTAGGGAACAAACCAGTAATCATCACTTCTCCATCATCTTGTTTCAGTTTCTGCCTTGTCCTTCCTTTGATGATGGGTTGTGAGTGTAAGCTAGCATTAGCTTTTCCTTCCATGGTTGCTTTTAAGGAGACTGTTTCATCATGGCAACAGAAAACAAACTAGAACAGGGATTAAAATGATTGTGTGTGTGTGTGTGTGTGTGTGTGTGTGTGTGTGTGTGTGTGTCTGTGTGCATGCATAATTATAGTGTGGTATACACATGAGTTTGTGAGTATTTATACCCAGAAGTCCAGATATGCACATTCAGAGGCTGTAGGTCATTATTTCTACATTGTGGGCTTGTGTGATAGTGTCTCTCACAAAAGCAGATGCCTACTGCTTCAAGTTGGATGGCTACTGGGAGAGTGGAGATCTGTCTGTCTCTCCCCCCACACACCATGCTAATTTAGATTATTGGCACCTGTAACACCACTGGCTTTTTACACGGGCTCTCGTGTTCACAAAGTAAGCACTCATCTCTATTGAGCCACCTTCCCACAGCCCATGAAAAGGAGGCACTTTTAAAGGTGTTCCAGGAGAGCATGCTAAGTTGCAAACCCACCCAGGGGGTGTAAGACTTTCAAAGACACAATGGGGTTTTGGCAAAAGCACAGAGTGGCTTAGGCAATTGACTGTGCCACTTCAGAAGGCAAAAGGAAAACAGTGAAACTTCTTACAAACAATCACGCCTTCTGTTGCCCATGGAGAAAAACAGCCTTGTGGTGTGGATGGTAGGCATGGTGTTGTTTAAGCAAATTTGAAATGTAAGTTGAACATCTACTTTGGCGACTTTCTGACAAGTGTAGCAACTGCTGTCTATAAGGCAGTGTGTCGTAACATACTGTGTTTAGAACATTTCCTGGGGGCTCTTCCATATTCAGTTTTTGTTTGTTAGATATCATCAGACAATGTTATACATTGTTTTATGCCACTTCTAAAATAAGAAACTCACTGGCTCCTGTAAGCAAAACACCCAATGTCATTTTAGACACACACCCCCACCACTGATTTGCCTATGAAATTAAGGTGTACCCTTACAGTAAAACTATTATAGGCAAGATGTTGTGAGTTTATTATTGTGTGTGTCAATGAAGCCAACCTCTCATTCTCTCTCTCTCTCTCTCTCTCTCTCTCTCTCGTGTGTGTGTGTGTGTGTGTGTGTGTGTGTGTGTGTGTGTGTTGACATAGGCTACTGTGGCACACATGGAGAAGTTAGAAGGTAATACTCAGGAGTTAATTCTCTTCTTCTGCAGTGGGTTCCTGGGATTGAACTTCAGTTATTATGTTTGTCAATCGTAGTTCTACCTGAGGTCCCAGATATACCACTCCTGAGCACGTATCCAAAAGATGCTCTAACAAACAAGGACACATGCTCCATTATGTTTATAGCAGCCTTATTTATAATAGCCAGAAGCTAGAGAGAGCCCAGATGTCCTTCAACAGAGGAATGGATATAGAAAATGTGGTACATTTACACAATGGAGTACTACTCAGCTATTAAAAACAGTGAGTTCATAAAATTCTTAGGCAAATGAATGAATCTAGAAAACATCATCCTTAGAAAGTAACCCAATCACACACACACACACACACACACACACACACACACGCACAAAAGAAAAAACAAAAAACACCCATGGTATGCACTTACTGATAAGTAGATATTAACCCAAAAGTTTAGAATACCCAATATATAATTCACAGATCACATAAAGTTCAAGAGGAAGAATGACCAAAGTGCAGATGCATTAGTTCTTCTTAGAAAGGGAAACAAAAATCTTCTCAGGAGGAAAAATGGAGACAAAGTTTGGAGCAGAGACTGAAGGAAAGGCCAAACAGAGACTGCCCCACCTGGGGATCCTGCCCATATTCAGCCACCAAACCCAGACAGTCTTTTTGATGCCAAGAAGTGCATGCTGACAGGAGCCTGATATAGCTGACTCCTGAGAGGTTCTGCCAGAGCATGACAAATACAGAGGCAAATACTCTCAGCCAACCATAGAGCTGAAATGGGGTCCTTAATGGAGGAGTTAGAGAAAGAATTGAAGGAGCTGAAGGGGTTTGCAACCCCATAAGAACAACAATACCAACCAATCAGTGCTCCCAGGGATCAAGCCACTATCCAAAGAGTACACATGGACGGACCCATGACTCCAACTGCGCATGTGCAGAGGATGTTCTTGTTGGACCTCAATGGAAAGAGAAGCCCTTGGTCCTGACAAGGCTCGATGCCCCAGTGTAGGGGAGTGTAGGGTGGGGATGCAGGAAGGGGTGAGTGGGAGGGTGAACACCCTCATAGGAGCAGGGGAAAGGGTTCTGGGATAGGGAATATGAAGGAGGATCTGGAAAAAAAGATTACATTTTAAATGTAAATAGAATATATCCAATAAAATCTGTAAAAAAGAAAAAAAATAGTTCATAGCCATTTCATTAGTCATGACTTTAAACATTTGTATTTTCTCCAGGTCTCAGTTCTTGGCCTTTGTTACAGGTGATTATATTCCCTACAAAATTCATATAGAAAAGCACTAACCTCAGAACCTCATAATGAGACTTTAATGAAAATAAAATATTTGAAAGGGAATCTCCCTTAATTCATTGTAGCTGATGTCCTTATAGAGCAGAATCACTTGTACCCTGGGACATGCACATTGAGAAAATACTCAGAGAAGAGGAGGGCAGAGACTAGAATGGTGCTTCTACACACGATGATCATGGAAGGTTGTCCTCGAAACACAGAAGCTAGGGAGAGGCTCAGAGCAGATTCCTTCTCACATTTCTGAGGAGCCATCTCTACCACAACCATGGCCCCATTCTGGAAATACATGGTTCATAATGCTTCCTTACAAAAGTCCTCGTGAACACAACCCTCTCCTGAGCTGTGTCTCATCCATAGAAGCATCAGTAGTAACAAGGGCTTTAGCCAACCAAATCACATTTCCAATTCTCATCTCTTTGTCTCCAGAACAGAGATTTTCCCATTCTGTCAGTACTGGGTGTCCAGATGAATGCAAATTATCCTACACCCTTTCTTTTAGTAGCTTTTAGTAGAAGGCCTTGCTGCAATAGGGTTGTCAGCTTTTTTGAGCAATGTATTCATTGATGAGACTGATGTAGTTGAACTATAAGAACTTTATGTTGATCATAGCCAATAACAAGAAGCCCACTGAAGGCACAGGACTACAAGCTACATATAGAAGAATTCAATGTTCCCTGGATTTGCCCTTGATGTCCTTAAGCCACTCAACAGTAACTATATTTTCTCACCCAGAACCTTTGCTTCTACATTTTCTGCTCAGTGAGACCCAGAGATACATTTCCATATCTAAGCTGTCCAAGGTTATGCAACCCAGGTTTACATCTCTACTATTGTCCACCTTTACCACCATGCCCTGCACAGATTCTATTGATGTACCTCATTAGATTACTTATTTCCTTATCTTCTCTCTTTGACTTTCATAGCTCATGGACCTGTTCTGGGCCCTCAAGCTTGCTTGTATGCATGGTTGCATGAATTTTCTGACTTATTCTTCTTTTTGCTCTGATGAAATACTCTGGGGGGGAAAAGGCAACTTATAGGAGAAAGAATCTATTTTGGCTCAATGTTTGAGGCGACAATCATCATGACATGAAGTCATGATGGCAGGGGCTTGTGGCAGCTGGTCACATTGAAGTCACAAGTCAAGAAGCAGAGAACCGGAGAATGATGAATGCTAGTTGTATTAGGGTTCCTATTGCTATGAAGATGTACCGTGACCATGGCAACTCTTATAAAGTAAAACACTTCACTGGGGCGGCATACATACAGTTCAGTGGTTTGGTCCATGGTAGCCTCCATGCAGACATGATGCTACAGAAGAAGGAAAATCTTCTACAGCCAGCAGCAAAAAGAAAAATGACACTGGGCCTGGTTTGAGCCTCTGAAACCTCAAAGTGTTCCCCAGTGACACACTTCCTCCAAAAACACCACACCTACTTCAACAAGGGAATACCTAATAATGCCACTCCCTATGAGGTTATAGCAGCCCTGTTCTTTCAAACCACCATGTTGGTGCTCAGCTAGGTTTCTCCCTTTTAGTAGCCCAAGATCCAAACCCAGAGTACAGCCATATGCCTTCAGGGTAGGTTTTTACACCTTAATTAACCTAATTAACATAATCACTCCCAGGCATTTGAAGGCCAATCCAATTTAAATAGTCCCTAATTGCTGTGCTTGAAGACTTGCCTTCTAAGTGATTCTAGCTTCTGACTGATACCTTTGACAGGCTTCTTGCCTTCTTTCTTGCCCACACAGCTACCAGAGAGATCTTTCAGAAACAAATTCAGTCTTGACCAGTGTTCCTTTGCAGTTTCCTCTTGTATATACATGATACAGCCTGAACTTACACCTATGGCAGCCCTCCCTTCCATCCATCCTCAATTCCTTCAGTTCTCTTGCATGTTGGTTTGCAATCAGTCCATTAGTCTCTGGCCATCCCTGAACCATCCATGTGTTCTTGACTCTCAAGGTTCTTGGTTCTAATTTGAAACCCTACCACTGCCAATTACTCTTCTCAGTAGGTGATGAGACCCAGTGATTACAAAGAACAAAAGAAAATAGTGAAAATTTCTGGTGTTTAGTCTTTGCAGTCCTTGTTCTATATATTTGTAAGCCCTGTGTAATTTAATAACTGCACAAAATCAGTTATCTTAACCTTACAGAGACAAGGAACCAAAGTAGTTAATAAACCTACCCGGGTCACACATTTAGTAGACAAAACAGCTGTGTTGTGGCCCAAGAAGTATAATTTCAATCTGTACATCTCACTCTGTGTCTATTAACAATATCAAACCATTGGGTCTGTCAGGTCTCAGTGTTTTCCATCTTTTTTTTTAATGTGGCAGAAATCACTGATTTCCTGTGTCCAGGTGGTACCTGACAGTTCCTATACAGAACGGGTGTTCAACAAACAGGCCATGTGTGTGTTCGTGATTGTTCATGGAATGACAATATTTATAGCCCATCTGTTCATATCTTGTTCACTAAAACAACCCCTTGACTAGGCAGGCCACGTATTGGAAATTCCTGCTTTGGAAGGAAAAATAGCATGACCCAGAGAGTTCCTCCTGGCTGGAAAGAACTGCAAAGCACTAAAGGAAACCTTCTGTATGAATCTGAGTCTCCTTCCTCTGAGTGTTGGTTCCAGACTCATGACAATAGTGCTCTGATCACTATAGCCTTGGAAGGCTACCTATTTCACAACAGAGACATTAAACTGTACTGTAGATTCCATGTCAAGCTAATTTTCTGTTGTAAAATTCAACACCCCTTCATGTTAAAAGTCTTGGAAAGAACAGGAATCCAAGGCCCATACCTAAACATAATAAAAGCAATATACAGCAAACAAATAACCAACATCAAATTGAACAGTGGGAAACTTGAAGTAATCCCACTAAAATCTGGGATTAGACAAGGTTGCCCACTCTCTCCCTACCTATTCAACATAATGCTGGAAGTCCTGGCTGAAGCATTTAAAGAGCAAAAGGAAATCAAAGGGATACAAATCAAAAATGAAGAAGTAAAAATATCACTATTTGCAGATGACATGATTGTATACGTAAGAGACCCTCGTACAAAGCTCAAGTGCAAGTGGATCAAAGATTTCCACATTAAACCAGGTACACTGAAATTATTAGAAGATAAAGTAGGGAAAACCTTAGAACACATAGGCACAGGAGAAAATTTCCTGAACAGAACACCAATGGCTCGTGCTCTAAGGTCAAATATCGACAAATGGGACTTCATGAGATTGTAAAGTTTCTGTAAGGCCAAGGACACTGTCAAGAAAACAAAATGGCAGCCAAAAGATTGGGGAAAGATCTTTATCAACCCCACATCTGATAGAGGCCTAATATCCAAAGTATACAAAGAACTCAAGTAGCTAGTCATCAGAGAATCAAACAACCCTATTAAAAATGGGGTACAGAGCTAAACAAAAAGTTCTCAAGTGAGGAATATTGAATGGCTGAGAAGCATGTAAGGAAGTGCTCGACGTCATTAGCCATCAGGGAAGTGTAAATCAAAACAACTGAGATTCTACCTCACACCAGTCAGAATGTAAGATCAAAAATTCAGATAACAGCAGATGCTGGCGAGGATGCAGAGAAAGAGGAACACTTCTTCTCTGTTGGTGGGGTTCTAAATTTGTACAACCACTCTGGAAATCAGTCTGGTGCTTCCTCAGAAAATTGGACACAGTTATTCCACTTCTGAGCATATACCCCAGAGAAGCTCCAACAGACAACAAAGACACATGCACCACAATGTTCATAGCAGCCATATTTATAATAGCCAGAAGCTAGAAAGAACCCAGATGTCCTTCAGTAGATGAATGGATTCAAAAATTGTGGTACATTTACACAATGGAATACTACTCAGCTATCAGAAACAATGACTTAACAAAATTCTTAAGAAAATGAATGCATCTAGAGAATATCATCTTGAGTGAGATAACCCAGTCACAAAAGAACAGACATAATATGCAGTCATTGATAATTGGATACTAATCCCAGAAAGGTCTGAACACCCCAGAAACAACTCACAGACTATATAAAGTTCAAGAAAAAACAAAGGCCAAAAAAAGAAAGCAAAAGAAAAAGAAAAAAGAAAATGAAAAACCATTATGCTTAATCTTTACATACCAAGAAAACTTTGACTATTTCCAGGTTACATCCTGTTTTACATGCACTTTATGCTCATTGTAACTAGTAAGATTTTAATGCATGTTATCAAACCTTTAAAAAAAATCAAGTACTGGCAAAAATGTATCCATATAGTTTTATGCAAAAATGCTTAAAATCTGTACATTTATCTTTGTTTTTTAAAATAAAATTGTTCATTTTTTTAAAAAAAGAACCAGCATTAGTTATAGAAAATTAGAAGAAACCTTAAATATTTCCTGATGTCAGTCAGTATTTATAGATTAAGAAATAAAATGCAGTGTATAGGAAAAAAACTGTATCAAAGAGGCTGGATAGGTCTACTCACAGGAGAGAAATTATGGAGGAAAATATGATGTTTATAAGATTTAAAAGAAGGGAAAATAGAAAATGAATGCTAATATATCTATGAAACATCTTCCATATTTACATACTATTGTCTTGTGTTTTCACAGGTAAACACATTCCATTTGTAAAGGTTTAGTTTTGATCATAAAAGATTTAGGATTTCTTTCTCTGGATTTTCCCTAATTTTTAAATTTCCAGTGTATATGCTTCTGGAATTAATTGCCAACCTCTTTACGCTCATGGGTGTTTTACTTTGTATGGTGCATTTTGCAATAAAAGGATCTAAAATGGAAAAGAAATGTTAGAATGTATTGTTTTTCAAACTAGCTGTATAACATGGTCAGTGAGTCATTTCCCAGGGATTAGGTTTTTGTTTGTTTGTTGATTGGTTTGGTTTATTTTGCTTTGCTGGATCCTTGTAAGTGGAAACAATATCTCTGATGGCCTAGAATTATAAAAATAGTTTATGAGGACTAAATTTTAAAAGAAGATGACATGTTTTTAGAATGCAGTTGGGGGCTTATTTCGATTGTATTCTATTAAGTGTATATATTCCTTTTACAGTCTCAGACTTTTTTCTATTTCAAGATGTGAAGTGTTCCTCTAGCCACCATATAAATCATCTTTTGCTAGAGTTCATGAGGAGAGTACTATGTTTTTATTTTTGTTGTTTCTATCTCATGTATATGGATTTTGGTCTTTCGTTGTTGTTAGTTAGGTTTTTGTTTGTTTGTTTGTTGTCTGCACATGTGCATGTGTACTACATGCATGCCTGGTGCCTGAGGAGGCCAGAAAAAGGAGTCAGATCCTCTAAGTGTGGCTACAGATGGCTATGAGCTGCCATTTAGGTTCTGGATCCTCTGAAAGAGGTATCAGTGCCTTTAACTGCTCAACCATCTCCCCAGCCCCCAAAGAACTATCTGGATTAATATTGTAACTGATTAATAATGACCAAAAGTCAGATGACAGTAATGAGGCACATTTTAAGAGGAAAAAAGTTACTTCAGATGACAGTAATGGGGCACATTTTAAGAGGAAAAAGGTTACTTTCAGCTGTTTAGGGCCTAAAAACTACAAAGCAATTCTGAAGAACCCCTGAGAGGATAAGTGACATTGTAAAAGATCCTAACATTAGAGAGGAAAAAATGTTTGCAGATTTTTGATGCCAGTCCATAGAGGGGTGGGCATTCACCCTGAAGACTAGGGAAGACGTAGGACCCTGAGATGGGCAGTAGTCTGACTAGTAGAGCGTATTAATCAGATCACCCTCTTTTGTTAACATGGGTTTAGGTGTGGAGTATATGTATGTGCATACAATATGCGTCCATATGTGTGCATGCATACAGATAGTCCAAAGGTCACCATGGGGCATCTTCCTTGAATACGTTCCACCTGATTCACTCTGACAGGCTCTCTCAGCAGTCCTGGAGTTGTTAGACTCCATAAGGCTGCTGGCCAATCAACTATAATCATCCCTCTGTCTCTGACCCCCAATACTGGGATTAGAGTTGTGGTGCCTGGTTTTGAGGTGAGTGGAGGGAATTTAAATTTAGGTCTTATTATTTATGACTTTTATGATTAGCCCAGCTTCCTAAACGAAACAGAAAAAACAAAGGAGGGACACAAATGCCTTCACATGGTGAGAAAAGGTCATAAATTAGGTTTGAAAATAATGCTCAGCACCTTATTGTTTTGTGGGAAAGGTTGTAGGAAATCTTATGACCTTGTTCCCTGTATGTAGAAACAGTCATTCTGGGGCACTTCCTCAGAGCTGTTGCTGACCCTTGGTTCATTTTACCACATTAGCTTTTCTTTATTGGTCATCTTGTGTAAAATGTGAATGCTGCTTTTCTGTAAAGCTGACTAATGACAAGCAAGGTGCCTACTCCTTTAAGTTTCATGTAAATTTAATGACCAATGTTCTGATCCAAGTGTTCTTCTGAACAACATGTGGAGAATCATGATCAAGCTTATGCCCACCCCAAAATAGCATGATACTACAATAAGTCTGGGTACATACCTGGTCCACAAAAGGACATTCAGAGGCCAGATTTATAATGTAGGGATAGGGTCCTTTCTAAAGAAAGAAGTTATAAGAATGCCCAACCATACTAGAAGTGCCCTACTACTCTGTGATTCCATTCTGCAATGAAATGCCCAGGCACTTGGCGGGGATAGGATACATTGGCTTCACATTGCTGAGTGCTCCCCAGGTAGAAGGAGTCAGGTGTTAGTAGGAAGATTCCAGGAAAGCTCATTGGCCACTTACTGACATTAAGGAAGCATTTTATTTCCATTCATCTGTCTCTTTTCCCGAATTTTTGGTACCAGCACCTTTTCTATCTCTTAAGGTATTGGTGGCTATAGGGTGTGTGCCTGCGTAGGAGGGTTGAGAAAGGCCCCAGTGCCAGTTCAGGCTTTCAAAGTTCCAACATAATGCTTTTGCTTACCATGGTTAAACTTGACATTTTTTAATTAATCCGAGGCATGTTCTCCCGCCCCCAACAGCACTTTCACACAATCCCGGCTCTACGTTGAGTCCAGAAAGCTTTCATGTCCCCCCGACCCCCATTTGTCTGAATTGAGGCCAAATTTTTTCACTCGGTCAATATTTGATTACGATTTGAGTCTTTGTTGGGCTTTAGGAAAAGCATTACTTGGATTTTACTTGTCTTCAGTTGTTAGAATGAAAAAACTAATCTATAATTTCTGCCCCCAAAGACACACAGGGCTGATGCAATCTAATCTAAATATTATGCCAAGTAAACAGTGTTTTGTTCCTTATGAATTGATAAGAAATGACAAAGAGGGATCAGAGCCACTGGAAAGGAAACCAAAGTGACCCTCGAATACACTGTGGGGAGATCTGAGGCTCAGAGCATCTCTCTCTGCCACCACTGGGAAGAGCTCTGTGTATTTCTGCTTTGTGCATTCATCTGAAGACTTCTAGTGAAGGCTTCATAATCACTATCCATTTTCTAATCCATAGCTTTTCGTTTCCAGTAGCCATTATTTAACATATTTGTTATTGAGCTATGGTTTTATGAGCTACACTTTCACAATAACAACAACAACAATTAAAAACATAACACCAACAAAGATTTTTTTACAATATAGCAACTTAGATTCTGACAAGAGAATTTGACAATTTCTCTTGACTTGATTCTTGCCAAATTAACTTGCTTCCCTGAAAATCAGATTCCTCCTGTCAACGGTGATATGAGGAGACATTTGCATTAATGTGAATCAGGGTACACAATTTTCTGTAACCCCAAACCTACATTAGCAGTACATACCATAAACAGTGCATATAACACATGAAGTGATGTGGGTAATTTGAAATTTTCCTTAGCACAGTCTGCCTAGACGGTCCTTTAAAATGACGCAAGGAGGCCACTTGTTGTACTTGGAAGTACTATTATATCAACGTTATCCAAAAGTAATGCTAGATGTTATTTTATAAGCATTTTGCCTATTAAAAGAAGACAAATCTAATCATGCCATTGGATATAAAATGCTTATTTTTCTTGTAATTAATGTTATAGCAAATCATGTTTTTAATGTATCATAGTAGAAGCAAAAAACATGCTTTGCCTCTCAGTCCTACTGAGATCATGGGCACACATGGGTTATGTGGTGACAGGCATGAACCAAGGTTTCTGTGCCTGATGAACAAAGATTCTACATCCCCAGCACCAGAAAGAGTGTTTTATTGGTGGAAACTCTGCTTTCCTTCTGTGCTTGTTTGAAATTTCATGTAATCAAAGAACTTCTCTGCATAAAGATTATAAAACGACCCAAGATTTTTCTACTACTTTTATTGTTTAATTGTTTTATCTTTGCATTGGAGGCTCATCTGGCATTTGGATTGTAATTGACAGATTTAATAAATCACGCAAGAAACTTCACTACTAGCAGGCACCCACACCTGCTGTACAGGGACAGCAGTGAAATCTTTGTGGCTGTGTCCAAACAGAAGGCTAGATCAATGAGTAGCTTTCAAGCAGATAGGTTGCAGGGAAAGGGGTGGGGGAAACTTGGTCTTGGAAGGCTGAAGAAGGATGAGAAAAGATGATTACAAATCTGAGGGCAGCCTGGGCTATCTAGAAAAACAAATAAATCAAATAAAACAAATAAAAATTAGATAAAACTAAAATAGAACAAACAAACAAACAGTAAAAAACCCTCAACCTGGTCAGAATTACTTATGTTGCTTTATAAAGAGTCAGATTGTCTCTGGTTGTGTCCTTCATGCTGGCTGCTCTGAGTGCTTCTGGGTGACTCTCTCTCCTGCTCCAGCAAAGAGCTGGGGTTGCATGCAGGTACCATCTCATCCAGATGTTTAAGTAGCTTTTGGGAACAGAGCCCCTGGGTTTCAGGCTAGTGTAGTAAGACATTTTGCTCACTGATCCATGTCCCCTTCACTCATCCTACTAATTTTAATTACGGCTAATGTAATTATGATATTGTGTCTCTCTATCCAGAAATCTTTGTGTTATTCTAAGTTGTTGATGTAGCTTACTTTGCTTTCAGAATTTTTAAAGTCTTTAAGGTTACTATTAAATGTGCTGTCAAGTGAAATACAATATTTAGTAGATGATTCTCTCTTAACCATCTTAACTAAAACTTTCTGTTTCATGGCCTCGAGGCACCCATGGTGGGTCTCTGCCCTGCCAGTCCCATGCTTCCAAAATTCCCATGGCTGGCTGGGGTGCCCTGTCACCACACCTTTTTCTGAAACTCAGCTGTGTCACCACATGAAGGATAACAAACTGAGTTTAGAATCAACAGGTAACACAATCATTGGGCACAGCACCCAGCATCCTAATTTTGTAAGTCATTCTAAGTTAAATTCCTCCGGAGGCAAATCCTGGCAGATCTGCCATCTAAACCAGGGGCCTCTTTAGCTACTTTTTTTTTTCTCCAAGCTCTCCTCATCCAAAAGAAAGTCACCTTTTTCCTGCCTCCTCTCTTCCCCTCTCCATCCAGGAAGTCTTGCCTACTCCTCACCCAGTGATTGGGCCCCTGAAATCTTTATTGATTAGGGGAAGGTTCTGCCACCCATATATGCTTAGAATAATTTGGTTTCCCAGGCCTGTTTAAGGTAGCTTTTGTGTTTGCAATAAAACATACTCATTGCAATGTTATAATTCAATCAAATATGGTATGATCTAATGACATGATTGAGAAACACAGTCTTTCTTTACATTAACCAAGCCAACTAGTTTTATTATATTGAAAGTGCCTTTAAATTGTAGCTGACAAAACCAAAGTAAAATTAGGGCACAGGTTGGGGGATTGTTTGGTCATGTCAACACTGGAGGGGCAGAGACAGGAAGCACAGACTTCCATGGTTACCCCGAAGGACTAGGGAATTCTCCAAGACTTTTAGTGAATTCTACTCTATCCAAACTGGGATTTGTGGCTTTGCTACTGTAAGAATTTCAGAGCAGCTAACCTAACCAGAGTTGGTATTAAATGAAGATGTTTTAATATGGTTTTAAGTAAAGGAGTAATAGAAAGAGGGGTGATTGAAGAGGAAACTTAAGGGTTCTTTGGAAAGTCAGTTGGGGCAAATACATGAAGGAATCTTTCCCTGAAGCAGACACAGGAGAGAGTATGTTCTACCAAAGCAAGCCTGTGAAAGGACACAGATGAAGAATTCTTTGCTAACAACACACATGTATTGGTCTGCCTTACACTGTGTAGCTGAGCTGCATTTGTGGGGACTCTGTAGAGAGAAGTGCACCAAAAAAAAAAAAAAAAAAAAAAAGTCTGGTGGTGTGCTGTGATTTTTTTTTGCTGCTTCTGTGAACTTGCGCTGATTGGCAGAGTAATGTCAGCTGAGACAAACATGCTGAGGCAAGACCAATGGAGGATATGTGGTTAGGGGTGACCTTTACCATCTCAGTAACTTCCCTATCTTCTGGACATATTATCTCATTAAAGGTTTAGTTTTTTTTTTTTTTTCCTGCTTTACAAGTGACAACTGGAAATTGTTGACCATCTCCTGAAGTTATATTTTAAAAGGCTATGTACAAGCACACACACAAGAGTGAACCCTACAACAGAAGCTGGAAAGAGAAAGATCATAAATTTTAAAGAAATTTGATGCTTGTCACTCTTGTGATTTACATGTGTAACTAAATTTCACAAAGCAAACTAAAAAAAAAAAAAAAAAAAAAAAAGGGCCCATGCAGAACCTTCCATATGTTTATGCTTTTGTTGATACGTACAAAATAGAAATTAACAATACATACCCGCAACTATAAGAAGTTTTAATCAGTGCTTAGTGTTTTGAGGAAAATCATTTATAGCAAATTAAATGATAAATTGCTTATGTTTACTATTTTCCCCATTCTGTTCCCTAGCAGTTCTCTTTAGAATTAATTATGGCAGGGCCGCATGATGGGTTTATGTATAAAAATTAAATCTGGACAATTTTATATAACTCTAGTTTAGAAGTTGTTAAAAATTAATTGGGAAGTATGTCTAGTAAAAACTGAGGCTCCTTCATGACAGGAGAACTGGCTTTCTGTCCTGACATCTAAATAACTCCTCCTGGCTGGCCAGATGGCTCCACATAATTGGACTTGCTGCCAAGCATGATGGCCGGAGTTTGGATCCCAGAGCTCACATGGGAGGAGAGAACCAACTCCCAAAAATCACTCTCTAACTTCCACGTACATGCACTATCAAGCACGCGGCCATCTTCCATGAAACCAAGAAATGTTAAAAAAAAAGGAAGTCTGTTGGATAAATATTTCTTTATTTGCATTTTTGAAATGAAAATAATAATACGAGACATCCAAGTTTTGAAGAAAATCAAGTACCTAGTATCCTTCAGTTCATTTAAGTTGCATTATTTGCCTCTTCAACAAAGACTTGGTACACGAAGGGAATTCAGACCCGTACAAAAGCCATGTCATGGGGAAAAAACGAGGAACTCACAAGATTATGTTCTTATAACTATGGAATTCCTGCTAACAAGACAGGTAATCTTTTGTAATTGAGACTTTTCTCAATATTTGGTGGTATTTTTCAGCCACACTTACACCTACACAGGAAGGTAACATATAAGCTTCCGGATGCTGCTAATATTCTTCTCCTTGGCCTCCATATTCCTGGGCAGCAGAGGATATCCGACTCAGCAGGCTTCTCCAGCATCCCTCAGTCACTAACAAGAGTGCTCTCTCACGCCAGGCAGTGGTGGCTCATGCCTTTAATCCTGGCACTTAGGACGCAGAGGCAGAGACATTCAGATCTCTGAGTCCTAGGCTAGCCTGTGCTACAAAGTCGGTTCCAGGATAGCCAGAGTTATATAGAGAAACTCTATCTCAAAGAAAGAAGTTTTCTTTTTCCTCTCACAGGTATTATGTAACTTTACAATTATACTTTAATGTTAGAAACTCACAGTAAAACTCACAGCACTAAAATCTCTGGATGTTCCTGCCCTCACACATATTGGTTGCTGACTGTGCCCTTTGTAAGACAAGCCTGGGAAGGAATGCACTTTTATAAGTCTGTGGTTTAAATACAGCCCTCAGTAATTTTGTTCTATCTATTTTGATCACAAAGATTCCATTTCATGTAACTTGGGAAATGCCAGACTTATGGGTTGGGATTGTTGACATATAAATAGTTTTATAACTTTCCAATTAGACAGTTCAGTGTTATCATTCATGATGTGTTAACATTTATTCAAATGACCTTAAAATGGTTAGCTACATGCCCAGAGGAGCATCAGCATCATGTAGAGTACAAACTAACGCCAAGAGGCAACAACTCAACCTTTGTTTTTAATTGTATCACTTGACATATAGCTCATTTATAGATCACAGCCTATGTGCATATCATCTATCTATATTTACAAATGTTCTCAAACAACAGCAATGAAGATGAGGTCTCACTGCAACTCACAACAAAGTAGCCCAGGCTGGCTTAAAGTCATGATGCCTCTGTAGTGTGATCTAAGCCCAGCTGACTTGAATATTCTTATCCTAGGGCAGGGGTCTAAGTACTGAGAGCAGTGCAGTTCAGGCAGATTCTTCAGTCAGCCAACTGCACAGTTATATTCTGCTATTAGGTAGTCAGTTCTTTTTCTACAAAAATTCTCCATGCAGACAGAGCTGACAGAAGTGGCCATGAGGCCAATGATGTTTCTTTTTGTGTTTGAGCTCTTCTCTCAGGAACCCATCCTGGAAGAAAAGGGGAAGAGATGATGCAAGACTGGGCATTTTACTCACCACTGAGGTAGTGCTTCATTTACTGGTGATGAAAGAATTGGGAAATGGGTTCCAGTTCAGTGTTAGTTAAACATTTTCCAAAGATACGCATAAGCAGGTATTGGAATACAAGCAATACAGCTCTGGTCTAAGTACAAAGTTATGAAGGCATGTGAGTGGGTGACTCATATATGAACTACTGAGTGGAAAGTCTGAGAAGGAACAGGCCATTGGAGTTCATTCACAGCCTGTGAAGTGATTGAGAAACAGTGCTTCCAAGCTGAGCCATGGAGTGTGGCTGAGCTGCTTCAGCAATCCCGAGGAGGTGGAGAAACCAGAGGTGTGGCAAAGAATCTGTGGTGTGCAACTGGGCTGGAAAGAGATATGCTTCATGAAATCCAAGTTAAAGGAGCCATGTTAGGTCATGACAAATCTCCAAAGTCACCAGGTGACTTAGATTTCTTCTATATGTGAATAGAGATGTGTCAACAATGAGTTTTCTTTTTAACTTTTTATCATTTTATCAGATATTCTCTGTATTTACATTTCAAATGTTATCACCTTTCCCCTTCTCTTCCATCCCCCTCTCCCCTTCCCTTGCTTCCATGGAGATGCTCTCACTCCCAACCACCCATGCCCAACTCAGCGCCTTGGCATTCTCCTACACTGGAAAAATGAGCTGAAGACCTCTCCTTTCACTGATGCCAGACAGAGTTTTAAATAAGGGAAAGTTGAGTCTGCAAGAGAGTTTTGCTGTTTCAATAAATCGTTATGCAGAAAGTGAAGATATATTAGAGGCAGGCATCAAGTGAAGGCCAAGGTAACAGGGTTACGTTGAGACTGTTAAGAATATCTGAAATTCCTGGCAAAGGAGAAAGAAGAGACAGATGCAAAGGCTACCTCTAAGGAAACTCAAGTGAGATTCTTGTAATTCCAAGTGAAGAGACAGGAACACAAGATGATTTTTAAAAAGTAGTTGCAAAGGTAACAGTGGTCACTGGAGACAAAACAAGAGGGTTTGGTACCCCCCAAAAGCCCTGTTGGCCCAAGAGGGGGCAGTGTGAGCATGGTAAGGAGAGTGAGAAAAAGGAGCACACCAAATGTATTCACGCTGGTAAATCTATAATATGGAAGAAAAGGCCCCAAGCCATGGGCCATTTGTTAAAATGACTAAATGGCTTACTTATTCCAAAACTTATTGAACAAGGGAGAAAACTTTTATTTATTTATTTATTTATTTATTTATTTATTTATTTATTTATTTATTTATTGCTTTTCCTTATGCTATTTTTGAGGCAAACGACATCAGGCCAACCTTCTCTGCATAGGGCACATAAGATGACATAGAAGCATTGACACAGTTGCGTTATCACCTCTGTGGACCTCCTAACAATTCAGAGATGCCACCAGCATCCCATCCAAATCACATGCCCACACTCTTTTTCTTCTGGAGGCATGTAATACACGGCTTACTTAGTGGACTTGCCAGGAACGGGATCTGACTCCAGACACTCATACAGATGGACTCAAGTATGGGAGGTGGGACGTAGGAGTAGGGATGAGCACACCAAATACCAAATGAAGATAAAGTAAGAAAATGTAAGCTATGGGTCATTGTTCAAAATAAAATCTCTGGTCTCCTAAGCAATAGCAGCAAAAGGAGAGGCTAATACATGACAAAGTGCTCAGTTACATGTTTAAACAGATTCATTTTTAATCATGCAGATATATATTTGCATGAACTGAATGTACATGCACATGCATGATGCCTGCAGAGGTCAGAAGAGGGCATTGTATTATGTGAATATGGAAACCACCCAATTGTGGGTTATTTTTGATGTTTGCCGTCAATAAAGTGTAGGAGTGAGTTGGGAATAAGGTGAATCTCTGAAACAGAGAGGTCACATAAAGGGCTGGAGGACTAAAGTGTTTGCTGCACAGGTGTGAAAAATTCTGAAGCCCCAACATCCACATAAAATCTGTACTGTAGTGAGCATCTGTAATCCCAGCACTGGGGAGTCAGAAAAGAAAAAGAAGATCTGTATAGGTTACTGGCCAGCTAGTCTAGCCAAATCAGAAAAGAGTTCCAGGTTCAATAAGAGATCTTGCATCACAATATAAGACAGAAAGTGATTACATATTAACTCCTGGTTCTCATACACATGTATAGCCACATGTACATGGATCCCCCTCAACACATATACATACATACAGCATGTGTTTGCTAGTTTTATGTGAACTTAACACAGGCTAATGTCATTGGATAGGAGGGATCCTCAATTAAGAACATGCCTTCATAAGATTAGGGTGTAACCAAGCCTATTATGGCATTTTCTTAATTTATGATTGATGTTGGAGGGCCCAGCCCATTGTGGGTGGAACCATCCCTAGGCTAGTGGTTCTGAGTTCTATAAGAAAGCAGGCTGAGCAGGCCGTGAGCAAGCCAGTAAGTATCACTCCTCCATGGCCTCTGCATCAATTCCTGCTCCCAAGTTGCTTAAATACGTCTGCCCAGCTTGAGTTCCTGTCCTAACAGTAATATGGAAACGTCAGTCAAATAAACACTTTCCTTCCCAAATTACTCTGGTCTCGGTTTTTCATCATAGCACAAAAAAATCCTAACTAAGATACAACACAGGCTTCAACACACAAAAGGAATAGGCAAGACCTATTTCTAAAGTTTGTATATTACTACCATCAAAAAAATTCAAATACAAAATAAAAAGCTGGGAAGTCAATTAGAAGACGAGCAAGCATAATCAAGAGGTGAAAGCAGTTTATCAAAGAAAAGTAAGTATTTTTGGAACATTTGACAGAGTTTCACCCGGAAACTTTAATCAGAGAGGATGATTAATGAGTTATATTGGAGAATTGCATGGGACTTAGGACTTTTCCAAAATAAGGGGTACTCCCCTTTTGCACTTTCATGGGATTTTCCTGCTGTGTAAAATGGTGTCAGATGCAGGATGGAGCAAGCAGCTTCACAAGGCTAATGTTTAGCTACTATTGTGCTGAGGCAGCAGACAGCAGTCTGTATAGTTAGCCATTGAGGTATCTGACTTTGGCTATTCTCCTGTCCTTCCGTTCAGTGATCTCACGTTGTCCTGTTCAAAGCTCTCTGCCACACGACCGCCTTCTACCACTGTACAACTGGTTTTGTTCTCCCCGTGCCTGTAACCTTCTCTCTCCACATAATAAAAAATACTGAGTACTGGGAATCAAACCTGGGTCCTCTGAAAAAGCATAAATGCTTCTGACTACTGAGCTGTCACTTCAGCCCTACTGTTATTATTACTTTTTAAGTATATTATAAATGAGTTGTATTTCTGGAGATACAAATATGAGGGTCTGGAGTGAGGATGTACCCCAGTGGTAAGGCCCATGCCTAGTATGTGCAAAGGCCTTGTATCAGGAACATAAAAAAAAATGAGGTAGTGTCTTAGTTACTTTTAAGTTGCAATGATAAAACAGCATGACCAAGTGTCTTAGGGTTTTACTGCTGGACCCAGACACCATGACCAAGGCAGTTCTTATAAGGACAACATTCAGTTGGGGCTGACTTACACATTCTGAGGTTCAGTTCATTATCATCAAGGCTCCTGCATCTAGACAGCCATGGTGCAGGAGGAGCTGAGAGTTCTACATCTTCATCCGAAAGCTTCTAGCAGAATACTGGCTTCCAGGCAGCTAGGATAATAGTCTTAAACCTACATCCACAGTGACATACTTACTCCAACTGGGTGACACCTAATAGTGCCACTCCCTGGGCAGAGCATATACAAGTTATCACACCAAGCCTACTTATTAAAGCATTTAATGTGGAGTCACACACCCAGGGATCTAGTATTCATGATTATGACAGACACATAGTGGCAGACAGGCAAGTAAACATGGCATGTACTGGAGCAGTAATAGAGAATTTCTACCTTATCTACAAGTCAGATCCCATTCCTGGCAAGTCCACTAAGTAAGCCGTGTATTACATGCCTCCAGAAGATAAAGAGTGTGGGCATGTGATTTGGATGGGATGCTGGTGGCATCTCTGAATTGTTAGGAGGTCCACAGAAGTGATAACCAAACTGTGTCAATGCTTCTATGTCATCTTATGTGCCCTATGCAGAGAAGGTTGGCCTGATGTCGTTTTCCTCAAAAACAGCATAAGCCATTTTACCAAATGGCCCATGGCTTGGGGCCTTTTCTTGAAACTCTAAAGCCCACTCCCAGTGACATACCTCCTCCAAAAAGGCCATACCAGCAAGGCCACAGCTCACAATTACAGTAAAAAATATTACAAATCCTGGCCTGGAGCTTCTTCCCCACCTTAGACCATTTATGTTTCCAGATGAAACACACACACAGCCTTTATATTTTTAAATATGCCTTTGGTAGCACAATATCTGGGCAGCTGCCTACCCTACATGGTGTTAGAATCTACTTCCTATCAATAACCCAAGTTACCACTTAGTACTTACTATGCTCTATTTGGACTGCTCTTAACCCAATTGGGCAGCCCTCCATTCCATGTCCTCCTGGCCCTTAGCCTATGGTGGCTTTCCTTCTTCCTCCTGCACATTCTTTGTCCATGACAGCTTATTTTTTCCTTCCTCCCTCCTCCTGGTCCTCTCTCTCCCAAGTGTGCAACCTCAGCCCCACCTATGTCATTTCTGCCCAGATGTTGGCTGCTGGCATCTTTATATAACAATTAGAATTAACATGGGGTCAGGGATCCAGGGTCTTTGTGCAGATTCCAGATGTCATGTTGCAGAATTCTCCCAGTGCTCCTCTCTGACAAGGGTCAGCCAGATGCAGAACAGGTCCTCTCAAGGACAGTCAAGGGCAAACCCTGTGCTGCAGCTGTCTTCCTTTTGTCCTAAGGTATTTTAGGGTAAAGGTACTTTGGAATCATGTCCGTTAACTACAATTTTCTTTTCCCAAATACATTGGTGAATTTTATCCGTGTGGTTCTCCTCTTTTACAAATGAGGGGTGAGAAACAGACAGCTCATTTCCTCTAGCTGATACGGTCATTACCTTCCTGAGAATGTTGTCTTTGAACTTCCATTTTAGATGTCAGTCCAAATATAGAGATGATACAGCCTCAGATTAAAACCAAACATTAAAAAGTACTTAAACCGTTTCAAAGAAGTAAATACTGTTTGAAATAAACTCTGATGTTTGCAATAGCTTATAAAGAAAACAAAGTCTACCTGGCCTCTCATTCCTTATGGGCCTTAGTATAAATTATTGACTTACACGCATCCTGGGCAACCATAAGGAGGGCTAGAGAACCAGTCAGAGAGTGTGCTGTAGATGCTTTTACTGAAATCTTGTAAGGACTGTCATCTTTTCTTCCAGATAAGGAAACTGATATACTGAGAAGGTGGGTAGTTGCTCAAAATCATGCAAATGGTAAATGATCATAAACCTGTGGGGGTTCTTTTCCAAAGTCTGCCCTAATCATTTTGGAGTGAAGATTTTTTTCTCTTAATCTAATGTGACTCTTGTCAAGATATTCCTGCTTTTAATTTTACAATAAGACTATGTGCTTAGTTCCCCACGATCACCTCAATTATGTATTTAGTCATATTAACAATAATAATTATGTGTTTTCCATTGTGTGCCAATGATGGGTCTAATAATGTAATAGT
Source organism: Micromys minutus (assembly GCF_963924665.1). Lineage (NCBI taxonomy): Eukaryota > Metazoa > Chordata > Mammalia > Rodentia > Muridae > Micromys > Micromys minutus. The sequence continues at coordinate 4,785,219 of NC_137981.1, read as the reverse complement.
TACATGCTTAGATTTTCTAATTGAACAAACTTCTCAAAAGAAATCTGTCAAGGCAGATATCTGCTTCATTTTATAGGGGAGGAGACTAAAGTTGTCTTAGTCAAGGTCAGTCCCAAGGAATAGAGTCAGGATCTGGATGCTAAGGCCCTTACACTCCAACTAGGATACCCCGACCTCCATACTTAGACACACAGCCTGTGCTTGGAACTCGGACAACTCAGGAGCTTTCCGCCTTCCTTCATGATGGAACAAGATGGAGGAAGTGTTTTGATGTTGATGAACTAAAGGGGATTTAGAGGATACTCAGAGGAGGTGTGTGTGGTGAGAAAAACTGAGAAAGAGAAGGAAGGGCTAGAGCTATAAATTTGAGAATCTCATTTGCTTCCTGGAGATTGGGACTGGACTAAACACTCTCCAGTGAGTATGTTTTATGTGACTGTGTTCAGAGGCACTGGTAGGCTTCACACAGACACTGACTCTATTTTGATTTCCCACTTGGGTAAATGGTCCAGAAAGGTGGAGGGGCAGTCAAGGTAACCAGATACACACATCAAAATAGAAATATTTAGAATCTAAAAGGATTTCTTAAGGTGCCTTAAATAACTGTCAGCTTTTAATTTAAAAGTACTATTTCCTATGAGCTAGTCATGCTGTTCAGAATATTAAGGATTTATACTGAAGTATAAAATTATTTTCATAAAAAGGATTAATTGCCTTGGCTTTGATTTACCAACCAGCATCAGCAACTTGGATATTTAACTACATTATATATTTGCCATCCGTGTTATGAGATGGTACACTCTTCCTTATGCAAAGCATACAGAAGTGCATGCACACATGTACACACACACACACACACACACACACATACACAGTACACACACTGATGAAAAATATTATTTTCGTCTTTCAAAAAATAAGTCCCAAAGATAGACATACAGGATTTAGATAAAGCTAATTTTCATTTGTGTGACTATGAGGGTCAGGACATAGCCTGCATGTTAGGTTGTGCATTACATGGCTGAATTGTCTTCTTGTTATTAACTATTGAGAAAATGACTTCTTAAAGCTGTTTTCAACTCTTAGGCTTTAACAACATGTAACAATATTACGTTGGATGTGTGTGTCCTACTCACAAAAACTGATGTTACATAGACAATTTCATTTTATACCCCTATATCCATATGGATTTGGAATAAAGGGTAACTGCTATCCCTGTGGAAGTGAATAGAAAACTAGTAGTGAGAGGTTAACTTAAAACTCCAAGGCCTGTGCTATACACTAACGGAAATTGCAACGTGGGTAATTAGTTTTCTGTAGCTTGTGAAGCTTCCATGTGCATTATCTAATTTGATCTTTATTTGAAGCCTCTTCTGGATTCACTCACTATGTCACACTCAATGATCCAATAGTGTGGCCCACAGTGAGTTCATCAGTCCTGCTTGTCCCTCTAAACTCTTGCTCTGTTCCTCACACTCATCTTCCAGGCTGGAAACCTCCGTGGCTCTGCCTAACCATGTCTTCCTCTCCTGCCGGCATGATTCAGCATCCGCACACCTGTCTTCTCTGTTGTACACCTAGAGCCATGTGCATAGCTCACGTCTTGGTGCTCAGTTTTCTTTCTCTCGTGGTGGACGCTAGACACCACTCTTAGCCATCTTTACTTCTGCACCCAGTGCCAGCTTTGTTCCTCTGTGAAGACCCTATAGAGAGACTTACCTCTTCATCAAGACATTCAGTGGTGGTCCATGCCACTCTCATGGTTTCCCCTCACCACAGCCCCGCCCTGTATTTGGACTCTTCTAGCATGGATGCGCATGGCCCTTCACATCTGTAGCAGTTTTTCTCTCCCATTGGCTTTTGTACATCATTTCTTCTTTTAAAAAACCTGGTTAATTTTCTTCCTCACTAATGCTAGCTTTTAATCAAGCTTTCCTGGACAAATGCTGAAGGTCACTTGTCCCCATGACTTCATTAGCATTTGTCATCTGTTTCTATAATCCTCTGAATACAGCCATGCTATTGAACCAGCCAGTTAATTATAACTCTCACCTTATGTATGTTTTACCTATATTTGCCTACCCCTATGCTCCTCTAGAGAAAGGCATACCCTTCTCTTCCTTTCTGTCTGAGGGTCTGGAGTAAATCAGGTATTAATGGTAATCCTTTGCTCACTGAATATTTAAGCACCAGCTTCTATTTTAAGACAAGCCCATGGCCTAGAAATCTAGCACCCAAGGATCTCCTTGTACCCCCAAAATGATATTCTTGAATGCTATATCCCAAGTATATCCCTAAGGGCTTTATAAGCCTTAACTCAGTTAATTATGCAGTGCTTTGGTTTTCCTCCTAAAGAGATTATGCAATGTTCTGAATAATCACAGTTCGGAAAAATCTTTACAGCTGCACTATGAAAAGATAGTTCAGCCAGGATTTCAGCCTAGAATCGGTGTCCTGGTCTGTGGACTGCGCTCTCAGAAAAGCCATACTTTAAACACCTTTGCTCACAGTTTTCATAGGGGTTTCACAGATTCCCAACAGACACAGAGGAATTACTTGCCAATGAGAGATCCCAGGATGATGATTGGTCTGCATCTCAGGATTCCAATGCTCTCTGGTTTTTGTTGTGTTACTTGGTTCGCAGTGAGTCCTTCCTGACTCCTGCCTTGGGCACTTTCATTTACCTTCTATAAATCCAGCATCATCTATTCTGAACATATCACATGGTGCTGCCAGCCTCAGTCTCACCAGGAGATTGGCCCACATTTCAAGGTGCTTTGTCTCCTTATGCATCCTTCTTGTAGGGTCAGAAATGTACTGAGTGAACAAAACCAGCCTGAAGGTTGAGCCTAGGCGAGCCCCCGGGTCTCATCATATTTCTTCTGACATGTGCAGGGGCTGACCTATGCAGTAACTACGTGGTTGATATATTGCATATATCAAAAGATAGCATTCCTTTCTAAAAGGATGTGACTCCATTTGGAGGCTGATTTACTACTGGTTCATTATATCTTTCCTTAAATTGGAAAAAGAATATCCAGCATGGACATGTTCAGTGAGTGGCAGGACTTGAACCCTAGGGCACTGTGTGGAGAGGTCACAGCCTGGATTACACAGACAAAGATCTGGGAAGCCCTCAAAGAGGTAAATCTTTCACCCAACCCAGCTCAGCTGAGAAATGGAGTTACAGAGACCTAAGCTTATATTTTATTTTAAGTCTCCATTCTTTGCTCTGTTGTCCTTGAATACAAATACAGTCTGTCCCTTGGCAATGTGCTTATAGTCTAGCATTCAGTCACTGGATAACTCCTTAGGAAGCATGGTACAGGGAATCTCACAAGGTCAAATAATAACATTGAAACAAACCAACCAACCAACAAAACAAAAAAGTACCGGCCAGAGGCAGGAGCACTAAGTAACCCAAGACACATCATATACTTTTTTCCATGGTTGCTGGAAGGTGTGGCTAGTAACCCAGAAATGAAGTCGGCTGGGGAGACTCTGCAACTTTCTAAGGAGTAGTCAAAACCTTCATTGATGCAACTGGAAGACACTAGCTATGTGTTTCCTTACTTTTATACTGTCTTTCATAGGGCTGGTGCAAGTGCCCAGCAAACTGTCAATGTTTTCTCCTTGTTTTGTCCTCTGCTGATGGATCACAGAGACTGGGAAACATTGGGCAAGTGAGAAGCATAAAATACAAAAGTCCTATCTTGAGTGCTTATCCTGTGAATGTTTATCTCAGATGAACCACATGAAAGCTGCGTGAGCCTAAGGAATTTAACTCCACTCAACTTCAGTAAGGGGATAGAATGGTGTCAACATAACAAAGGTTTCTGTAACACTTGAATCTATAGTGTTGAGCATAGTGGGACATACCTGTAAGACCCAGAAACTCAGGAAGCCAAGGCAAGAATTGCATTTGAACCATGGAGTTTTGAGACTGGCTGGGAATGCATAATGAGAAATGTCTCGTATAAAGAATTAGAAATTAAATATGTAGCAATACCAATCACACAGAGTAGGAAAATGGTGCATATCAATTAATCTTTTACTTGGAAGAGTAGCTTCTTGTCATTTGGATACTGAGGAATGGTGTAAGGTTCTCTGTGAAGTCTTAGCAATGACAGTATTTCAGAGATTGGGGCTGAGCATCCATGTTCTTGTTTCATGAGGATGGTCTGATGAGCTAGTTTCTGGGGAAATCGATCACCATGACACCAGTAGATGGAAAAATGTGCCAGCGATTTCTTCTTTTTCTTTTCAAAAGGAATTTCTGGGGTTTGTCTCAAAGCTCAAACTTTTTATTACTTTTCAGAATCTTCCCCAGAGCCTTTGGGGTTAAGGTCCATACCACACACCCCACCAACAACTCCCCAAAAAGAGCACAGATAATGTATTTATTCTGTAATCTAATTTGTCCATCTGTTGTTTCTACCATGTTGATCAACTTTTTGGCTTCAGACATAGATAACTCTTGCTATCCTCTGAGATTAGAGTGTACTTCATACTAAATGTTCACATTTGGGTATGTATGGGTGAGCTAACTCAACCTTGAAAGTTCCAGGTTCCTTCACTTCCACAAAGGGACGTCTTCCTTAATTAGCATCCCAAGGGCCCACTGGTGGCATCCTTGAGAATCCAGTGGTTGCCTCTCCCCCCATCTCATCCCATTACCTGTGTTCTCTACCAGACCTTGAACTTTCACAGGGACCCAGTGCCTGCTGCCTTGGCCTCTGGCCTATATCCAAAAGGAATGTAAGGAAAGGTTTCAGGGATATTTATGATTGGCAAAGCGATTATGTGCCAATCAGAGGGCAATGTATTGGAGTCAGTTCCCTTCTTCCACTGTAAGGGTCCTGGGAATAGAATTTAGGGTGTAGGGTTGGGGCATAAGTACCTTTCCTTGCTGAGCGCTCTTGCAGAATCCAGCCATATTTCATGTCTGTTTTTATAGTTGTCTATTGGGTCTGAATTAACTTGATCATTTAGTCACTTTCTTGAGGACCATGGAAATGTCTGGCTCATTTTATCTCAGACAGGTGTTTACAGCAATAATTTCTTTCATCTGTGGTTGTACCGTGGATCTGTCCAGGAGCAGCTAAGAGGGCCGAGAAGCACAAGCATCAGTTCAGCTAAAGATCTCCGCAGGCAGTTACAAGGTGCCTGTAAGGTTAAGAAAGGCGGGATTAGCCAGGATGTGCTCAACAAGCATGTTGTTCCAAAATCAATTAGTCTGTAAATCTCACCTGGGCAGGGTGCCTAAGTAGATGTGGTTGTGCATAAACAGGGAAAGGAGATAAGAAAGGGGAAAAAAACACTATTATTGTTTGATGGAGGCACCTAATGAGTTTAGCTCCCCTGGCCATGCAGAATGTCTTTCAGAAATAATTGAATATATAGTTATCCTTTCTTTTTTGTTTTTATTTTTTTAACATCGTCAAGTCTAGATTCACAATAGGAAACCGTGGTTCCCTGAAGTTGTGACTGTATTTCTATGAGCACCCCAGCACACAGGAGGATGTCTAATGTTCCCTCTTGCTAACATGGCGCAGCTCACTTTTGCCTCTCTGAACTCCCCTGAACCCTTGGTGAAGCTCATGCGTCTGCTCCCTTTCTTTATAAGACAATCATTACTGCCTTGCATAATTCATGGTTACCCAGTATACGTATACAAGAATAAAGTGTTATATGCTTGGTCTCATATTTCATGAGCCGAGGACTCCAATTACATGTTCAATAATTTTTAAAAGTACCTAGGAGAATGTGTTTGAATGTCATTTGACAAATATGACATCATCAAGAGAATTGACTTTGAATATTTTGCAATTCAGTAGATGAAAACAAGCTTTTGAAACCTCAAATAAATGTTATCATTTGCCTTAAATTTTCTAGATTTAAATACCAGTCTCCTTTGCATTTCTTAACTATCTTAAGTTGATACAAGGAGCCTGCTATATCCACTTTTTCTATCTTTATCTGGAGGTAGTAGTTACTGGGATAAGGTGAATTTCCTATCTTTGTTTCCATGAAGCTAAATACACACAATAATGCATGTTTCACACAAAGCCTATTGCTACCGTAGTCATGCAATCTATTTGTATTTTGAAAAGCTTTAGAGCACTTTCAAGTTAAACAATAAGACATTTTGGTGTCTTCACACATTGTAGTTTAGGTTCCAAGCACTAATATTATTTCTCTAAATACCACCCATCTTCCAAGCAAATAGGAGACTGAGACATTGTATGTTTGAACCCTGACTGGAGATCATGGTATGATGACCTCATGAGAGACCCCCACATATTGACTTTAGAGCTTTATACTTGCAAATATGATCATCTCTTCTCTGAGTTTCTCCCAAGGGCAAGGAATTAAATGCATATTGAATGTTGTCAGGAAGACCACATAAGTAAGTGGTGCAAGGTTAATTTGGTCACAGTGCCAACTTCTCCTGTGATGATTGGTGATTGCAGACTAGGTCCAGTACTACATTACATGAAAAACTGGTGTCATTGCATGTAAAAGGCATCTCACTCTGTGCTATGCATCATGACCCTAATGTGTCAGACCCAGAAGGAATAGTGTCAAGAGACATCGGATGGTTATAATGTAGAAAGAGGTCAAGGCTTTGGCAGGTTTCTGACTCCAAAGTTGGTATCTGTAACCACTGTACCCTTTACTTTGTTGCAGAAGCCACGATCTAGCTAGCTTAAGAAGGTCAGAAGACCTAAGATCTAGTCCTGATTTCTTATAACCAGTGTGTTGTAGGTAGCAGCAATCAAGTCTCATTTCTGAGGCACCTACTCCATGGGTCAACTATACTTCAAGTTTGCCTATTAATGGGTAGCCCATTATTAATATCTACTCACAAGTGGAAAACACCAGCCTGCCCCATTTATGAATGTATAATGTTTAAGATATCCCAAAGCTATTATTCCATACCAGAAAGAGGGCCTTGCTCTTAACCTACATATCTTTATCCTCTACGTGTCATCTGTGCCCTAAAGGTTCATAGCTCCATATTGCCCCGTCTCAGGAGTACAAAATTTAGTTACATATATTCACTTATTTGATAATGCTAGGAGTCATGCCAAGGGCTCATGCTGATTATGCAGCCACCCTACTAACTGAGCTGTATCTTCAGCCTTCGAAGTACGGGTTTCTTTAAAAAAATCTTTCTTTAAATTTACACTTAAACTTCTTACAAATACTTAAGACAAGAAACTTAGAAAATAACAATCTGAATCATTACCTAAGTGATAACATAGATCTTTCTGCAACATTTCTTTTCTCCATGAATTTGGAATTCATAACTCCTTTATTTTTAAAGCCAGATTATGCTAGATCTATGGTTAAAGGAGCAGTAAGATCTTTGTTTCTCTCAAGACATGCATCTCTTTCCCTGTTCCTTTTCCCCCACCCCCTGGAAAATAATATTTTTGACTAGCTAAAACAGTTTCTGCAAAAGCAACATGACACAAAATTTCTGTGGATAATCAGATAAAAGTGAACATGTTCTCACAGGAAAGGTTATGGAGGAGAGGAGGAGCAAGGACTCAGCTCCAGTCTCTCTGTTTGCTTGTACCCCTGTGAGGATCCAGGAGTGTTAGAGATTCTGCTGAGCAGCCCACGTGGAAAACCCTTGTTCTTCCCTGCCAACAAGAATCTCATTTATAACATATCACCACAAATCACGGATCTTTTATAGCTTCTCCCGGATAAAAGCGGTATTAAAAGTACCAGTAGTCACGGTAACTGAAACTCTATTTGTTACAAGTCTAAGAATAGTAGAAAATTCTATGCTGTCTGCTCCCTGTATAGACTCTGTCCTAAGACCAGACATTAAAGGGAATTGGAGGAGGCCTAGAGCATAGCTCAAGTGGTAAAGTGGGTACCACACAAGCATGAGGCCAGCATTTGATCCCAGCACCTATGTAAAAACTCTGGCATAATGACATATGCTTGTAATCACAGTGCTGGGGAGTGCAGAGGCGGGCTCACTGGACAGTCAGCCTAGCCTAATTGGTGAGCCTCGGGACTGAGTGTGAAATCCTGTCTCAAAAAAGAAAAATAAACCCGATAGTTTCTAAAAAATAAGACATGAGATTGATCTCTAACCACACACACACACACACACACACACACACACACACACACACACATACACACACACCACAGGTGATTGGAGTGAAAAAATGAGACACCTTGTTCTTTCCCTAACTGTGAAAATACAAATATGTCACAAATATCATCTGACTACAGGAAGCATTTTTTTTCCAAAGATGAACAGGAAGCTGTTGGTTGCTGTTGTTGTTTAGAGGAGTAAAGGGCTCTTTATTCCACCCAAGCAGAGATGCATCCGTAGCCAACATGAAGCAGATGGCCTCTTTCTCCTCTGCCTTTTAGTTGCATGGCTCTGAGGCTGGGAGAGTTTTCAGCAGTCACAGTAGTTGGCTTCATCCATCATGCGTGGCAATGCCTCAGCAGCGGCAGCTTGTCTCCTTCCATTGCAATCCATAGACATGGACTCAGCGAAGATACATGTTTTTACAGCCGAAGCTGATGATGAGCGATGTGTGGAGAGACAGTGTTAAATAGATTCTTAGCCACTCTCCATTCCCTAGTCTTACTAGGAACAGATGTACTTTAAGAGGTAATTTATGACGGCAGGTGAACACTCTACTCTAGAGGTGAGATTTATTTTCTGCTGTGTGCAATGCAACCACATTTTATGCTGTCTGAGGGCGTGGCACTGTCTTGTCTCACAAATGTTCCTAAGACACAGGCACAGGGAAGTGGGCTCTGAACTTTGACATGACTATATTATATAGCCTTTGCTAAGTTCCCTGTAAGGATTATGCCAGTTACTTTAAAGGTGCTTAACACAAACCAATCCTTTGAGAAGCCTGCATGGTTTGTTAATTCATAGCCTTAGCTGCGCCATAGCATCACTTGGTATAGACTTTGAAACTAAGGGTCTGGGAAGATGACCATAGGGTCTATGGCCCAGACTTGGATGAGATATTCAGCTCTGTGAGCAAATGAATGTACATTTTCCTAAAGTAATATAATTATGTCTCTAGAGAACATGTTTAATCTTATCTTAGGACATACGTCTGGGCTAAGTATGGTCAATCACTCAGTGTGATAACTACATCATAGGATGTGTTGATGGACATGATCATGGGATGTGTTCAGCTGTCTCTTCAGGTTCCTGTAAGGAGGTTGTTCTGGAGTGGATGCCTGAGGTTTTCAATTCAGTTATCCATCTTCTCTTCATTCTTTCTTGTCCTGCATTAACTCTTCCAGGAAAACACACAGGGCAAGAACAAAAGCAATGACTCACACATTTTCAGTATTCTGTCTCTGGTTCCTAGGTCTATTCAAAGGAAATGAGATTGTTAGCAAACGATTGTGGTTAAAGTGGACCAGAAGGAAGCTTTGAGCTCTGATGGGAGACTGGGCCAAGGGGTGGTGATGTGCTCTTTATGCTGAAGTTAATTCTGGTTTGTAAAACTGTCAATACCCAGAAAAGCAACATTGGTGACTTACAATGGGCTTAGAGGACAGAGAGGGTGGTTTTTAAAGACAAGCAAGAACTGAATCTTTCAGAACATCTCAAAGATGAAGACCCATATAATGTCAGATCTTTATCTGGGGAATACTGCTATGTGAAGATGCTGTGGTCTCCTAAAATAGAAGTCGTGATGCTTTGAGACAGGTGTGTGGAAAGAGCCAAAAACAGGACAACACAGGAGCAGAGTAAAGGAGCCATGTCCTGACAATGCTACACAAAAGAGAGGGAAGAAATGCCTGTAGAGAAAAGGCCCGTGTTTGCTTATAACAAGGTGACTCTTAGGTAAGTGCTGCAATCCCGTGGGAGATTAATTTCAGATCCTCCTTGGCTGCTTTCATGCCCATCCACATTTTTCTCTAGAGTATTATTATTTTTTATTATTGTTGTTGTTACTGCTGTTGTTGAAAATGACTATCAGAAAGTATTCATTGAGTAGAAAGACTACAGAACTAACAGTTGTTCCATGATGACTTGTCCATTCATTGCTGTTGGCCAAACCCATAGAATGTTCAGGTCTACACACTGGCAGTCTCTGGGCTCGAGGCTTCCAGAAATAGCCAGTCATTTCCAGTCATCTGCTTGTCATGGCATGAATCGTGGGTGAACTGGAAGTAGTGACCGCACTGATTGCTGCTCTCAGCTTGTTTTGTAAGAGATGGTGTCACTTGAGGCCATGCTAACTCTGAACTCATAAAAATCCTCATGTTTCAGCTTCACCAAATCTGATATTACAGATCTGAGTATGTACCCAGTATTCCAATCTTATTTTTATGTCAAGAAATTAAGGCCCAAGATGGTACCAATCTGGTGTATATTTAGACCATTATCTCAAACCTCTAAGATTTTAATAAGCCGTTAATTTTTATTAATCGTGAATGCTTTTATAACAAACTCTGTGCTAAAGCGTCTCTCCATAACCATCTAATTCAGTTGCCTATGAAGATTTAACTGTAGAGTAAACAATGATAAAATACTAACGTGCGTTCAATATAGGTGGCAATCAGATACTATGGTTCAATGATTAAATCTAAGTCAGCAAGATGAAATCAAATCAATTCTTTAAAAAATGCAGTTAAGTCAAAGGAAAACTTATCTTTCAATAGGACTAGATCCATAGATGTCAATTTTCAACCCTAACTGAAAAATGTTGAAATAAGAATAAGTCCTAAGCCTAGTGTGTATTATAGATAACGTTTAAGAGTCCATTAGCATATAGTTTTATGTTACTGAAAACAAATAGAGACCTAGTAGGGCTCCCAAACTGTAAACATATAATTGGAGCATTAAAAAGTTATTAATATGCAAAATAACCCCTAGCTACGCAAGGTTGTTGTGTATTTGTTCACTTTTTATACAGATCCTAAGAATTGAGGCTTTGAAAGAAGCTAAACATTATGGCAAAGGTCCTTATCTCAATGGCCAATTGAGCATTTGCCCAGTTCTTGTCAGTTCACCTGCCCTTTACACCCAGTGAAACTAAATGCTGACTAACATAGTAGGAAGGGTGTATGGTGGCTACTGTACAAGCTGAAGCATGACACTCACAGGGTACTAAGAGCCAACAATGTCAACTGAGATTAACTCTGTGACTAGCAGAGAGCTTGGATCACCACCTTACACCACCTTACGTCCACAGCAGTGAACATTCATGGGAGACAGAATCCAGTTCTCGGACAACATGCTGAATGCGTTTTCAGGTACCATAATGACAAGGCACAACTCTTGGCCTGTATTAGTAGGAATGCACAGATGCTGCCAGTCCCTGAAGCATAGGCTATTCCTGAGCTCTAGCTGATTTATATACTCTCTGTGAACTTCAACTCCCTCATTTGTGGAATGTCCTTGTGGGTTATTGGATTACTGGGAAGATCAAATGAAATGAGACAAGATGTGGACATACTTTGAAAGTTTATCATAACAATTATCCCACATGGCAGAAGAAGCACTGACAGCAAGCCACAGAGCTGCCATCTCTCTGCTCTTTAAATATCATTTGGACCATTTGTATCAAGGTGTTTTAATCCATTCAGGGTTTTTGGTTTTCCCTGCTATTAGGAAACCTCCTAATGACAGATAGACTTGTTTCTGAAAATGTCAAGTGACATGATCATTTATCAGAATCTGATTCAGCAACAATGACACTCAAAATAATTATTTTCTGATTATTCATAGAGTTTCTATAGCACATACATTGTGATAGAACAGGAATACAAGATTAAAGGACATTGAGTTGGAGGCCAGATCCCACTAATGATGGGACCATAAGAAAAAAAATCACTTTCTTATCCTCAATTGTCCTTAAGATAGGTATCTTGAGGAGCAGATGATAGTACTTGCTTATGACACTGTCTGAGTTCCCAATAAACACACTTGTGTATAATCTAGATTCCTAGTGTGCTTAAGAGAGGCAATCCCAACTTGGTTTCCATATTTCGTTATCAGTATGAGACATATTTTTCATAATTTCAGACTTTGTGGAAAGATGTGGTAAGTACAATATTATATTTCCAATTATGAGATAGAGTTGTTTTGTTTCACACAACAGGGGGTATCAAATCAAAGGCTGCTCTCCTGTTTTGCAATGGTCTTGTCTTCATCAAATTACTTACTGAGTTGTAGTGTGCCATTCTAAGCCTCACATCAAATCCATTCACAGGCAGCCAGTTGATGTGAATTTTTTGGCACCCAGCAACAGCTCAGGTGTATTTTTAAGAACTCCGTCTGGCAGCTCAGCAGAAAATAAAAAAAAAAAAAAAAAAAAAAAAAAAAAAAAAAAAAAAAAAAAAAAAAGAGAGAAAGAAACAAAAGAAGGAAGGAAGGAATAAAGAAAAGACCAACTGCCAGCAGATTTTTTTTTAGCAAATATTTCTTCCCTACAACCTGTCTATTGCTTTCAAGAAAAAAAAAAGGTGAGAAATACTACACCAAAGTAGGAATATAGTCATGTAACCTAGCAACCAGGTTTAAGGTTGTATGCAGACAGGCCCACATTTGGAGGAAAGTCTCCTCCAAAGCAAAAAGGCTCTTCTTAGAAGTGTCACTTGAGCTATGAACAGGAGCATCTAGGTGCCCACGACTTTTGTGGGAAGTTCAGAAAGATTCAGATAGGCACTTGGCTCTGGAGTTCCCCTTTGGCTTCTCACAGAGGGAGTGCTGGCATAGACAGCCATGTACAGCCCAGGTTCTTCTCAAACCATTCTCTGCCCTTCCAGACTTGCCTCTCCTTTAAAGGGGCTTTTACTCTGGGATTATTTTGATTTGGATGAGAGACCTTTCATACTCTTTAGTCATTTTCTCCTAATGGTAATGGCTTTCACAGTTAGCACATCTTATCAGTATCAGGAAATAGACATAAATTCAACCAAGCAATCTGACCGAAGTTGAACCACAGTTCCCTACACTGTGCCACCAGTGTTCTGGAGAACACAGATCTGCTCTCTGGACAGAAGAAAAGCACCTCCAGGGTTTTATAAGGATTTTATCTTTCTAGATAGCTTTGAGCAATTGTGTACATGCAAGACCAAAATTCCTCCTGTCTCAGAAATCTTCCTCAGTGGCTGTTTATAGCACCTTTCTCTCTCTGCTTCACCATTTATCCTGGCCCCTGACTGAATACTTGGGATGTTATAAGGTCACGTTAGATTAGGATCCAGATCAGCAGTTCATATTTCAGTTACACATACACCCATGCCCTTTTTGTGGTTGGTTGCTAAAGCCTAAATCCTTTGAGATTAAGAAGCTTGAAATACCAATAGATACTCTCCTGATGTCTTAAGTACTACTAAAGCTTCCAGCTTAGGGGTGTGATTGTGTCTTTCCTAGTGAGGGTGGTGCGGGGGATTAAGAGCCAAGTTTGGCTTGAGTCTGTAGACATTATAACCTACAAGGGAAAGAGTCTCTTGGTTTCTGATAAAACGGGGCAGAGTTGTTCTTCAAATTGGATTTTCTGTGGCCAGTAGAAATGCTGTTACTCGGTCAATGGAGAAGGCTTCAGATTAGGCCCCTAAACAACCAGAGTTTAAATCCCAGCCCTGTCATTAGTAACCGAGGTGGCAAAAGGCCTCAGCTTTCTGAACCACCTTTTCTTTATGTCTAAAAGATCAGAGAAGGAGATGAGAGTTTGGGAACATGTAAGACACTTGTGAAGTTTAAATGAGGGGCAATGAATCTCAAAATTTAGCCTACATCAGAGTCCCTGGAGGATGTGAAGGCCCTCAGACCGAGAATTTTGGATTCGGTCATTGTGGGGTGAGGTCTCATATGTGTATTCTTACTAAGGCTCCACATGATGCTTCTGATAGTTAGTTATGGAGTCACACTTAGGGGAAATCTCATAGTCCCTAATACTCTCACCCTCTAGAAAACTTCAACATGATGGCTTAGATTTCTGGCTTTGTAAAGAGAGGTTAGTTTTCCTCCAAGTTAGTAAGAATTAAGACGTTCCCTCACACAGATACTCCTCCAAAGCAGGAGGAAGTCTGTGACTTTCAGGTAAAAAGAACGCCACATATAAGTGAGGAACATGAAACAGAAAGCTAGCAAGTTATGAAGCATGTTGGACGGGGCACAGAGCTGACTTGGTTGTTTTTCTGCTTGAAAGCAATACCATGAAGCCACAGAGAGTGTTGTCCTGTGGTCTGTCTGTTTGCCACCACCCACACCAGACAACTCACAACTGCCTGTGCCTCCAGCTCCAAGTGATTTGACACTCCCTTCTGGCCTCTACTAACACCCTTGTTCACATACCTACACACACACACACACACACACACACACACACACACACACACACATTCTTTGCTGAACATCTGCAAATGCACCTGTGCACATAAGTACCCAGGCTTCTTATGAGCCAACTTTATCCCAGCTCAGTCTTCTCCCCAGGCAGGCCTCTTTTACACGTTGTCTTTTAGCATGTGTATGTGGGAGAGAATGTGGGAGAAAGAAGCACAGGAAAACAAATGTTCTTAGAAAAACTGCAAAGAACCTCTCATTAAAGAAGCAAGTTAAAATATTTCAGTCCCTGGGCTATTTTCTTTAAATACATTGAATTACATCAGGTTTTGATAGAAGACTAAACTGCAGGCTCTATAAAATTATCTTTAAAAAAAAGAAAAAAGAAATGTGTTGCTTTCCTCTGGCAGAAGTCATTAGGCGAGCCAAGATGGGCGCATACAAGTACATCCAGGAGCTGTGGAGGAAGAAGCAGTCCGACGTGATGCGCTTTCTTCTGAGGGTCCGCTGCTGGCAATACCGCCAGCTCTCCACGCTGCACCGGGCTCCCCGCCCCACCCGGCCAGATAAGGCGCGAAGGCTGGGGTACAAGGCTAAGCAAGGTTATGTCATTTATAGGATTCGTGTCCGACGTGGTGGTCGCAAACGCCCAGTTCCTAAGGGTACAATCTAAGGCAAGCCTGTCCACCATGGTGTTAACCGGCTGAAATTAGCCCGAAGCTTTCAGTCTGTTGCTGAGGAGAGAGCTGGGCGTCCTTGTGGGGCTTTGAGAGTCCTGAATTCCTACTGGGTTGGTGAACATTCCACATACAGCTTTTTCGAGGTCATCCTCATTGATCCATTCCATAAAGCTATCAGAAGAAATCCTGACACCCAGCGGATCACCAAACCAGTCCAGAAGCACAGAGAGATGCGTGGGCTGACATCTGCTGGCCGCAAGGGGCCTTGGGAAGGGTCACAAGGTCCACCACACTATTGGTGGATCTCACTGTGCAGCCTGGAGCGGGAGTAGTACCCTCCAGCTCCACCCTTACTGCTAATTATGCAACATTTGTAAAATCCATACCCAATAAACAATTTAAGACAGTCAGAAAAGAAATATGTTGATGTAATTTACTTATGCTGTGAGAATTATAAAGGTAAAACACTAAGTATTATTTTCTTTGCCACTAAGAAGTTTTTTTTTATATAAAATAATACCCAGGTATATACTTGAGAGAACATTTTAATAATCTTCAGTATCGTAGACTTACTGACATCAAGTATCACCTTGACTTTGTTTTATTAGTTTTATCCAATCTGCTTTTATGCCCTGACTTCTATCATTTTTGTACCCTCTTAGAAAACTCAGCTGGTTTCCTCTAACCCCAAATTTACTTTCCTCATTAAGTTGCCATTGAACCCAAGCTCCTACAACTGGGCTTGTAGACTCTGTTTTTGACACGGAACACTCATACATGTCAGACACGTCAGCTGCTGTACTTTTTCATGACAACCTTGCTGGCTTTGAAATGTCTACGAACATCAGGATTTGGGGGATGAATTTAATCATTTGTTTTTCCCACACGTACCAAATACAAGCTGAACCGGGTTTCAAAGTAATTAATTCTGAATGACAAGGGCAGTCTCAGCCTTGGATGGCAATTGGAGTGTGGCCCTCTGTTTTCATAATCTGGGATTATTTCAGACCACCTCCCTCTGTGGATTATGTAATGCTTGCAAAGAAGAGCAGAGGACTGGATAATCAGATAGGAGCTAGAGCAGAAGAACCCTCCGTGTTACCTGAGAGTGCTGTGTTAAGCACCCCACCCCCAGATTCAGCGGAGTAGTCTCATATTTACAAGGAGGCTGCTTATTGACTTCAGTCAAGGAACAGGTATAGGGCTTTAATCTTAGCAGCTCAGATATTCCTGTCACTTTAAACCACAATGGTTATGTCAGTAGCATTGCAAAGTGCCCGTTCTGCCTTCTCAGTGCCGCCACCCGTTGTCTGTGCTGATTCATTTTTTTGGTGAAGGTAGTTTTGTGTTCTCAGAGGGAGTGATGAAGGAAATGGCAGTCCATTTCTCACGTGGTGGCAAAGAGTGAGTGCTGAGGTGTTAGGAGCTAGCCCTCAACCCACAAAGGTGTCGCGAGGAGATTGATTTTACACAGACGTGAGGGGTATATTGAATGAACATACTGAGACACAGACACATGGGGTATGTGTGAAGATAGGGACTGGGGTTGGAGATACGTTGTCACAAGGCCGGGGCATGAGGCTACTGGATTCTGGGAGAGGCCAGGGAGGTTATTTCTAGAGACTCTGCAGGTAGAATGCATTGGTGGTATAATGGTGAACCTATCCACCTTCCTAGAGCCTTTGCAGAGAAATTTCTATCCAAACCTTTCATTTGAATTTCAAATCTTCAGAATTCAAGGAGACCACATTTCTGCAATTAAGCAACCTAGTTTGTGATCTTCAGTTTCAGCTCCCCCAGGATACTAACATTGACCATCAAATGAGTTCACCCAAACCTCCACCATGAGAACTAGAACCAAGTGGATATTGGTTTAAGCTACTAACGTTAGGGTGTTTGTCATGTGGCGACGTAGGACATAACATGGAAAAGCATGAGATGTAGTTGTGAGGGAGGGCTGTTCCAGACCACACAGATGAATACTAGTCATCTAACAGGAAAGGAAAATGTGCAGATGGTTCCTGTAGGTTGATGTTAAGGTGATACGTGATTGTACAGTAGAGAGGTACTCAGGGAACAGTCTTGGAAAGCAGAGAGGGGGAGTAGGCAGGGGATTCAGAGGAAGCAAGATGGAAGCAGACGTGAATGTTTTCCTTGGCACATCTCTAGATTGATAAGGTTGTTATGATTATTTTTAAGGGTTTCCATGGGTCAATTTATCTCATCTAGATGGGCAGTTTATATCTTTGTCCATTGGTGGTAAGCTTATTGTGTAAAGGGTTTGTGGATTGAGAATTCAACGTATAAACCTGTTTGATAAATTAACAGTTGTGAGGTCGTGTTTGTACCGGGCAGGGGAGGAAAGTGAGTAAAAAAGACACGCAGGACTGTGGAGTGAACCGAGTCTGAGGTCTTAGAGGCAGCCTGGAGCTGCTCTGTTGGAGATGCCCTGCAGTGCTCTGTGGCCACATGGGAGCCAGCCCCAACGCCAGGTAAAAGCTTTCCACTTTATAATATTTACCGCAACAGCTTCCAAACTGAAAATTGTATATGTTGAATTGCCATGGCAGTATAGAGTCAACCATGTTCACAAAATTCAACTATTCTGGCTTTTACTCGTCAAATAATACTGCTTTCAAAGACAGGCCTGCACGAGGCGCCAGAAGTTCGTAGCCATCCACTGTACTTAGAAAGCTCATACTTTAGTAGGAGACATTCAGAGAAATGAAGAGACAATTACATTTTATTAGATGGGCTAAGAAGGGATTCATGTGAAACAGACAGAAAAACATGGAGTAATGAGTCTGAAGAGGGAAAGCAAAGTAGCTGCTGTGATACTTTCTCTCTAAATTTTAAAAAAGTTTGTCTCTCACTTAAAAAATACATAAGAACAGTAATTTTCCAATAATTTCAACACCCTGTATGGTAGCTATCTCTGCTTTCTTGGCTGAGGCCAGCAGAGAAAATTCTAGACTAACTTAGTACAGGATTGTACTTCTGGGATGGTGATTCCAGCCTGTTCACTGTACCATCCATACTACAGGCAGCCATTGTTTCTCTAACTCCAGTCTACTTGTGTGTGTACATGTGTTTGCATGCACATGCACACTTCAGAGCATCCTAAGACCACTTCTGTTCAGTGATCCATTGAAAGCACTCACAGAAAATTTCACACTAAAATAAGCACAGAAAAACCATGTAGAGTCCAAGAGCATCGCTGACAGCTTCCTTGAATCTCCCACAGAACTCACAGGGCATGACTTTTTTTTCAGAAGCAGTGTGTGAGCCTCATGCAGAATATGGCTAAGCAGGGATCACACACTTTATCCATAGCAGTGGCTCTCAAACTCAAGATGTAGACTCTTTCCTCCTCTCTACCAAGTTTCCACCCACCCGTTCACAGAGAGTCTCTAGATAGCTATCTATCAATGCCACCTCTGAAAGCCACTCACCCTGCTTACCTCTCTCACCAAGACTTAACTTTAGAGATGGAAAAGGTAACTCAGTTGCTAATGTGCTTGACATTCAAACATAAGAACCTGAGTTGCATCACCAGAATGCACATAAAAAGTTGACTATGGTAGCTTGCCTTGTGATCTCGGTATTTGGGAAAGAAAAACAGAGCTTTGCACTTGCTGGCTAGCCATTCTAATAAGAAAACTCCAGATCAGTGTGAGATGTATCTCAAGAAAAAAAAGCAGATAGTGTCTAAGGAACAACATTCAAAGTTGACCTCTGGTCTCCACACCCCCACACATTTACTCACCTAAACATGTGTGCACATGTATGTGTGCATTTATGAGAGCATGTGAACACACACAAACACACACAGACAAATCACATGTCTAAAATTAACATACAATGGGTTATATACTCTTGAAGTGTCCTGATGCTGTAGGTGTCAACAATTTGTTTCCTTTTACCCTTAAATAATATAATTATTTAAGTATGACTATAACACAATTTATGTGTTTTGCTTCTGATAGATATTTGAACTGCTTCAAGCTAAACTAGATGGAAAATGTTACTGTATGTTCTTACACATGACGTTGGCAAACAGGTTTAAAAACAAAACAGTGTTTCACAGTGACATTCTCATATGTGAGCATTGGGTCAGGACTGTCTCCTCATTGTCCTTCCGTACCCTTCCTACTCCCTGCCAATGCCCTTCTGTGTTGTGTGTGTGTGTGTGTGTGTGTGTGTGTGTGTGTGTGAATGCAGTGTATGTATTCATGTGTATACACGTGCATGCTACATGTTTGTGTGCGCAAGCATGTGTGTTCTGTGCCTGCAGACACCAGAGGAGGATGTCAAGTGTCCTGTTCTTCTATTCTTTAGCTCATTACCTGGGAACAGTCTCTCACTGAATGTCGAGCGAGGCGGGCATGGAGTGCGTTGGCCAATCTGTCTCCTTGCTCACAGAAATGATTGGTATAGGCATGTTTGAAACCACACTGGACTCCTTACATAGGTGCCACAGATTTGGACTCAGATCCTCATGTTTGTGCAAAATTGTTAATACCCACTGAGTCATTTCCTGAGCTCCTCATGTATTTTTTCTATGCTCACTTGTGAGAAAGAAAAAGCGCATAATGTGTTTTATTTTGAGTCTGGCTGGCTTAGAATGATTTTTCACGTCTGTCTTTTTCTGGGAAATGGCATTTCCTCCTACATTATGCTTGAATGACTCCCTCCATTGAGTATGTGGATGAGTTTTTCCTTATCCATGTGTGATGGTGGGCTCCTACATTTCTTCTATGGCTTGACTCTATGAAGCACCATAATAAATCAAGAGTGTTTCTGTGGTGTGATGCCTTTCCCTCTTTCATCTTGATACAACTAAACAGCACGGTACTTTCTATGGAAACTCCATACTAATATCCAAAGTGGCTGCTCTAGTTGATGTTCCTACCATTGGTGAGTGTGTTAAGAGCCCCTTCTCCATTCTCATCCTTGCCAGTATTTGATGAATACTTGATAGCCAGCTTACTTAGTTTTGATTTGAATTTTCCCAATAATGAAAGATAACTAACACTTTTATGCATTGCTGCCCATTTGTACTTTTTCAGAGGGCTATTTGCTCTTTGATACAGAGACTTGTTTAGCCAGGGCTAGCCTGGATCTCACTACTGTAGCCTGAGATGACTCAAGATAATGACAATCTCTCTGCCTTGGTTTCTCAAGCCCCAAGATCACAGGGATGAGACATTATACTCAGTTTTGAGGTTATTTTTCCCAAGTGTTTATGGAGGTTTCTGCTAATGTGTTGACTGAACTGTTTGTTCTTCTGTTATTCTTTTTTACTTCTTTGTGTATTTTGTGCATTAATACTGTTAAATTAACAGATGTAAAAGATTTCCTCTCATTTTATAGTCTTTGCTTAGATTTCATTTTCTCTCATGATCTTCATTGAACTGTTTAAAAAAACAGGATTAACTATAGGAATTTAATTTCATTCTTCCATATTGAGATATCTATTTTTCCCAGAGCCATTTGTTGAAGAAAATACATTTTCACCAACTTGTGTATTTGGCACTTTTGTTAAGAATCAGATGGATACAACAACATGAATTTATTTCTGGGTTACCTATTTTATTGGTCTGCATATCTGCTTCTGTGCCATTACCATGCTATTTTGGTTACTATGGCTTAGTTGCCTAGTTTGAAGTACTTTGATGCTTCCATCATTGCTCTTTCTATACAGGATCACCATTCAGGTTCTGATGTCTTTGTCAATATCTTCCTTTGGAGCATTATACATTTTATTAGAGATTACTTCCTCAGTAAGACTTATTTCTAGGTAGTATCAAGATACAATGAATGGAATTATTTTCCTGATATTGTTCCCAAGTTGTGGACTTTTATATATTCTCAGTTTATCAAGTCCTTGGAAAAAGTTTTCTACAGCACACTGTCATCAGTAATAGAAATTAGGACAGCCACTGTGAAAATCAAGATGGAGGTTATTTAAGACGTTCTAATGTTAGGGACCGTGTCATCTTCAAATAAGGATAAACTGACTTCTTTTTTTTTTCTCTACATATATGCTAGTTTTTCTTTCTTTTGCTCTATACCTATGGCTAAATATTCAAGCACTAGACAGAATGAGAATGGTATCTTTTTTCTATTTCTATTGTTATGATAAAGATCATGACCTAAAATAACCTAAAGTGATTTCAGAGTCGGAATAATATATATTTCAGCTTACAGATTACAGTGTGCAGTTTATTTTTATCTTTCATGAAGAAAAGTCGGGGAAGGAATTCAAGCCAGGAACCTGAAGGCAGAAACTGAATCAGAGATCATGGAGACGTACTGCTTTTGGGTTGCTTCCCAGGTCTTACTCTGAATGCTTTTTTCATGTAACCCAGGGCCACCTACCCAACAGGAGCAACATCCACAGTGGGCTCTACCTCTACAGCAATCATTAATCAAGAAAGTGCCCAAAAGCCCTGCCTTCAGGCCATAAGATGGGGGCCCTTTCTTAATTAGCATTTTTTCTCCTAGATGGCTCTAGCATGTGTTACATTGACAATTTAACCAACACCAAACATGGCAATGGTTAGTCTTGTGTTCCTTCTGAACTTAGAGGAAATGCTTTCGGATTTCCCAGTTTGGTATGGTATGTTTATTGTAAATAGCTTTTGTTCTGTTCAGATATGATCCTCATATCTTTAGGATTAAATCTGAGAACTTCACTCCCATGAACTTGGAATTGACAAACAATTTTGAAAACTCTCAGGAGATCTGAATTTTGGTCTTTTGGTGTTTTGTGGGGAGGTGTTTGTTGTATTTTATTGCAAAACTAATAACAGGACCTGAAAATAGAAATACTAGTATCCAATAGCTACGTTTGCCTTCATTTCATCATGGTAAGAGTTGAATTTTGCTTTGTCTGTATTAATTGACAGAATCATGTAATTTTACTATTGGTTCTATTAATGTCATGCTATGTTTATTGATTTTTGTGTTTGCAAGAATTCTTGCATTCCTCTCATGATACCAAATTGATCATGGTATATGGTTTTTCTTACTCTGTTGTTGAATTCACTTTTTCATGTATGCTTGTCAAAAAATATTGATGTGCAGGTTTTTGTTTTGGTTTTGTATTATTGAGGAGTTTGGATGTCCAAGCTATCAGTGAATTACTTTGTCAACTCCTTTTCATCTCTAATCTCTTACTTTGGGGCTTGCTCCCCCCCCCTCCATCCCTCTCTGACTCATCTCAGCTAACAATTTTTCAGTCTTATGCACCTTTGTTTCATTGACCTTGGTGTTATTCTTTTAGACTTTATCTTAAATCTCAGCCTGGAATTCTATAATTTATTTTTTTCCTCTGGGTTTTTCATTGGCTTGTTCTTATTTTTTAAGACTTTGAGCTCTATCTATCATAAAAGAAATAATAAAATTTCTCTGATATTTAATCACTGTCACTAAGAGCTTAAGTTTAGAGGATATTTTAAAAACTGCCTTATTGTTTCCTACTAATTCTATTGCTTCTATTTTTAATTCTTTTAAGGAATTTTGATCTCCATTTCCTCACCTACTTCAATCATGTAAAAGTTCATTAAGTCTGAGATAGTGGCGCATGCTTATAATCCTAGCACTAAAGGGGATTAAGATGCAGATTCCCATGAGTTTGAGGTATCCTGATCTACAGAACAAGGAACAGAGCAGCCTAGGCTACAGACTGAGACACTGTCTCAAAACAAAATGAAATAATTATTATTATTGCTATTCATTTGTGGTTCCATCCCTTTTTGATCTGATAAGTTGTGAGAAATTACTCTATTTGTTGCATTTGCTAAGAATTGTTCTAACAATATATAACATGTCTTTTAGACAAAGCCCCACAAAATACTGAAAAAAATTTTATTCTATAGTAGTTGGGGTATATATTTTATGACTGTCTCAAATCCACTTATCTTTGCTACAGTTTAGCTCTGAAGTTTCCTTTATGTTCCTGGTTTAGATTACTTCTGCACTAGAGAAAGATTATTGGTGTTGCTTGCTATTGTTAAATAGGGACATACCTGCTATTCTGTCTTCCTGTGTCCAGTTGTGCTTGCTTTATATGATTAAATACACCAATATTGGCTTATATGTGCATGTAAAATCCTATCTTTTGATGTACTGTTTCATCTACTAATGTAATGACTATTTTTTAAAAGTTCATTCTTACCTACTTAGATAGAATTGCACTTTGTCATATATGAGTAGGGCTTCATGCTTGATTTCATTTGCTTGAAATAAATATGCACAAGCATGGCACACGTGTATGTGTACAAACACACACACATTTGTTTCTCATTAGCAAATAGGTAAGGGTAAAATGCTACTTTCTAATGTAGGCAGAGGTAACTCTCCAAGTCATTAGGCAAGGTAGTCATATAATTTCCTTTTTTTTTTTCAGTCTATGCTTGCTTTTTCTGGTGAGGTGTGTTTCTTGTAGGCACCAAGCAGTAAACCTCAATTTTTAATTTAGTAATCCTAACTTTGACAAAATTGGGAAATTAACCTTCACATTTAGGGTCATAATGGGAAGATGGATTTACTGCAGTCGTTTTCTTTTCCGTTTATAATATTCTGTTCTTTGCTATTTCATTACTTGATCTTCTGGTGAGATGTATCATTTCCTCTATATTTCTAGCTGTGATTACTTATTCTTCTGTATAATCTTGTATCTTCTGCAATGCTATTTAATAGCCATGATTTACTTTTGTTTTTTGCTTATCATGAAATTTTTTTTGAGACTGAAGGACAATTTTATCAAATGGCAGTAATCTAGATTGACAGTTACTTCCTTTCAGAGCTAGAAATGCATCTCTCCAAGATTCCCTGGCCTTTAAAACTTATGTTGAGAAATCTACTGCTATCCTAATGGCTTTGACATTATAAGTGAGTTGACACTCAGTATTCTTTGTATCCTGACATTAAGTGTAATGTGATGTTGGGAGGTTGTGGTCATGTCTATTTGAATTCTAAAGACCTTCTGCACCTAAATGTTTATATCTTTACCACCCTTTTGGGTGTTGCTTAAGAAGTTCTCTGCCTTTAGTCTGTACCTCAGCACCTTCTTCACAAAAAGTTATATAAACTTGGCCTTTTAATTGTGTCAGAATGGTTTTGTATAGTCTGTTTAAAGTATGCTTATAAGTTCTTATTCTTATATCTTTATTATAGGCTTAATGTTTAACTTCTTCGGTGCTGTCTTCAGTTTCTTAAAATGATTTCTTCCACCTTATTTGGTCAATGGAAATAGTTTGAGTATGGAACTTATTAGAATCACTTCCAAATAGGACAATATGGGATCAGACTTCCTTTGGCTAGCGTTTTTATATCTAATATATAAGCTCCAAGAAGCCTTAAAAACATTTTAACATGGATCTCTTATACATTCTGGGATCCCAGGTCCCAGTGTGAAGCTCACATGAAGAATGAGCACCAAATGCTTCTAGAAACAAGGTACAAAATGTGTTCCATGTTTTCAGCTGCCTCTTTGCATGGCTTTCTGATGTCCAGTTTTTGCATAAAATTGGGAGTGTTCCAGGTTCCAAACCTCTTTCTCTAAGGGATAAGTTTTAAATAGAAAATAAGCTACATCTTTTTCTAGGTCTCTGATTTAAATTTGACATCATATAATGCTCACATAGATTTCTTTAGTGACCTTCCATTATGGCCACACTGAAATACAAGATAGGTGCAGGCAGGAACAATGTAACAGTACTTTGCTGTACTTCGTGAAAAGGGACAATGTAGTAGTGACTTGTGTGTCCCAAGGGAACACACTTTCATATGATCCTGTCAAGATGGCACCTCAGTAGAAACAATAGAGAGATATTGTTTTGATGTTGTTTGCCAGAACCCTTGGCAAGCCACAACACCCGTATCAATCAAGGTCAGCTAAGTGCAGACCCTTATTTCTCTTCTTCATCTGTCTATACCACATACTTGCTCATGTCTCTCCTTTTTTGCCATCCTTTTACTGCATTTTCCTGTCCTGCTGCCCGAACACAGTGGGTTCAGCACTGAAATACTACTTTTCCTTCTTTCCAGATAACCAAAGTGAGTTTTTTCTAGTCTTTGCTCATACACTATTAAACTATTTCAACTGAAACCCTTCAGTCATCCATCTTGGGGAGTTATTGGTTTCTGGCTACTTTGATTCCCAAGTGCTGAGAAGCCAAAAGAAAAAAATACTTCTAATCTATTATCTTATCTCTTCCAGTAGAGCCCCACCTCCAACCTCCACATGTGCACTTTGGCATAAATATGCACAAGCATGGCACATGTGTATGTGTACAAACACACACACATTTGTTTCTCATTAGCAAATAGGTAAGGGTAAAATGCTATTTTCTAATGTAGGCAGAGGTAACTCTCCCAAGTCATTATGCAAGGTAGTCATACATTTGCATCTTCTAGAAATGTCTGAGAGAGCCAGTTCAGTCTCAACCGCCCCATCACTGGACGTCTGTCTTTCTCAGTTCCTCTGCTGTCCATGTGATGATACTTCATAGTATTTTCACTTTCGTTTTCCTAATGGACAGTGATGAACATGCTTGTTGCCAATTCATACATCTCTTCGTAAAGTGCCTAGTTAAGTCTTTTACATATTTCACAGTTTAGATGGTTTGGTTTTTCTTTTTTATTGCATTGTAGAAACACTGTTCCTGCCCTAGCTCCTAAGATTCTGATACTGTAGACTTTATATTACTCTGTCTTCTGATGCAGACAGGTTCAAGGCCTAGTATCTTAGTGGGCACGGTAGCTATTTGCTAAGACTGATGCTGTAATTGAAAGTGGTAAGTTATCCTTTTGTTGTTGTTGTTGTTTAATCCTGAAAGGCAGTAGCTCTCACGGGGAGCCTTTCTGGCTGGGTTTAGCATTACACCTCAGCTAGAACATTCCCTAGAGTTGAACATTATCATTCAACCAGATGTGGGTTGGATACCAAGTATTAACATAGTTATTAAAGAGACTAGAAGTTTGTTTGTAGCACTATCCTGAGCCATATCTCATTTTTCCGACTACAAGGGAAATGGAAACATTTGTAATTTGAAGTTCACATATAATGTGTATTTTTTTCTAAGTAAAGTTGCTTGGAAAACTACTTGAACCTTGGGTTAATACTTCTGTGCAGGTCTAACACCTGTGAACATGCTAATTGGTATGGCTTCCTTTGGAGAGTGTGTACAGTAGTTTAGTTTCTTTGTTCCTTGGGAAAGTGTTGACAGTTGATGTTTAATTCTCACCCACCATTCCTCAAAAAGAATAAACATTTGGACTGAGGAGATGCCAGACTGAGTAAAGTACTTGCCGTTCAAGATGCAGGCAAAGTTTGAATCTCCAACAACCACACCTGTAAAGTCAGTGCTTCTACACTGAGAGTCACCTATAGTCATCGACAGTGACATGAGGAGCAGAACTAGCAGAGTCCCCAGAAGCAGACCAGCTGGGCTGCTACACAGCAATGAACAGCAAAGAGACCCAACTCAAACAAAGGGCAAAGGCAAAGGCAGACACCAGAAGTCCTCTGACCTCTGCATGTGCAATGTTACATACATATGGCACAAGCATGGCACATGTGTATGTATACAAACATACACACATAAACATGTACACACACATACTTTCCCAATACTATGTATTTGAGTTTTCAAGATAAAAAGTTTTAGGTTAGACAAAATGTCAACCCCCAACAGATAATGTAGGATCTATAAAACAGTCCATCACCCTAATTACTGGAGAGGCCCATTGGAAACTTTTATATTTCTGTGTACAGGAAGGAGTAACTTGAGTTTTAGGGAAAGGAGGATGTTCAGATCCTTCTGCTCTCCAGATTTTTTTTTTTTTTTTTTTTTTTTTTTTTTTTTTGCTATAAATTAGATCCTCAGTGTTCCACAGAGATCCATGTATTAAAGGCTTATTCCTTGGGGTGACCACTTTGGGAGGTCATGATGGAGTCTTAAGAGGTGGGACATACCAGAAGGTCTTCAGGTCCTTGCAGGCATTCTTTTGAATGGGTGGTAGGATCCCAATGCCTTTGTCTGTTCCTCTTTCACTCTCCAGTCAGGTGAAATATTAATGAGTTGCCACAATCCTGAAAGCAACAGACCCATGGAAAACAAAACAAACCCCCCCAAAAAATGCATTAACATTTCTCTTTATAAGTTGATTATCCCAGATGTTTGTTATAAAAATACATCCTGACTCCAGGGACCTTATCAGCCTTTGGGTTTACTTCCTCAGCTTAGATTATTGTATGTAATTCCCCTAGGGTCCATGATGAGAAAAATAGAGCTAGATTCTTCACCACATTCCCAACAGCAGTGGGAACACCTGAGTGGGGGAGCTTTGGGAATGTTTGGCCTTTCAGGAGACCCTAGCTGCTGGTAAATCTCCTTTTGTTGTTGTTGTTGCTGTTGCTGCTGCTGAGGATGGAAGAGCTGAGAGCTTAATACAAGATGCTGACATGAGAAAGAAGCAGGAGATGCTGTGCTTGGTTTGCTCAGAGAAACTGCAGTTTTTACAACTGTTGTCTGGAAATTGTAAAGCGTACTTCATAATACCTTACCAAGAAATTGCTTCCACAAAGATAGTGGATCCTCCTTACCCAGCAGTGCTGGGGAGCTGTCTTTGTCTAGCCACTTGGTTTTTGCTTTTACATTTCTATCAGAGAGATATATGCTCTCTTCTCCCCTCTCTGGAACACTGCACTTGTTGTAAATGGTCCTAAAATGTAAATGTATGTTCTGACGCAGGCACTGCTGAGAGATAGAGAGGCTTTGTTACTACGTAGATGGTAGTACACATGATACTGCTAAAATCGGCCTTTTGGCAGTCTATGCCAAGATTTTAAAAGAAAGGAGGGAAGGGAGGGAGGGTGGGGGAAGGGAGGGAGAGGAGGGAGAAACCCACCCATTTGTATTTTAGGGCCATTTGCAACAAGCACATTGTTCGAGAGTGAGAAAGTAGAAGACATTTTTCTTTGATAGAAACTTATTATAGTTTACAAGAATTCTCAGCAGGAAAGGGTCAGATTTTCTATCATGAAGTGGGTAATTTGGAGTTTATTAAAATTGCAGGAAGGGAGATGGCTCAGCAGAGATAGTGAATTCTGTGAGCTTGGGAATCCAGATCAGCAGACCCTACATAACACTGTGTGGGTGTGGCAGCCCACCTGCAATTCCAGAGCTCAAGGCAGAGACAAGATATCCTGGAGCAACCTTCCTCCCAGATTAACCCATATTAGCAAATTCTGGATAATTGGAGAGACTCAGCAAATATGATAGAAAGTGATCTGGCAAAGCTTCTGATGTTTTCCTCATGCCTCCCCATGTGTGCATCCAAGTATACATCCACCATGCAAACACTTGGACACATATAAACACCACACACATGCAACACACACACACACACACACACACACACACACACACACACACACAATCATTCCCCATAGGAGCAGACCTGTCTGTCAGCTTCAGGTGGAACTTGGCCTGAATAATTGATAACAACTGTTTTTGGTCTTCTGTTCCCCTTACCATCATGATAAGGTTAAGGTGAGGCTTTTGGAGATGCCCCATGTCTACAGTGACTGAGCGGAGTATTTGCATCATTGCTTATCACTCCTTTGTTTTCAATTGTGTGCTCACTTAAATGACACAGGAACTAGGCCCGGGAAGTTCAGGAGAGGGAACAAGGAAGAAGGTGATGGGAAGAAATGCACAGATAAATGGGGAATACAACGGCCTTTGATCTGAAGCATTAAGGGTTTGTTTATCCTCCTTTTAAAAGATTGTAAGAGCAGAAGGAGGTGTGAAGTGTCCAGTCTCTGGAATAGGAGGGAGGACACTCCTAGCTTCTCTGTGTCTTCTGGATGTGACAATATCCAAGGAAACTGGACTGTAGAAAAATCACACAAACCTCCAAGTATGCACCTGTGTCATCTGCACCCAGATTAAAGCAGGGGTGACACCTGCACTCCAGGACACCCTTTGCCTTTCTCTGCAGTCTCACCCTACCACATCACCGTTATCCAGACTTTTAACACCATAGATAGGTTTTGCCTGCCTTCGACTCTGTGTCTAGATGCTTTCCCTCACTGTTTTGTGGGTTTTGTCTGCAGTGTTGTAGGGAACATCAGCTCATTGTTCTGTGATCCACATTCTCCAATGACTGATGAAGCCTTTCATTGATTCTGGTGCTGATAGATATTTTGTTTTTATAATAGGGCTGTTAACAACCACATTGCCTGGATCTAACTTATGAGTATCAGTTAGTATGTATCTATAGGATTTATCTCTAGTTACTTCACACCTTTAGCCCAGGTACTTAGAAGGCTGAGTAGGAGATTTCTGAGGTCAAGGACAGCAGTTTTTGTTTTTTTTGCCAAATGTCTTTTAGAAGTCAGGGCAGAAACATTTCGAAAGTTCCTGCTAGCTGACCAAGGGAAGTACCAAGAAGGAGGGGGAGGCTGTGAGGTTTGTGTCTCTACGGAGTTCTCAACATTGAGTTAAGTCCTAAAAATGTTAAATTTGCTGAGTGATTCATACCATCCACTAATTACTTTGATCTTTAAACTCCACAAATAGTTGAGAGAGACAGAAAGTGGGGACTCCATGTGCTTAGTGACAGACAGATTCTCTGTGGAGACAGCAAATCTGGAGCCAGAATATCTCCAGGAATAATCCTTTTGCATTTACAGAATGTGGTGGGTTAGTTTTGACAGAAGTGTACATTTAAGAGTCATAGTAAGTAGTTCAGGTTCTTTGTAGCTTCCTACTGCAGTTTTCTGGGATGTTATAAACGCATGCTGAGATGTGATGTATAGGTCTCTCTCTCTCTCTCTCTCTCTCTCTCTCTCTCTCTCTCTCTCTCTCTCTCTCACACACACACACACACACACACACACACACACACACACACACACTTGAGGAGGGAGGGGAGGGAAGGAGGGAGAGGGGAAGAAAGGAAAAAGAGAAGGAGAAAGGGAGAAGGAGAGGGAGAGGGAGAGAGATAGAAGGTATGTTTTCTAAAATATAAAATAGCTCATCAATAACTTTTTATATTGATTTTTTTTCTTTCAGTGTGTGTGTGTGTGTGTGTGTGTGTGTGTGTGTGTGTTGTTGGCATGGGTACATACCTATATGTGTGTGCAGGTAATGAATGTGGTGAGTGTGTGGAGTCCATAAGACAACCTAAAGTGTCATTCTTTTCTTGACACCTACCTTGTTTGAAAGAGTCATTGGCCTGCCCCCTGTCTCTGTCTCTTAGGGCCTACCATTATATCCTGAATTTTTTTAACTTGGGTTCTGGAGAATTGAACTGTGTCCTCACACTTGCGTGGAAAAATCTTTACCAACTCAACTATCACACCAGTTCTGATTTTATGTTGAAATGACAATATCATGTATCTATTGAGTTAGACGTATTATTACAATTCATCTCACCTATTTCATTTGCCATAATTACAACATTTAAGTGGCATTTGTGGGTTGTATAATGCTTCTATTGTGTGACTAGATCAGTACATCTTGTTGATACTGTTCAGCCTGGAAAACAATTGTGTGTCATGGGACTGAGAGAATATTGCACATGTGCTTCTTTTTCACGCCTGCCCATGATTCTACCATGCATGCGGTATTTGTTTGGTTATAACCTTTGCCAATTTCAATGTCATAGTTTTTACTATCAGATTAGTAGACATTTATTACATGCAAGCTGTATACAGAGATAAGAGATGTGTTCTATGGTTATGGCCTCTTAATGAAGAGCCCCCACATAGTTTACTTATTCATTCAATTAAAAATATGGAAATTTTGTGTTGTTTTGGCAACAGACCATGTACTGGAGATTTGGTGGTAAGTGAAACATGGCCTTTGGCAGAAAGTAAGAGAATCAAATGGGATGAAAAGACAAGACAAGCAAGTCCAGGCCCTCAGGGGCTGAGGGTGGGGGGGATGAGTGGCTTAATGGAGTATGACTGGCTTAGACACCTTGGACAGATGCCCTTCCACTCCTCCACTGGTAGGCTTTTATTTTCTTCCTGAAATAAGCCCATTTACTTTCTACCAGGAAATCAGCTTCAGCAAGACACTAGGAAGGTTTAGCATGCATATGTAAGTTTAATATGCATATGCAAATCATTGTTAAAGAAGTGTCTTTTTGCTTGAGACCTTGGATGCATTTTCAGATGCTTAGATGGAGATTCTAACTACTCTACTTAGTAACAGTTCCAGGATGGCATTCTTAAAGGAGCCTGTGCCCCTTTCTCAGCTTGTTCTTGTGAGTGACCGCCACAAGGCATGTAGAACTGTCTTATATGAGCCAGTGACTTCAGCTCTTAAAAAGCACCCCACCCCTGCAAAGGGACAGAGAGGCACAGACATATTAGGATGATTGTTTGGGGTGAAAGGAACCCAGCACCTTGTGTTATTCAGTGTATGTGGCCCAGACAGTTCATACCAACTCTCTGATATGAAAAACTGAGGCTGCAAGACAGAAAACAGAGAGACGATGCACGATGACCACTTGACATGGATCCAAAAGAGCAGAAATGGTTTTGTGTGAACTCATTTCTATCTGGAAACAATAATCTCTACTGAGTGTCAAAATCCACCAAGCTATGGGATATGTGGCCGTAACTGGGACATCTAAAAGAGAATCTCTACATCCAATGCTTGAAGAACATCATAAGAAGGAGCAGAAAACTTTTAAGATTTTTCAAGATACACAATAGGTTGTACTTATATATTTGTTTTATATAATGAAAATAATTAAAGAAAAAGAGGCAATGAATTTGAGAATGAGCCAGGAGGCGGTGAGGTGAGAGATGTTGAAGTATCAGGAGGGAAAAATGATGTCATACTTTAATTTGAAATAATTGAAAGTGAAAAAGCACCTGTATTCCTATTCCGGCTTCATCATGCTAACATATCTGTAGATCCAACATCTTGTTAACATCATGCTAACATATCTGTACATCCAACATCATGCTAATATCTCTATCACTTGCTTACTCTGGATGCTTGTGAATAGTTGAGGTCACTGTATTCACAGAAAAAACTGCATTTCAACAAAATTATTGCAGTGCAGATCTTTGGCCTCAGCATGACACATCTATTTTAGCCATTTACCTATAATTGTATAGTTAATATTGCAGAGGATCACACATACATTAGTCAGGTGTTCATAGAGCAGTTGGAAATAAGATAGAATTTCAAATCTGTACAGAAATAAATATAAGTATCTTTAATGTTTAGTGTGAACTTCAATGTGTTATAAACTTTTATATAAGAAAATATTTGAACTGATTATGTTAGTCCAGTGCATGTGAATTATACACAATAGTTTCATCACAGTATTTACATATATTTATACAATGTATATTCATCATGCTTTCCTCCCATTATCTTTTCCTAATCACTCTTCCCCCATGATTCTCTCCCTCTCTACACAAAGCCCTCAAAACCACATACTGTCAAATGTCGGGAAAAAAAATCTGGACTCAAGAAGCACATTATTTTGTGCTTCTTAATCTGATTTATTTTACCTAATATGATGATCGCTGGTTGCACACATTTTCCAGCAGTCAATACAAGTTAAGTTCTTTGTGGCTGAATAATATACCACATTCTTTTTATCTATTTCCTTATGCATTTGTGGGTGCCTAGACTGACTGCACAAGCTGGCTGTTGTGAATAATGGCAAGATATACATGACTCTTAAGATATCTCTATTCTATGATGACTTTTATTGAGATATATACCCAGAAGTTGTATACCTGGATCATATGATAACTCTGGGTGTGGTTTTGTGAGGACCTTCTGCTCTTATTTTTCTGAGGCTGTACTAATTTACATTCCAGGCACTCAAATCCAGTTTCTTCTGCACCATATCCTCACCAGTATTTGCTCTTCCTCCTTGATAACAGTAACAGTAGAAACATAAGCCTTTCCTGGTGTTTTAAAGATGTTGAACTTTTATTATAAAGATGTTCATGTGTTTATCAGCCAGTTGTACCTAATCTTTTCAAAAGTATCTGGTCAGTTCATTTATCAGTCTATTGAACAGATTACTGCAGAGTCACATTTTTAACATTTCTTTTTATATATTAGATATTCATCTGTCAGATGTATAGAGCAAAGATTGAGTCATACACCATGGGTTTTCTCTTCAGTTGGTTGTTGAGTTTTTTGGTTGTTGTTTGTTTGTTTGTTTGTTTTTCTTAATGAAACCTTTGAGCTCCCAAAGTTTCATTTGCCAGTTGCTACTATTGTTTCCTTATCATTGGTGTTCTTATCAGAAAGGTCTCACCTATGCCTGCTTCTTCCTCTAGCAGTTTCAGAGTTTCCAGTCTCACACGAAGGCCTTGGTCCACGTTGAACTGATTTTTGTAGAAGGTGAGAAAGAAATGGATCTAGTTTCACTCTTCTAGGTGTGAGTATCCACTTTTCTGAGAGCATAGTTAGTTCAAACGGAGATTTCTCCCCCACTGTATGCTGCTAACACTTTGTCAAAGATGAGGCAGCCATCTTTGTTGTGTGGGTCTCATTCTGGTTTATTCTATTCTATTTCTACCTGTGTACATTCCTCTTTTGTGCTGGCATCTTGTTTTAATTTCTCTGGATTTATAGTATAATTTGGAATTTGGTATTGTGGTACTCCACTTTTGTCCTTCAGGCTCAGGATTGCTTTCACTACTCAAGATCTTTCACATTCCCATATAAATTTTAGGATTGTTCTTTCTAGTTTTTATTTTTTATTTTTGCAGAATTCATTTGAATTTTGAGCAAGATTAAATGGGATCTATAGACTGCTTTTAGTAATATACCAATCTATGAGTAATGGACGGTCTTTCTAGTTTCCTTATCTTAGAAGTCTTTTACTACTTTGGTTACATTTATTCTTAAGGGTTTTTTTAAAAAACTTTTATGAATGACATTCATTTATTTTAAGTACAATTTTTGTTACTGGTTATTGGTATATAAGCTACTCCATTTTTTATCTTGATGCTGTCAGATCTTAGAATTTTCTGGAAGTCTTTAGGGATTTGTGGTGGTTTGAATGTGCTTGTCTCAGGGAGTGGCACTATTGGAAAATATGGCCTTGTTGGGGTAGATATAGCCTTGGTGGAGGAAGTGTGTCATTATGGGTGTAGGCCTTAAGACCCCCGCTAGCTTCCTGAAAGCCAGTCTTATCCTGGCAGCCTTCAGATCAAGATATAGAACTCTCAACTCCTACAGCACCATGCCTGCCTGGATGCTGCCATGCTCCCACCTTCATGATAATGTACCAAACACTGAACCTATAAGCCTGCCCCAATTAAATGTTGTTCCTATAAAAGTTGCCTTGGTTTTGGTATCTGTTCAAAGTAGTTGAACCTAACTAAGACAGGTTTCCTGTTTGTTTACTTAGTTGATTAGTTGACTGGTTTGTCATACATTTAAGGTTGTTCAGGTGGCTGTGAACCTCACATAGATGGCCTTGAATTTTTGATTCTTCTGTATAGTTTTCCAAGTTCTCAGATTATAGGTATTTGCCATCACACCTAGTTTATGTTGTAGACCTAGAATAAGAACTGGGATCTTTTTCTCTTTGAGGTGATAATTAACTTGATTAAATTGTGACCCTCAGGAACAAGGCAAGCACTGGAGAGCCTTTTTAGAAAAAGGTGAGTGGGCCTACATGAGGCCTTGATGAGTAGGTTATGTTCCAGTAACCCTTGCTAATGCATGGCTTTTGAAAGTCTCTGATGGAGGCCTGCGGGGGTGATGAGTGTACTCCTGAAAGGAAATGTCCATCAGAAAGCTATAGTCGTGACACGAAAGCCTTTGTGAAAATACTGGTTTGTAGAATTGTGCTTTTATTTTTATTTAAAAAACGGAATTGTTTTATAAGAGAAGTGAATGGGATAGTCAGAGAAGAAAGAGAAGAGAACAATTAGCTAAAAATATTACTAGCATTATTGTGAGTTTGAGATGATTCATTCAAATGGGCTTTGCATTCAACATTTTAAGCCATTTGTATGATTGGGTGTTAGCTTTGATTGGAACTGTAACCTCACTGAAACTTTGACAAAAGCTATAAAAACCTGCCTACTACTATAAAAAGGATCACAGAAATTAATTTCTCCATTTTACTATTCCATAGGTCCTGGGAAAGTAAAGGGCTGATTTATAAGCAGTTGCACAGTTCCACAAACTATAAACTATTTCCCATAATCCTAGAGTTGTGCCTCTCACTTCATCTCAAACACACATCGACTATCTAGGAATTTTTTTCAAGCCTTTGATTTAAAGAAAGAGCAACTCCTCCTTTGTGTGGCTCTCTGCTAGGTACCCAACATAGAGGAATAAAGGCTCTGCAGAAGTTTGGAGAATGAAATAAACCAATGTCATACTCAGAATAAGAAGTTCCAGGTCATCGAGAGCCCCAAGAGTTCAGCAGTTGCCTCAGAACAGAGCCATTCACTTTTTGTTACTTCGAGTTTGGAGATACTGAGATCGACCATAGAACAGTGTTTCAGGTGATTCGAGGAAGTCTTGGCCTCGTTAGCACTTTACTATCAGATTAAGAACTAGGAAACAAAAGATCCTCAGTAAAAACTAGTCAATATGATGAAGTTAATAAGATTTGTCCCATAGCAGTCTTTATTGTAAGGTAGATGTACTTGAAAATCTGTTGCTTATTGACCAAATTTCAACAATAATGATACTAATATTATCTCAGTAGCATAAATAACCCTTCTACTGACAGTTTTCATGTTCATCATACACAGGTGGTCATATCAACTGCTCGCCTGAATAAAATAACCGGATCATTTACTTGTAAAGCATTGTTCTTGTTTTTTTTTTTTTTTTTTTTTTTTTTTTTTTGGGAAAACTATGGCCTAGGATATTCAATAAACTTGACTTTGTTATTAGTTCCCAAACCTATGGTTTTTCCCACATTTCTCCGGTGGCTATTAGAGCCAGAAGGAAACATAGAGGAGGCCACTTTATATTTCAAAAAAATAGAGTTTGTTAGAACTTAGAAGTAGAGGGTGTCCAGCACCACAGGATAACCTGGCAGCAGAAATGGACACTGCTTAGGAATGTGGCTGCAGGTTCATCCAGACAATAGGGAAGTCAAGAAAATCTACTTAAATATGATCTTGGTATGCAAAGACCACCTGTGACTTGGGCTGAGAAGATGAATCTGTGGATAAAGTGTTTGTTGTGTAAGTGTGAGGACCCCCAGAACCCACATAAGGCTGGGTGTGATAGTATATATCTGCAATGCCAGCTTTTGTATAGTGAGATGAGAGGCAGAGACAAGAAAATTCCAGAATCTCTCACTCCAACGAGCCCCATGTATACTGCAGCAAAAATGACCCTGTATCCTACAAGGCAGATGGTGAGGACGATACTCATGGTTGTTCTCTGACCTCCATGTATGTGGTACACTCACAGCATAACACAAATAAACAAATTACACACACACATACACAAATTTTTAATGAAATAAAAAATTTTAAAGATAATTTGGCGATTGTCTGGTTGTGTTGTAGCAAGTATGGTAAAATTAAAAAGTTTCTTGGCAAGTTTCAGTTGTGAGCAATGACAATAAAGATGCTGAGAGTCAATTAAGGAAATGCCACATTGTGTTTATATTCTGAAGTGTGGGTCTTTCTAATATGCAACTCACTTCACACTCCTCACATCATCCACCAGGCAGTATACTCAGTACCAAGTTTTAAAAACTCATTCTTCTCATAGATTATCCCAATGGCATTAGACAAATGACCACTCAATTAGTTAATAACCTGTAAAGATGAGAAAGTTCTGTGTGGAGCATATGATACAGGGTTCCTAGGTACTACATTAACTTGATGGAGGTAACATTTAAGGTGAAATTTGTAAGATAACCAAGACAGTTATATGAAGATGAGAGAGATGAATTTTCAAGGTATATCAGTACAAAGGAATAGCCTTCTTCAGACAAACTCTAAGATTGCTTGTTTGAGGCAAAGAATGCAGCAAAGATCACATCATAGAAATAGTCAGGATCTTGATACTGTGGGAATTCCTAGTGGTATGAGACAGAGACTCATTCAGTTGCCATAGGCTGACCTAAAACTTGTAGGCACTCTCCTGTGACTCTCTGTGAGCCAGAAGCATCAGTCTGGATTCTCTGCTAAGTGCAATGGATTTGAGGGTTGGTTTATATCCTTGGTTTAGTTGTGGCATAGACCCAACTTGGGATTTTGCACATCCTAGACAAGTACTTTAGCCTAAGAACAGTGGGAAGACACTGGGAGCAAGGATTTGATTTGTATTGTAAGCATTGCTTCCAGCCAGGGTACAGAAGAAGGAAGAGTGGAAAGTAGGATATCACTAAAGCAACAGCAATTCATTAGCAAGAGCTATGTCATGGGCTCCAGGGGCAGCAGCCTGGTTGAGGAGAAATAGATGGATCCTTGTTATTTTTAGCATTGTATTCAGCAGGATATGAAAATGGAGTCAATGGGGGGAAAAGAAAATGATAATCTAAAAATAAGGTTTGCCTATTTCAGTTTTCAGCAGAGTTTAGGATAGCATTACTAACTGAGACGAGAGAAGTAGACACTTAGAATATGAGAATCCAGAAGATGCATTGAGCTGTTTGAGTTGAGATAGTCTTGACTCTACCATCCATCCAGTCACTCCATCAAACACTGAATCTTGAGTCTAGACCTCAATGTGATGCCTTGCTTAGAGTTACAGTTTTGAAGCTCATTCACATAGGAAGGGGCAGTGGATCTGGTCAGATTGGAGAAGAACACAGAAAAAGAGAAATCGTGTTGACAGTGGGAGACCCAGGATAGGCCTAGCACTGCCCAACATTTGATATCAAACAGAAAAGAAAGAATAAACAGGGTTGCCGAAGAGGAAAGTCAGCACACTGGGGGTGCTTTGGAGGCTGAAAGAAGTTATATGAAAGAAGTCTTGGCTGGGTGCTTTCAAGTACACATAGTGGTGGTAATGTGCCTGCAGCACGCTTAGCCCTGTTGTGAGGCCTGTGAACTTGAAAGACCCTAGTAGGTACAGTTGGGCTGTTGCTTTTCCCTGGTTCTCACAGTTTTTCATTCTTAGCCTGTCTTAGGGTTTTACTGCTAGGAACAGATACCATGACCAAAGCAACTCTTATAAAGACAACATTTAAGTGACTCTGGTTAAAAGGCCTCAGAGGTCCAGTCCATTATTATCAAGGAAGCGTCCAGGCAGGCATGGTGCAAAAGGAGCTCAGAGTTTTACATTTTTATCTGAGAGCTGCTAGAAGTCTGTTTTCAGACAGCTAGGAGAAGGTTCCCAAAATCCACCCTCATAGTGACACACTTCCTCCTACAAGGCCACACTTCCTAATAGTGCCACTCCCTGGGCCACACATACTCAAAGCACCACAGCCCTTTTAACTCATTCTGTTGGAGTGACTTTCAGAAATTGACATCCCACCTTTCTTGTAATGAGACCCATACCTTCAATAATTTTTATTCAAGCAGGAATCACTCGGGGAATAAGAAACATACCCAAAATTGCCCAGATATGATATTTGTATTGTCTAAAGCACTGTCGGGAGTAACACATATAACATTTTCTGGACAAAAACCTCAGGTGAAGGTACGGACTCAAGAGTAGGATATTCTTTGACATTTATAGAGGCAAGTGAAAAATTTATTGTAGCAAAAGTTCAGTCTTTAAAAACCACATGTAAACTTTCATTGGTGAATCAAATATTTTAAAGTGTTTTCCGTCCTTTGTGTTTATTCGTATTTTTATTGTATTATACTAGGTCACCTTGGACCATCTTGATGCAAGTCTGTAATGAATTTCCAGCCTGCCCCTCACCTACTTGCCCCTCTGTGCTCCTGTCATTCCTCTTTGTTCCACGAGACTCCTGCTTCTACATTCCTGGCATCTGTACATACATGATTTTATGTCTTATATGAAATCTAGGACTGAGATGGAAAGACAACCTGCAAAGGTCATCTTTCTGAGCCTGGCTTAACTCAACTCATGTGATGGTCATCAGATGCATCCATTATCCTGTCATAACATGACCTTCTCCTTGTTTTTATGTTTATGTGGTATTTCTTATGTGTACATGATATGGTGCACATGTGGAAGTCAGAAGACAACTTGTGGGAGTCAGTCCCGTTGTTCTAATATGTGTGTTCCAGGAATTCAGCTCAGGTTGTTCAGGATTGGTGACAAGTGACTTTAGGTTAATGTTGAGCCATCTCACTGGTCCAACTGCATAATTTTTTTGTCTGAAAACATTGCTCTCCCTCTCCTTTTCCCTCCCTCTCTGCCTTGATACATATGTCATATTTTCTTTTATTATATTGTTGGTAGAATTTTTTTCTTTTCCCTATGGGAAAGAATGATAAAAATACAATGATTAGAAATCTTTTAATTGTGCTAGATAGAAATTAAATTTTAAAAAATTAAATGAACTGCTGAATGACATTTACCCAGTGGGGAAAAATATCTCTGAAGTGCTGATTTAAATCTGATCAACAATTACAATCAAGACATTAGTGGTATTCAAATGGTAAGATCAATATCTGGGATTCAGATGTCTTATTTCCTGTCCAAATGTACAGTGTGCCGTGTGCTATATTCAGAGAAGTTTACAGAACAGAGAAGCTCTGGGAAATAGTCTTCCCTTGCCTAGCAACTTTCTGCCGAACTGGCATTAACTTCCTGTATAGCCTTTGCTGCCTGGTAAGACTGAGTGTAGAGAGGAAATTCCTATTCCACCGGATATTTTTACTCGAATTGTGAGTTCCTGGTGTGAGCAAAGGCAATCTCAGGATTAGCCTCATTAGAGTCAGATGCAATGTCTTTCATGCTAGAGATGGTTCTCTTTACTGCAGTTTTATTTGTTTTCTTTTTTATTGTTGCATTTGGTCAAAATTGCTAGCAAATAAAAAAGTAGTGGATAAATTGTATTTGGTTTCATTTGTGGTTAATACTAGTTAAGTTCAACTCTTCACTGAACTTTCAACCCAGTGTTACTGGTTGAATGGCCGTCCATAGGCTTCCTTGCCTCTCTGATACTGTCTCTATGATTCTGTTGGCACCAATGGCATCCACCCCACAGGGGCATCTGCCCACAGGCCATCCACCCCAAAGGGACATCTGCCCCATAGGGTCATCTGGAAGACTCAGAGAATTGCCTCCAATC
This sequence comes from Micromys minutus, assembly GCF_963924665.1. Lineage (NCBI taxonomy): Eukaryota > Metazoa > Chordata > Mammalia > Rodentia > Muridae > Micromys > Micromys minutus. The sequence goes on along the minus strand of NC_137981.1, from coordinate 4,745,013 downwards.
AGTCATTTATATGTTGGATACTCTGTCATCTTTCCTACTTCTGCTATATTTCCTGTGTAGGCATTTTGCCCACATTCATTGTACACAGTGGACTTACTTTAGCTATTGATCTGCTTGTCCTCCAGAGATGTCAGGAACTGCTTAAGGTGAAGGTCAGAGTCCCCATTCATCAGATTCCTTCCCTCTTTTGTATCAGACATAAAGCAGCCAGCTCATACCTTTATGAAGGGGTTATTTTAAGAAGGGCGAGAGGACAGCTCTCAAGGATAGTGTGGTCCCCTGGGGCTCTGAATAGCTAGGAACCTCTTACCCCTTGGCTTGGAAAGACAAGAAACAGGTGGCAAGTGAGAGACTGAGCAAGGGAGGAGGCCGCACAAGGACTTGGAATGTAGGCAGATAAGTGTCAGACAGCCAAGCCTGGGTTCAGGGGAAGCACAGTCAGTCTTTTAGTTCCATCTTCTGAAGTCAAGGTGCTTCTTATTGGCTGAGCCCAACATAAAAGCAGTGGGCAGAGATGCTGGTTGAGAGAAATCCACATCCCTGAACACTGGGTAGATGAAGCTGAAAGCAAACATAGAGGAGGCAGCACTAAAATCCTGTAAGGAAATGCAGTTGCTAGACATGTCATGGGTGCTCACCAGTGGAAGAAGATGGGAAGCAGGCCGAATCCTCCCGCAATGGGCCTGTAGCCTGCCAAAGATTCTGTCCCGCACCAGTGTATTGTGAAGGTAAGGTTTGGGAAGACATCAGCCTCAGATTGAATCATGCTTGATTTCTGACTGTGTGGTAAGGCAATTGCTGAATCACCGAGTTTCAGTTTCATTCTTTAAAAAGAACACCCATAGGTTGCTTTTTCGGAATAAATGAGATTTTCCATTTAGAATGTCTGGCACCAAAAACAACGCCTAAGAAATGTTAGTGTGATCTTTCTCCACAGGGGTGGCTCTCAACAAGAGGCAATTTTGATGCTCCCCCTCCATAATCACCAGCATGGAATGTCTGTGGTACTGAGGTGGAGAAACCCTGACCTGAGTTATATTTGTATTTTAATCCTTGGGCCTCTGTGTGACTTGATACTGCTTCATTTTTGCCAGTGTATATACACATGCTCACTTGTGTGTGTACATGACTGTGCACATGTTACATAGAAGCTGGAGTAAATCTTAAGAGTCATCCTCAGGAACACCATCTACCATTTTTGGAACTAATACTTGCATTGGCCAGACGGGCTGTGCAGTGATTCTTCAGAACCAGTCTGTCCCCATGCCCCAGCACTGGGGTTACAAGACTGTGACATCAGGCCTAGTTTTATTTTTTAACATGAATTCAGGGATTAAATGTACATTCTTCTGCATGCATGAAGTCCTCTACTGGCTGAGCTGTCTCTCAGGCTTCTTGACACTGATTTCATTATTATTATTATTATTATTGTTGTTGTTGTTGTTGTTGTTGTTGTTGTTGTTGTTATCAGATACTCTCTGTATTTACATTTCAAATGTTATCTCCTTCCCTTTCCCAATCCCCATCCCCCCCCCAACTTGTCTCCAAGACAGTGCACCCTCTCCCAGTCATCCTCTCCACCTCAGTACCTTTGCAGTCGCCTACATTGGGAAAAAGTGCTCTGTTGAAGGACATTTGGATTCTCCCCAGCTTCTGGCTATTATAAATAAGGCTGCTATGAGCATGGTGGAGCATGTGTCCTTGTTAGATGTTGGAGCTTCTTTTGGGTATATCTAGATGAAATTGATAATTTTCTAGACCGATACCAGGTACCAAAGTTAAATCATGATCAGATATACTATCTGAACATCCCCATAACCCCTAAAATATAGAAACACTCATCAAAAGCCCACCCCCAAAAAAGCCCAGAAGCTGATGGTTTAGTACCGAATTCTATCAGACATTAACAGAGACCTAATACCAGTACTCTCCAAACTATTCTACAAAATAGAAACAGATGGAACACTGCCCAGCTGATTCTATGAAGCCACAATTATGCACATACTTAAACCACACAAAGACTCTAAAAAGAAAGAGAACTTTAGACCAATTTCCCTCATGAATGTTCATGCAAAAAATAATCAATAAAATTCTTGCAAACTGAATCCAAGAACACATCAAAACAATCATTCACCATGATCAAATAGGATTTATCCCAGAGATGGAAGAATGTTTCAATATATGGAAATCCATCAATGTCATCCACTGTATATACAAACACAAAGGAAAAAAAAAAAAAAAAAACACATGATCATCTCTCTAGATGCTGAGAAAGCATTTGACAACATTCAATACCCCTTCATGTTAAAAGTCTTGAAAAGGTCAGGAATTCAAGGATTATACTTAAACATAGTAAAAGCAATATACAGTAAACCAATGTCAAACTAAATGGTGAGAAATTGAAGCAATCCCACTAAAATCAGGGACTAGACAAAGCTGCTCAGTCTCTCCCTACCTATTCAATATAGCACTTGAAGTACTAGCCAGAGCAATCAGACAGCAAAAGGAGGTCAAAGGGATACAAACTGGAAAGGAAGAAGTCAAAACATCACTATTTGCAGGTGATATGATAGTATACTTCAGTGACCTCAAAATTTTCACCAGTGAATTTTTTACACCTGATAAACACCTTCAGCAAAGTGGGTGGATATAAAATTAACTTAAAGAAATCAGTAGCCTTCTTCTACTCAAAGGAAAAACAGGCTGAGAAAGAAATTAGAGAATCGACACCCTTCACAATAGTCACAAAGAATATAAAATATCTTGGTGTGACCCTAACCAAGCAACTGAAGGATCTGTATGACAAGAATTTCAAGTCTCTGAATAAGAAAAATGAAGAAGACCTCAAAAGATGGAAAGATCTCCAACACTCATGGATTGGAAGGAACAAAATAGTAAAAATGGCCATTTTTACTTGCCTAAGGCAATCTAAAAAATCAGTGCAATCTCCATCAAAATTCCAACTCAATTCTTTATAAAGTTAGAAAGAGCAATTTGCAAATTCATTTAGAATAATAAAAAACCCAAGATAGTAAAAACTATTCTCAACAATAAAATAACTTCAAGGGAAGTCACTGTCCATGACCTCAAACTTTATTATAGATCAATTGTGATAAAAACTACATGGTTTTGGTACAGAGACAGGCAGGTAGATCAATGGAATAGAATTAAAGACACAGAAATGAACCCATACATTTATGGTCACTTCATCTTTGACAAAGAAGCTAGAAACATTTAATGGAAAAAAGAAAGCATCTTCAACAAATGGTTTTGGTTCAACTGAAAGTCAGCATGCAGAAAAATGCAAATCAATCCTTTCTTATCTCCTTGTACAGATCTCAAGTGCAAGTGGATCAAAGATCTCTACATAAAACAGTGTATACTGAAACTAATAAAACAGAAAGTGGGGTAGAGCTTAGAACACATAGGCACAGGGGAAATTTTTCTGAACAAAACAGTAATAGATTATGCTCTAAGATCAAGAATTGACAAATAAGACTTTATGAAACTGCAAAGCTTCTGTAAGGCAAAAGACGCTGTCCAAAGGACAAAACGATAACCAATGAATTAAGACCTTTACCAATCCCACATCTGATAGAGGGCTAGTATTCAATATATACAAAGAGAGAGAAAGAGAAGAGAGAGATGAGATTAATTCTTTACACTTTAACTGTCCTTTCACTACTTAGAATCCAAAAAGACATAGACTTGCAGTAGTCACTGAAATGCTGTAATCTGAGCTACCATTGCCCACTAGTAAAGCATTTATGTCAAACATACATTATAGATTTGCAATGCAACAACGATAATACTGAGCTATTTCTAGAGAACAGTGCCTATTTTTAAGAGACCCAGGGAACAGTGTTTTGGGACACATTGTTATTTCTGCAGCTAAACTCTTTGGTGATGTGCTTTTAGAATCAACTCAAAGAGGTCAGTGGAGGTAAACATTTAAATAAAAGCTCTCCTTAAACATAGTTTCAATGTAGATTTGCCCTTGTGTTATTCTTCTGCACCCCAGGATTGGTCCTATGACCAAAGGTTGTTGCCCTTGGCAACAGTGACCTGACCTATAGGAGTTGAAGTAGCAGAGTTGGATGTCCATCTAACCTCAATGTTGCTCTCGATCTTGGCTCTTCATTTCATTTCCTCCCACTTCAATGAATAGTGACTCTCTCCATGCATCTATTCACTCTTGTGCTGCCTCATGAATGTCTGTGAAGTGTTTCTTGTGGCTTTGGTCTTAGGTAAGTACAGTCTCTAGCCTCATAAAACTCTTGTTGTATAGAGTTAGTTATCAAGTAAGCAAACTGTTAAGTGCTGATTTCAGTGGGTTGCATACAGAACCAGGGAGCCAGGACAGAAGAGACTATCACAATAATTCTTTAGAACTCAGAGAGCAAGACAGTTGTGGGGAGATGAGAGGCTTTTCAGAAAATGAGTAAGACACAGAATTCTAAGAGAAGGGCCAGCATGGGCAAAGAAAGCCCTGATGCAGAGAAGAGAGGAGAATGATCAGAAGATAGAATTAACAACAGAGGCTTCACTAACAGGAGGATGAGGAAGCAAGGGGTTGGGGCTGAGGGGTAGGAGGTGAAAGATGCAGGGCTGAAGCACTCAAGGCTCTTCTGAAGGCAACTGGGGAAGCAGGAACAATATTTACTCGTGCTTAGTTTAACTTAGTGTGTTTTCTATAGGTTGAGAGTACTCCTAGGTAGTGTCATAACTCACTTCCCATTTATATCCACATTGTGAACTATTTATGCCTATGAGGAAGCAGAGGACCTAAGAAATTGAGAAACCAACTGTTACAGCATTCCACAGCAGGCACCTCAGCCTTCTGTGAGCTGGTCTTTGAAGGAAGGTTCTGCAATAGCACTGTCTTCTATGCACTACGCTTGTAGCAATCTCTTTGGGTCAAGCTGTGTATCCTGTGTGAGAAATTATGGACATCATGTCTGCCTGAGAGCTCCTGTAATCACTTCACTTCCCATAGGCAGGATGACCCTACACCAGCGCTTCTCACCCTTCTGAAGGCTGTGAACCTGTAATACAGCTCTTCATGTTATGGTGATCCCAGCCATAAAAGTATTTTCATTACTACTTCGTAACTGCAGTTTTGCTGCTTTTATGAATCATAATGTAAATACCAGTGTTTTCTTATGGTCTTAGGACCACCCTGTGAAAGGGTCATTTGACCCTGAGAGGGTTTGCCCCACTGTGCTACACTATATGTTCTTTCCTAAGGTTCTGCTGTTGGTCTCCACTCATTCTTATTAAAGTGATCAGTACCTTCAGGATAATGCTTACTCTGTCTCCATCCCAGTCGCCCCAATCCCAACATATCCTTCAACCAGAGGAACGACGGAAGCCCCTCGGCTCAGTCCTCTTGGTTGTGGAAGAGTGGGGGTGTGCACTAAGAAGAGACAGTGTATAGCAGAGTTCACAAACCCCTCCCCGTGCTTGAGGCTCTCTTTTTCTCCTGAGGCTGCCCAGCTCTCTCACATGACCAAGAGATACTTGAAGTATGGGGAATAGGACCTGTGAATTTCAGGTACATCACCGGGACACAATTGAGGACAAAATGATTAATTCCGTCATCTGGATCCATAGCCATGGAAAAAGAAGGATGGCTTGACCCTCTTTAGAGACTATTGGGGGCAAACAGTATGGCATAGTAAAACTGACTACTGGGTTTTAATTTTCAAAGTGCGAAATCACCTAACGTTAGAAGTATCTGCTTAGGGAGTATTCTTGAAACACATGTCTATTTATTGAATACAGCCAGTAGCAGGACTTCAGGGGTGCTGTTAAGTCCCTGTCATCTCAATCACATTCCCATCAGCCAAAGTCTCATCCATAGAGTACATGAGCCAATGACTGAGTCATTCAGGAGAAATACATTGTCTCTTTCTGTCCTTCACTTGTAAGATGTTGGGACCAAAAGGACCTGGTCTAGTCTTGCAGGAAGGGAGTGGAAGACAGCAAAGTGAAGAGGAAGGGTGATCAGGGAATGGAAGAACCCATAGGAGTAAATCTACTAAGAACATGAGAAGTAGCAGGTCTGAGTGGAACATGTGCAGAGCTGTTAGGCAAGCTGACTTCATGTGTATGCATACAGTATCTCAAGAAATGCAGAAGCGGCTATAATTCACGCGCGCGCGCGTGTGTGCGTGTGTGTGTGTGTGTGTGTGTGTGTGTGTGTGTGTATGAGTGTGTGTGTATGTGTGTGTACATGTGTGTTTCAACCTAGCTTCACTAGCTGCTGAACCACACACTATAAAGCCAGGCTGCAGTACAGATGAGACCTGACCTTCTGTGTCCTGTGCTCTGGTCACGCTGAGTCACCCTGATGTTCATCGTTGGTTTTAATGGAATAGACTGATGTTCACTATTCCCTTTAAGGAAATAGACTGATGTTCACCATTGGCTTTAATGGAATAAACTGATGTTCACTGTTGGTTTTAATGGAATAGACTGATGTTCACTGTTACCTTTAAGGAAATAGACTGATTTTCACCATTGGCTTTAATGAAATAGACTGATGTTCACCATTGGCTTTAGTGGAATAGACTGATATTCACCGTTGGCTTTAGTGGAATAGACTTATGTTCACCATTGGCTTTAATGGAATAGACTGCTCCCTTGTAAGCTTTGGAAGGCAATGCTGCATGACTGCTTCTGCTCAACTGTAGGGATTTCTCAGTCCTAAAAGGAAAGCATTGTCTGGCAGCTTGGGTGTGAAAAGAGTGTTTCACTCAGTCAGGTCTTCACTGAGGCATTGCTGAGAAATGCACCACCCCTATCATGAGCATAGTCAGCAGGGCACCAAGAAAGCAAATGCTATCCCTCTCTCCTTATAATATTCCAGAGTGAGCCAAGATCCTAAACACAAAAAGCAGTTGTAGGGCATAAATTATCTGCAGCTGAGCCATCGACCTATTAAAAACGCTTGTATCAGTGGTGTGTACTGCATAGGTTATCTCAACTTTCAGATTTATAGACATGTTAAGTACCGCTTAGTATATATACAGAGTATAATTTTAGTTAAGCCTGATACCACTGAAATTTGTATTAAAATACCCACTTCGTAGATGAGGAAGCAGAGGCACACAGTCTAGAGTTATTCACCATGTTAGTATCTGAAGGAACCACAGCAACCTACTTTTATTTCACTTTGACTCTGCCCTATGGTCTATTTCAAGCCCCCTTAGCAAATGCAGCTAAACTATGAATTTCCCTGTCAATGAACAAAAAGGACTTTAAATAAAATACAAAGAAAAAACAAAAACAAACAAAAAAAGAAAGAAAACAATTTGAAGGGTGTAGGTCTAAAAGCATTTTGCTACTGAAGTCAGTAAGGAAAAATGTTTTATAAATGAGTTTCCAGGGCAAAACATTTTAACCTTTTTGTTGATGTTCTGGTTTATTCAAAACCATTCTGCCATTAGCTGATGTGACACAGACAGAAAAGATGTGAACACATTGCATAAACTCCCAGCAGTGCAACAGACACCACAGAATTGTACACACAGCCATAGCTTTGGATTCTATACCTTCAAAACCAGCAGAACACAGTGAAGCCATTCATCTTAACACAGACAGCACAAAGCAGAAGTTTAACTTAAATGCACTTTATTGTTTTGTCATTCAAGTCAACTCATATCAAGTAAAAGATAAATAAATCCCAGTTATTTTAATTTCCAGTCTTCTAAATGATTCTGGTTGGATAACACATCATCAATCTAATACCATATATGTATTCTATAATATATAAAATATAAATATATAAATTATGATAGCATATATCAAAACAAAAGGACTGCTCCCTTCTAAGAAAAGAATACAGGATTCTTAGGATAGCATAAAGCTGATTACGAGACAGTAAAGGATCTGAGCTGTTGCTCTTACAGAGTAACACACACAATCTTGACAGTAATGTGTGAGAGTTGACAGACCACACAGGACAACATGACAGGGACAATGGGCATCACACACCCACTTTCATGGCTTCATGTGTTACTGAGTCTCATGGGGCAATATGGAAAAGCCAGGCTGAGAGAGCATGCAGTGTGTGGTGACCCGGGGTGCCATGACCAAAGAGAACGCCAATGTTATTAGGCTCTCTTCCAAACCTGCCCAAGCCTGCCATTGTGAGCATCATTTTTATTTTCATAGTCAGAAACCCTGGAGAGACAACCCATCTCTACCTTGCAAGGCAGCTTTGCAGAGCAGTGTCTGACATCCTAGTCAGGAATGAATGCTACCAAAAAACAGCAATGGCAATGCCAAAGGAGTGGTGATGCCAGTGGGGTGGTGATGCCAGTGGGGTGGTGATGCCAGTGGGGTGGTGAGGCCAGTGGGGTGGTGATGCCAGTGGAGTGGTGAGGCCAGTGGGGTGGTGAGGCCAGTGGGGTGGTGATGCCAGTGGGGTGGCAATGCCAAAGGAGTGGTGATGCTAGTGGGGTGGTGATGCCAGTGGGGTGGTGAGGCCAGTGGAGTGGTGAGGCCAGTGGAGTGGTGAGGCCAGTGGAGTGGTGAGGCCAGTGGGGTGGTGATGCCAGTGGGGTGGTGAGGCCAGTGGGGTGGTGAGGCCAGTGGGGTGGTGATGCCAGTGGAGTGGTGAGGCCAGTGGAGTGGTGATGCCAGTGGGGTGGTGATGCCAGTGGGGTGGTGATGCCAGTGGGGTGGTGAGGCCAGTGGGTTGGTGATGTCAGTGGGGTGGTGATGCCAGTGGGGTGGTGATGCCAGTGGGGTGGTGATGTCAGTGGGGTGGTGATGCCAGTGGGGTGGTGAGGCCAGTGGGGTGGTGATGCCAGTGGGGTGGTGATGCCAGTGGGGTGGTGATGCCAGTGGGGTGGCAATGCCAAAGGAGTGGTGATGCTAGTGGGGTGGTGAGGCCAGTGGGGTGGTGATGCCAGTGGTGATAATGATAATAGTTCTAATGGTGATGGTGATGACAGTGGTGATGGTGGTGGCAGTGATGGTGGTGGCAGTGATGGTGGTAAAAGTGCTGATGGTGGTAAAAGTGGTGACGGTGATGCCATACATTCAACATAGATATGCTTGAGGTCCAGGGAAGTTAAGCAGCTCCCCTGGGGTAACCCACACAGAAAACACAAGATCCAGTGATTGAATGTAATTTCAAACATGTGCCTGTATCCTGACATATTATACTGTTTGATTTAGAGCTAAATATATTCTACAGAGGAAAATGTTTTAAATAAAAATAGAAGTCAATTTTAATGTATTCATAAAGGTATAATCTCTTTTACCCAAGATGCCAAGGAGAGTGCTTAAACATTACTTACTTATCTGTTTGTGTGTCTTATTTTATGTTAGCTATACCCTCCTTAAGTGTTTTGTGTGCATCTTCTCCATGAAAGGCATTGATTGACTTCAAATGCCAGAGACTAGAGCCCTTCTCACAAAGGAATCAAACACAGCCCCAGGGTGAAACTATATGCACATGGTATCCAGGAAACAAACAAAAAGAGGTGAGCACCATCCACCACCACCATTTCAACAACAACTTGTGCTGGCAAGGGCAATTTCCTGACTGTTTCCTCAGGAAAACCCAATAGTAGCAGCTCAAATGGATTTTTCTGAAAGCTTTCAGGCTAGATGGAGATTAGCAGTGCATTGGAGATTAGCTGTGCATCAGAGATTAGCTGTGCATCAGAGATTAGCTGTGCATCAGAGATTAGCTGTGCATCAGAGATTTAGCTGTGCATTGGTGAGTTTCCATGGAGTATTTCTACTTTCCCCTCCTTTCTTTATTCCTTCTCACAGAAGTCAAAGATATCATGCAACTGATGAAAATGTAAATGTTTGGAGAAAAAGGAGGGGTTAAGATTAGAAAATCTATGTTTATTGGCATTTGATCACTACATATTAAATTAATAGTAACTAGCATTTTTATAAAACCTATTTAAACATCTTTTCTGTCACACATGTCTCAATTCCAGTATCTTCTATACTTATTTGGATTTTATTTTCTGCAGCTTTAAAGCATGTAGACTTATTAAGAAGTCTTGCTTATCAAAAATATGCTGATCCTGAATGATTATGAAATATTCATGAAAGTCATTTAAGTTGAATCTGAAGTTGTTTCCAATCACAGTGAAATCATCACTTTAGTTTGAGAAAATGATCCCAATATAAAGCAGAATTGCCATTATGCTTAGGGCAAGTCTCGGTGTGAAGTTCTCTATATCTGTATCTTTCTCTATATCTATATTTATATCTGGGTATGTCTTTAAAAAGTCACTTAGCACACCATTTGTCATATGTCACTCCTTCATAGCTTTCATCATTCTTTGTCTTGTCCTAGTAAAGACAGGGGCTGCAGAGAATGTATTCAGGCTGCTTCTCAAACATGCAAAGGACTCAACACCTATTCCAAAGAATCTTTTTCCGCCATACTACCATCTGTGGCTCACACTGTGTACAAGGCCAAGTTCAAGATTCTTAGCCCATGACTCAGGCCGTGATTCTCATGCTGTCCCTGCCTCACACTGAGCTAAGATGTAATCAGGTAGCACTTCTCCATCTGCCCTTGCCCTTCTCCCATTCTTCTTGTAAAGCCACATTCCCTCTTCATCTCCATTCTCTACCACCCAGCTTTGACCAAGAGTCCCTCCACACCCACAAGACCTTCTCTAATTTTCTATTAAGATCAATGTTTCATTTTTGTCTTCCCCAGTACATTAAAAATTCAACAAGGGCAAGAATATGTTTAATTTCTTAGTGCTCCAACATTTGGTATTTCATAGACAATGAATAAATATTTGCTGAATGAATGAATGGTAATCTATGAAGAATTGTAGAGAGAATATCTGGTGCATTATATGGATGCACCAACTATCAATTAAAAACACATGGCCTATAAGAAAGGATAGCATAGAAAGTGGGAAAAGATGGGACATCAGGCGGGCAGAAAGAATTCTGGGATAGAACAGGCATGGGAGGAGTCTCTGGGAAAGATTTGAGGAGAACGGATGCTTGGGTTCCAAGCAGAAGTAAGCAGCCATGTGGCAGAATGCAGATTAGGATAAATGGACCATTTTAAATTATGAGCTACTCAGGGAATGAACCTATCCAAATGGTCTAGGTATTTGTAAATATATTTTGAGTTTGACTCATTATTCTGGGGAACTTGGGGGTGAGAGGAAAACAGCTTGTTACAAAGAAAAACCTGAAAAAGCGAAGAAGGAAATTAACGACATAAAAAAGACTCTAAAGTCACAAGTCTTGGAAAACAGGAAGGAAGGTCTGAGGTATACAACTAACTGAAAGAGTAAATGCATGGATTTACTGACTTGGTGTGTGGTTAATGACCACAAGGTAGAGTATAAGCCAAAAGGAGGAACAAAGAAAAACCAATAATTAGTAATAATATGTTAGGGTAAGTATAAGGACATAAATACGGTGCAAGTGATAAAAAGGTTATAGGGGAAGAGGCTTAGAATGGATGCTCAGAACAGGCAGCTGTGACGTGATTTTTTAATTAATTTATTTATTTATTGTATGTGAGTCTTCAGACACACCAGAAAAGGGAATCAGATCCCATTACAGATGGTGTGAGATACCATGTGGTTGCTGGGAATTGAACTGGGGACCTACCTGTAGAAGAGCAGTCAGTGTTCTTAACCACTGAGCCATCTCTCCAGCCTCAGTGAAGTAATCTTAAAGATGTTACTGAAAGCAGGAAGAAGGAACTAGCCTTACTATGGATGAGTAGCAGGAATAGCAGCCGAATGGAAAAGGGCTCATGACAGGTCAAAAGTCAAGGTTTTGAATCAAAGGTATGCTATTATATAGAAATCCATAAGTATGTATACTGGCTGGTTTTGTGTCAACTTGGTACAAGCTGAAGTTATCACAGGGAAAAGAGCCTCAGTTGAGGAAATGCCTCCACGAGATCCAGCTGTAAGGCATTCTCTCAACTAGTGATCAAGGGGGAGGGCCCAGCCCATTATGGGTGGTGCCATCCCTGGGCTGGTAGACCTGGGTTCTATAAGAAAGCAGGCTGAGCAAGCCAGAGGAAGCCAGCCAGTAAGCAACATCCTTCCATGGCCTCTGCATCAGCTCCTGCTTCCTAACCTGTGTGAGTTCCAGTCCTGACTTCCTTTGGTGATGAACAGCAATGTGGAAGTGTAAGCTGAGTAAACCCTTTCCTCCCCAACTTGCTTCTTGGTCATGATGTCTTCTGAAAGAATAGAAACCCTCACTAAAACAGTATGTCAACATCTTCCCTTCAGCCCAAGTTCAAGTGGCTTTGAATGAGTGCACACAAAGAGACTGCTTGAATCATCAGTCTACAGAGTCTTGAGAGGCTGTGAACTCCAGCAAGGAAGCAGGGCTCTCAAGAGATCCCAATGGGATCACCCTGTAGGTGCCAGAGAAGAGGGAAAAGTTCAATTTAAGAAAACTCGTCACCTCCAGATTACCCAGCAGAAAGGCCTCTTGCTCCCTGCCTCTCTGCCCCTATCTTATAAACACAAGGCAAAAATTTTGTAGTCCACAAAACATGACTAATAGCATCTTCTCACCCTTAGGGAAAGACAAGTGGTGGAGTGGGAAACATTTGCATTGATTTTTGCTCTAGTGTGTTTCTTAGTACACTTATTTGTTGTGTGTATATATTTATGTTTGGGAGTTTGTATGTGTACATGCTACCTTGTACATACAGAGGTAAGAGGACAACTCATAGAAGTCTTTTCTCTTCTTCTGCATGTGTTCCAAAGATAGAACTCAGGTCCTTAACTATGGCAGCAAGTGCCTCTACACACTGAGCCATTGTACTGGCACACTAGACAGAAGTACAACAATGCCAGTGATTATCACAGATTACTTGGTAAATGCTGAGATTATACAAGCATCTTATAATATAATAAATAGCAGATTATTTCACGTGTGGTCTTTGGGTTTGGCTCCCTGGGTTCAAATAATGCTTTCTTCAAATTTTCATAGCTTTCCTATAGGTTATTAAGCATGTGCTTTTTGGTTACTTGATCTATACAATAAAAGAGTCTTGGCAGGAACTGGACATACCCTGTGTTCTATAAGAGTTATCAAGCTAAATAAAAAAGCTCGCTGCACCTCACCATACTACAGTGAATACAAGCTTCTATTCTCAGTTTGTTTTATGACCACAACACTCTGTCCTGCCAAAATTAAAATGGTTGTCTTCTTCATGCCATAACACTCTCTCCTGATTGGATGGTCTTCCTTGCCATTCTGTACAACAGAAACCTGAAGCTTTGTGTCACTCATAAGGGCACAGCAACTCAGCGCAGAAGTGGGAACTGCACCAATCACAGAGCCCAAGTCTGTTTGTTTTTCTTCATATATTCACACTTTTTGCTTTTTATGTTAACCTTCGTGGTATCCAGGCTAGGAATCAGCCATTGATTCAGCTCACCTTAGTAGACTTTAACGAAAGATTTCTTTTGTTGGCTAGTGTTGTAGTAAATATTAATTAGATGGCTTATCTCTTTATTGGCGGATGTTGCTCTAGTATGGATCCAAGGGAATGGACTCTGTCACTAGATCCACAAGCCACCCTCTCCAGGGGATTCCTGTTCCAGGGTTCTCTCCCAGGTAGATATGACCGACCCTGCCGCCTGGCACAAACATGACTCTAAATCTTGGTAGCTTTTCATGGTAAACTTATGTATTAAATTCTCAATCCACAAACCCTCTACATAATAAGATTAAATCCAATGGACAAAGATACAAACTGCCCTTCTATAAGAGATAAAAAGACCTACAGAATCCCTTAAAGCATTCATATCTGCCTATTGTAATTACAGCCATCAGGATCTAGGTCTGCTTTCTCCAGCTCTATCTTGATTCCCCCAACCCCCAATCTGTTCCTCTTCGATTTTCCTAACTTTTCTCAGCCTACCTCTCCACTGTCCAATCATGTATCGACCTAACATAAATCTACATATCGCCCTTTTTGTTTACTTAAAAAAGAACTACAACAAAACCCTTCACCTTTAAATGTAAGCTGTGTACAACTATTATCTTGGATAGACTATAAAACTAAATTAGCCTTTCACTCTGTCAGAAATCTGAGAATGGCCAAATATCTAAAAACATAGGAAGCCTAACATAGTTTCTAGAGTTGAGAGAGGTTATAGAGACAAATCTCCACTAGCAGTACCCTGTTAGCAACATGTGAGAGTAAGTCTTTGGCCTTCTGGCCCATGATCACTGAAATACAGAAATCGTGAAGGGCTAATAATTTTGGCTCGGCAAAGATTATCACTTGACTATTCTGCACTAAGTGTTCCTTTCTGGACAGTATTAGTCTGTAGGATTAAATCAGCAGTTTCTGCCCAGTGGCTAACTAGCAACACAGTATACCTCACCTTGAGGTAAAGATGCTCAATTTCTTCATTAGTTCCACCAAAGGGGAACTGTAAGAAGGCAGCTAAGTCTCAACAAAAGATAAATAACATTAAATGTCATAATTTATGTATTTCTGACATTTTTGAAAAACATCTAACTACAAAAAGCACTTCTGAACTGTTAAGCTTTGAATAGTCTTGGCCATTTTTAATTGAAATATCTCAAAAACTCCCTTTTATTGACACAGAACCATGAATTTTTATATACCCCTTAACTAGTATTGTTTATTGAACTAAAACAGTGTATAAACCTTAAATATGTATCAAATAAATTCTATAGCACTATAAAGATTATAAATTTAACTTAGTATCAATTAGAAAGATTCCTACCAGTGAAGATATGACTTTAGCTTAGTTAACCAACAGAAGATTGTGGCTATATAAAATATCTTTGTTTGATCCTCCTGAATTTAAGTTTTCAGGTATTATACCTCTATCTAATGTAATCCATATAACTCTGGAAGGCCCACAGAGGCGAATCACACTTTTTAAAAACACAAAGACAAAACCTTTCTCCCAAAGTAGCATTTCCCTTAGTTGGCAACTACAATATCTTGTATTTTATATTCTTTTCTAGAGAAATAATATAAACACAAAATTCAACATCATACTCATTTTGAAACAATGTAAGCAATTAAGATAATTATAAACCCTCACTAGCCGGCATGCCACATGGCCTTAGTCAGGTAAATCACTAAACAAACTAACTTACTGTCACTTGCAAATCAAATAGTAAGCAATTTGTAAAACTAGAATCGTAGTCCAAAGTATTTCAATCTGTCCAGCTCTCATATCTTCATTTATTAATAACTTCCCTAATATATGTCTATATTCACTCTGTCTGGTGCACAGACATCTATCAATAAAGACCTTTTTCACTTGCAAAAGTCACGACTCTCTCTCAGGAGTCAGCGACTAATTTTCTTTATCTAATTTTGAACCAATTTTTCATACATTTACTAAATAATTCTGCAAAACTAGGACTTTAGTCTAAAGAATTTTGATCCATCCTTCTCTCAGTCTGGAGTGTCAGACCTCATTTATAAATAACTTCTCTAACATATTTCTACATTCACTCTGTCTGGTGTACAAACTTCTTAGTCTGAACCTCAGGTGAAAAGTCCCTTGTGATTCAGGTAAACTCTGTAATTTTTTCATATTAAAATATTGATTTGATCATTAACTCTGTATACCATCTTTAAAACAAACATATAGCTATTAATACATTCTGTAAACAATACTGTCGAACCAGGACCTTAGTCCAAAGTATTTCAATCTGTTAACCTGCCTTCTCACAGAGTGACATCTACAGCCTGTCAGTAGAGGCTATCTCTGAGTTTCTTTTGTTTAAGGCTTCCACACTTAAACACATGACTCAACATGTCGCTGGCCTCCTCTTACTTAGAAAATAAAAATTCTAACTAACTTTTAGACTGATAGCCATAAACTTTTAGTGAATTCTTGCCTAACACATTGGTTCGCCACCTGTTTAAGGAGATGGAGAGAAGAAGGACTTAAATGAGAGTATTTACTCCTATCCTGGCATCAGGTCTCCAGTACACCCAGGAAGTTTAATAGTCCACACAGCAGACTGGATATTAGAGGAATTATTGTTCTTTAAAAAAGATTCTGAATTGTATTCTGTAATTTATCGCAATGACTTTAAGGAAGAGATTCATCAAACATACATACATATGCACACATGCACACATACAGAGACATACAAATACATGCATGTACATACACATAAAACATATATACATACATACACCATGCTAACCATGATATGAGGTCTTACATTTCTCCTCGAAGAAAAATATAAATCTACAAACATACCTATTAACCTCCTCTGAATCTAGACTACCGTCTGCAAATGAACACTCAGATAAGGACAAGCAATCTCACTGTTGCTGGGGTCAGAACAAGTCAAGAAAGGTCTCTTATTTGGTATAGGCAGTTATGCAGTAATTACTGACTTCAGGATGACCACATTCCAAGTTAAGATTCTGGACAGGAGTAAAGATGCCTCATGGGATAGCCTGCTCAGTATACTGCATCTTCACAGTTACAACCTTAATAAGGCCTTAATAACAACAACAAAATTGGCTATTTCTTGGGCGATGTGAAATACATACCCAGGTGTATACACACACACACACACACACACACACACACACACACACACACACACACAGTTGGAATTTATTTAGCTAGAAAATACTTAACCAAGTTCTTTTACCTATCTTGCATGACTGCCTCTTGCCCATGCTATGACTGTCTGATTATTTGTCTTCTCTGGGGCCCTGCAGAGATCTCCTAAAAAAAAATGCATGCTCTGATTCAGTGGCTGCCAAAAGTACTAATAGTCCTGTGTCTCCAGTGTCCAGATCATGCTAACGGTCTCAGGTCATGAACCATGTTTTGTTAGCTGAGCCGCCCAATGATGGATCTGAAGCCCCCACGTGTAGCTGTTTAGACTGAGGCAATATAACAAAAAAAATCAGTTCTTCCTGCACACTAATCACATACTGAGTGTTCAGCAGCCACCTGTCCTTCTTGCTCATCATCTTTGAGGGTGCGTTTGTCTCTGCAGAATGTCCCACTGGACTATGCCGCTATAGAATATTCATTTAGTGGAAAAGTAGAATCTGCTTACGGAGCCTTATCTTCTTGGCCCTGAAATTATGGATACTCTCATCAGCCCTCATTAGCTCTTGTGTGCACTTATCTATACACAGGATACTCATATCTTTGGGGAATTGCAATCTTGCACAAAGAATACTAATGAATACATTTTGTTGTATGTTTTACTTATGGAGTAGCCAATTTAGAAAAAAATGACACATGGTAGGCTTGTCGGGACATCACAAAATCACAATAACATTATTGAAGATGTTTAATTATGCTCCAAAAATTTCTTCAAATCTTGAGCTCTCTGGCCCCTTGTATTTTGTAAGTATGACATTTCCCTATGTTTTCATGATCGTCTTGTGGTCCAGAGGACATGGTCTATGTCAACAGTGTCATGGCATCCCGTTTTCAGATTGATAAGAGAATGCAATTTATCAACAAAAGATGAAAACAGAAAGAGGAGATTATATTTGTACTTGGTGCCTGAGTTGGAACTGGAACTCCAAACACAGCAAATTCATTATCTGCCCCCATTGGACTGTCCATGATGTGCACTGAAATCACTGGCATGTCAGAGCTCTTCTATCTCTGCACCATTTCAGGAATATACATGCTCTCCTTGGATATTATGGAAGTGCACATGGATGTTTAGACGTTGTCTGCATAGAAACAAATAGGTCTGAAACACTGGCAGATGCATTTGCTTTTATGTCATTGTAGGTTCTTAGAAAATACACAGGATAATGTCTCAGCCACCCACAGTGGATTCTCTGAGATGCTGATGTGTGATTGGCAATTGTGAGAACCTCTAATTTTTTTCCATGTGAGTGATTTTAAAAATCTATGACATTCCTTTGTAAAGTCACTAGCATTTTTCTGGATCCTTTCATAGTGTTCAAAATCCTTTCTAATGGCAAAATACATACCTTTGTATGGTAATTTTAAAATGAAGCCATTTGAGCAGCAATTGTTCAGCATTTTATTGTAAACAACTCTGAATATTATTACAGAGAAAAGTGCTAACACTTTCTTTTTAATAAATTCCCAAAGTGGAATACTCAAATATTTTACAAAAATTCTCAGCCTTTTGATGTAATTTTTTTATCTTTTCTGCTAAGGGTTGTATGCTGTATCCACAAGGGATGTTTAGAAGGGCTGATGCTCTGCAAGCATTGACTCTGTGCTCTGTCCATAGCCCTATCCACAGAAGCTACTTTACTACTAAACCTTTTCTAGGGCTTCCCTGGAAGGAAAGATGGCAAGAAGGGGCTCTCTTTATCCTCACCAATATTTTTAAAACTTCTTCATTGTCAACCAGTAATAAATCTGTTTAACAACATATATACAAACTATGGGAGAAATGAGCCTCTCCAAAATTACACACACACACACACACACACACACACACACACACACACACACACACACACGAAAATATAGCCTTCCTATGTTTAATATGTGTTTGGTTTTTTGACAATCACCAGCTTTAACAACTATTGTGTTACTATTTTTATCTTCTATAAAATTTTATATGATGGCGTAATGTGATATATTTAGTTTTCTGGATCAAGAATTTTTTTGGCACAAAGTATTTGATATTCATCTAGTTTGTTGTCCAAATGAGTAGTTGACAGTTTTCTTTCCACGGTACTCTATTTTCCCTAATTGATTTGTTCCTTACCAATGCTGGATTTGGAGTGTTTCTGCTATGGATCTATTAACAATAAGCTGGTTTAAAAATAAAGTGGCTTTAGATTGCAACTTGGAGGTAGTCTTTTTGGGTGTATGACTTTGAGGAAAATATTCTCTGTCCCCCTTAGTCTTGGTATTATCACTCATGAGAGCCATAACTGTTTCTCAGAGTTGTCAGGAGAAGGTCTTAAGATAATTTGTGTGAAACTCATGGCTCCAATGCCAGCTCGATGTCCAATGATACAGGAGCTTCAGCCGCAGCGGTGCTTAGGAGATGTATGTGTGCTTTGGCTTTATAGACTCAGCTTTCTCCAAAGTCAGAGAGATAAGTGCATTCAATTGGGCTGGGCTTGCCACTCAGGGAAATCTTTCAGCCGACTTTATGGAACTCATTTTCCACTAAGAGAAAATGAGACCTAAGTTACACAGCAAATACATCTGGCATGCCAGAGGCCCAGAAAGAATACTGAAATTCAGCCTTGAGTGCTCCCACTTCAGAGGGTCAGGCTGTTCCCCGAAAACCACACGGCACTACTGCTCACCAGAGCTGTCTCCATGATAGTCATGATGGGAGCGTGAGTTACATGAGTGCAGTCTGAGGACATCAGCATGTATACATGTTATCTCATTCTCACAGCAGCTGTGGGCACAGATATCTATCTTCTGAGAAGATAGGTTTATGCTCTAAGTATCAGCTGGGTAGCTCTGCAAAGATGTGAATGAGAACCAGATGCATCGGGCTGGAGAGATGGCTCAGTGGTTAAGAGCACTGGCTGCTCTTCCAGAGGTCCTGAGTTCAGTTCCCAGCAACCACATGGTGGCTCACAACCATCTGTGATGGGATCTGATGTCCTCTCCTGGTGTGTCTGAAGAGAACCAGATGCATCTTACACAAACCTCCGCTGTTCACCAACACTGGCTTCCTAAGAAACTCCTTTAGATTCCCACTACCCCACTCTTAGTAGAATCCAGGAGATTTCCTGACAAGATTCCACTACCATGGCAGGCATAGTCACATTAGATTCTGAACTCTGCTTCTTACGTATGGTCTTCCTTCAGGCTCCTGATGCATGCCTTAAGCTACTAGGCTTTTGTATTTGAAGTTTATTGGAGTTTATTTTTAAAGTCCTCTTGGAAAAATACCCAAGTAAAATCCTGCTTTTTATTCATAAGGAGGGATTTATTTTTGCCTGTGTTCATTAGCTCTCTGATTCAGCACACAATGAGCTACAAAACAACATGTTCTGCAAAGACGCCATCGCATTGAAAGACATGAGCTATGCTGCCTTTTAGGAGACACACTGTCTACAGAAAGCCTCCGGCAATGAGCCATGTCATGGAATCAGAAGCTGAAACACTGACTGTATATGCCATGCCTTTGTAAATCTTAAAATGTGACTGTGTAGGTCTCTGGGTTATTGTGATAGGTCCTGAATACACATTTGTGAGAAGCAATGATCTTATTTAAGTAGACATTGGTAATCTGAGCAGGTTTTCCTGAGTCAATGACTCTCTAGGCATCCCCGTAGTGAACTATCTGTTTAGCTGAACTTCTTAACCCATCTACTGTGATGTAAGTATTGTCTGATAAAAGAGGCTCAGGTCCAAATCCTCTTCTCCCTGTCTGTACTTCCAGTGCCCCATCATGCTAGCCTAGGGATTGAACTCCGATCCTCCGGCATTCAGAGCAAGCACTTTATGACTGACACATCTTCCAGACTTGGAAACTGAAGCTTCATGGACTGTATAGGATGTGGTTCAGACACATCAAACATTTTTCTCTCATGATTACGCAATGGTCAGGGCTGTCATCCTGATAGCCTCAGAGTGTGTTTGATGATAAGTATGAGTGAAAATGCTCATTTCTTTGTCTATAGCTTGCTATATTAACCAATCTCTGTAAGCAGGGCTGTTGAGGAAGCTGGTGGATATTTAATGAGCAGAAATATCACTTATGAACTACGTTAATTCCATGATTTTTTAAGAAAGTTACTTTGGATGATCAACAATAAAACAATCAGGGCTCAGTGTCTGGGTTCAAGTGATAATGTATTTGCCATGTAACATCAAGATCAGAGTTTGATCCCCAGAACCTATATCAGAACAACGGGCATGATGGCCCATGCTTGTAATTCAGGGAGGCAGTGACAGGATGGTTGAGTCCTGCCAGTCCAGCCTACTTGAGAAGTGTCATGTCAGAAAGACACCCTCCTCCAGACAAGGAGGCTGCTGTTCCTGGGGATGACACCCGACATTAACCTCCAGCCTGCATGTGCATGCATATACGTCTGTGTGTGTATATGTATACATAAACACATACACACACGGGGGTAGGGAGAGAGAGAGGGAAGCAGTGGGGGTGAATAATAGATAAGACAAAAAACAAAGTTGTGTGGGCAAGGAGGTGTCAAAAACCTGGAAGGAATCGGGGAAGAGGAGAAACATGGTGAACATATTTTACAAAAGTGATGGAAATAAACAAAAGACTGGGGGCATATAGCATTCAAAAGGCAGCTCCTAATTTGCTTCAATTGCAAGCAAATGGAATGGATGGTGTTGAGAGACTGAAGCTCAGAGAAATGCACTGGGGACATTCATTTGTTAACATTAAACTTGGTCTTCATTAAACATTAAACATTAAATTGAAATTTACAGAATAGAAAAACCTGTTTTCAAACACAGCTCAGGATACCATTTTTGCATTTGAAAAACTAGTGGCTTCTTGGTATCACACAATCAGTCAATTTTCCACAGAGATTGTTCTGATTAATTCACTAAAACTAAAAACTTACTGGTCGAACAATATTATACTGTATTGACATGGCTCTCTGAGATGGAGGGGAGGGAGGTAGTGCCACATGTAGTTCAGGTTAGCCTAAAAATTGCTGTATAGCAGAGGATGGCTTGAACATATGATTCTCCAGCCTCTATTTGAGTTCTGAGATATATAGTTGTGCTCCACCACAATTTGCTTGTGTGGCCCTGGCATGGAACCCTGGGCATGGTGTTGGTTCACCTTCCTTTCCTCTTGTTTTCTGCTTGCTCTGGAATGCCTACAGGGTGATGCCCCTGTCATTGATTGGGGGTGTTTCCCAGTCTGGTGTTGCTGCTTTCGCCACCCTGACATTATCTGTTGTGATTGTCTCATTTCCTAGACATTGATGTTGGGACCCCGAGATTACCACATCAGGACATCCCTCTTAGGGCAACCGCCACAGAGGCAGCCTCTGTGTTACACCGGCCATAGGTAGTCACGCCTGTGCAGTCTTGAAAGATATTACTAACCACTGCAGTTGCCTGTGTTCTGTATTTTGATAGGCATTGCACCTGGGTGGATGTCTACTCTCCTTTTTGCATGGGTTAGCTGGAGAAAACTTAAGAAAATAAAGATTTTTCTCATCAAGTATTTACAGGGAAAGTCACCCACGCAAAAGAAGCTCATTGCTTCCCCTTTGTTTATGTAACCAAGCCACTAAGTCGGTTTCTTCACCTCCTTCCAATGTGATCAGCTATGTTTTCTTTCCTTGGTGGTAATCTCACATATATTCTACTGAATCCTGAGTAGTCATTAGCTGTTTAAGTCTTACTCTATGACTGCTGGGAGCCTCTTCTATCTGGTATCCAAGTCCGTTTAGCAAGATTCCAGAAGCCCTTCATTAGCTCCCAGAGAGCCTCATGTAAACCTTCAACCAGCAGTTGAGTGGCGGGTATGTGGATGGGTGAGGACTAATTGGACTCCACAAGATTGTGTTTGTTTGTTTTTTAAAACTGTGTGTGTGTGTGTGTGTGTGTGTGTGTGTGTGTGTGTGTGTGTGTGTGTGTTATGCACCTGTGTGTATGTGGGTACATGCATTGTGAGCATGCAGAAGTCAGAGAAGTTGAATGTCCTAATTCCCTTTAAATGTCCTAATTCCCTCTCACTGAACCTGGACCTGTTCATTTCATCTAGACTGGCTGACGAGAGAGCTCCCAGGAGCCCCCAGTCTCTTCCACCCAAAGGTGTAAGGTTACAGGCGGACCTGTTTCTTCCAGGCAGGATCCACACACAGGTCTTGGTGCTTGTGCCCGAAGGTGTAAGGTTACAGGCATACCTGCTTCCCCCAGGGCCAGGATCCACACACAGGTCTTGGTGCTTGTGCCCAAAGGTGTAAGGTTACAGGCATACCTGCTTCCCCCTGGACTGGGATCCACACACAGGTCTTGGTGCTTGTGCCCAAAGGTGTAAGGTTACAGGCATACCTGCTTCCCCCAGGGCCAGGATCCACACACAGGTCTTGGTGCTTGTGCAACATCTGCTCTCACCCACTGAACCACCTCCCCAGCCCTGGCTCCAGAAACGTGAACATAACCACTAGGGCTCCATTTCAGAGATATATCACAAGAGTCTGTCTTATGCAGAACTTGCTAAATATGAAAAGTTCGGTTTATCCTTCTTGCGTTTTTCTTTCTCTCACCTATAAAAATCTTCTTCCCTTTCCAGATCTCTCCAGCAAAAGCTAAAGAATTATGTCTCTCCCTTAGCACGAAAGCCTGGCTTGAGTGCTGGGGGGGAAGGGAAGCATTAGGAAGAATAATTAGAAAATGATATTAACTATTAGAAAGGCTTCCCAAAGCTCTCAACCTGGCCATAATTTCTGGAACCAATGGGATGGATTTTAGAAGGTCATCTCTAAGAGGCAAAGTGCAGTGGTGTGGCTCCTGGCATTCTGTCCCTTTGGGTCCTGGCTTCCCTGGAAAGATCTATGGTATTTCCAGCCATCATCTGTTCCAGCTATCCCTGGTACATCCTGCCTCTGCCTAGTAAGAGAAGCCACTTTTCAGCTGTTGTGCATCAGAGTGCTTTAGTCTCTAGGGGTGAGGCCCCTAGCTCAGTGTTAGAGCAACCTGAAGCATTCATTAACCACATTCAGGCACACGTACATACAGAGAGACAGACACTCACAGAGAGACAGAGAGAGACATAGACAGAGACAGAGAGAGGCAGAGACAAAGAGAGGTTATAAACTCATTCATACCTGGATCCCTACCCACAGATTTTCACAATAAACAGATCTGTAATAGGGTCACGCTTATCTACATTTTTAACAAAAGAATCCTGATTTAATTTAGACATTAATTGACATCAGTTAGTATTTAGGTTGCATTCTAGGATCTGGATTCTAGGAATAGAGATTCTGATCTCTATTCTAGGAAACCTTCGAAGATGTTCAACACTGTGTCTTTTTCAATCACTCTCTACCTTGGAGTTTTAGGCAGACTGCCTCCCTGAACTAAGATTACCAGTTTGGGCAAATTGACTGGCATGAAATCCCCAGGGATTCTCCTTGCTGTTGCCCTTGTGCTGTGGTGATGAATATGTTCTACCATACTCCATGCTTTATGAGGGTGCTTGGGAATGAGGCTCAAGACTATACGGCAAGCATTTTGCTGGCTGAGATGTTACCTTCTTAGCCAGCACTTTGCGTTTTTAAAGAAGTTTTAGGCTCACAGAAACATTGAGCAAAGCATATGGGACTGTCATGCATTCAGTACCTATGCATGCCTACACCAACAGAATTTCCCCTGTTCCAACAGTTGGCACTGCAGCAGTAAATCTATTTGGCACAGTTGTGGGCCACGATCCACTCAGTAATTTTAGCTAACCTCCATAGTTTTTGTTAGGGTCTGTGTTTTTACCTGTAGTACTTTTAAATTTCAGAATACTTTAAATTTGTTTCCCATTTAATCTCTCTGCCTTTCTGGACCTCGTGGAACTCCAAATACCCTGAGGTGGAGTTGCTGCCAATCAACTGTGCCTCTGTCATTGCTCATGACTGACAGGACGAGGTTCTTATCAAGATCAATTTCAGCGAAGCTTCTGGTCAGCATTTGTGAGCTGTTGTATTGAAGAATCTTGTATAGCCTAAGTGTAATCAGTATTTGGGGTTTTCTACCCTATTTTCTAAAAGTAATTGCTGCTGATAAATTTTCTATTACACTCCCAAGTCCCTGGATGTGCTCACAATTAGCAATCTTGTACGTTGTTGGGCTGCATGTTTTAATCTGGTCTCCAGCCAAATCGAACTGTCTGTCACCCCCTCCCTCATCCTCAGTGCGTTCACGCTGAAATCTGCACCTAGAAACTGATGTGTCCTTCAACCCCCTGCCCCATTTTCTTGTGTATCTTTTCATGAATGCTGTACTCCTATCCCAACATACCCTTCTCATGCGTTCTCCATCTCTCCATCCTTCTTCCTAGGCTCTGAAGACAAAGATTCTGTTATATTTCAGACCCTCTTTTCAAATGTCACAGCTTACACAAAACACTGTCCTATTTGCACATTGACACCCAGGGCTCTCCAACCACGCCCTCTCTTGTTCAGTATATGTCAACGGCTTCTCACTGAATTAGGAATTAAACCTTCCCTTTGGCATGCAAGGTCTGTATCACCATGTTCCAGTCGCTGCTCACTGTGAGCTAGTGCCCTGCATCATGGAGGCATGGTCACATCTTCCTCAACCCTTCCTAACTACCACAAGGCATCTGTTCAGTTCACTAGTCACAGGTACACAGTGTATATATAGCCATACCCACAGAGGTCTTCAAGGTAATTCTGCTAATGTTGATGAGACACTGCATGCTTTCCCCGTCATGTTCATTGGTTTCAGTGATGACACAGAAGCAGCACTGCCTTCACATGACAAGGGCAGCGGTGAATCATTTATATGGCTGCAGCAAAGAAAGGATTCAGTGAACACAGCAACTTATCAGCATCTGCTGTGTGCAGCGGGAACATGGTTGGGTACCACTGACTTGATGATGCTGAGACAGCAAGACATATCACATACTGTGAGCCCATTCACAATACTCTCTGCCCACGCATCTCCCCGCTGCTCTCCCAGCTGACCCTGCTCATGTGAAGTATACTGGCTTACATTGGATTTGATAGAAATAGTTATACAGAAATTATTTATGTTATATATAACATCTGGAACCCGGAGCTGGGTCCATGATTTGGAGCCTGTGAATGGTGCTGCTGAAACATGGATGTTCAACTGTCTGTGTGCTATATATAACTGGATTGTACAGTAGATGTACTATTAAGTTTTTCAAGTAATGTCCATGGTGCCTGGAGCACCATCTTTAATTGAAAGGACAACTAAAAGACAAATTTAAGTGTTTCAAAGATATTTTTAGGAAATTAATAAAGGAGACCAAAGTTATGAAAACAGCAGATATTATATATTGCTCATGTTAGATTTGACAAGTTTAACCTACCACCATGGGTGGGGCAGTTTCCTGACAGCTTGCTTTATCTTTTGCAGGCTTTTTGGTAATACTCAAAATGATATTAACTAATACAACATTTTTCACATTAGGTCATAACATTTGTTGACATTTGAAATATTTGAATGACATAATGAGCAAATGTTTTCATAGGAACAAATTTCTTTGACTTGCACAGTAGCAAGTCTTTCAACGAACAAGATAAACCAGTGGATCTAACTGTTGTTAATTATAAGACATTCATTAATATGATTTCAAATTTCATATTTCTGCCAACATGTAAAATAATACCATCCTGTGAGCCTTGCCATAGTATTGGAAAAGACTGTCACATTTACCTAGCATGGCTATCAAGATTTTGTTTGGAGAACAATGTTATGTCCACAGAAAGACAGGTTCCCTCCACATACACCAGTGAGAGCAATACTGGGAACAGACCAAATACTAACACAGAAGTAAGAATCCACCTGTCCTCTTTTTATCCAAGACAGATTGAAAATACTATTAAATTCTCCAAATGTTTTCACTATTAACATTTTCATTAGATGTTTAATAATTCTATTATTATTATAAAAGTATAATAATAATAAAATGTTAGCCTCTTAAAATATTTTCGTACAGGATGTTATTTGGGTTAACATATAATGAGTTTATTCTTGTTAGTTTTAATGAATCAATAAATATTTTAAACAACCCAGTTTTAATTTAAGCTACACTAGACATCAAGAGATATAACACAGTTTGCTTAATGGAAGCCCTTTGGGGTCCTCAGCTGTGTTTCAAGTTATGTTGAGACTTTGAAATGAAAGGCTAAGGGTTTTCAAAAGCCTTTGATCTGTGTCTCTTTGTTGGCTGGTCTGTCAAAAAAAATTCAAGTGACTAGTGCCTTGGTGCCTCCAAAGTGGAGGAAAAATTAATTTCTAAAGAATGTATTGTTTTCAAGGGCAAGAAGTAAGCCATGTTTCCCTTTTCTGGGATTTGTAGACGTAGAGCTCTAGTCTTCCCGTTCTTCCTGTTCTCTTCTGTTTTACATCTTTCTTCATTTTTATCATTATGTTACTATGTTATCTGGCAATTACTGGGGCTGGAACCTCGGGTCTCAAGCATGGTCACTGTGCCAGTAAGCTATCATCCTATACCCAGAGAATTTCATCCTATCATTCATGGAGCCACTACCCACAATTCCTTTCCTAAATTCCTTTTTTGTCCCTCTTCTGGTAGATGGCCGTTTTCAGGAAAGGTCTGTCTTAATCAGTGTTCACTTACTGTCTCCAAGCTTGTGTCCTTTGAGGTTCTAGATGGCTTTTTGGTAGTGTCATAGAATGCTCCTTTTGCCTTATTCTTCCTTCCTGCCCAAGTAGACTTTAAGAATAGCATGACCACTTTTAATGTTTCTATTACTTAAATTATTTAAAAATTCATACTTCATTTAAGAAGTATAATTATATTAATATATTCACCTGCCACTCTAAAATTAAAGCAAGCACACACAGAAGGTGTGTGTACGATGATAGAGCACGACATGGTGATAGTGGGTTGTTAGATGTGGGAGACCCTGTCTCAAAAGATGAGGTAGAGAATAAAAGAAGTGGATGCCCAATGCCCATGTATGTGCAAAGGCACACACTCATACCACATGGATATATGTATATGTGTGTGTGTACTAACAAAGACAGACAGACAGACAGGCACACACACACACATACCCCACCTCTAACACCAAATAACAGCTTTCCTCTCTCTCCTCTGTGTTCAGAATGATACATTGTTAAATTCACACTTACAGGCTCTCTTCTTCCATAATCATACAGTTATGCAGTAGGGAACATACTACCCAATGGATACTTTAGCAACTATGCTTTCTTCTGTAGAAAACCATATGCATGATAGAAAAGCAGTTGGCTGCAAATAAGAGAAAATATTCAGTGGTGAGGACAAGTTATGGCTCATGCCCAGCTCCAGTCCTTAAGTCCAGAGATCCGTGGTAGCAAACACTGATTTGGTGATTCACTATTTCTGCAGCGTTCATGGTCTTTCACTCCAGCTATAGATGCTGCAGTTGTTTGCCCCATCCAGAGAATGGGCAACAGGAGGGAAAATGTCATGTCTCTGAGTTGACTCCTTTTTGTGAGGATTTCAAATGTGTTCTCCAAAGGCTTTAGAGATGACTGGCACTGTCACGTGGCCAGCCCTACTTTCAAGGAGACTGGACAGAATTATGGGCAATTTTAACCCCTAAAATAGAAGGGCTAAGGAAGAAAGCATGACAAATACCAACCACATTTGTGCAATTTCAAAAGCAAGTACATGAGCGAAAGGAAAGGTGAAGAAGATGAAAGGTGAAAGGAAAATTACTAATGACGATAATCCTTTCAATACATCATAGGAACAATTGCTGTACACTGGGCAATGTTCTGTGTGATTCACAGATATCATCTTGTCTAGACCTCATAAAAACCCTGGAAGGAGAAAGCACTATTCTACAAGGAGACAGCCCCTCCTTTGTTTTCAGGGGACAGACACCAATGTGAATTACTTTCCCAAGATACTGCAGCATAACCAGCATTCAACCAAAGCTGGCTCTGACTTCGCTCCTTCTTTCCTTAAGACAATCACTGAGAACATGATGTTTCCTCCTAACGGAAGATACATCTCACACTCCTGCCAAATGCTGCAATGAGATACAAATGGCTTGAAGGACAGTGGGAATTTCCAGACCTTGGTTAATGAGGCAGATTGAATCTGGGGTGTCTGTGTGGCTCTAGTAAGAGCTGCAGCCCCTCTCTCTACCCATGACCTGTCCTGTCATCTCTACAGGTTTTCTGCTCATAGAACTCATTGCTGCAATCCTCAGGTCTGATATTGATGCCCCAGTGGCTATTGTGCATGTTAAATGCTGTGCGATACCCTTCTACTTAAAAAGACTTTGTCAGTAAATGGCTGGTGAAGGCCTATTTGTTTAGAATTGGGCTAGCATTACCAGTTAGCCTAGGCCAATTATTTTAGCTTGTTTGTGCAAGATCATCTTGTGGACTCAGCACTATCTATTAAGCCAGTTAACTTCTACCCAGACAGAAATTCTGTCCGAAAGACCGATTCTTAGTCTAGCTGTTTGTATGAGTACCTAAGATTTTCATTTTGTCAGTCAGTAACAATGAATTTTAGGAAGTCAATTAAACAAATGATCTCTGATCTGGCAGATAAGATTGTACCTTGGTAATTTTCTATCTCTAGAACCTAGTATTCATGAATCATTCACTAAGTTAATATAGTCACTCAATAAATACTTGTTGAAAACTAATCATGTACAATGCATGAAGCAAATCAATATGGAGGAAGATGGGGTTGGTGCATATATGAAACGTTTTTGGGGGAGGCAGATCATGATCAAATACAGAAGACCTATGCCTAGCAGTTAGAAACTAAATGAACAGTGGTAGGTTCATCTTTACCATAGCTATAATGGTAAACAATCTATTGCACACCCAACTCTGGCTAGATCTGTTGTGCAAGACTACACCAACATCACACCATGGAGAATCTGGAAAAAATAATCTGTGATGATAGGAGTAGGGCTATTGGTCATCTTTGGAGAGCATTATGATAAAAAAGAAGAGGGATATGAGATGCTGTGCACATAGACATGTGCACACACACACACACACACACACACACACACACACACAAGATAAATATGTAACAAAATCGTTTTAAAATTGTAAAAGGTTCTATTGGTTTGTAGATAATAACCTGAAAACCAATTATTATTCAGAAATGAACTCTCTTTGGAGAGAGATCTTGTAATAGGAGAGGCCATGATCCAGCCTAGAGGTGTGAGAGCAGTTAGTTGGGCTTAGACATGATAGAGCCTTAGAGGAAAAGAAGGGCTTCCCTTAGAACCCGAAGAGATGATTCATGGAGCAGAGAGAGAAGGAAAGGCTATACAGAGACTGCCTCACCTGGGGATTCGTCTCATATACAGCTACCAAGCCCAGTCTCTATTGCTGATGTCAAGAAGTGCTTGCTGACAGAAGCCTGATATGAGTGTCTTCTGAGAGGTTCTGCCAGAACTTTACCAATACAGATGCATTCGTCAATGATTGGACTGAGCACAGGGACCCAAATGGAGGAGTTAGGGGAAGAACTGAAGAAGCTGAACTGGTTTGCAACCCCATAGGAAGAACAACACTATCAAACAACCATATGCCCCAGAGCTCCCAGGAACTAAACCAGCAACCAAAGAAAACACATGGAGGATCCCATTTCTCCAGCTGCATATGTAGCAGAGGATGGCCTAATCTGGCATCTGAGAGGGGAGGCCCTTGGTTCTATGAAGGCTCCATTCCCTAGTGTAGGAGAGTGTTGGAAGTGGATGAGTGGGATGTGGAACATACTCATAGAAGTAGGTAGGCATACCAAAGTATGATCCTAAGTATGTTAGTTATAACTCAAACCTACGTCCTTGTCTCTGATGTATAGCACTGTATGTGACTCCTCAAAGTACTGAGAAAGCTGTAAAACTCTACATGGAGGCTGTTGGAAAAGAACATGTGGGCTGAATTTTATAGATGTGTACAATTGCTCACGGTCTGGTCCTTATCAGGGAATAACATGTGCAGTTTAATGGTAAGACCCATAGCAGCTAGCACAAGCTGAACTCTCATCCCATGTCAGTTCTGGCTCTGAGCACCCTCACTGCAGTCTTATGCAATCAGCTTCGGTGCCATGATGTGGAAGCAAACAGGGAGATAAACGCAGGTTCCTCTTTGCCTGATGAGACAAAGCTAGAGAGTGTACTGCTTAACTGCTCTACAGCAAGAAAATGGTAAGTGTTGATGGGAAGGATATAAGAGGAGACTTCCAACTCTGCTATCAAACTTACCCTTGCTCCCCAATGGATGTCAGCTCAATACTCTCAAAGGTTTTTAGAAACCAGAATTCAGTCCATGACACCATTGACTTTGAGAAGCCAATTGGCAGAGATAGCAGTTGCATCTTAAATGTGATAATGTGGTCATCAAATCATACAAGGAAGGACAGCCTCTTATTCCAAAGCTTAGTCTTGCTCCTCTGGTCAGTGGCCAGCCTTTATCCCTGAGATTTGATGTGAAGGTCTTTCTCCTTATCTCACACTCACACTCTGTAGCTGGACTTTCGAAAACACCAAGGAAAATGAGCCTGAAGTTTTAAATCCATCTAGATCAAAGGTTACTTCTGAGCAAGTTAATCATTAATTATGTGTACACAATAGTCTATTTACATTGTGCATGTTCGAAAGGACCCAGATCTGCCAACCTTGCTTGTTTTCCTTTAGACTTGTATATTCTGCAGTTTCTCCCCTCTGAAGTCCTACATCATCATTTGGTCTAGCTCTTAATGCTTTTCCTTTTCCATATAGATGGAAGGGCTCTAAGGATACACCTTGATGCCTTTAGATTACCCAGTGCTTTGGCATGGTGAATGAGACCATGGAACGGCTGTGGGTTTTGACTATTGAACCCTTAGATTCTGGCGGCGCTCTGTGTGTATGCTGGGCTCTTTGTAAATCCTGTCTATAAATGAGCCCCATGCTTATTTGCTGGACACTCAGATAATGGATTTGGCTTTAGTCAGCAATCAGTCTTGATTACTCAGATGGTGTGTGCTCCTAATTTTATTTCAATTACTAAAGACAAAAGCTTACCCAAGGTTGCCTGCCCCCCTTGTTTCACAGAGCTAGGATTGACATGAGTTGGAATAAATCCTAAACATAAAGTCTGTTAAATGCCCTGGTTTGTCCTGAGCAGCTAGGAATTCTGATATGTATGAATTCCACCTAACCTGCTCTGGAGGGACTCACGCTGGCATACTGCCTTCTAATTAAATCTCTACTGTTGCTGCACATATCAATTCCACTACAGGGACACACAGAGTCACTGTGCAATAGTCCTGGATCTGAGCAGGACAGAGTAACTAAAGATGTGTGTTCCTTCCATATACCATTCAATGTGATAGCTCCAGCTACCTTCAGTGACTCAATTGTGATGTCTTAGAAGGGGGAGTATGACTTATCTACAAGATACAGCAGTACACAAATGAAACAGCTCACTGGAGTTCATGCGATGATTGCATGTGAAGGTGGTTTGGAGACATATTGGTTAAGATAAAGCATTTAAAGATCATGCCAACTCTTGAAAACTTTACAAATGTTGCTGCTGTTGAGTGGTGGATTCCCTAAAGCATGGCAAGTATTAATCTTGACACAGGGGATGGCTCAGTCTTTAAGGTCTGCTGTACATGCTCAAGGATGATCCCAACCCCACAGACAGGTAGAAACCTGTGCAAGCACATACTTATAATTCTAGCACTGAGGAGGTAAAGCAAGACAGTTCCCTGGAACTTGCTGAACAATCAGCCTAGCTCGTTCTGCAAACCTCAAATCCCAGTGAGCATCCTGCTTCAAAAAACTTGGTGGATACATCCTGAGGTATAATATGCAAGGTTGACCTATGACCTCTCCATACCTATACACATATGAACAAACATACATGCATACACATACGAGACATTTAATAAACAAGCGTGAATCTCATCAAACTTAAATCTTTTCTTCTTTCCTTGCTTCCATATCCCTCCCTACCCAGTTCTCCAGAACTTAGAAACTTTCATCAGCATACCCAGCTAGCTGCCAGTTATGAGCATGCTTAGGACCCTTCTTGTTTGATTTCTGAAGTAGAAACTCAGATGAGGTTTCAGTCTCCTAGAGCTCTAAATTTTATTTTCTACCCGTATTTGTTTCTAATGCTAAAGGCATTTGAAATCCATAAGGAAAATCAATACTTCTTTAATTAACAGGAAAAACCATGTATGTTGTATGAAACCTGCTTTATATTCTGTCCCCACCATGGAATGGGTTAAATCTGAGTGTCAAAGGTATCACCTCACACAAACAGTATTTCTGTAGTAGGAACGCTTATTATCCAGCCTCCAAGCTGTTAAAGAATGCAGCGTCTGAGCTGGAGAGGTAGTTCTGTGGTAGAATGCCTACCTAGCATGCAAGAAGAAAAGAAATGAAAAGCATAGTCTCAATCCATGGAACATTCTCCCCCCCCCTCGGCATATCATGCACACATGCTTACACACACACACACACACACACACACACGCATGCACGCACGCACACTATTCTTACTGTAGTTACCCTGTGACCTTGCTGGGCAATGCACCTTAATTTGCAAAAAGGATTCATGTCACCAAAGAGCTGTACCCTCATTAGGCAGTGAGCAGTTAGAATGTTTACTGTATTCCAAATGGGAAAATAGATAGTGAGATCAAATACACTTACTTAAGGTCATCCCCATTCTAGAAGAGCTTCAATTTCCTTGTAAACCCAGAACTTAAGTGACTTTTCCACAATGCCATGGTGGCCAGACATCATGGTACTACTGGAAAGTTTTTTTCTACTAGAACTGTGATCGTCAGAAGCATGTAACATTTTTCGAAGTCTTTACCTTTTTAGAAGCCTGGAACTTGAACTTTTTTAGTTTGTTTACTTTATATACTATCAACAGAAACTAGAGCTGCTTCAAGGCTACCCACAGATAGCATCTTTGCTGCGCTTCCTACGTTCAGTTAAATCAACATGAATTGACTGTCACATGTAAGGCACTAAGAGGATCCAGGAAAAGCTTAGTGAAAAAGATAGCAAAATGGGTTTGACACATGTAGTCATAACCACGAGTCCTAAAGATAAATGTTTACCTTTGAGTCATGTGTGAGACGGTCTTAGTCTGAGCTGGGGTTTTGAGTATTTCTTATGCCAGCCCTGATCATGGTGATAGGAGACATTCACAAGTTGAGGAGGATAATCATCAGGGATCTTATAGGACAGTTTTCCTTGGAGACAATAATGATTATGGTTTCAAGGGCAGGGAATTGCACAGAACAGACTTCCCAATATGCCACCTTTCTCCCTGCACCTCAGTGCTACTGACTCCTGGCCAGGGGATACCCATATTACCAGAAGTTCCACAGCCTGCAGGATACATGCTGCTAGATGTTGAGACCTCTGAAGATCCTGCAGGTAGCGTGTCCGTTATGCACAGTGGAGTGTCAGCTAGACTACATTCCAACAGCAGGCTCGCCTTTAAAGTTATAAATAAATAAACAGACCTACTTGTTTGCTCGGTGGTACTTGCTGATTTCTGCAGTATAAATAGTCCCATGTGGCTCATAACACCAGCCAATGATGCATTCATAAATGTGAGTCTGGAAAGAAACATGACCCACATCTCTACAGATTCTCTTACAAGCACTCTGCCTATAAATAACCATGGGCAGCGATCAAAGTAAGAAATGAAAAAAAAAGTGAATTCTGAATATAACCAAGCATCATTCCCAAGAAATGTTTTAATAGCCAACTCTTTTTTAAAAGTTAGGAATAAATAAATAAACCTACTTGATTAGTACTTGCTGATTTCTGTGGTAAAGCTATTCCTTTGTGGTTATAAAGCAATATATTTAACCGTGGCTCATATTAATCTTAGCAATGACTGTGTTCCGTAAAGTCCAGAAAGTTTGCTTTTTATCAGGCCAGCCCACACTCTTAGAGGTGGGTATCTTTACTGTGAAGTAGGCATATTTCTGGTTACATGAAGCCTTCATTCAAGGTTCTCTTTCTCTCTCTGCAGATCAGTAAACAGCAGCTGCAGACTGTCAAGGATCGGTTCCAGGCTTTTCTTAATGGGGAGACACAAATTGTGGCAGATGAAGCCTTCATGAACGCTGTCCAGAGCTACTACGAGGTAAGCACAGACTACAGGATGAAGCACTGGCCTGGTCTACTGATCTGAGACGAAGGTGTAGCGCCCTGGCTGATGTAGACATGTCGGTAGTCATCTGACAAGGGACACGACAATTTGCTGGTAGGGAGTGATGTAATAGCACCTGCTGTTGGGCACTGGATTGATTCAGTAGGCACAGTACTTGACACACACGCCTGAAGCCTTGAGTAGAATCCTGAGCTCCACATAAAAGCCTGGGTTCAGTGTTGCATGCTTGTAATCCCAGTGCTGGGGAGGTGGAGACAGGAGGATTCCTGAGGTTCATTGGTATCTTAGTTAGTGCTCTGTTGCTATGAAGAGACACCATGACCATGGCAATCCTTACAGAAGAAAGCATTTGATTGAGGCTTACTTGTACTTTCAGAGTTTTAGTCTATTATTGTGAAGCATGGTGGTGCTCAGACAGACATGGTGCTAGAGATGTAGCTGAGAGTTCTATGCAGGCATTAGAAAGAGAGAGACTCTGGGCTTGGAATGGGTTGTTTGAGACCTCAGAGCCCACTTGCAATGACATACTTCCTCCAACAAGGTAACACCTACAAATTTTTTCAAATAGTGCCACTCCCTCGTGACCAAGTATTCATCTAGATGAGCCTATGGAGCTCAAACTGCTACAACCTATCAGTCATCCTAACTCTGAAAGCTCCAAAACAATGAGATCAAAAGTTGACCTTTAGCCTATACATATACATGTACACAAATGTGCATGCACATACATGGACCCATGTACATGAAAAAGCTGCTGTTTTCAACCTCATTTTTATATACAGGCAATGTTCTAAGTGTTACATTAGAATGTAAAACACAATTGGTTTCAAAAAAAGCATTTTCTATTTAATTGATAGATTAAGACTCAGAAAGGGCAAATCAGCTACTCAAATAAAATATTTTGCATAGAATCTGCCTGGAAATGAAACTGATCCTCTCCTTCCTCCCAGATTTGGAAAGCCAGTGGGGGAGTAATGAGAGAATGCTGTCAAAACAGGCAGCCCCTTCTCCTGTTTATTTTCATCAACTGGAGTTTGTAAATCTGTATATTACAAATCTTAATTAGGACGTTCATTTGACTAACGATGCAAATTGAAACAAAGTGTCATTTCTATTAATTAAAATTGAAAATTAATCGTCATCAGCATGCTAATGAGTCTTTGGAAGTTTACAATATCTCTCGTGATTTGTTAGTTTTACTGACCATGGCTAGTTTTCTATGAAAGAGCCCCTTCTGAGTCTGGCCAGGCTACAGGGATGGAGAATGGGTGACTCTTTCCTGTTAGGATTTGATAGCCTAGAAAAGAATGGAAGGATTAGAAGGTCCAGCTACTGTCTTCATTAGCAAGGATTTATGGAGCCTTAGATTCTCATTTCTGGAAAGGCTAATCCCCTAAAACTCAGGTGAGAGATCAGGATTAGCACTGGGCCAGCAGGCCTCCTGAAGAGTGGCATACCCTCCTCCATTTTCCTTCTCCTCTGGGCTGTAGTAACTCTTTCCCACCCCCTTGTAAACATTCAAGTGTACCTCTGCCATCCTCAGCCTCTGCCAGGACTTTGTATTGCAAATGACCTGCAACTGGCTCAAACTAGTTTAAACCTAAAGTGGATTTGTTCAAGAAACTTTGTTTTGAGGTTGTGGATAGCCTTAGGCATGGTTACATTTGGAGATGACAATATTATGCACTGTCTTCCCATGTTTCTGATCCATCCTGCATTCTCTGCATATAGGACATGCAACCATGTCCCACCAGGTTAGCAATTCCGGGAACAAAGAGAACACACTTCTTTGCTGAGGACTGAAGAAGCTCAGGGACTTTTTCACAGTGGGTAGGGTTGAACTAGCCTGACTACAAGGCCCAAACCCAGGACCACCTCTGTAACCCTGGTTAAGGCTCAGCCTGCTTCAAGCATTGTAGCAAAGTGTAGGGGTTTCCAGGGATACATTGGGGGTTGTTTTCATTTGGTCAGATCCTTGTGGCTCTAATCTTAGCAAAGGAAACCACCAACCAACAAATTTTTTGTCTATTTCATTCTCCTTTTCTCTCTCCCTAACTCCCATTCCCTTTCTTCTTCCTCTTTCTTCTGTCCATTTTTTTTCTGTTCTCTCTCTCTTTCCCTCCATCACGTCCCCCTCTCTTTTTTAATTCCTCTCTCTCTGGTGTTTGCAAGTACACACACACACACACACCCTCCTCCATTTCACCATACCATTTCTTCCAAGTTGAACCTACCAATAGCAATAATATTATGTTTTGAAGAATAGTGGAGAGTGCTGAGAGCACTGCAGTAGGCAAGTCAGTCATAGCCATTACCATTGTGTTGCTAACGGATAAATTGTTTGCATACCACCTAGTTCCATAGTAAAGAGCCACTAAGGGAAAATAAGGAGGCTGAGAAGCAGTGTCTTTTACCCACTGTGTACCCATCCAGCTCAGTCTGAGCCAAACCAGCCATCCTTAGATGCAAGGGGAAGGGGGAAGAAGGAACAGAAGGAGGCCAAGTGCTCCGATGGCTGTGAAGAGTACACAGGTTTATTTTGTTCCTTCCTAGTGGCCCTGATTGCCAAGGGAAGTCAACAGCCTGAAGATTATTCCTTTAGTCTCTTGGATTACGGCTCCAGGGCAACAGCAGATTCTCTCAGGTGTGATCCAGTGAGTGTCCTTTCACATCTACGTGGTCTTCAGGCCAGTCATCAAGTAACCATCAGGATCTTAGTATTTTTAAATAAATGTCCCACACATTTGAGTCTACAACATCTTCACATATAAACGTACCCCTCTGCATCTCTGCAAATGCATGTGTGCTTATGGTAGTTTCACTGTATTTCTCTTAATATCAAGCCTTATTCTTATTCATGTTGGGATAGTTTACTTTGTAAAAAACAAAATTTGTGTGTGTGTGTGTGTGTGTGTGTGAGAGAGAGAGAGAGAGAGAGAGAGAGAGAGAGAGAGAGAAACTTATTAACTCATGCTATAGCACACATGTAGAAATCAGAGAATAACACACAAAGAGCTTTTTTTTCCCTCTCTCTCTCCACCTTATTTGCTGAGACAGGGTGTCTCCTGTTGCTTTTGCTATAAATTTTTACATGAGTTCAAAGGATTGAATTCTAGTCATCAAGATTGAGATATGAATGCCTTTACCTACTAGGCCATCTCCTTAGCCAAGAATAATTTATTTTTAAGACAGGTAAACATCTACCCTAGCCTCAGTCTGGTAGCAAGAAAGTAGCAGCTAAACCCACCTCCCTGAATGTGGGTGCTTATTAGGCATGAATGCCTTCATTTATAGAACAATCTGGTGAGTCCTTAGCAATCATATGGGAAGGGAAGGCTAATGAGTGGACCTCATATATCTACATGTCTTCCCCCTCGTATGCTGGCCTGTCTATGAGATGTCAGAGGACTAGGGAAGAATTATGAACATTGTGGATACAACTGCTCTCAAGATTGAAGTCTCATATCACAGCCACTAAGAAAAGAAAACAAACACAAAGAATACAAAGAGATCTACTAGTGTTCATTCAAGCTGATACCAGCTTGAGCCTCACTTGTATTTTGGCGCACTTGTGAACCAGAGAATTAGTTTCTGGCTAGTGTCCTCTGTCTCTGGCTCACTTGTCTCCTACTGACACCCTGTTTCTCCCCATTCTCTCAATCCTCAATCTCCTGGCCAATGTTGATATACTCATGGCCACTCATACAGTAGCTGAAGACACATGGTTCTTCTCTGAATAGATCACTTTCCATTTCAAACTCCCCCCAGCTCTATCTGCCTTCATCAGAGATGGAAGGCTGGATGTGTTGGTGAAAGACAATAAGGTCCAAACGGGTTAAGTGACTTCTGAAGTCAACACACTTAACACATATTAAGTGACTACTCTGTTCAAGAAAGCGACCAGGAGAGCTGGAATCTCTGGAATGTGCTGTTATCATTCTGTTTGCTCATGACTATGGGTTCTGTAGAATCTTGGTCATAACTCACTTGTTTGGAGGCCCACATAAGTGTCTCTGACTCCTGTTTTCCCATCTCACGCTGATATAATCTGGTTAATCAGCACAGTTTCTGCTGGAAACATCTGTGCTGCTCTTACCAGTACACTTAAACAAATACGCACTGGGCATCAGCTATGTGCTAGACACTGTGTTAAGTGCAAACAACTTTACAAACAAAACAAGGTAGCTTTGGGAGATGGCTCAGTTGATAAAACACTTGCCATGCAAGTGTAAGGATGAGTTTGGATCCTCAGAACCCACAAAGGTAAAGATGTACACAGAAGCATATGTCTGTAATCACAGTACCTCTAGGTCAAGATGGAAGATGGAAAAAAGGAGAAACTCATGGGTCAGCTAGGCTGGCGTAGGCATCAGTGAACCAGAGATCCTGTCTCAAACAAGGCAGAAGGCAAGGACAATACCTAAGACTGTCTTCTGAACTCTATCTGTAGCACTTATGAGTCTACATGCACACAGGCAAATGTGAACACAAATACATATACATATATATACACATATACATACATACACACAGTCACACATACACAGATGCATACACACATATACACACTCAAACATACATATACATATACAGACTCACACACATATACACATGCATATACACATACACCCACTCACCCACATACATATACACATACATTTACTCACACACATATACACTCACACACATATACATACACAGTCTCTCTCTCACACACACATATATATACTCACACCCACATACATATAGACATACATACACACATATATACACACATACATACACACGTGTATATATACATAGTCACACATACATACATACACAGATACTCATATACACACACATGTGTACATATACACATATATATACTCACACACACACCAGAGAAAAGGAGAGAATTAAAAATGAATAAAAAAAGAAAACTCTTTAACAATATCTTTCCAACACTTAGAATCGACCCTGAGATTCAAATATTTACCAAATTGTCACAAAATTATAGCAGACGAAAGCTCGAGGAGGGTTTTAGGGAAATGAATGTGATACTGAGAGACTAATGAGGTTCTCCTTGGTTTGTGGGACACTGGCATGCACAGCTGGCTCCACTGCTGTTTGAGTATTTCTA
Organism: Micromys minutus; assembly: GCF_963924665.1. Taxonomy (NCBI): domain Eukaryota; kingdom Metazoa; phylum Chordata; class Mammalia; order Rodentia; family Muridae; genus Micromys; species Micromys minutus. The sequence goes on along the minus strand of NC_137981.1, from coordinate 4,705,071 downwards.
AACTTCTCATGATCCTTAGTGTTGACAACAGAGAATGAAATCTTTTGTTTTTGATACCAGTGCTCCTTACCTGTCCCCTGTAAGGATTTCTCAGTTGGCTCCTTCCAGTCTTGTGCCATGTCCCAGTTTACCACCATCAGCGTTTCTCTATTGACTTAAAATGCAGGCCAGTGGCTGTCACACAGATGCCCAGAGTTCTGGAGATGTGGTCACTCCTGTTCATCTCATGCCAGTACCCCCTATACTTCATTGCCATGGCTACACTCAAGTCTCCCTGGATCTTCAGACATTTGACATTGTTACACAAACTGTTCCTTTAGTCTGCAATACCTACATCTTCACTGTTCTTCTGCCCCTTTCTCACATTCACTCACTATCTCAGATGTATTTATTTCTGGGGGCTTTTATGACCACCATAGACTCCCATACAGGAACCCCTAGATGCTGGGTTTTCCCTGATCACCATAGATTCCCACAGAGGCACCCCTACCTGTTGCAGGATTTTTGGTCACACTGTGAAATCCAAGATTGCATTATTTTCTTAAAAAAAATATTTTTGTTGTGGTGTGGCTCAGCCCTTAGCACAGACCTTTAATCCCTCTAGCTGAACGATAGACTTGACCTTAACACACATCTTTAATCCTAAAGAACAAAGGTACTTTATAGATGCAGCACCATGGTTGAAAGTGGTGTCAAAATTAGAGTGACAAAGTAATAAGTCGGAGATTTTACAGGGTACAATCTGCCCAACTCTCACCAGAACAAGGAAGAAAGAAGTAACATAAGGGGGTGGGAGGGCAGACAGAGGAAGGAGAAGAGGCACTTTAACTGAGAGAGTTTTATAGAACAGGTTGAAGAGAGAACTAGACACAGGTGAAGCTAGAACGAGCCAGAGGATGGGAAGGAGCCAGAAGAGCAGAACAGATTTCGAGAGTTAGTCTGAGGCCAAATGGAACAATTCAATCAGAAGGGGAAATAAGCCAGATGGAGTCAGCATGGAAACAAATTTGAGCTAGAACAGCTGAGTTGACCAGTCAGCCAGAGTTCAGGAAGAAAAAGAAAGGGTGAGCTTATTCAGCAGCAAGTTTCAGAAGATGAAACATCCTAGCTTAGATTGTAGAGAAGCTAGAAGCTTCCAGGAGTAGGCCTAGGTTAGCAGACTAAGGCTGTAAGCCTAAAACAATTACATTAGAATAAAAGATACTTTTACGCCCACCCACTCTGTTCTTGACCACCACAGACTCCTACAGAGGTACCCCTGTCAGTGGACATTCTAGCATGTGATTATTTTGTATTAGGTTATTAGGTAATGTCTGTTGCATTCTGTGAGCGCCCAGTTCATGCCAAGCTCTACTATTGTTCCACCAGCACCTAGTGTCATGTGTCCCACCCAGTATGTGCTTAAGAAAAAGAACCAGTTGTCATGAAGACATTGCAGCTGGAAGGAGAACACTAAGACCTCATAATTCAACTTTCTCAGACTACAGGTGTGAAATTGGAAAACTGGATAGGGAGGGTGGTTTATCCCAGATCACACAGAATCTCAGTTTTACATCCTTATCTGTAATGCTGCATTATCTTCCTAAAGATGCCTCGACTTGCATTGTAGTTTTATTATTCTTTGGTGAATGTATACATTGCGTGTGTGTGTGTGTGTGTGTGTGTGTATAAGCTGGAGAATGACACTGACCTCAGGAGTCATCCTGATATCTTTCCAACTTATATCTTGAAACATGATCTCTCATTGAATCCAGAACGTGGATATTTGGCCACCAGGCTGGCTGGCCAGTGAGCTTCAGGCCCCTTCTGTGTTCATGATGCCAGTATTGGCAGTACAGTTGGACATCACCGTGCCCAGCTTTATTGCATGGCTGCTAGGGAACATACTCAAGTCCTCATGCTTGCATACCTCCTGCTTCACTGGCTGAGCCATCTCTCCAGGTTAAGCACATCAGTAAGCAGAGCAGGCTCCTAAATTAATTCTAGCTCATGAAGGCTGGGTCGGACCTGAAAAGTAATTGGTATGTTTCTTCTAGTTGACTTAAGAATTAACTCTCATGTCTAGCGGAGCTGCAGATTCCAGGCCATCAGAACACGCCATGGTCTTTACTCAGGAACCTCTTTTCTATACCAGTTCATTAAATACACAGTAAATAGAGGTCATATTGGGAACGTGATTTCACCCAGTATGACTTTGCCATGATGCACAAGGCTACTGCTTTCCACCAAGGCACCAGGCCATACCCTCTCCCAGACTGCCAGGCAAGTGTTGGCATCTAGCAGGGGGTGAATATTTGATTGGCCTCTGGAGGACCTTTATGCACCTTTGGAGAATGATCAGGACACAGTTCCAAAGTGTCAGGTGTTTTCCTCTCTCTGAATGCACCAATACTTAGTGTCACACTCACTGTGTGTGAGCTTATGTTAGCTTCCAGGTGTGGACAGCGGAGCAAGAGAAAATTGTCCTTAGTAAGTTGCAACCTCCCCTGGGCTCATGCTCTGCTTGGTAGAAGAACCCAAAAGAGAAGGAGGAATTGGAGTGAAGTTAAAAGACCTTGTGAATGGTGAGGAGATAGATTAAAGGGTTCGGGTGTTTGCTAGAAAAGCATGAGGACCTGAATTCAAATCCTCATATTCCCCGTGGGAAGCTGAGTGTTAGCTATATGTGTATCTGTCGCCTCGTCACTGTAGAAACATAGAGACAACCGCAGTACCGGGGCTGCCAGTGTAACTCCAGGTTAAGCAACAGACTCTGCCTGTTGAAATGTGGTGGAAAGGATGAAGCAAGACAAGTCCTCCCTAGGCTCTGAGTATCCAGTAGAGGGGGTATACATACATACCTATGCACAAATACCACACACATATACCATGCACACACTCGTGGGCCTATGGACTCTCTTTCCCCCATTTTGCCTCTTTTTTGTCCACATATGTCTGTGACTAGACACTATAATTAGGCAGTGGTAGTTATGATGGGCACATTCCTACCTCTCTCTGAAAATCTTGCTTTCCTATCCGCCAACATGTGGCCCATAGGTCCTATGTAAAGGAGGACATCTATGAAGCCAGTCCAATGCAAAATCATAAACTTACTAAAAACTATGAATTTTCAGTTTTGTTTGTTTAGTTGTTTTTGTTTTTGGAACTTGACTGTACAGTTCTTTCAAATTTGTAGACGACAGCATCATTTTGCAATGACAAAATGTTACACACACCATTCATTGTAGACTGAACCTAAGGACATCATCTTACAGAGCACCACATGCTATCTAGAGACTGGAAAGACTGTGAGAGGCATAGATACACTGCTTGGCCATGTAGAATTGCATGTCAGTCAAGGAGACAGAAAATTAGCACATATTTTCCTGACACTAAATTTCAGTTATGATAAGTATCCTCTGGAGAACAAATGAGATACATGTAGTGGTTAACATTTAAGTGCTGTGTGCTAGATGCTTAATGACAATAACAACCCAGGAGGCTTTTAGGGATCCAGACACTGTTGTATGTGCTCCTTACAAATGACTCACTTAATTAAAACAACCTGTATAGAGTTGAGTATTGGCCTATTTTATAGACAGGAACACTAGCGTTTTAAAGAGGTTCACTTACCACAGTTTATATAACTGCTGGGCCACAGAGGCAGCAGAAAATCCAGTCAGTCTAACCGTAACCTATGCTCTCTCTGCGCCTGTCAGGTTAGTCCTCGAGGCCATTTTGTAAGCTCAGTAGTTCGCCTTTCTGCTGTAGTCTCGACTTTTCACAGTTTTATTTAGACGAAAGGTATGAAGTGAAAAATTCCAGAGCTAAGCAATTCACACACTTTAAATAGCTCTTGTTATAATGTACTGCTGTAGCAGGGTTCTCACTGGAAAGTCTTCAGGCAGAATAAACACCAGAGTGCAAGGAAATACACTAACACCTGCGATTTTAGGCATCAGGGGGTCTTGAGACACACCCTCTCAAGGAATGGAACTACTATGCTACTTTTCATTTTTGATTTGGGCACTGAAGAGTGTGTGAAAGGTGCCTGTCTGAAATCACACAGCAAGGACCAATAAGTGGAAAATTACCCACCCTGTCACATTCTGTGGTACATGTGAAGGATGCATTCCAGGGCAGTGGCACCTCCATACTGACCCCATCTTTTTTGACCATCCCTCGCTCAGGTGTTTCTCAAGAGTGACCGAGTGGCCCGCATGGTACAGAGTGGGGGCTGCTCAGCCAATGACTCTCGGGAGGTCTTCAAGAAGCACATCGAGAAGAGGGTGCGCAGCCTACCTGAGATTGACGGCCTCAGCAAGGAGACCGTGCTAAGCTCCTGGATGGCTAAGTTTGACGCCATCTACCGTGGTGAGGAGGACCCTAGGAAGCAGCAAGCCCGGATGACAGCCAGTGCCGCTTCTGAGTTGATTCTGAGCAAGGAGCAGCTCTATGAGATGTTCCAGAACATTCTTGGGATCAAGAAGTTTGAGCATCAACTCCTGTATAACGCCTGTCAGGTAAGTACCTCTTTCTTAGGCCTAGAACTATGGACCAATGGAACCCATTATGGCTTTCACGGGCCACTTCTTGTTGGGAAACATTAAAAATCATATTTTATCAGTGTGCTGATGAAAGATTGACTGCTTTGAAGACTAGATTGTAATTGTGGTTTTCTCAGATGGTAAAAGCCACGGTAATATTTATGTGAGCTCATAAGTAGGCTCATGAACCCTAAAACTGGCCTCATTGTGGCTAAGGGGTGAGTAGGCCCTGTGATCATGGTGTGGCCTTGGTGTGTAAAACCAGCAAACAATCAACAGTATGACTTTATTAGGAAGACAGTTCTGTCTTAAAGTGGATAGTGAATGCAAGGTTAGGTCTCTCGCTAAGAACAGAGCAAGACACAACAGCTGGGGTTTCCAGAGTGATTAACAAAGAAATCCTGTTTGAGTTGAATCAGAGCCTGATTCTCTTACATCATGAATCTCTGAGAGCATCAGAATTAGAGATGGGCCTTAGGTATACTTGGTCCCACCTCCAAATAGACCTCAATTTTCCTGGGTAAAGCCTTAGACAGCAAGTTATTGGGGTAATATGATTTTCTATTTCCCCATCTGCTGTCCATTCACTCAACAAATATTCATTGAGTTCACTTTGCAAGGCTTTGAGCTATTTTGTGTGTGACACTTGAGCACACACTTAAGATGTACCTTCTGGCTCCATCCCTAGAGAGATTCAACCTGGGTCGAGCCCAGGAATTTTAGTGTCAAGCAAGGACATCCCTTTCTGGTAACTATGTTGTCCGTTCTCCCCAGGCTCTGTCAGAATCCCTTAACCTTGCTCTAATTCCCCTGGATCTAGTCCAGACCCTGTAGCTGTTTGAACAGAGACACTGAAATAGATTAGCCAAGAGTGACCCTTGTTCAAACTCACAGAGACTAAGGGAAACTCTCTTCTAGACTCTGACTAGCTTTCAGGCCTTGGGGGTTTGTGACCCTTCCCATGATGCTTTGAAATTATAATGAGCTAAATGTTGATTGAAACTGATGAGGGTTCACTTTATCCACTGACTGAACCTTGTGAGGGTGTGCACTTTATCCAGTAGGAGTCAAAGAACACATCCCTCTGTAAAAGTTTAGCTAGTTCTATGTTGAAAATGGCAGAAGGATGGAAGAAATGAAGAGCTGTTGGTCCTTATCTTTAGAGGGAAGCATTGGGCTAGTTTTTAAATTCTTCGATTTGAGATTTTTCTATGCTTTTAAACTTTTCGTACTAAGCACCATGTATTTATTTTATAGATTAAACAAATAGCAAAAGTTCTCAGCAAATAAATAGTGAAAAAACAGAGGAGAGAAAACGACCATTTGCGCCACTTTCTAGATTTTTGCTGTTAGGATTGTGTTGTGTTTTCATGCCATTGGCATTTACACAGTTTGCTTGTATGATAATTTGATATGTCTTACTGTAGCCTACTGAAACTCACTTGCTTTCTTAGCTCATCTTTTCCTTAAGGAGTAATGCTTGTGAAATTCCAATCTTGACATACTAGGGGCTTTTCTTCTGTTTTGTTTTGGCTTTGTTGTGTTTTCTTTTAAATATTACTTTAAATACACACGTTAATGTGAAATGGAGCTATTCAAAATAGAAACTTGTCGTCACTATTTCTTCTTAGCTCATTTACAAGACTGAGGATGTACATGATCAGCCAAAACAGCCAGTGCTTTGACATAATGAAAGTTGGGGGCTGTCTCTAATGCCACCCCTAAAATACTGCCACACTGACCAGAGCAGCTTTCTTCTAATGTGTGCCTAAGTTGCCTGCAAAGAAGACAGAGCTTATATTCTTTCCTCCTGCTGCCTGATAGAGTGCATGTGCACGGGCCAGAGAGGATGCTGGACTTTGCCAATCCCTGTTTGTTACTAGGAGTCACAGATGAGAGATTCTAATCCTCTTTCTCAGAGTGCACTCCATCTTACAGGATGCTGCCAAAACACAGGAATGAGGACATGGACACATAATCAAGTTTCTTTTATCCTGACCCACTGATGGTTTTTGTTGTTTAGTGTTACATATTCTATGCCTTTGTGTTCTTACAAGACAAACAATGCCCAACTGCTTCCAAAGCACAAAGTATACATGGCTTTTTCTTCATAGGCACAACACATGCTGGAGTGTATTGCAGGGGGGCCTAATCTGTTTTGGGGGAGCTGTTTTCTGCAAGTTTGAGTGATGTACCTTCCTCAGAAGCTCAGTGACTGCGAGTTTCCTCTCAAAGGAGAGAAGAAATTTTTGAAAAAAAAGAACAATTATATCAGTTCTGAATCAGTTGTCTCTTGTAACATGAGCTGTCTATCAAAACACACAAAGAGCAAGGAGCCTTCAAAATCATCTCTACTTGTGTATGAAAGTGTCTAATGGTTCATTATGTTTAAGAATGTGTGAATTGACCTCAGGAAAATATGCTCAGAGCCCACCTAATATTCCCTGTAACACAACTGACAACCCATTTTGACGGCAGCACTGTTTCCAGTTTTCAGAATTCTGGGGAGGCAGTCATCTAATTGTTTGAGTTGGACTCCAATGCTAACTAGCAAACCCAAGGCGATCTTTCTGAGAGGCATTGTTTCATGGGATAAGAGAGTCAAAGACCATTCCACTCCCCCTCTTCATGAAATCCGAGGCTGCTGGGGGTTGTATTGACTCAGTACTGAAGGTATTGGGAAAATACAGCCTCTCTCCCCTTCTTCTCATTTGTTGTCAGTTTGATGCCCAGTCGATCAGTCACTTACTGCTGCCTACATTGTGTTTAACATCACAAGTTATCCTTAGTCACATCATTTGAAAGGGTGTGACCATTTCTCTTGAAAAGCACACTGCAGGGTCTGAGAAGATGGTTCCATCGGCACGGTGCTTCCTATGGAAGCATGCAAACTAATCCCACATCAATGTAAAGCAATGCAGAATGGTATGCCTTCATAACCCCTGCACTGGGCAGGTAGAGACAAGAGGATCCTTAGAGCTCACTGGCAGGCAAATCTATCCTAATTATCAATTCTCAAATCCCAGTGAGAACCCTTGTCTCAAACAACAAGGTAGGTTTGAGAAAGACCAAATTTGACCTCTGACCTCCCAGAGCCATATAGACACACACTCACACAAACATGCACCCAAAACACTCATGTTCACATGCATTTGTACATGTGCATTCTCCCTTTCCCTCTCCTTCCCCAACCTTCCTCTCCCCCCACCATCTCTCTGTCTCTCTGTCTCTCTCTGTCTTGTTCTCTGTCTGTCTCTGTCTGTCTCTCTGTCTCTTGGTCTCTCTGACTCTCTCTCTCTCTCTTTCTCTCTCTCTCTCTCTCTCTCTCTCTCTCTCTCTCTCTCTCTCTCTCTCTCTCTCTCTCTCTCTCTCTCTCCCACATACATATACCAAAATGAAAACCACCACAGAGTTATGTATTCGAAAAAAGTAAGGATGCACTCTTATAAGTCAGCTAATGTTGGAAAGATATGGATGAAGAAAGATGTTTCTTTTGGCTTTAATTCTGATCTTTGAAAAATGCCATACTGATCATATGTTAACAGCAGAGCCTTCAACAGCAACATACCTCTGGCCTTTCCAGAGTCACAATCTGTACCTAAGGGGCAGTGACAATAAAATGCATGCCTCCATTGTCAAGAGATGGCATTGGTCATCTGTAAATTTCTAGTATTTTTCGATAAATCTGGAATACCTGTATAGAGACAATCTATAGATACCTTTACATCTCTGCTACTGAGTTCAGTAGAGAATTCTAATAGAGAAATCTATAGATACCTTTAAATTCCTAATACTGAGTTCTTCGTCAGTATATAATTCTGACTCTCAACATTTCCTTTCCTTTCCATCAGACCATCATGCTTTTGATGATGTACTTTATCTTATTACTGTCTGACTTCGATTGGATTAACTCTTGGCAGCTTTTCACATAGTTTATTAGACTCTGAAGACAAACCTGAGACTACCAGGCCTTCAGCTGTGACCCAGATTGGTGGGCTGCATCATGCCTCATTACAGAGCCCTTAATTTCCACCTAACCTCGTAGCTTTTTCCTAGGTCACGAGTTTCCTAACATTGAATTGGCTGAAATGTTGCTTCTTAGTGCTGATTCTGTTTCTTAGTCACTACTTTTAGTCCCACAACAACAAGAAAGTTTGTTGTATATAATGGTTTTATAATAAATAACTGTTGAGATATTCTGAAATTGTGGATTAGGCAGCTGTAATGTCTACTAAGGTCATTTAGAAACATACCTCTATTATTTATTCTCAAAGCATCTGATATGATCTCAGTATCATCTGTAGTGGTCTGGGAATAATAATACTAGACTCTTGAATTGCCCCAGAATGACCCGTGTCATAACTTCAGATAGTCTTCTGTGCCCACCCCATCCATCCTCATGACTTTATAAATGTCATTGTGCTTGGATATTAAATATTTGTGTTCTGTTGTTACATAAAATTGCCCACAGATTTAGCAAGTTCAAAGAATATTTATGTGTTATCACCCACTACTAAAATTCAAATTTTCTTTTTCAGTCAGAAATTGAGGCACCTTTCCTCAGATTCTCTTTTTAGGATTTCATAAGACAAGAATGAAGGCATCAGACAGATGTTCTCATCTGGAGGTTCTGCTGGAAGGAATCTACCTCTGAGTGTCTTCATATTGGCAACAGGACTGATGTCTCAGAATGGTCAACAGAGAGATAGATGCTTTGCTATTCCTGACCTCTGGGATTCAAACTGTCTTTTAACAGGGATTAAGTCAGTTAGCAAGATAAATATCCTTTAAATTCAAGTGATAAAGACTTTAATATCTGAAAATAAAAGCTACATTCTTGCCATGGAACATTGACTAGAAGCAAGTTGTCAGGTCTGTCTGTGGTGGTGGGAGAGACTACCACAAGACCTTTGTCATTCTTGGTCATCCTGTGGTTGTTGCCAGTTGCTCCTATGACTAGTTCCTCCTCCTTGGTGTGCAATTTAAAGGAAGCTCTCCCAGACCAGCCTGATAAGATTGGTTTAAGCGTCTTTTTGTTTGCTTTTTGAAACAGAGCCCCTCTGAGCATTATAGCACTCAATTCGGTTCAGTTGCCTTCTGTCAGCTCACTCTCTCGTCTGTTTATGTGTCTGTTCCTTTCCTTTCTCCAAAGACATGATTATGCAGCCCTAAGTAGACAGCTTTGTAAAAATAGGTACACAATTCAAACATGTACAGAAGATAAATCATGAAGAAATTTATTTTAGAGCAATTTTCTGTGAAGCATTTTACCACTTATCATTGATGAATGAAAATTGCAGGCTGAGGGGGTAGGTATATTTTTACCCAAAACATTAAATCTTGGCTCAATTCTTGATACTCCTAGACAAAGCATCATCAACACTTATCAGAACTGGTCAATATTTTGATTTATAATCACCAATGCTGAGCACACCGCTTTGCATAAATATGCATAAAAATGTCCAAAATATGTTTGGGGCTATTTCAGAGAGCTAGGAGGTCTGTCCTACCCTGAGCCAAATTCACTTCATAGGTTTTAAGATACGAAAGTCAGTGACACAGACTGGTTTTGAAAATCAAACACGATAACATGATAAGAACCAAAGAGGAGAGGTGGCAATCAAAAACAGCATGCAAGCTTTGCTTTCTGTAATTAAACCATGATGTTCCTGTAGTGATCAGAAAACTTTGTATGTGAGAGCACTGTAGTTTGTAAGAGTCCTGAACTATAGACGACATATTTCAGGCAGCGTTGTTAGCACTGCATGACATGATGGTGTGTTTGGCACAAAGTTGACCTCATCACATATTAAGAATGAAGGCTACATGTAAGACACATGATACAATAAGCAGGCGCTTCCATAAACCCCTTGGATGGTCACACATTCGTTTTTAACTAAATATTTGGCTTCTGTGTTTAGAATCTTTTACTCTTGTTAAACCACTGTTCTGTATATTCAGCTACAAATTCTTATATGGTGTCATGGCTCATACTTTGAGAAGCTAAGACATGCTCTAGGTGATCTGAGATCAAGAGCTATACATTTTACACTTGTCACTGTGGAGACAACATCTGACTATGGAGCCAGTGCCCGACTCAAGTAAATGCTCAGTTAGTTCCAACAGACTCCTAAGTGTGGGGGCCCCGTGGGCTTCAACATCTGTGTGATGACACCGGGTATGTGTTTGCTGACTTCTTCCTGGTTAGACAAAGAGCAGTAGTGGACGATCTGGGATGGTTGATCTCAGTTGCCAGCCTCATGGAATCTAGAATCCCTTGGAAGAGAAGCCTCTGGAAGACCTCAGGAGAACTATCTTTTTTAGCTTAACTAAGATAAAAATGTCTGCACACTGCCGATTTTGGTTAGGATACTGGGTTATATGAACAGGAGAAAACAAAATAAAATAGCATCATTTCTTTCTCTTGCTGGCTGAGAATGAAATGGGACCATTACTTATGGTTACTCCAGGCCCCTGCTGCCCTGGCTTCCCTGCCGTGATAAACCTCAGACTGTCGGTCAGCATAGAGCTTTTCTTTTTAAATTGTGTTTGTCAGGATATTTTATCACAGTGGCAGAAAAGTTAAACACATTTCATATCAGTTGACACAGAGATAAAACTCTATATCAACAAGCAACTAATAAAAAAAAAGTTTCTCTCGGTGTACAGATCGGGAGGAGTAAGCATTCATAATGGCAGGAAGGCTCAGCGACAGAACCAGAAATCTGAGAGATCATATCCTCAGCACACAAACCAGAGAATAAAATGGAAGTGGGGTGAGGCCATGAACCCTCAACACCTGCCTTTAGTGAGTCACTTCCTTCAGCAATTCATACTCCCCAAAACAATCCTTTTTATTAGGGACCAAATATTCAAATTCATGAAGCTATGGGACAAGTTCTCATTCAAAACATTACAAACGAGTTGTATGTGACGTCAATCCACCTGCCAGTGTGGTTTATTAGCATGATATTAACAAACGGGCCACAGGGATCTAGGAATGAACTTCCCCTCTGGTCACATGTCACCTGCCCCTCTCATTCCATGGCTGATGAAAGAGAGACAGAAATGAAGTCCTGTCTTTCTGCAGCCACTCCCGGCCTCTAACAGTTACGGTCTTTGATGGACTTTGGGGTTCGTTTACCACATATGCTTAAGTTTTGGCCAAAAGTACTTAAAGGACTCAAGCTGCTTCATATGAGGGAATTCTACTCAGTTTGTGGAGACAAAGGTCAAGGCATTGCAGATGTGAAGACCGATAGCAACATCTGACTTTCAAGAGCACATCGTGGTTTTTCATATTCCTTCCTTGATTGTCCCTAGAATACACAGTCAAATACTGTTATTGTACCTGCTGTTTCCAAGAGACTAATAGCAGTAGAATGTGGAAATTGGGACTCAGTAGGTACCCTGCCAGGAATCAGCAAGAAACTGAGTGTTTTCCCTGCAGCCTTCCAGACTGCCACAGACAGCCCACCACTCCCATCTCTCTGTGTCCAAAATGGAATCCTAAGTGTGCACGGAAAACAGAACTGTAATCAGAAGTGTTAAGGCAGCATAGAAAAGACACAGTGATGGCTTCTTACTTTTGCCAAGATGATGGAGCCTCTTACATCCCCCCCCCACCCCCACACAATCCTGCAAATGAAGACTCGTTGTCTGCCTTCTGACACGTCTCGCTAGGCCAGACTCCCTACAGTCGTTTCTGCCTCCATAATGACTGGGAACTGAGATTTTTAGAAGCCTGGTCAACAGAGTTTAATATACTGATTGCACTTTCTGGTTCAGTCTTTTTCTTTAAACCCTTTTTGAACTCACAATAAAATTGATTATTTTTATTTTTTTTCTAGAAGGTGATTAATTCTACATTAGTCATTTAGTCTGTGGGAACATTAGTCCAGTCTGTAGAGACTCTGTGATCTGCCTGCTTCCCTAACCCCAGTTTGAACAGCCTGGGCCTCAATACAAGACATGTGAAATTAAAGGCACCTGGCCCACAGGCTAGAACCAAGCCAACCCAGCCCACAGCTTGAATTGGATGCTCATCTCTACTCCAGATGAGCAGAGCCCTAGCCAACTTACAAACTCATGGACATGGTAACAAACACACTTTTATACAGCCACTGAATTCCAGGTAGTTTCCTATCCAGCATTATTGTGGCAAGAATGAACATTAAAAGCATGTAAGCATGTGTGCACTGTGGGCAGCAGAATTCTGAGATGTAGCTATAACCATAATGGGGTTCTACTTCATTACTGACCTCTCTTCACTACAGTAACTGCCTTTTCCCAGAATTCTTCTTATTCCTCACTCCCCTGTATTTACCTTAAGTGTCAATCTGTAAACTGTGTTTGTGTTTGCTTCCACAGCCATGACTCATGTGTTAATGTTAAAGGCTGTTCTCTATGGCACTGGAATAAAGAACACAGGTTTCAGGATTTGAAGATTTGAGAATGGAAGATTGCTGTATTTTCTTGACATCCAAGAGTGAGCATAAAGTCTGCTTAGATTAGGGAACTTGACATATAACCTGAAATGTGGATTCTTTATTTATCAGAGGCAACCAGCAAAGCTCATCAGCAACCCTTTCCTCTATAGGGATCTTTTTACTTTGCTATTGTATATATGTTCCTAACTAATGACTAACTACTGTTAGCCAGCTCTTTATAATAAACTAATCTCAATAGCTTGGTATCTTAAAACACAGTGTGTTTGCTACAGCTCACAGATCTTAAGTAATCTGGCTGGTTCTTCTGGTCCCTACCATGCTCTCATGTCTTTCTTTGTTTGGGGGGTTTTGTGGAAATTTTTCTCTATTTGGGGATCAAATATTGATCCATGGTATGACCTAGCATGACTTCGGTGTAGGGAGTCCACATGCTGGATTCCGTCACTTGGACACTGAACAGGTTCCTAAATGAAAGAGTAGACAAGTCCAGGGCCTCTTGAGGTTTCACTCAAAACTGTCAGTGTCACTCCACCATGTCCTGTTGGTATAGAAAATGGCAGAGATAGCCAAGCTTCAAAATTTTGCAAAGCAAGTTTCTTCCCTTGACTGGAAGAGCTGTAAATCTATATTGCATATGGATAGGAGCAGAAGAAGAAATGGTCGCCACTTTGGAACCTGCCATAATTCCTCAGGCCATGAGAGTTGTTAACATCCCTGAGTGTACAGTTGTCACCAAGGCACTGGTTTCAGGACACCAAGCAGTTATAAAACCATGCAGATGCTCAAGCCTCTCATGTAAAAATGGCCTAGTATTTATATGTAACCCATGTATATTCTTCAGTATACTTTGAATCACCCCCAGATCATGTATGATAGCTCATGGTACATAAATGTTATAAAAGCTGTTGTTGGACTGTTTTGTTAGGAAATGCTTCCAAGGTCAATGGTTTTCTTAATGCAGGTATTTTGTTCTAACATTTCCGTTCTGTCTGTGGTTGACTGAATCCATAGGCATAAACATGTAGTTATAGGGGACCAACCATGTATTTATGTATAATCAACTATTTCACCTACTTATGCTAGCAAGCAAGTAATATTTTAGAAAACAATCTTTTTACTGCTCCAAAACAAATGCTAACAAGTGAGGAACAACCCTATAAATGACAATTAGGGTTTGTCAGCCACTCTACTTTCCTGAAAAAAAAATGAATTTTTTTTTACATTTTTTTAATTAGATACTTTGTATTTACATTTGAGATGTTATCCCTTTACCCTGCCTGGGTCCCATGCCCCTCCTCTTCCATTTGCCTTCACAAAGGTGCACTCCCGCCTGATCCCCCTCTCCACCCCATTGCCTTGTCATTCCTTTACATTGGGAAAATGTGCCCTCTCTGGAGCAAAAACCTCTTCTCACATTGATACCAGACACTGCTGTCTTCAGCTACATACACATTGGATCAATAGGTCTCTCAAAGTGCACACAAAGGTTGCTGTTTTACTCCATGAAGTTTTGGAGGGTTTGGTTGGTTGATAATGTTGTTATCTTCCCATGAGGTTGCAACGCCTTTCAGCTCCTTAGGTCCTTTCCTTAGCCACCTCATTGGGATCCCTGAGTTCAGACCAATGGTTTGCTGCAAGCATGCTCAGCTGTATCTATATGATTCTAGCCTAGTCCCTGAGGGGGCATTTCTGTCTGGTTCCTGCCAGTAAGTACTTTTTGGGATCAGCTGTAGTGCTTGGATTTGGTGACTGCATATGTGGTGGATCCCCAGGTAAGGAGCCTTCTGAGTTATCTTTTCTTCAATCCCTGCTTCTCTATTTGACCTTGCATTTTCTCCCATGAGAGTTTTGTTCTATTCCAAGAAGGACTGAGGCATCCCCATTTTGGACTTTCTTCTTCTTGAGCTTCATAATGTCTGTGAATTGTTTCTTGGGTATTGGGTATTCAGAGCTTTCTGAGGCTACTATCTGCTTATCAGTGAGTGCATACCATGTGTGTTCTTTTGTGACTGGATTACCTCATGCAAGAGGTAACCCTCTAGTTCCAGCCATCTGCCTACGAATTTTATGAATTCATTGTTTTTAATAGCTGAGTAATACTCCATTGTGTAAATGTATCATACTTTCTGTATCCATTCATCTGTTGATGGACATCTGGGTTCTTTTCAGCTTCTGGTTATTATAAAAAAAAAAAAAAAAAAAAGGCTGCTATAAACATGGTGGAGCATGTGTCCTTGTTATATGTTGGAGCATCTTTGTGGTATATGCCCAGGAGTAAAATAGCTGGGTTTTCAGGTAGTACTATGTCCAATTTTTTGAGGAACCACCAGACTGATTTCGAGAGTCGTGGTACCAGCTTACAACCCCACCAACAGTGGAGGAGTGTTCCTCTTTCTCCACATCCACACCAGCATCTCCTTTTACCTGAGTTTTTGATCTTAGCCATTCTAACTGGTGTGAGGTAGGATCTCAGGGTTATTTGATTTGCATTTCCCTGATGACTAGGAATGTTGAACATTCCTTTGGGTTCTTCTCAGCCATTCAATATTCCTTAGCTGAGAATTTTTTGTTTAGCTCTGTACCCCATTTTTAATAGGATTATTTGATTCTCTGTAGTCTAGCTTCCTGAGTTCCTTGTGTATATTGAATACTAGTCCTCTATCAGATGTAGAATTGGTAAAAAAATCCTTTCCCAATCTTATGAGGTCCCATTTGTCAATTGGTGATCTTAGAGCATAAGCCATTGGTGTTCTGTTCATAAATTTCTCCCCATGCCTATGTGTTCTAAGCTCTTCCCCACTTTCTTTTCTAATAGTTTTAGTGTACCTTATTTTATGTGGAGATCTTTGATCCACTTGGACTTGAGCTTTGTACAAGAAGATAGGAAATCGATTTGCATTCATCTGCATGCTAACTGCCTGTTGAACCAGCACCATTTGTTGAAAAGGTTGTCCTTTTTCCATTGAATGTTTTTAGCTCCTTTGTAAAGGATAAAGTGACCATAGGTGTATGGGTTTATTACTGGGTCTCAATTCTTTTTCATTGATCTACCTGCCTGTCTCTGTACCAATACCATCCAGTTTATATAACAATTGCTTTGTAATATAGCTTGATATCAGAAATGATGATTTCCCCAAAAGTGTTTTTATTCTTGAGAATAGATTTTGCTATTCTAAGTTTATTGATATTCCAGATAAATTTGCAAATTGCTTTTTCCAACACTATGAAGAATTGAGTTGGAATTTTGATGGGGATTGCATTGAATCTGTAGATTGCTTTTGGCAAGATGGCCATTTTTACAATGTTGATCCTTCCAATCCATGAGCATGGGAGATCTTTCCATCTTCTGAGACCTTCCTCAATTTCCTTCTTCAGAGATTTGAAGTTCTTATCATACAGGTTATTCACTTTCTTGGTTAGGTTCACCTCAAGGTATTTTATAGTCTTTGTGACTATTGTGAAAAATGTCAATTCCCTAATTTCTTTCTCAGTCTGTTTGTCCATTGAGTAGAGGAAAGTGGTTGATTTGTTTGATTAAAGAATTGGAAATTCTTTAATGCAGAGGTTCTTTATGTTTTTTTTATGTTTATTTACTGTTTTATGTGTGTACGTGATTTGCTTGCACTCCTGTCTATGTGCCATGCCTGATATATACATGGAGACCAGAAGGCAACAGATCCCATAGAACTGGATTACAAATTGTTGTGAGTTGCCACATGGCTATGGAGAAACAAACCTAGGTCCTTTTGAAGAGTACCCAGTGTTCTTAACCACTGAGCCACCATTCCTCCAGTCTCCATAAGGAAGTGTTGTTCTCAGAGAAGTACTAGGAAATATACAAAGACAAGACCCATCACTGGAACTGTCAGAATGGAAAGGCTGCTTATTATCATCTCAAATGTATTTCAGAGAACATATTCTCTCTGGTTATTTTTGCTACTGAGGGGAATTTTTTCACATTATGATTTTACTCTGAGCTTGGGATGCATGGCTTTTCCCCTCTTAAAATATTGGCATGCTTGCAGGAAACCAGGAAGTCCTCATCAAGACCTGACATGAGAGGGACATTAGGTATGTAGACTGCATACTACATGGCTATAAAATTGTATCCATCCATGAACATATTTCATAGGAGTTGAGCCTTTCATTGACAGTGCTCTGGAAAATAATGTGATGCCTGTTCTCACAAAGGGGCTGCTTGGTACACAAAACAAGAAAAAAATAAAGTAAAAAAAATACCATTTCCTGTGAAAAGAGATATGAGCTGTAGAGAAAGGGTAGTCAAACATGAGGACAAGGGAAAATGGGACTACTTGGGGTTATGTGGGCAAAGTGTCTTTGGGGTTTGACTCCTATGTGAGGGTGGGGAGTTCTGGCAGAAGTGAAGCAGCTTTTGATGAAAGAAAATTTATGGTATGCTGTGGAGAAAGCTCAGTGATAGAGTTCATGTCTGTCATGTGCATGACCCTGGGTTCAATCCTAAGAACCACCTACATAGGAAAAAGATAGGGGAAAAAAGGGGGAATAAGGGAAGGAATGAGAAAGGGGGAAGGATGGATGAAGGGATAAAGGAAGGGAGAGAAGAAGGAAAGGAGGGGGGAAGGGAAGGAGGAGCAAGCTTGGTTTAAGGAGAAGTGAAGATGTAATCAGGGCCCTGTAGTTGCAGCATAGAGAGCAGGCTGTGCTGGGAAGAATAGCTTCCACTTATGGGGTTCAGTCCAAGGATTATAAGAAGCTTTGAGTGATTTGTGAGTGTGGATGAGAGGCATATTTTTTCAATAAGGAGATAAAAAGGTCAGTGTCTGTGGAAGCTTCTGGATTTCCCCTATTCAGATTTTAACAGTTTAATAAATCTGTACATTGGAGAGGGGTTGTTAGCTCTGCTCCTTGAATTTCTGCAAATTATCCATATATACACTATATAATAGAACATGCTCTAGAAAGAACCCTTTCCTACTGAGTCTTTATTTTCCCTGCTCTTCCCAATTTCTTTTAACATCAGAAGAAAAGGTGGCAATTAAATCTTTTTATGTAACGACACTAAACACTTTCCTTAGGATTAGAGTTAGTACTGAGTGTTTTCTACGGAATATAATGGAAACATGTGAAACTAATGGGTCAGGAAAACTTAGAAGGAAACAACACACACACTCCTTGGCATAAAACACTTCCTGTAAACTATGCCTGTATTAACATAAACATGCAGGATTCTACCTACTAAATAATCTGTTAAATAGCATGCCATGGTATTTATTTAAAAACCTATTGATATCAACTATGTTTACTTTTTAATTTGTTGAAAATAAAATTTTGTAGAAATGATTTTCTCTTTATATTAATAGTCTGTTTCTGTACCCAGTTATAGAGTTGGTCCCTGGGCATCATCTCCACTGGGACCCAAACACTATCAAGAAATCTTGAAGTACAAATTGGTTTCTACAAGATCTAGGCTACCACAGGCATGCAGAAAAATATCAGTTTGTTAAATCAATGAGTCCGTGGATAAATGAATGAATGTTATATTATCTAATGTTATGTAACACATTGTGCCAAAACTAACTGGTTTGAAGCATATTTGTCCCACCTCAATGTTTCTGAGAGTCAGGAGCCTGGGCACAGCTCACATAGGCTGTTGTCTCAGTGTCTTTCATACACTGCAGTAAAGATGTGCAAGGGAGACAGTACTCTCCTAGCCAGGGCTGGACTTGTGTTCTGGCTCACCTGTGCCTTGAGGAGGGTTCAACTCCTTCTGCATTGTGGAGATGAAGCTCTCAGTTCATCATATGAGATTCCAACATGATAGGTTGCTCTAATGAGAGAGTCTTCTGGTGAACCACAGCTCACATTCTTTTGTGACTTTATCCCTACCATTAACGTTGCTGTACATGTTTGTAAGAAGAAAATCTATTGATCAAGACTTTCCTCATACAGAAACAGTTACATAGTGCACAATACCAAGGAGATCAGATGTTCATAGGAGACACACCGGACACTGCTGATGACGGATGTCTACTTCACAAGACCATGTAGAAGTTGAGAATGAGATTCTATCTAAGAAAGGCACAATGAGCTTACTGCTCACTCTTTCTAAATGGCTCTTTCCCCCATGAATGTACATCATTAACACTCTATCTTCCATGATTTAGCTTATGTGTCTCCACCCCCATGAGAAGTTCCCTTAACATTTCTGTACAGTCGATGAAGCACCCCACACACTTTATAAAGCCAGAACTCTGTGGATTTAAAGTTATTTTACTTGCTTATTGTCAAGCTTCTTCCACAAGACCTAAGCTCTCTCTGAGTGGGACCCTGATGCTCAGATCTGTCCTTCTCTTACTAGAACCTCAGAGAGGTAGATTCTAAGACAATGCTGAAAAACATCACTCTTGTATTGGAATGAAATTGTTTTTAGAAAGTTAGTGCCCAGTAGAGAGAGGGTTTATGTTTAAATATTTCTTCTGAGTTTTAGAAGCAAAAAGGAGGTAGACTAAGCGACTTCTGAGATTTGAGATTTTATGTCACAACAACAACAAAAATCATGTGGGATGTTATTGGTAAACTGCAATGACGAACTTGGATGACCTAAATCTAGAAACTCAAATGATGCTGAGCCACAGACACCTTGGTGGTTCAGATGTTGTATTTGAAATCTTTGTCCCGATCCACCTCCTGGCTTCCCTGTCAGGCTTTTTCATACCTGTCTCTCACTCCTCCATAGTGTTGCCCTCAGTTCTCCCTAAGGCTGTGGAAGCAATGGCTTGGTTTTCCAGTGATGGTATACTTTCAGCTTAGTGAGCAACTATTATCTTCCTAATTATCAACATAAGTCTTGCACAAGAGACCAAAATAAAAACCAACTAATATTCTAAAGAACTGGAAGACCAAGCTGACTCTGTCCTGTATCTATTTCCCATTCACTAAGCCTTTCCACTGTCTACCATACATTTAGGGAGAACAGGCAGGCATGCTGAATTATCTTGGTAAGCTCAGCCCTGAAGAGACAGCTGTAGGAACATCAAGAATGTGAAGCCAACTGAACAACATGAAAAATTCTGACTCAAAAAAAAAAAAAAAAAAAAAAAGAGTCTGGGAATTTAGGTCAAGCCCAGTGTATTCTTGCCTGTATATGAGTTTCTAAATTCAATTCCCCAGGAGGGGAAGAGACAGAGAGATGGGGACAGACAAGCTGAATATTTAGGAGGGAGAGAGGAAGCTAGGTTGCTCTGGTTAGGGGAGCAATCAGCACATCATATTGAGTGTGCCATTTTTAATCCTCTAATATTGAGCCAAAGGCTGTACAGGAGTGATTGGAATTCTAGAGCCAGCATCCCTGCAGATACTTCACTCCCAGGAGCTTAGCCCCAAATGACACTCTTACACTTCCTATCAGATTCCCTTTGCCTTACAAGTCTTAAGATCGAAATGAAAAAATCCAGTGGCTTCTTCTAACATTTTGCCAGAAGACAATAGGAAAGCATGCACTTGTGTAACAAAGGGAGATGCTTGCAATGGACGGGCAGAGTGAGCTCTCTTCAAGAGAACTGTCTCTGAGCTTTGGGACTGGTGCTGTATCCTTCACAGGGACTTAACACTATGAAAAGATGCCCCTGGAGTCTAACATAGATCTCAGCATCCTGGCTAACCAAGCATAGTGCGAAGGTGTCAGGATCCTGGTGGAGATACAGACATTCTACAGTCGGACTTTGATCACAGGGAATGGAAGATAGGAAGGGCTGGAGAAGATGAGGAACAAAACATTTTGGGAACTTCTTTTCTGTCAGTGCTGTTCTGTACACTGGGGCATGTACAGTAATATCCCTGGCTTCTGTTGTCTAGATTTCAATATCATTCTTACATGCAGGAAAATAAGTGTTTCCAGCCAATGCCAGGTGCCCTTGTGATGTTGGTGGTGGTGACTTGCTATCCTGGACCTGGCAAAGGTGTGTAGTATTATTAGTCATGACATAATATCATAACAGAAATTCCTTAACATCTTAATAGCCAAGAAAGGCAAGAGTTCACTTAGAATCCATGTATGAGCACCGTGGAGCAGCACAAAGTTTCTCCATCACGTTTGCTATCAGGCTCACTGAACAACTAATGCCTTCCCTGCATTACAGGTTTCCCTGTCCCAGGGAACAGAATGTTTCTAACATGAGCATTGAAAGGCTTCATCCTAGGACTCGCTCTCCAGCAAGCCATTGGCCAAATCTACACTCATACAACTACAAGGACAACAATGACAAGCAATTGCCACAGATGCAAAGAGGGTCACTTTTCCCTGTGAGCATAAAATGAGGGACTGGTAAGACCAGGAGATTCAAGGCTCCCCAGATAGCAACAGCAGAAGTCAAGGCAGGAACACGTGCAATCTGAATGTGTTAGGCTTACCATCTGTCTGCTAACTTAGTTGTTGCACATCAGCCCAAAGAAGTAAAATTCATCTATTCCTTGCATTCCACAAATTGTGAAACTAAGACAAAATAGTCCAGTAACTTGCGCAAATCAGTAGCAGAACTCAGATTTTCAGGAATGAGTTTATACCCCCTGGAGACATCACTCTGACTGCAGTGCAAATCGCTTCTTGCTATATGATGAGTGTCTCCCCTTTGTGGTTTCTGTTAGAAGCATAATCAAGACATGTTTGTAAATACCTCCCACTCTTCCACACCCTGGTGTTACTTTCATAATAAAGTCCTCTGTTCCCAGACTACATAGAAGAGTGCCTTCAGCCATCTCACCATGGGCTGTTCATGCTCGGAATCTGTTGTAGGATATTCAGGCACAGCACTGAGCGCTCATTAACATGGGTGTTAAGAGAACCAGCACCTGTACCCCACATCACTTCCTGGGTTTAACATGGCAAGTACCTTGGGGTACTGTCACCAACTCATTTGTAACCTGCCCATATGCAAATGAAGCATCTCTAAACCTTAGATGCCAAGACCAGGAGGTTTCATCACACAAGCAAGCAGTGGACTGTGGACATAATTGAACCAGTAAAGTGTTTGTCGTGCAGAAAAGGAGCCTGCACTCCCTCTCCAGGACACAGGTGGAAAAACCTGAGGGGAAAGAACATATGTGTAACCCCAGCCAAGCAGGGGAGACAGGTAGGTCTGCGGCTTGCTGGGCAGCCGCTCTATTTTACTTGGCTAGTTCCAAGTTCTTGTGTGAGACCCTGTTTCAAAACCAAGGTGTATAGCACCTGAGAAATAATATCAGTTGCTGACCTTTGGCCTTTACACACATGTATCTTGATACACATGAACATGCACCTGGAAGCATGTTAAGTATTGTAAATTGAGAGCCTTCCCTTTTGGGTCAGTCCTGTTCACAGTCCTATTTTATAAATCACTTGTCTTCACTGGTGGATAATAAAGTTGCTTTCTCTCCCTCCCCTTCTTTCCTCCCTTCCTCCCTCCCTCTCTCCCTCCTTTCCTCCCTTCTTCTCCCCTTTGCTCTCTCTGTCCTTTCCTCCTTTGTCTCTCTGTCCCCTGGTTTCACCTTTACCTCAAGTCAACCTTGGAATACTTATTTACAAAAAAAAGAGAGTAAAGGATGTGTTTCTCATTCTTCTAATGGTCCAGAGAGTTCTCTGGGGGTAAGTAAATATCCATCTAAATGCAAGCAGTCTCTCCTAAGCCCTCTGTAAATGAGAACTCTCTGGTTAGCTAGGAACATTTGCCTGGCACAATGGCTCCCATTCTCCAGGGGCAGTTTTCCTCCTGTGTTTAAGGACCTCCTGAAGATCTGCAGGGGTTACGTTATTGGAGGAAGAGCCAAGGATGAGGACAGAGGAAGGCAAATGCTCTGAGATGTGCACAGAACTCACAAAAAAATCTAATGAACTTATTTTAGGTAAAAGTGAGATGGGTGTTAGATTTAAGAGCAACTTTCCTAATTGAGCTGTAAACAGATCGTTAAAGGCAACAAGCTCCCTCCCAGGAGAAACCTGAAAGAGGGCACCCCTCGCCTTGCCAAGTAGTTAGAGAAGCAGCTGCTGTACAGCAGTCAGTCTTGGGCTCAAATTAGAGCAAAGTGTCATGGCATGCATACATGTATAATGGATACGGATGCATGCCATAAGAAACCTGTGTCTTTGTGCTAATCATCTGTGTAAAAGCACAGCTAATGGAGGGGAAAGAACATGAGCTACATTTCACATGACTCACTGACATGTGACATTGAGCTAGCTCGTCACCTTGGGTTTTCCTTCTCCAGGAATAAAATGTAACATGTGCCGTGTTTTGCCAAGCTACATATTATGAGCTTAATGGACAGACACCATGTACTGCGACATTATAAGCTGATAGAAGCTGCTTAAGAACACCCAGAAATAAGTTGAACTGATGCTTTCTTCACATCTGCTTTTGCTCCTGAACATGCAGTCAAGCTGCCAGTCAGAACACACTGATGGAAGCTAACTAGTATGGGCAGATGGGTTTCCCTGGCATTTCCACTCTTTTAGATATTTTATGCATGCTTTGCCTGTATGTGTCTATGTGTACCACATGTATGCCCTTAGACATCAGAAGAAGGCATCAGCTTCCGAGCATACATGTTTGTAAAATAAAGTCAGGTTTGACTATGTACGTATACCCCCAACCCCCACCCCAGTGTTGTGGAGAACTGAAACAGGAGGGTCAGTGGGACTGGCTGCTAGCCTAGCCCCAGAATTAATGAGAGATAGTATCTCAAGGTAGTAAGACAGAGTGTAACAGAGTGGGACAAATGACATTCTCCTCTGGCTACCATTATCATGTATGCATGTGCATGGGCACATGTGCATGAATACACACACACATGAACACATGCATACATCTACATACACATGTACACATGCATGCATATACATACACACATATAGACACACACATGGACACATGAACACATGTATGCATCTGCACACACACAAACACATACGGACGCATGCATGCATCTACATACACATACACAGACACATGCATACATCTAAATACACACACACAAACACACACGGACACATGGATGCATCTAAATACACACACACACATATATTTACATGGATACATGCATGCATGGACATAATACATGAGTGATCATGCATGCACACACACTCATACACACGCACATGGACACATGCATGCATGTACCTTCACACATTCATGCATACTCGTGCACACATACACACAGAGATTTTTCTACATCTAGGTCCCACCAGATAAATGATATGTGCCCTTGGCACACAGCTGAGTTCCCTGCTGTCTCTTGAGACGGTGGTTATGAAGACCACAAAGCCACCCACTATGGTAAGCTACCAGCCTTCTATGTCAGTATTTGCGAGACAGTTCTCTACTGGAGAAGTGGAGGAAGCCCCACATCTCTGGGTGCCATTTTCACAAGACATTGGCCTCTCCCCCATCTGACTGCTGAGAACTTTCTAATTCCCCATTCTAGAGAGACAAATGAAACACCAGGGAAAATCTGGCAATTAGGCTTTTGAAGCCAACCTATATTCCAGATCCCACCCACTGGGAATGTTTTGGCACATTGGTTTTGCTTATTTTGGACTTCATATAAATGAAAGTAGGAACCCCCCACACGTGGTACCTGATGTAAATGATGTTGAGAGGTACTCTTCGACACTGCATCAGCCTCTCTGGTACTATTTCATGTCTCTGATTTGTTCATATGGCTACAGAAAATGGTACCTTACTCATGACTCTGTTTTAGTTCAGTGTGTGACTGTAACAAGCTCCGTTTGCCTGTTGTACTGTTTATGAATCTTCACACTGTATCTGGGTAGAGCTGCTGTCTGCGCGGTTGTCTTGACCCCTCCCATGCTATGTGGTAGATGTCAGTGCTTGTCTCTGTGTCATCTGGACCAGCTGATGTGTTTGCTCAGCCTCAGCAGCTACTTTTAACCATTTCCTAAATTTCTTTGCCCGTGAACACTGCTCGCAGTTAGGTCAGAGAATCACAAATAGGCCTGGCCATGCTACCCTTACATTGCTTTTTTCCTTGTGTGTAGATCCAGATTTTAATGTGCGTGTGTACACACGCATGTGTGCATGAGGATGGGTGTGAATAGAACCTTATACTAGAATGAGGGCTATGAGAGGAAAGAAAGGTCATCAGGGGAAGGGAAGAGGAGAAAACGACACCAGAATCCATATAACCAGAGCAGAATGGAGGATAGTGAAGGGAGGGAGGAGAAAGGGTGAGGGGTGGGAAGGAGAGGAGGAGGGAAATCAATAAAAATGAAAGAGCATCAAGGAGACCCAGCATTTTGTGTGCTAATTTGACAAATGAATGAATAGCTGTTATAAAAGCCCACGTAGCCACATATCTTTCCCCAGGGCCCTTGTTACCAGGTAGGCTCAGGGATATGGCAAGGATTTCCCCTCCTGTGGGCACTTTTACTAATCTTGCTGCAGTAATTAGAAAGAAAGAGACTTTGAGGATTTGTTAGTTGGCAGGAAAGATATAAAATAAGCAGAGGGGTTAAGTATTTGAGGATAAATAACATTTTAATTCTGCTAGAATCCTATATCATTTGCCATTAGCCATTAATCAATATCCTCCATGGACCACTCAGAGGATATTTTACATCCGGCCTTAATTAGAAACTGAAAAATCTTGGATCCTGTAATTAGGGGTAAAGCCAATTGGATCTTCTAATAGAGTATAACACATGTCCTGTGATAACCCCAGATTTCCTCCGGTAAGGGTTCAGTGTGTAGCTCCTGCTGCCAAGAGACAGATGCTCAGCCCTCTGATGTCTGTGGAGAAGGCCTCACCACTGAGGACTCCCAGGTATTCTCTGTGCATTCTGCATGATGTGTTTCTCTTACTCCGCTAGAGCCATGGTTCTTTCACCGTGAAACAGCAGAGCCAAGTTTTGGGCCAGGCAAAATGGTCCACATTTTGAAAACGTGGTGAGAGATGAGGTAGGCAAGTACAAGGTCAAACCAATTTGGACTACCCAGCAACACCTGGCTTCCAACAAGGGGTCTAACGCAAAACACACGGGTTTCCGTCTCCAGAAAGAATTATAAACAATTATTTATAGACTGAAGATCAATGAAGGAAATAGGGTGCAAGTGTTTTTTCCAATGTTTTGAATTCTTCAGTCCTTCCTAGGAACTGTAGCAGTTCCCTTGCCGGGATATGTCCTACCAAAGAGTTTAACCAATAGTGGCTGTAGACAGAATGGCCAAGAGTTTTTCCCCAGTCAATCTTCAGTTATCCAGGGACAGTGCTTCACAGATGCTAACCTGGGGCCCCATTTGGCTTCCTGGGCTCCCTGCTTATGAGTTGTGTTTTTCTCTACAAAGGCATCAGACTAACCTGTCAGCAGTCAAAGGGAAGGAGCTTTGGCACAGTGTTGAGTCCTGGTTGTTGAATACAGATGCTGGCATTTTGGAGCAGTGTTGACCTGGTCAAACTGCTTATGTATTGTGCCTCTATCCACCCACCTTTGAAGTGCGGAGGGCAGATAATTAGCCCTAGGTCAGTAGTGATACTGAACAAGGTCCTGCAGAATGCCTCATCCAAACCCTGCTTTTCATGTTGTTGCTTCTGCTGATAAGAGTTGCACAGCATAGTGCTGACAGTGATGGATCTGCAGCTTGATTGGGGCAGTACAAACTTACTTACTCTTGGGCACCGCACGTGGGGTAAACTAATTGATAATTCCAAAGGCAAACAGGCAGTGTGCACTTTACATGTGCTCATTAATTCTGTCACCACTGAACCTTGTAAGGTTGGAACCGTCTTCATCTGTATTTGGACAACAGAGGAAAGTAAGCACACTGATAAACACCATGGTCAAGATCATTGGGTTAATTAATGCTATAGTTAGTGCTTGTGCCCAGAGGATCCGTCTCTGTCATGGGCATTTTTCCCTTAAGCATGTACAGGATAACAAGTCTTGGGTACCCAGTTGCTATCAAGAATGAAATTATCAGACTACTGAGATGGTCCACTGGGTGAAGTACTTGTAAGAAGATGTGAGTTTGAATCCCATAGCACACCCTTATATAGTTAGGCATGCTGTGTGCATTTGTGGCCCCAGTAGTGGGGATGGAAACATGTAAAGCCCTTAGGTTCATTAACCAGCTACCTACTTGGCAAGGTCCAGCCCAGTAAGAGATCCTCCAAAGTAAAGATAAATGGCAGCTGGGGAATGACACCTGAGGACATCCTCTTACCTAAATGCGCACGAGCACACACACACACACACACACACACACACACGTACAAACACACATGTTCATATGTGAATGTATATACATAATGTAAAAATGCACAAAGGAGTGGAATGCACAAAGAAAGTTCTAGACTCTGTCTGTTGTAATCATTAGGGCTATCACGTTTCATTTGATTCATTAAAATGTAATAGAAATGAACAATTCTTTGTTCACATGTGGCTGGTAGCTATCACTGTGGACATCACAGGTGAAGAATTCTGGGCACTGAACTCAGCTCCATTAAAAGTTAGAGTCCAGATGAAGCAAGAGAGAAAGAGCATAAGATCTAAGGCAAAGATGGAGATGTTGGAGACTTGTCATCAATGTTGATTGGGAGGGGAAGAGACAGATGAATGGACCAGCAGTCTTCCGAAGGCAGGCCAGCTGGTTGACCAGAAGGCTGACCATACCACCTTCTAGGTAAGTGTCTTTTACAGTCAGATCTTTTTGTTCGAAGCCAGGAGCAGTCAAGAGCTTCTTACCATGTGACCCAAGCATGTCACTCAGCTTCTCTGTAATACTCAGAGTTCTGTGACCCTTACCAGCACAGCAGATGTGAGCTATGGCAAGTGTATCCTTAGGAAAGTGTCATCTATAGGTTTTGTGTAGAAAGAGACATGAAAATCAAGAAAGTGAGCAAGCTAGTAGACTGGTTTTAGCAAGTGGGGCCTTGTACTGGCAGCAGCTCTTAGTAGAACTTTCCAGTTTTCAGTAATCTGTATCCAATTATAGGAATAGAGGCTGTCTCTTTGTCTGTCTCTGGTTTTCTGTGTCAGTCTCTTTGTCTCTGTGTCTCTTTCTTTGACTCTCTGTCTCTCTCTCTCTCTCTCCATTTCTTTCTTTGTCTTTCTGTTACTTGTCTCTCTGTCTCACTATGCCCCATGGTGTGGTGTGTGTGTGTGTGTGTGTGTGTGTGTGTGTGTGTGTGAGAGAGAGAGAGAGAGAGAGAGAGAGAGAGAGAGAGAGAGAGAGAGAGAGAGAGAGAGATTTGAATTCTTTATTTCTTATTTGGAGAGTACTCTTTTTCTAGTTTTTGGAATAAAATATCTTTTTGTTTATAAAATAATGTTCATAGTAGAAATACTGTATATAAATGTAGCAATTATAAGTACTAGGAACATTTTATGTCCTCGACAGATACAAGAAAATGTACAAATATATCTTGATTCATGTACTTCTTTAAATTCATTTGTTTACATTTTAAAAAATTCTACGTTTATTGATATAGATTTTGCTGTTTAGCTCTGGCTAACTTCCCTGTAGAGCCCAGGCCAGCTTCAAATTCACAACCCTCCTGTCTCAGACTCCTGGGTGATAGGATTATAGTTATGTGTCACTGTGTCCAGCTTTAAAAAAATTATTTCTTCACTATAAAAGCTTCAAGTTTCAGTAATATCTGAGTATGAATGGCTATATTCTTTTGGAGAGGGGAGGCAGCCGTAGGGCCTCTCGGATAAGCCAGTGGATATGGGAGACAGGCTGTGAGTCATGACTTTAGCTCTGCTGCAGCATCTCCACATTGTATTCTCCTCCCATAGGAAGTCTGAACACATGCCCTATGCACACACAGAGCAAGGTTAAAGTTGTGCAGTTTCCTCCTACCTCACAGAAACCCACAGTGATGCCCACACTGGGGTCTCCACAGGAGACTGATTCATCCACACCACCTTCTTCCCAGTACTCTCTTCTCCCAGGCCCTGTATATAGGCTCCTAGGCAAATCCTGTACAAGTTCAAAAGCTCTGGAGTCCCTGGCTATCAAAGGCTCACAGCTACAGATTACAGAGACAGGAAGGAAGCCAGCCAGACCACAGGGTGCTGCCAGGACCAGAGCAGCAGGCTTCTTGCATTTTAAGCAGCATATGCAAATTAAATTAGCATGGGTTTCACTTCTCCAGTGTGGCTCAGATGCACTCCCCAATAATTCCCAAGCCAAACTGACCCAGTTTAAAATGAAAATCAGGTTTAATTTTAGAGGGATTTATTTATCCTTGTCTCAGGCTCTGTGTATTTTTTTCTCGATTTGGCTTGATAAACATCCAAGTGCATTATTCCCAGACAAGCAAAGTCCTGCTGACAGGCATGTGATGGGTGACCCTGCAGGAGAGTGGAGCTGCCCAGAGAGCAGGTGAGGCTCTTCTAAACCCAAGGAAACGTCTAAGCCAGGTCTTTCTCCTCTACTGTCTGCTAACCTCAAGGCTTTCTATTGGGATCCTTTGAAACGGAAAAATACCAGAGTTTAAGGTGATTTTAAGCTTGCTTACACTGGAGTTTGGCAAAAATCTGGTGGCATCCTTAGTAAATCCTGAACATCATAAAAATTCAGTTCAGGGTCAGTGTGATGGCTTAGATTAAGGCAGTTCTCACCAAGCCTGGGAATCTGAGTTAAATTCTCAGGGACCCATTGAGGTAGGAGGACAGACCTCATCAGGCAAGTTTTCCTATGACCTCCTGACATATACACTCAACTGATTAAGTGTAAAAAGCAAACAAACATAAAAAACAAAGACAATAAACAGCCCATAGGAATTGCTTCTTGAATCTATATTCAAAAATACTTCTGACTGGAACCAGAGGCACAGTACATTTTGTTTTGACTGCGTGTACTGGGAATTCTGTGCAGAAATGTGTCAGTCACTTTTGTCTCTCTTCTGCAAACTGTTAGCTCCCAGGGGCCCCAGCTACCTCTGATTCCTGTCCCATGACATATTCATCGCCCAGTATAATGTCAAGTCTTCAGGGATGAGTGAGAGCAACTTTTAGGCCAGTGGCTCTTGGATCGGGACAATTTTGACATCCCCCTCCAAGCATGTAAGTTTTCTATTCCATGAAGAATAGAAAAATCGAAGCTAAATCTCAGGATGCTGTGAAATATGTGTGTGGCACAGAGTAGAAGACAGCCCTCTCAGCAAAGATGTAGCCAACCCTACTTCTAAGCCAATCAGCACTGCTATGGCTCAACACCGCCCCCCATGTCCCAAGCCATGGGTATATTTGCTCATGTAACCAAGACAGCTCAGTCAGTCAACAGGGTCTCAAGGAAGGAAGTGAGAATTAAAGAAAGAAAAGACAATTAGAGGACACTATAGCATGACTAACATGACTCTGGCCAGTTCTGAAACTGAAGCAGGTTTACTTTTCTCCAGTCTGCTTTTATATCAATCTAGGTGCATACAAAAAATATGGTCAGTGCTAAGGCACAAATAAAGCAGTCAAGGAACAAACGAGGCAAAAACAAAAGTCTCATGATTACTGTATTCAGAGACTTAACAAGTACCATCAAGACACAAATAACACATTCCTCAGATGTATTTATCTTGAGCCTGCTTTCTTGTCCTACCCCAATGTCAAATTCTTGCCAAATTCCAAGAAGCAGCACCAAGAGCTCCCCATACTCAAGTATGCTTGGAATCCCCTGGCTAAGGAAAGATACCACTCTTGATTTTTTTGGTCCATTTAAGGACACCATCAAACTTGCTGAAAAAGTGGGTGTTTGTCTTGTTCAGCATGGCTTTGAGTACTGAAGGTAAGGGGTCGTTTACCTCAAAGGGAAACAATGAGCTGCAGTAGCTTACTTCTCTGACTGTTTCCCTAAATCTGGAGAACATAGAACCTCAGTCAAAACCCCTGAGCTCCTCTGTTGACCTTTGAGTGGTTCACCTGGCCTTGCATCTTCCCAGAAACACTTTCAGGTGTTGTATCCCCTGCCACTGCTACCCCTGGCTGTCATCTATAAGGACACAGAACTTGATAACATTTCTGAAATCCGAAAACCAGAACTGGAGCAACACCACCTCTGACCGAGAGGTGGAGAAATGAGCTCCAGTCCCCAAGTCTACAGGAACCTTTGTTCAGCTCAGGCCAGGATAGACACTGTACAGATAGACCAAGGTAAATGCAAGGGCTGCCCCCACTAGCTTGGAAACTGTGGGTAAAATGTTTCACCACAATGAGCCACGTTATCCCTGACTATATGGTGACATCAGTCCGCCAGTGGATACAACATACAGAAATTCATTGGCACTCCTTGGAGTTTCCACTGCCTCACAGCCAGTACTTAGTGAGGAACTCCTGTCACTGTGTTGTGGCAGCCATGTGTCTGTGCTTTTGATTAGCATTCTGTTAGTTTTGGAGATGGAATGGGGTGACATTTAGTATAAAATGACCATAAATGACAACCTAACTTGCCAAACCTGGGTTTAATCATTTGCAAACTCTCACAAAGTACCACTGAACTAAGTACTAGGTGGGATGCTCTCAGTAAGCACCTAAGGCTAGTTCCTGGCGATAATCATTCACTTGTAAAATAATTACTTGAACAATATCTTTTGAAAAGTCATATTTGGTTGGGTTCTGTTGTTGCATCTAAGTTCTAAAGTTACATCAGCAACTAGATTCTGAAAGTGCCAGAGGTAGCAGAGAAGTGTAGATGTGTAGTTCTGGAAACTTCATAACAGACTGAAAAGAGTACCTACCAGGCTTTTCAAGCTGCAGTTCTGTGATGGCCCAATGCATTTGCTGGACTCTCGAAAGCTTAGAGCACGTTACACATATGTTTCAGATTCACTAGTTAAGGGACAAAGGTAAATCCTCCTGGGGAAGAAAATTGGACCATAGTAATCTATCCCTCAATATATGCTGGCTAGAGTACCCCAGGTTGAATAGTACTGTTTAACATGCTCAATTAGGGCTCTTCTTAGCTTTCTTACTGCTTGGGTATGCACTCACATTCACACACATGCACACATACATTTTACAGGAAAATTTTCCCACTTCTGTAAGTTGACACTCTGCCTAAGCTCAGAGTGGTTGATGCATCCCTACCTACAAAAAAAATCAGACTGTATGATGCCTTCCAGTCTCCATCTCTGATATAATCTTGGGGTCCACAGGTAGTATTTTTTAATCATTGGTTCAGTTTGGTGTATGAAGGATGAGCAGATATTCTCCAGGTAAAGTAAGAAGGGAAGAAAGAACCTTCCGGACACAAGTAGTAACCTGTGTGAAGACCCAGGAAAGGATTCAGGATAGAGAAACCATCCTGTATGAAGGTGCAGGCATGGATTCAGGATGGAGGGAGCATTCTGTGTCCTAAGTTCCAGGAAATGGTTTGAGATGGAGGAACACCTTGTATGAAGGTGCAGCAAGAAGAAAGTCTAGAGGCATGGAGCACAGTGTCAGAGTTTGTGTGGCCACTGCAGGGTCACAGTCGGAAAGATTCTGAAGCACTGGAAGGAATGGGCTCTGCCTTTTCTAGGAGTGCTCTTGTCAGGATCCAGGTCTCTATTGCTACCATGAGCTGAAGTCACTATGAGGTCATAAGTGCTCAGATTATCACGACCTTGACTTACCAAGAGTTCCTTGTGTTTGAAGGCCTCTCTGGTTGCCTTTTCTTGCCTGAAATGGTCTCACCTCATGGACCTGCATGTTTACCCCACACATTTTACAGTACGGATTAGAGCCCATCTCCAAATCTGGACCCCAGGGTTGGCTTCTGCTTACCAAATGTACCCCTTTCTGTCTGCATTCCTCACACTCAAGGAGGCCTCTCACAACTCCAAAGGAGGAAACTTGCTATCTACTTGCTGCAGTGCAACCTCGTGCAGAGGGTAAAGCACCCCTGCAGCGACAAACAATATGCTCTCCCTGTCATGTGGATTGCACTCCATCTTCCAAAAATGGAAGGACGGAATAAGTCACCTCTCTAACCCTAGAGGCTTAGAGCTTCCCTATCTGGTGCCAAAGTTGGCTCAACCCAGAGAACACACCCAGGCCTGTATCTGCATCCTCCTAAGTGAGAGGGCAGAGCCACAG
This sequence comes from Micromys minutus, assembly GCF_963924665.1. Taxonomy (NCBI): domain Eukaryota; kingdom Metazoa; phylum Chordata; class Mammalia; order Rodentia; family Muridae; genus Micromys; species Micromys minutus. The sequence goes on along the minus strand of NC_137981.1, from coordinate 4,672,051 downwards.
TAACTGTGCTGGCAGGTAGCTGAGCTCCTCCAGCTGGTATTCTAGGAACTGTAGCACATGGGAGAGAGAAAGAGCAGTAGTTTGCTCTAGACCTACCTGGAAAAGTATCTAGTATGGCCATTCTCTCTTTTTGAAGGATAATAGTCTGGAAATCCTGGAAGGGCAAAATGGTTTAGCATTTATACACATACAGTAAAGGTCCTTTTGGTCAAGCATTTAAATATGCAGCTTTTCAAAAATACGTCACTCATACCTGGAAGCATGACTTAGAGCACACCCACTGATGCAGACAATGTGTTCGGTGTGAACCAGGTCTTCTCAGTCATAAAACCTTTGATCTGTTAGCAGGGAACTAATGGACTAAAATTGGAACAGCTTGGCAATGAATGCTAAGGGGAAAAAAACACAATGGCATGGACTGGGAAGGAGCTGTCTCCTCGGGTATAGGGATCAGTCCGCAAAAATTCTTTCAATAGGTAGAAGATTTACCCTATAAAGTCAATGTTTAGAGAAAGGCGTTGGGAGCTATCTGTGGTGACCAGCTTCCAAGTAGTCAGAACAAAACAAATGGTGTGGCAAGGCATGGCATGTCATAGTGTGGTGTAGCATGGTGTACCATGATATAGCATGGCATGGTGTGGCAGGGCATGGCTTGCTATGGCCCGGTTGTAGTGTGGTATGACCTGGACGTGCTGTGGTATGGCATGGTGTGGCGTGGTGCGGTGTGATGTAGCTGACCACATCAGATAGGGAGAGAGGTGCTCAGAAAGAAAATGACAAAGGATGGAAGGATTCAGATCATAGTGTCACATAGTTCCACGCGGGTTGTGGAGTATAAGCCAGGTATTACATTGAGAACACCCTTGCTGTTCTGTAGACGCTAGCTTTTAGTATAAGCAAGGATGACTGGCTGGGCAGAAGAAATCTGATGATCAAGTTTGAGACAGGAGTCGGGGTTATGGTTAGAGTTGCAAACTCTGTCCCTTGCAAGAAAAATATAAACAAAACGAACAAAACCACAAGACAAACAAAACACATGGGGATGAGTACAGTAAATGACCAGTGGACTGGATTTGGATCAGGAGAGAAAGTAAATGTACAAATGATTCAACAAGTTTTAATATGAGACTAGGATGGATAGGGGCAATCTCTATAAAAGGAAAAAAGGGACCTAGATTAGTTGGTGAAAAGTTACTGTTCTTCCTTTTTCAGGTCATTTTTGAAATATTGTTACCCACTTCAGAGGCAGTTAGGAGGCATGCAACATATGAATAGCACTCAGGGACAAAAATTTGAGTGAAGTGTCCTCTTGTATGTCAAACACCACAAGACTGATTTGAATTGCTATGGCAATATTTGGCATTTGTCTGTTCTTTCATTCAGCAAGCACGTGATTAGTATGACAACCTGGGAGAGTCTGGGAAAGCCCGGCAGGTCTCTGCTCATCTTGGGTGCCAATGAGTGGGTGATGTAGCCTGTCACTGATGAGCTTATCTGGCTGCCTGTCACTGCAGTGGATCTGTTGAGTGAATGGTGAATGTGTCTAAGATATTTGCATATAAAAGAAACCCACAAAATCATTCACTTCCAGTATACAAATTTTCAGTCTTTCTCTGCAAGAGGAAATCACCTGACCTCTGGGGAGTTCTGATGATGTTCTGCGTTGAAGCTATGCACTGTGGACCTCATTTGTCTTCTGGTTTTCTCTGTCTAGAGTTGGCCTTATGAACCCTTATGTTTCTAGAACCAGCTTTTATACCACTGGGAGATGAGAAAAGGATGTTCAGTTTGAATTATAAATACTGTTGTTTTTTTTAGAAAGGACTTTGAATATCCACTAATATAGCTAAAAACGTCCATCAAACAACATGATAAAATTAGACAGTCAACAGCAACCAGTGATGATGAGCCAGTATATTTTGCAGCACATGAGGCTGATCTGAAGGGAAAAGATTACGCCATCTCTGTATCCCAATTAGGTTATTTTTAAAAGATTTGATAAACTATCAGTACAGATAGTAGAAAATCGTGGGACACATGGGGACATGTGGAGGCCCATGCCTATAATGCTAGCATGTGCAAAGCCAGGGCAGGAAAGTTGCAAGTTACTTCTCAAGACTGTTTCAGAGGAGAGAACAAGAAGATCAAATGGCCGCATAGTCTTCTCGTGGTGACAGCATGAGGCACCACTGTTGGGAACTGGCAGAGAGCTTTGATTCCTAGGCAAACAATCTGGGACACTTGGAGTTTGCCTAAAGAAAATATCATCAGGCATTTGAACTTTAAGCTTTCTAGAGTTTTCCAGAGAGTTCTTAGTACATTCTGTCACTGTAAGTCAATAAACCGGGAGCTTATGAAATAGTACAGCTTATGAGGCTGAATTCCAAGCCTGGTGGACCCATCTGCTTGTAAGGACAGCCATAACCTTGTTGCCATAGAAATGACAACATGGTTGGAGGACGTGAGAGAGGAAGATCACGTATGATGAAAGAGAAATCCAAAGGGAGACTCAGATGTTGAAATTCCCTCTTTACAACAACCAGCTCAAGCAGGAACTAACACAAGGCCCTGCAAGAACTATAGCAACACCTTCCAAGGGCGGCACCCCCATGACTAGAAAATCAAGTACTTCCAAACCACAGACCTCTGGAGAACACACTCCAACTCTATCCCTACCACGGCATCCTAACTGTCTAAGTATGGATGCACCAATTGTAACCCCATGCGAGCGGCTATCTATTATTTTTCTTAATTTTAGAAGCAGGTGATAAATGTGAATTTACTTAGCGCTGCAGAAGTCCATATGCTCTGCTGTATTTTAAGTAACTGAGCAGAATGTATTGTCATCTTATTTTTAAATTCCTATGTATCTCCACATGCATTTGTGCTGTTTTGTGTGCTTTTGTTGGTATGGGCCATGCAGCCTAAAGTACCTGCAAACCTTCGGTGGAATGCAGCATTGTTTGGTGCTTAGTTCTTAAATTTTTATTTTAGATTCATTTATTTTTATTATATGTAAATGGGTATTTTACCTTTGCTTTTGGCTGTTCAGCCCTTGCATGCGGTACCAACAGAAGCCAGAAGAGAGTATGACATCCTGGGACTTGAAGTTACACATGTTTGCAAGTCATCAAGAAGAGCAAGTTTCTTTTAACCACTGAGAAATCTCCCCAGACCCAGAAAAAATAAGTTTAATTCTTTTTTTCTCTTGCCAGGGATTAAGCTAGACTTTATAGAGACAACCCAGTTTTAAAAGACAACCCTAAATCTTGAAAATTTACAATATTTCAAGGAAGAACAAGTTTCTTAGGTTGTATTAAAAACATAGCAGGTATTCAGTGAATGTTGATTTAATAAATACTATCAAATATTTAAATATATTCTTCATAGTGACAATAGCAGTTATAAAATAGTAGAACTGGCTGAAATTTTGTCTTGTGCTACTTATGGATTATTAGTTTAATATTTACAATATTTCTGGAGCTAGAAAAATGTCTCTGGAGGTCATGTGCTTGTCATGCAAGCGTGAGGACCTGAGTTCAGATCCCGGCACCCACACAAAGAAGCTGGGCACTGGTGTGGTTCTGTGGCCATAGTGTGCAAAAAGATCTCTGGAGCTCCTGACCTGACATTCTGGCCAATTGGTGAGCACTGGGTTTAGTGACAGTGCATTGCCTCAGAAAATAAACTGAGGACAGTTTACAAAGGCACTGGATGCGGTTCTCTGCCCTTCATACCTATCTACTCAAATACATACATACATACATACATACATACATACATACATACATATATGTGTATATATTGCCACATAAACAATTCAAGAAAGTGTGTTTTATCATTTACAGATAATGGTAAATCCCTTGCCAAGACCTTACATTTGAGATGCTAGATATAAAGTTTATATAAAGGATGTCTGAAGCCTGATAAATATATAGACATGCCATGAAGGTCAACAAGACAATTAACTATTTTGGAGAGGATGTATGGAAAAAGGAGGCTTCATTCACTGACAGGAATATAAACTGGTCCAGCAACACTGGAACTCAGCACAGAGTCAAAGAGCTAGAAGTAATTACACTTTAAGATCCAGCTATTCCCCTCCGTGGCATAAGCCCAGAAGATTGATCACCTCTGACCTTCATGCTCAGCCATGTTTTATCCTGCTCTATTTACAATAGCTAGGGAGTGAAAACAAGCTAAATGCCCTTCAACTGACAAGTGGGTCAGGAAAATGTGGCGTCTCTACACTACAGGATACTTTTGGATGCATTCACTTACAGGTAACATATTAGCTTAGTAAGTTCAATAAAGCCAGAGAGAACCTATTGCAGTGGTTAGCTCAATTAGAGAGAAAGATATTGAGAGAATACGGTAAATTTAAAGAATTGAGAAAAGGAAGAGCAGAAAGGTGGATGTGTATAGGATCTAAGAAGTGGGACTAACTAAGGAGGTGTCCCCATGGTGTCACTCCTGAAAAGTGCCTAAACCAAGAGCTGTGCATTGCTTGAGACTGATGCTGAGAGTGTGATGAGGTCATGGCTTCATCTCTGGGGAAGCTCCTTAGCTGACAAGTCCTGCTAGTGTTAAATTTGGTGCAAAAGAGTCTGCTTCTTTGAAGAGGCTGGGGGTAGAGGAAAAGCCCATTACATTATCTCATATTTTCAATGTAGATTAAGGAATATGATACATCCCAGGGACTGGCACTTGATAAAAGCTTGATAAGGGGTAGTATCAGTTTGATAGTACGAGGAGGCAATGGGCAGTGACTCAGCCCTAATGTGAAGTCATGCGCTCATTAGCAATGTCTTCCCCATGGCAAAGTCTGATGCAGCAATGACGCCTCACCTCCAGGTTGGCTCATCCACTTGCATTAACTTCATGACCTTGAGTCCTTGGCCTCCTACCTAGTTCCTCTGTGCACAAAATGGTCATAATAATATCAAGTTATGTCAGAGTAGTGCCACAATGCATAATTTATGTCCAATCGTCAGGGACTTGGAAGAACAGAGAGAGATTTAAGTGCCGAATATCTCTGGGGCCATCCAGAGAGGAACTGTGACAAGTCCTACATACCCACGTTTAACACACTTTAGTTCGTGGCCTTCACTTAGCTCCTACTCTAACCTTTGTCCTTGTACGTGTAATATAAATGACAGTGGGTCAAAGTTCAGCTAATCAAAGTTAGGATGAAAGCTAGAGAAATGAAATTTGGAGGTGAGCAGCAAGACTTCATTTTTAATTCACTGTCTAAGAAACAAGTATGGCCTTTACAGTTGGGAACACACACCACCTGTGGATGCTACCACACAACCTGCAGACACAGGACCCCTCTATGCATTCCATCATGGCTGGCGAAGATGCTCATGAGGAGCTTTGAGCATAGTGATTGCATTTTCCTCAGCACTGTAGCCAAGCTGCTGGTGCTTAGTAAATAATCCCTTCTTCATACATGCAACCCGAATCAAACATGCATGCAACCCTAATCAAACATACATGCAAACTTAATCAAACATAAATCAAGCTCAGGGGTTAGAAAAAGGCATAAGAGTAAAGGAAGGAGCGCTGATGGAGAAAAATGGCACTTAGAAGAAGGAAACAGAAAACCAGAAAGTTGTATGTATATATGTATATATGTATGTATGTGTGTATGTGTATGTGTGTATAAAATTGACACAAAAAGGGAAAAAGATGTATCTATAACCCAAGTAAAGAACGAAGAGCTCCGTTTCTGATATCTACATATATTATATATTTATATGTATGTAATATATATTATTCATTATAACTATGGAGGGAATGTCAACATTGCCGATTTCCAAGACAAGCTTTCTTCACAAAGATGACTAATAACAAGGTTAATAGGAAGGCGGGACTAGTATCCTCACACCTTTCTGGTACAGTGTATAACATAGCATAACCTTTATTAAAGACAAGTAAAATATCCATAAAAAAATACTAAAATGCCCTTTAGCCAAATACCTTTTAAGATTTGCCTTACAGATGAATCTGTGTATGTGATCATATATATACATACATATATATATATATATATAATTTAAATTTCAATATTATGAAATAGACATATGGAAATTGAATATTATATAAATGTATGTGGAATTTCAGTGAGGGCTTAGTTTTTAATTGACCATAAAATGATACATAGTTATGAGGTATTTTATATTTCATATAATCAACAGAAAAACAAATACTTTTCTTGTGTTTTGAGTTTTTAGCCTTTAATGTGGTATGCATTGTGTAATTACAGTGCAGTTCACGTTGGAAAGGCCATGTTGCAAGGATTTGGTATCTCCCTGGAGCCAGACTAATCAGTGAGGAGCACTGCTCTCTCTCACCTCTCCTGGGAGCATTCTGGTCCCGCGCGTCCTTCAGGCTTCGCGGTGAGCTGCTGCTCATTCGTGTACTTGGTGTTCAGTGTCTACCCTGCTGCAGGTGCTGTCATTAGGGGGAAAACAGTCATAGCTCTTGCTACTGGGTAAATACTTTGCCCCAAAACTCATGTTGAATTTTGAACCCATCTAGAGCCAACCAGGCTGAAATGATGCTAACAGGAAATATTCCAATCCCTTGGGATGGTACCCTTATGAAAAAAGGAGACTGGACACAGAGACAAAGTAGACTGGAAAACAGAGGTCATAATTGGGTCATGATTCTGTAAACCAAAGGGCACTGAACAGTGAGGGGGTGGTGTAAGAGAGAAGAGGTGCCTGGAATTCTCCTCCTCAACGCTCTCACAGGCAAGCATCCCTGGCTATAAGATCTCTCCATCCATGGCCCCTGGTACTGTTATGGAAACTGATGAAGAAGTGAATGGGTAAAGTAGCCAGAGAGAAGTAGCTAAGGGGCAAAGGAGAGGACCTCTTCAATTCGCCTCTTGAAGCAGCTGCCTGTGGGATAAAGGTGTTCTCTGCATGAAGCAAGAAAAAGTCCCAGACAGCTTGTTCCAGACGGTTCTCCTGAGTTAGAATATTACCCAGCAGTTGAGAGGCTCTTATAAAGTGATTCTGTATGGAGAATAATGCAGAACAGGGTTGCTTTTCATTTCATGAGTCTATACAACATGTAGCAAGCAATGGGAAGAGAACAGGCAGCAGATAAATAAATAAAAGCAGAAGATAAAGGACAACAGTGTGTCAACTTGGCTTTCTGAGCATCAACTGACAAGCGTCTGGCAGAAAACACTTGGGAAGCGATCTCAAGCTGCCATGCTGAAGTCACCAACTGAGACAACTCCAGGGAAGACTGTCTTCCTCATAGACAAGTTTCCAGCTTTGCATTTCTGCCCAAGGTATTTCTATACCATGAGGTAAACAATAGTAATCTCTGCTGGATATGGTTACCTTCTGGCTGTTCTCTCAATGTTTTAGCCATTTGCTCTTTTCTGCTCTTGGTTGCAGAGTGGGGGGGCAGCCCATGCCACGACAGGGAGTTGTGGAAGGCACTGAAAACAAACATGCTTGAAGTTAGACAAGGGCAGCAGAGCTCCTTGCTCCCTGAGCCTGCTAGCAACAAGGTTAGAGCATGGTGGCAGTCAACCAGTGCAAGCCTATCATCAGCTGAAGAAGGAACACACAGCAAAGGAAAACAACTTTTCCAGTTCCCACCCAGAAAAACAGTCTGAGCTGGGTGAGCTGATGTGGATCTTTCTTGAACTGCATCCTTCATCTGTAAACTCCATTAGGGACATTGCCACATTTGAGGCTTTCCAGAAGTGGTCCAATAAAAGCAGAGAAAGTGGGTATGTCATTGCTATGGTGTGTTGATTGGTAGGTAGTTTACAGAACAGCTGAAGGTTCTGAGAAAATGTAAATTATCAAGTGTAATTTGATATTGGATCCTCCCTGGTATGCTACAATTTGATAGTACTGTATTATGCATTCATAAATTCTGAGTCTGAGAGATGTTACTCACTGTTATAAGAGGCATAGGCCATCTCCGGAATCCTCAGCATGTGCCACTGATAACTTTAATTTCGGTACCATCTTTATTAATACAAAGCTGAGAGTGAGCAGACGGGAACCTGTCAAGCAAAAGGAAGAACAACTTAGGGGGTTTCTTGAAAGCAAAAGTGAAGGGATGGTGACTGAATAGGAACCTAAAGGCGGCCTACACCTGCCTTTCAATATCATTGGCATAAGCAGCAATATGATCAATCAAAACAAAGTCAAATTTGCCTTCATGGGGTGCAGCACAGATGAGAATCTCACACTCCAGTCTACCAGAAGAGATTTGTGAAATAGTTTTAGATAGCAAGATGGAAGGTCTTTCTGAGAGCAAAGAGTAAAGTTACAGAGCTGGGGTTAGGGTTCAGTGGTGAAAGCTCTAGGACCTGGGTTTGAATCATCAGAACTCATGCAAGGTTAGGGACGTGAGAATACGTCTGTAATCCCAGTAGTCCTCCAGAAAGATGGAAAGTGGGGCAGGGAAGCCCCTAAGCTCAGTGCCAGCTAAGCCTGTTATATACAGTGATAAAAAGAAACCTCATCTCAAACAAGGTAGAAGCCATGGTCTGACATTGTCCCCCCTTTTCCTCTGACCTCCACACGTGAGCCATGGCATATGAATGTCTATACTCTATCATATGAATGAGTATGTGGGTACTTACACACACACACACACACACACACACACACACACACACACACACACACATGAGTAACATTGATTATACCAAGTACAGAATAAACAACTAAACGATGCATCATTTTCTAAGCAATATAATTATCTGAAATATTTTTATTCTCTGTCTCTTCATCTCTATCTCTCTGTCTCTCTGTGTCTCTCTCCTCTCTCTGTCTCTCTGTCTCTCCTCTCTCTCTGTCTCTGTCTCTCTCTGTTTCTCTCTATCTCTCTCTCTCTTTCTCCCTCTGTCTCTCTCTGTGTTTGTCTCTCTCTCTCTCTCCTCTCTCTGTCTTTCCCTCTCCAGGGTCTCACTGGCTGATCTCAAACTCATAGTGATTCCTCTGTAGCAACTGAAATTGTACAGTGGCTTGTTTATTGCTTTCTTTTCTATCACTAGAACGTAAACTTTAAGTAAAGAGATACCCAGACTGAACCATTCAGTGCTATGTCCTCAATACCTAAATCTTACTTCACATGGAATATCCAGTGCCCTGTAAAAGGAAGGAAGGAAGACCACATTTAGTCCTTCTGTGGGAGTGGCCTCACCTAGCTAAAAATTCATTCCATTCCCAACCATTCACTTGAGGACGTGGCTTTCAGCTGCTGTAGCCCGCCATTCAGCATACCCGTTTTAGACAGCAAGAGCTGAAGTGCACTTCCTAGTTATGCCCACTGTCTCATTGAAAGTCTCTATATATCTTTCAGAAATACTCCCTTCAACCAAGCATTTCCCCTTGTGCCTTGCTTGCCTTTGTTCTTGAGGTAGTGTTACATGGTCTTTGCTCATTTCCCAAAGCAGTGTCCCACTACTGAAGGAAGCTTCAGTGAAAATATGAGCGTTGACATTCATTCTGACCCTCGCCCTGGAGCCTGGTGCTTCGAGACTTCTGTCTTTAAATCACCATTAATCCCACTGCAGAAAGCACTGGCGTTAGAATTCAATTTCGGCTTCCTAGCAGGACAAGCCAGGTGTCAGCCGTCTCTGAGGACTGACTGCAGCAAGATTTTATGGGAGCAGTCCCCAGCACACACAGCCGGCAGATGGGTGACAGTTTCCTGTGTTGGAGGTCAAAAACTGCCGTAAATTCACTGCAGGGCTGTGCTCCAATGCTATCTAGAAATCCTTCGCTAGATTTAGTGACTTCTAGAACAGCTTCCAAGTCCTTGGAGCTGTGTCTTACATTTCCAAAATTTATTAAGTAAGGTCATTTCAGTTGGAGGTGTGAATCATATGCCCATAAATTTTCCAGAGTCAGATCAGGATTTTCACGAATGAATTCATCTAAAGAGCAAGCCGCTTTCATATCCTGTGATGTAAGTCCTGCATCAGCACCACCACCCCCAGCCCGCTCTTAATAATATGTTTGTTACATAATGGTACTTATCTCTGCAAACAGCTGTGTGTGAGCCGGATGCTAGCATAATCACACAGCACTTGGGACATGAGCTCTGAGACTAGGATGTGTCTGCTTGGTCTCTCTCACCAGCTCGGTCACCCTGGGCAGCTCAGGTTCCTTAACTAATGACCACACCTCCCCTATACAGTCCTTGTGATGACTGTGTTGCACGTGGACTATGCTGTTCAGGATGTTAATGATGGTCACACTGAAGGCAGCTGACACAAGTGCAGTTCCTGCCTCCTTAACCTCATTTCCAGTGCTTGAAGACTGCTCATGGCTGTGCAGTACAATGGACATTGCAGTGGAGTAAAAGTCTTTTTTACATTTGTCTTCAGTTTTAATCATGTACATGTGTGCCTATGAGCACAGTGAGCCAGGGGGACAGAGAAGGGCTGAGGGTCTCCTGGAGCAGGAGTTACAGGTGTTTGTGAGCTGCTGATAGGGTTGCTGGGATTGAACTTGAGGCCTCTGCAGGAGCATTACATAACCTGTCCTCTGTAAGAACAGTCTTAACTCTGAGCCTTCACGGAAAGGCCTATAGTGGGATTATACCTCCATGGGGCAAGGTTTAGGGCCTCACATTTCCTCCTGCATTTCTTCTCCCACCCCCACTACCAGCTTGAGTTGGCAATCTCTTTCCTTTGGGTGGTGTGTGTGTGTGTGTGTGTGTGTGTGTGTGTCCGTGTATGTGTGTGTGTGTGTGTGTGTGTGTGTGTGTGTGTGTGTGTGAAGCTACAGTCAACTGTAGTTGTCTTTCCTCAGGAGCTCTCCACCTACTTTTTTGAAATGGGGATCTCTCATTGACTTGTACCTTAACACAGAGAGAGGCTGGCTGGCCAGTGAACCCCAGGGACCCATCTGTCTCCACCCCTACAGTGCTGAGTGAAATTACAAGCATGTGCCACCATGTCTGGCTTTTTTTCTGTGTGTTCTGAGGATGGGAACTCAGGTCTTCATCTTACACAGCAAGCACTTTCCTGGCTGGGTGGTCTATCTAGCCCAGTGAGCTGGGAACATTTATGATAGCTCCTTTGCGTTGAACTGTAGCTTAACATAGCATCTGTCCATGCTGTCCTTGATAAGACTGCACCTTGGTCTTCCCACACTTTGACTTCTCTGAGGTAACTACTGCGACTTCCAAGTTATACCCCCAAACCCTCTCTCATTCATCTGGTGTCAGACATAGGGAACACTGTGAGCCTCTTAGGACTGAGATCACATTCCAGTGATGTGTGTGTTTCCCATAGTCCTCAGCTTGAAATCGGCATCCAGGCATTTGCAGGAATGAATTATTCTACAAATCAGTGTGCACTCCTCGGCTTGTTCTCTAAAGCATGTCTGTTCCCTGAGGCAAGGCTCACAGGTGTGAGCCTGTAGATGCTACTCTGAGACCAGATGCCAGGGGGTATCATTTTCAGGCATCACTTTGCCTTTGGGCTTTCCAGGAGATGCTCCAGGGGTGTCTTGGTATCTTGTAATAGATCAACATCTGTGAACTCATCCACAATCATTTTCCCCTATGCTGTGAAGGGAGGAGCTCTCCCTTAGCTCTCCACTACAATCACCTAGTACTGGGCTCTCAATATAACCACTGACAGTAGTGGGAATGAACAGTTTTTCCAAGCAGCACCTCCCCCCATATCTTAGAAGAATATGTATGCAGGTGGCTGCAGGTTTTAGGATCACTCTAAGAATTTGCTGTTGAAATTTGAATCTCAGACACCATGGCATACAGAGGCAGAGTCTTTGCCAATAGAGGATGGAGACTCATAAGTGGGATTATTGTCCTTATCAATTAGATCTCTTGCTGCCCCTCTACCCTACTCACATAAAGAAACAGGGTATTGGTATTGCAGCTGCAAGGTATTGGTACCTGCAGCTGCCAGGAGGTTCTCACCAGACCCCTACAGTATAGGAATGCTGACCTTCAACCTCCAGTCTCCAAGAACAGAAGTAATGTTTGTGTGAGCCATCACACTCATGGTGTTCTGTTACTGGCTGACAGTATCCATGCTGCCTGTACTGATACAGATCTGGAGACCTAGAAACGCTCTGTTCGGTTCCCGAACTATGAACTGAGGAGCCTCCTCCTCATCCCAGTGAGATGTGGTGGAGTCCTCGGCTCTGAACCCTACACTTAATGAGACCAGTGATTCAGAGAAGAAGGTTCCCAATTCTGTCCTTAAAATACGGAAATCATCTCTGACCACGTGGTCCATGATTAGGGACTCACTGATCATCACTGGATACTGAGAGATAATATTCGCTTGTACAGTGCCTACTGTGTACCAGACGTTCTGCTCAATGCCTAGCCTGCATCAGTTAATGCAGCTCCCCAACCATCCTGGAGAGACGAGGGAAACGAGAGAATAGACAAAGCAAGAACCACGGAGTTTAGTTTACTCTCTGAAGATACCAAGTGTCAACTCTACTGAAGCATCATGCTTCTCTGGAAACATCATCTATCACTAGCACCAGGTCAAGGGAAGAATGAAAGTCCATCTCTTCAGAAACTTAGACATGCCACAGATGTAACACATTCCTATGGTAGATCATGCTCTAAACAAACTCAAAGTCTCATTTGGGTTATATGTACTTATCTAGCTTGTTGGAGAAGATCACTTGGACTGAGATACAGCTCAGGTGGTGGGGTGCTCCTGCACAAGTGTGAGGAAATGAGTTTGATCTTCAGAACCAATGAGAGAGAAGCCAGGCATGGTAGCTCAAGCTTTCAATCTCAGCACCAGGAAGGCAGAGACAGGCAGCGATCCCTGCGGCTCACTAGCCAGGCAACTTAGCGTAGTGAAAGACCATGGGTGATACCTGAGGAACAACAGGCAAGATTGTCACCTGGTCCCTGCACCTGCATGCACACGCCTCAGATGCATAGTGAGGGTGTGTATTTCTATAGACTTCTACAAAAGGATTGGCAAGCTTTTCTGCAAATGGTCAGTTAGCAAGCTGTTGAGGCTTTATCATGAGGAGTCTCTTCAAGACGGCCAATGCCTAGAACATATTTCAGCTTAAATGAATTGCAATCTTCTGGGAATGCCATAGCAGATATCTATAGTGAATGTTCCCATGAGTTACTGAAATGCAGCTCAGATTAGGAAGAACTAAGGGTGCAGAGACAATCCAGATGGAGCTGCTAGTGAAGGGATTTGCTACATCCTCAGAAGGAAGCATATGTGGGTTTTAAAGAAACAAGCAGGAAGAAACAAATGCTTTCTTTTCTTCCACTTGCGCCCTCCCTTAGTATTTGCAGAGTCTAGCAAAGCGAAGAGATGGTTTGCAAATCATAGGCAAAGCGCACACTGCAGGACATGAGTGATGGACAAGTGAGCAACAGTAACTTAAGTCAAGCCTGTTGCCTGCCCTTTGGCTGCTGTGCATTCAAATATCCTTTGCTTACAGGAAGACTAGTTTCTGCTTGTGTGGAAGCGGAGTAACTTACCTGCTACATGGAAATTACAAATGGATGAGCAAAGGATACTTACTAAATAAATAAATAAAGATGGATCACAAATTCTATCAGGCATTACATCAAGGATGGAGTTGTAATTCCTATAAGATTCGTCACAGTCACCTCTGAGTCTTACTTATCTAGAGACAAAACTATAAATGTAACCTCTACATAATGTAATGAGTTCCTTACATCTTGGAAACTAGCAGAGTTCAATTGCAGGCCAGTGTGATGGTATCCAATCCTCCCACTTTCCCCATTGATTCCTAGACTCATGAAGTCTAATCCTTAAGGAGAGACCACCATACAATTGACTTATGGGAGCATCAATTGGCTCTTCTTAGAGCCCAGTTAAAGATGCTGTCTTCTGACCTGTAGGATAACTATCTCCTATAAAGTATCCATCCCTCCTTCAAACTAGTGTACTTTCTGGGAGTTGAAAGGCTTAAAAGAACTGTTATTTGACAGCAAGGCCCATATTGTGCTTTCTGAAAATGGCTTCTTAATAGAAGTGGTACTGTGTGGGATGCTCTGTCTACAGACCAGGTCCGTGATCCCTGAAGGCTGCTGCTTTAAAAAACATCATGCACTAAGAAACCCTGTCCATAGCCACAATATTTCAGTGAGGACTACACTGCACCCTGCACCACTGTAATCAGCCTGCCACCAGGTTACTGGCTGCTGCTTCCAGGATACGGTACCATATGAAATGCTCAGTGTGGGTCTCCGGTATTCAGGTAATCAGAATAGCCCTGGACAGGTGAGCCTGAGATGGGAAGTGCACATTAAAGTACACATGGCACCTATTGTCTATTACTTTTAGCACTTCAGCATTGTACATGGACCATGCAACAGGTGCGGAGTCGGGCAGGGAAGAGGATGACTGACAGACACAGAAGAGTAGCTGCACCTCGTTCGATGCCAGCCCTACCACCATGGCCTTTTGCTGGACCTTCAGATGAAACAAATATGAAATGAGCTAGAACTAATAAACATGGTATAAGGGTGGGATACAACTGTAAATGATGAAGCTTAAGTGTTCTACTGTTAGAGAAACTCAGAAGAAATGTTCAAAATGGTATTTTGAATTCTTTCCCATGAATGTCTTTACCCAGAATGTCTTGAGAATCTGCTCTATGCCAGGATAATGAGGGCTATCGGGTACAGAATGAACAAACCTATCAGATGTGCCCTTTGTCCTTAGAGTGTGGTGCTTACAAGCCACAGCAGGAATACAAGCAGTCAAAAGGCAAGTCGTCAAGAAGGGTAGAGCTTGGCCAATGCAGTGTCTGTGCAGCAAGCACAACGGCCGGAGTGTGGGTCCAGAACCCACAGTGAGGCATCGTGGAGTGTGCTTACTATCCCAGTCCTGGAGTAGCAGAGGCAAGTGCGTCTCTGAAGACAACCAGGCAGCCTATCCAGACAGGTAAGGTCCAGGCCAATGAGAGAACCGAGCTGGTAGATGGCTCCTGGGGAATCACACACCATTTGTGTTTGGTGAATGAAAACAAAAAATAACCAGGCTTGGCAGAGGACCAGGAGGAGACAAAGAGATGGTTAATGTGGAAAAAATTCAATGGTGTTGGAAATAAAATGGTCAGGAAAGGGTCTTGTCAGGGAAGTTAAAGTAAGGCTCCATGTAGGAGAGCCATGCCAAAGGGAAAAGGCTGACTATTCCTGATAAAGGGAAATCGCAGGGTCTCTCTGATACACAAAACGTTATGTTCAAGTAGCAGGACAAAGCTAACTTCAATGAGGAAGAGAGTGGATAGAGGTGAGTGATTTAGTGTGATTATTGAGAAGCCAAAATTATTATAGAATCAAACAAAAAGAGTGATGAATGCTTTTAAGTATCAGCATGGTGCAAAGGCACATCATAAAGGTACCAGTTCTCTGAGAATTAATCTATAAATTCAATGTGTTCTTAATTTTAAAAATACCTGTAGGTCTCTTTTTAAAACAAAGAAACAAAACAGTTCTTGGGTGTGTGAGGAAGCTGTACCAAAGGCAAACATTAAACCAGGGAAACCAAGTGAAATGGTACTGCAGTTGTCCTGGTGGGCCACCAAGGCAGCCTGGACTAGAATGGTGACCAGTGAGAGGAAGGATATTGTCAGAGTGAGGTTGCAGAGCCACCATCTGTATTTGGTGAGCCAGCCACACATGGCTTTATGCATTTCTGCTATTACCACTGGACTAGAACAACCAATAGACTTATTTCCTCTGTACCATTTCTAACCAGGTGAGGGTGGTGGGTGATTCTGAAGAGGCTGAGCAGGGAAGAGAACAGAAGAGAGGACCCAGGAACCACAGCTGCTGCTAGAGTGTGAGAGAAGCAACAGTGTTAGAGATTTGCCTCGTCTGGATCAAACAGTTCTTAAGTTTTGCAGAATAGAGTCACCACGGAAATGATATTTGGTACCACATCCCCTAGTAATTCTGATCAAAAGATTTGGGGTGAGTTCTGAATATCTATATGTTTATAAACTCTGAAGTAATTTGTCTGTTTTGAAGACCTCGGATGAAATATCATCATGAATATCTAATAGATTGTGAGTAGAGAGAAGGTTCTTCCATTAAAACCACTAGTTCCTATTGCCCAGAATCCTGGTTCAATTCCCATGAGCTACATAGAGACTCACAACCATCCGTGACTCCAGTCCCAGAGATTTCAACACCCTCTTTAGGCTTTCTTTGTCATCAGGCATGAACATAGTACGCAGACATCCATACAGGAAAAACACTCATACACACAAAAAAACTTAAAATGTTCTTATAGATTGCATTAATAAATTTTTTCAGGGATTCTGGTGTTGGTGAGATGTTCCAGTGATAGATGTTCCCAAAAATTGCTATGTACCTGGAGTCAAAAATATTTTTTCTAAGAGAAAATTGTATCAAAAGATCACATTATCCTTGAGCCAAGTAGCATGGTACACACGTGACAATCCTAGTATGTAGGAGACAGTTTCAGAACAATTGAGAATTTGAGGGTAGCCCAGAGCACATAGGGCACATAAACAACAAACTAATCAACATAACAGGTTTTAATAAAGAATCATATTCTTGAAATGGGGGGGTGAATGTGACTTTTTCCCATACGAGCATAACTCAGAGGATTAAAATGTCAGTCAACAGTCACCAAAGCCATTCTGAGCCAGTGTTTCAAAGAATGAATTTCACAGACAATGAGAAAGGTTTGGGAACTGTTATTATAGAGGAAAACTTAAAGCGGGATTTTGTAGCAGAAAGCAAGAAGATCTCCTAAAGAACAGTCCCCAGTGGATTGTTACGGTGCCCCTTTATTGAGGGGGTCGGAAGGTTTCAATGGTCTGACATAATGGGCAGTGGGCTGGTCAACCTGTCTGACCCAACCAGATGTCACCACAAGGAGTCTATGCACTTTACATCCCAGGACTGACTGGAGTTTGGGTGAGTACTTTCAAGGACCAGTGAAGCTTCTGATTCCACATAGCTTCCAGGCAGCTGTTTTCATTAAGAGCCTGTGGGAAATGAGAAGAAAGATAAAAGCAGCAGCTACAAAGCAGAGCCACTGAATATTTCTGGTCTCTGGCCAAGACAGAACTACCAATGGAGCCAAAGGCATGATTTCCGGCCAGTACAGAATTGTCTCCTCTTGAAGACCCCACCCTATCTTCCCGGCAATTTCATTTCTCCTATTCTCATCTTTGGGGGGATGGGAGATGGTTGGACCAGTAAAAATTTTTGTTGTACAAGCATGTGAAGCTGATTTCTGATCCCTGGTACCCACATAAAATGCATGGAGTCTGCATCCGTATCCCCAGATGGGAAACTGAGATAGGTAGATCCATGAAGGAGTTAACCAATTGTCAGCTTGTGAGCTCTAAATTTCGTCAATGGCCTTGTCTGAAAATATAAAGTGAAGAACAATTAGGAAACCCACCTGTTGTCGATCTCCAGCCTCCAGAGACAGGCACATCAGGACATTCACATGCACAAACACACATCCATATGAGAAGAGAAGGACATTGTACTAGCTTTTCTGCGTGTACTGAGAACACAGAGCAGAGGCCCACCTACCTCACACTGTCCAGGAGACAGATGAGGAACTGTGGGAGAACTATGACTCTTCAGAAGACTTCCCCAGTGACTTCCCTTCCCCCCATGAGTACCTACCCAGCCAGTTGAGGTTGAATCACCTTCCAACAGTATCCTAGACTGAGAATCTAGTCTTTAAATATGAAATCATTATCCATAGCATTTCCAGAACAAGGCCTGTTACTATGGAAGAATCTTTCTTCTCTTTCAATAAAACTTACCATTCGCATACATTTATGTTCACAGTACAACTGAGAAGAATGTGCAGGACCCTATGCACACCTCCAGGGATTGTTACAGATGATGAACCTGCATCACTATCACCCAGAGTCCATGCTTTACTTTAGAATTATTTGTGATTGCATGTACTCTGTGTGTTGGGATAAGTGTGTAATGGATCTACCTTGTGGAATCAAATATTCTGCACTGTGCATTTTCATCCCTCTCTCCTTGGACTCCATCCAACCACTGCTCTTAGTGCTAATCTGCACAAAGTTGCTTTTTCCAGACTGTCATAAAGTGGTTGGGGTTTCAGATTGTCCTGTTAGCTATTTTATTGGTGTGTGTGTGTGGTGTGTGTGTGTGTGTGTGTGTGTGTGTTTGTATGTGTGTGTGTGTGTGTTGTGTGTGTGTGTGTGTGTGTGTGTGTGTGTGTGTGTGTTGTAAGAGGACCCCTTTCAGGAATAAATCATGTGGTGGGCTCATTAGTGAACTCTGTTATGGTTGTATGATAAATGGCAAGTGTGTTTATGCATTAGATCATCTAGCCAGCCCTGAATATTATTTCATTGCTGGAATTTTGTTTTATGGTCACCTACTGACAGACACCCTGGCTGCATCCAAGTTTGGACAATTAGAATAAATATCTATGATCATCTATTGTTTGTGTTGTGGCCACATTTTTTTTTATTTTTTTGGGCAAATTGCCAAGGAATTGGAAGAAATCGGTTTTGATGGTTTTTTTTTTTTTTCCTGTGGGCTGATGAATTAAGAAATTCTTTCACTAGGTGGTATGCCTCCCCCACTTACTCTAAATCATACCTAAACCAATGTAACCACTAATTTAGTTTCTCAGCTGCAGCCCTGAGATGTGTGAGCAAAAAGGTTAGTGTGTTATGAGCTTAACTGGTGGGTGGGATCTCCTTTCTACAGACGAGCAGTGCAGAGACAGCCCAAATGTTTCTTTTTAGTTCATGCAGAGGAGTTGGGAAGGACCCTGGGAACTAGCTTCGGGACCATCAAAGACACCTTCTAGAATTCTGAGAGATGGACATGGTAATAATTTGATACTTGGGTCCCCAGAAGCATGAATACTCCTCCCAGCCAAAGCCTTGATATTTCCTTCTGAATACCACACTAGTGCATTGTTCCTGCTAAGTTAGTTGTTGGCTTCCTTCCACCATATTCTGCTTCTGTTGCTTCCTCTGGGTAGGAAGTAATATCAGCTCAACTCCCACCGCCCTCTTTGAAGTCTTACTCATCCTTTCATTTAGGAAAAGCTACATCTAGAAGCTTTTACAGTTATTAAAAGGGCATGTATCCTGGGAAAGATTGCTCAAGAGGTTACTAACACATTAATGTGAATTGAACAAACAGCTAGAAACAAAATATTCTATAATGTCAAGAACACTTGTATCCAAAAGGTTGTACAACATGTTAGCCAAACATGAGCTGTGTTTTTATACCTACAACGTCTCCTTTCGTGAATGAAGGGGTGTTAACAGACTACACTTTATAAAACAATGATCCAGTTATTACCTGAGGATTCATGGGCATTGCCATTTGAATGAAGGTCTTGACTAACAACCCAATCTAGAGGTCTGCTTCTCCTTCCTTGGCACAGGAGTGGTTAGAGGTCATTATCTCAAAATGGCATTCTAATCTCTTGGCTTGTGTCTTAATTGTGTTTGCATCATGATTTTAAAGTTTATTGCGTACAATCTCTTAGTTGCATGTTTCCTATTATAGGGTGAAATGTTTATAAGTCACCTAAGGTAATAACAGAAGACAAAGTGTTGGGGGACTGAAATTCATTCTTCTTAGCTCAGGTGCAACCTGGGAAGAATTAATTGCATTCTTTTGCCTAGAGAAAATACTTTATTGCTTGGGGAAAATTAAATGTCAGCCTTTTCTTATTCAAGATATATTCAGTGTTAGGACTAGGAGATTTTTCTACAAATAAATATCTTGAAGGCTGTCAAACCATAGCTACTAATGATGAAAATCAAAAGAGGCATCATTCATCAACACTGTTGCTCTTATTCATATTCTGGAAGGGTTCCCCCACCTTACAAAATTCATCTCAAGAAAAGTGCTGTCCACATCATCTTAATTTTTCCTTTTCCCATTTCCCCAAATTCCCTTCAAATGCTTCTTCTTCAGATGGCAGCATGCACCACATTCCAGCATCATCTTCCTGTGACTCAGATATTCCGAGGGCTGTGTGATAGTTTTCTAGGTGGCTCGTAAGGATAATAGGGTCACATATAGCCTCCTCATCTGGCACTATCTAAAATGCTGGCCTGAGAAAGTCTTTTCAAAACCTCACCTGTTCTCAGTACTGTAGGTGATAGAGGACAGTGACAGAAAGACATAATGGATGTTTCCAGATGGCAATAGCAAAAATAAAATGAGATGTACTGTATTCCCCTACCTTCACAGTGGCACATAGTAGGTATTCTGTGACCCAAATAAAAGCAGGATTATAGAGATCACCTCCCTCTCTCTCTGGCCACTTCCTGTTCATTCACTACCTATCACACTGCCATTTTGGTAGAAACTGTTGGGCTTATTTTACAGAGAGGAACCTAGGACAATGAAATGAAGTTACCTCAGCACTTAACAGTCAATACAGTGTGTCTTCTGTCTTACAGAGGACATTTGTCAAAATCTAGAGTTGGTTTCAGTTATCGCCATGAGATTCTAAGCTTCCAGTGATAGAAGACAGGTATGCCACTAAACATCCTACAAGGCCCACAGGCCTTAGAAGAAAGGCATGCTCTTTCCTGTGAGAAGCATTAAATAGCCAATGGTTTTTATTAAATCCTCATCTCTCTTCATCCAAGTGAATTCTAGCCACAGAACTTTCCCATCTTGCCGTTGCAGATGGAATGAATACTAAAGCCATGTGTTCAATGAATAGTTGCTGAGTGGATGAACAAAGAGATTACATGAGTGACTTAGGATTTGTTCTGAGCCCCCAGCTCCTGTCCAGCAAATGGCTCATTTCACTTCTGCCTGTATCACAGTGAAAGAATGCCTTTCAGATACAACAATGTCTTTGACATTCTTTACAAATTGCAAAAACAAAATGTGTGACAATGAAAGACTTCTCACTGTAGACAAGATAGAAGGAAAAGTAGAATGTGAAGGGCTAGTAAGAAACAACAGTTAAACTCGCTAACACGGAAATTTAAGGACAGGACCCGAAAACACAAAATAAACAATATCAGCAGGAAGGAGGAGTCATGAAAATTATCTTGAGTTTTGAAAATATTCATTGCCGAGGCAGAGTCAGCACACAGCAATCAGAACTCATGGCCTGCCCGCAGAGAGCTGAACACCCAGAGGAGACTCAGAAGTGCTCTTTCTCCTGAGCCTATGGGTGAGCCAACACTCTCTCTCCATTGACTATATGGGGAGAGACCTCATGGAACTCTCAGAGCTCAGGTATCACAGTACTACTGGGGTCTGTACCCTACAGGCCTCTATATGCACCCAGAGCTAGAGATAGCCATGGCCATTGCCATCA
Organism: Micromys minutus; assembly: GCF_963924665.1. Lineage (NCBI taxonomy): Eukaryota > Metazoa > Chordata > Mammalia > Rodentia > Muridae > Micromys > Micromys minutus. The sequence continues at coordinate 4,650,714 of NC_137981.1, read as the reverse complement.
GAACTCACAGCATATCTGGTCTCCATAGAGGGCTGAATACCCAGGACCAATCTCCCTCTGGAGCCCATGGCCCACAGACATACAGGAGAGAAAAGATCCATTCAGAGACAACAAGATCAACTAACATCAAAGATAAGAAGATGGGAAGAGGCAAGCACAAGAAAGAATCTTAGCAACAGAAACCAAGACAACTTGGCAACATAAGAACCCAGCTCTCCCACCACAGCAAGTAGTGTATATCCTAAAAAAACAGAAAAAAACAAGATTTGGACTTAAAATTGTGCCTCGTGTTGATGATAGAGGGCCTAGAGAAGCACATGAATAACTTCCTTACAGAAATACAGGAAAACACAGACAAACAAGCACAAACCCTGAAAGAAACACAGGAAAACACAAGCAAACAGATGAAGGAACTGAACAAAACCATCCAAGTTCTAAAAACAGAAATGGAAACAATAAAGAAAACACAAAGAAAGACAACCCAGGAGATAGAAAACTAGGAAAGAGATCAGGAGTCATAGACACAGCATCACCAACAGAATACAAGAGATGGGAGAAAGAATCTCAGGGGCAGAAGATAACATAGAAAACAATGACACAACAGTCAGAGAAAATGTTAAAATTAAAAAGCTCCTAACCCAAAATATCCACGAAATCCAGGAAACAATGAGAAGACCAAAGCTAAAAATAATAGGCTTAGAAGAGGGAAGACTCTCAACTAAAAGGCCCAGTAAATATCTTCAACAAAATTATAGAAGAAAACTTCCCTAACCTAAAGAACGAGATAACCATGAACATACTACAAGGCTATAGAACTACAAATAGATTGGACCAGAAGAGAAATCCCTCTCGACACAAAATAGTCAAAACACCAAATGTCCAAAATAAACAAAGTATACTAAAAGCAATAAGGGGAAAAGGACAAGTAACATGTAAAGGCAGACAGATCAGAATTACACCAGACTCTCAACAGAAACTATGAAAGCTATAACATCCTGGACTAACATCATACAGATCTTAAGAGAACACAAATGTGAACCCAGGTTACTACATCCAAAAACCAAGATATTCCAGGACAAGACCAAATTTACACAATATCTGTGCACATTCCAGCCCAACAAAGAATAATAGATGAGAAACTCCAACAAAAGAAAGCTACACCCTAGGAAAAGCAAGAAAATAATCCTCTTGCAACAAAATGAAAAGAAAAAAAGTGACAGAAACACAATTTTACCTATAACAACAAAAATAACGCAAAACAACAATCATTATTCCTTAATATCTCTTAATAGCAGTGGACTCAATTCACCAATAAAAAGACATAGACTATCAGGCTGGATACATAAACAAGACCCATCATTTTGCTGCATACAGGAAACTCATTTCAACAACAAAGGCAGGCACTACCGCAGAGTAAAAGGTTGGGAAAAAATAAAACTTACCAGGCAAAGCAGATATTTCACCACACACAATAATAGTGGGAGACTGCAACACCTCACTCTCATCAATGGACAGATCATGGAAGCAGAAAGTAAACAGAGACACAGTGAAACTAACAAAAGGTATGAACCAAATGGATTTAACAGACATCTACAGAACATTTCATCCTAAAACAAAAGAATATACCTTCTTCTCAGCACCTCACGGCACCTTCTCCAAAATAAACGATATAGTAGGCCACAGAACAGGTTTCAAAAGATAAAAGAAGATCAAAATCCTCCCATGCATCCTATCAGATCACCATGGACTAGAGCTGGCCAAAAGCCTGCATACACATAAAAGCTATCTTCTGAACGATTGCTTGGTCAAGGAAGAAAAAAGAAATAAAGAGAGAAATCAAAGACTTTTTAGAATTTAGTGAAAATAAAGGCACAATATACCCAAACTTATGTAATACAATGAAAGCAGTACTAAGAGAAAAACTCAGAGCTCTGAGCAGCTCCAAAAAGAAACTGGAGAGAGCATATACACTAGCAGCCTGACAGCGCTGCTGAAAGCTCCAGAACAAAAAGCAGCAGATACACCCAAGAGGAGTAGACAGCAGGAAATAAACTCAGAGCTAAAATGAACCAAATAGAAACAAAAAGAAGTATACAAAGTAGCAACAAAACCAGTAGCTGGTTCTATGAGAAAATCAACAAGATTAACAACCCCTTGGCCAGACTAACAAGAGGGTCCAGAGAGGGTTTCTAAATTAACAAAATCAGAAACAAAAGGGTAAACATAACAACAGAAATGGAAGAAATTCAAGAAGTCATCATATTCTATTGCAAAAGCCTATATTCAATGAAACTGGAAAATCTAGAGGAAATAGACAGTTTTTGAGACAAATACCAGATACCAAAGTTAAACCAGGATCAGATAACTCATAACCCCTAAAGAAATAGAAACACTAACCAAAAGCCTCCCAACCAAAAAGAGCCCAGAACCTGATGGGTTTAGTGCAGAATTCTATCAGACCTTCATAGAAGACCTAATATCAATACTGTCAAAATTAATCCACAAAATAGAAACAGAGAAAACACTACCCAACTCATTCTTCGAAGCCACAATTAATGCTCATTACTAATCCACACAAAGACCCTACAAAGAAAGAGAACTTTAGACCAATTTCCCTCATGAACATTGATGCAAAAATATTCAATAAAATTTTTGCAAACCAAATCCAAGAACATATCAAAACATATCATTCACCATGATCAAGTAGGCTTCATCCCAGGTATGCAGGGATGGTTCAATATATGGAAATCTATCAACATAATCCACTACATAAACAAACTCAAAGAAATAAACCACATAACTATCTCTTTAGATGCTGAGAAAGCATTTGACAAAATTCAGCACCCCTTCAAATTAAAAGTCTTGGAAAAATTAGGAATTCAAGACCCATACTTAAACATAGTAAAAGCAATATCCAGCAAACCAGTTGCCAATGTCAAACTAAATGGTGAGAAATTGAAGCTATCCCACTAAAATCCAGGACTAGACAAGGCTGCCCACTCTCTCCCTACCTATTCAATATAGTACTGGAAGTAATAGCCAGAGCAATCAGACAGCAAAAAGAAGTCAAAGGGATATACATTGGAAAGGAAGAAGTCAAAACATCACTATTTGCAAATGGTAAGCTAATATACTTAAGTGATACCAAAAATTACATCAGAGAACTTCTACAGCTGATAATTTCAGCATAGTAACAGGATATAAAATCACCTTGAAGAAATCAGTATCCTTCCTCTACTCAAAGGATAAACAGGCTGAGAAAGAATAGACACCCTTCACAATAGCCACAAAGAATATAAAATATCTTGGTGTGACCCTAACCAAGCAAGTGAAGGATCTGTATGACAAGAAATTTAAGAATCTGAAGAAGAAAAATGAAGAAGACCTAAGAAGGTGAAAGATCTCCCATGTTCATGGATTGGAAGAATCAATGTAGTAAAAATGGCCATCTTGCCTAAAACAATCTACAAATTCAATGCAATTCCCATCAACACTCCAACTCAATTCTTCACAGTTAGAAGGAGGAATTTTCAAATTTATTTGGAATAATAAAAAACCCAGGATAGCAAAAACTATTCTCAACAACAGCAACAAAAAATATTCCAGGGAATCACCATCCTTGACTTCAAGCTGTATTACAGATCAGTTTGATAAAAACAAACAAAAAACAAAAAACCTGCATAATATTGATACAGAGATAGCCAGGTAGATCAATGGGACAGAATTGAAGACCCAGAAATGAACCCACACACCTATGGTCACTTGATCTATGAACAAAGGAGCTGAAAACATTCCATAGAAAAAGGACACCCTATTCCATAAATGGAGCTGGTTCATCAGGCAGTCAGATGCAGAAGAATCCAAATCGATCCCTTCTTACCTCCTTGTTCAAAGCTCAAGTCCAGTTGGATCAATGACCTTCACATAAAACCATGTACACTGGAACTAGTAGAATAGAAAGTGGGGAAGAGCTTAGAATACATAGGCACAGGGGACAATTTTCTGAACAGAACACAAATGGCTTATGCTCTAAGACCAAGAATCAACAAATTGAGCGTCATGAAATTACAAAGCTTCTATAAGGCAAAAGACACTGTTAAAATGACAAAACCACAACAAACAGATTGAAAAAAGACCTTTACCAATCCTACATCTGATGAAGGTCTAGTATCCAATATATAAAAAGAACTCAAAAAGTTAGACTCTAGAGAATCAAATAACCCTATTTAAAAATGGGGTACAGAGCTAAACAATGAATTCTCAACTGAAGAATATTGAATGACTGATAAGCACCTAAAGAAATGCTCCACAACCCTGATATTCCACCTCACACAAGTCAGAATGGCTAAGATAAAAAACTCAGGTGATAGCAGATGCTGGCATGGATTCAGAGAAAGAACATTCCTCCACTGGTGGTGGGGTTGTAAGGTGGTACAACCACTCTGGAAATCAGTCTGGCGGTTCCTCAAAAAATTGGACATAGTCCTACCCGAGGACCCAGCTACACCACTCCTGGGCATATACCCAAAAGACACTCCAACATCTAACAAGAATACATATTCCACCATGTTCATAGAACCCTTATTTATATTTATAATAGTCAGAGGCTGGACAGAACCCAGATGTCCTGCAACAGATAAATGAATACAGAAATTATGGTACATTTGCACAATGGAGAACTACTTAGCTATTAAAAACAGCGACTTTATGAAATTCCTAGGCAAATAGATGGAACTTAAAGCTATTATTCTGAGTGAGGTAACACAGTCACAAAAGAACACTCATGGTATGTACTCACTGATAAATGGATAATAGCCCAAAAGGCTTGGAATACCCATGAAACAAAATACAGAACTTATGAAGCTCAAAGAGAAGGAAGGCCAGAAGGTGGATGCCTCAGCCTTCCTTAGAGGGGAGAACAAAACACTCATTAAAGGAAATAATGAGACAATTAGAGGAGCAGGGATTGAAGAAAAGATCATCCAGAGACTGCCTCACCTGGGGTTCCATTCTATATGCAGACACTAAACCCATGCACTACTGCTGATGCAAAGTACTGGCAGGAATCTGATATGGATGCTTTCTCAGAGGCTCTGCCAGAGCCATACTGATACAGAGGAGGATGCTTGCAGCTAACTATCAGACTGAACACGGAGACCCCAATGAAGGAGCTAAAGAAAGAACTGAAGGATCTGACAGGGTCTGTAACCCCGTGGGGGGAACAAAATTATCAACTACCACAGCTTCCAGGGACTAAAATACCAACCCATGATCACACAGTAAGAGACCCATGGCTTCCAGAACAGCATTAATGGAAGAAGAGGCCTTTAGTCCAGTGAAGGCTCTTTTTCCCAGTGTAGGGGAATGCCAAGGCGCTGAGGGGGGAGAAGGCGGTTAGGAGAGGGAGCACCTTCATGGCGGTAATGGGAAGAAGGGGGATGAGATTTAGGGAAGGGGATAATATCTGAAATGTAAATGCAGAAAATATCCAATTTAAAAAAGAAAAAACATTCATTGCCATCCACCCTGGCATTTTGGGGTCCTAAGGACTTCCCTTCCTGACAGTCACCTCTTCACCAATTAATGAAGACCAAGAAGAAATGTCTTATGCTGTCAACAGTTCATTGTATCTTCTTAGAACTCACAAAGAGTCACCAATGCAATGCCCCTGGCTGTTGGCAAGAATTCTTTCTACTTGGTTCACATAGGATTTTGCTACGTTTCCTTCTCTGCCAGCTTCTCAACAATTCTCGTGGCCGGTCATTGTGGTATTGACACAACTGTGAAAATGATGTGGAGGGAAGTTTTTCCTCCTTTACTTGGTGAGTTTTTGAACTTTGGAAATTGTTCTCTGATACCAGCCTATTTAAAAATTAGTAGCAGTTGGGGGGGGATTTAGCATCCTTTTATGGTTTCCCCCCAACCCAAATCTGTGAAACCAAGGCTACAAAGCTCTCTCTCCTTTGGTATAAACACAGGAGCCTGAAGTGTTCTGAGCCTTGGGTCTTTGGCTATCAAGGCAGCACATTCAACACGTGTGCTCCTGGGCTGCTGGTTCAGCTGTACCAGCGGTGCCACTTGATAGCAGCATCACTATTATTCTGTCATTAAGACCTACAATGAGTAGCATTGGACAGATGGCTCAGGGGTTAGGAGTACTGACTGCTCTTCCACAGGTCCTGAGTTCAATTCCCAGCAGCCACTTGGTAGCTCACAACCATTTGTAATGGGATCTGTTGCCCTCTTCTGACAGCTACAGAGTATTCATATACATAAAATAAATAAATAGTTCTTTTTAAAAAGACCTAGCATGAGACCAGCATCTTTTGGTCATTACTGTGTGGGGAGGCATATGTATATAAAATGACAAAGCTTCAAGCCCTTGACAACTTAAGGCATAGGCCTGCCTAATTACCTCATGCATTATGGGAAACTTCCTGAGCAAAAGATGCTATCAAATCACAGTGTTAAATAAGTGGCCACTTTGAACTCAGACTTAAGTAGAAATGAGCTGGCTAGCACTTATGATCAACTACCAAAGCATATCAGCTAAGGTGCTATGTGAATGCCCCTCCATAACAGGACATTATAAACAGCCTAAAAGGAAGACTGGAAATAACTCATCTACTCATCTTTAAGCATGTGTCATTAGAAAATACAGGAACTTGTCTGCATATTCTCTCTCTCTCTCTCTCTCTCTCTCTCTCTCTCTCTCTCTCTCTCTCTCTCTCTCTCACACACACACACACACACACACACACGGGGGGGCAGGGGGAGCAAGAGGGAGACATATCATAATTTACAATGTATATTGACTCCAATTGTCCTGCCCCAAGAAAAAGCAACTTTGGATACTTAAGAGAATTCAATTAATCCTAAAATACCATTTGTGTTCTATCCCTATGTATTACCCACCCTTACCCACATACATCCTCCTCTTTTTTCTGATGCTGTATCCTCCTTGGCAAGCTCCTGTCCAGCTTTCTGCTCTGGTCCCTTGACACACATGTCCTTTCTAGAATGTTCTTCACCACTGCAGCTGGACCAATCTGTAATTCATTCTTTCTCATTTCAAGAGTTGCTGGGCAGGATGTCTATCTCAAAGTTTCTCATGCGTGTTTAGCACAACTCTGTAAGTTCACACCAAGATGTGTAGCTATTCTGTTGACACTTGCAGCTCTGTCTCTAGATTACCAGTTCCAGGAGAGAAGGCGATCGGTTCACACTGCCCACAGAGTGCACCGACCAGCACAGACTGTGATTCGCAGACATTGTTTGAACAATGGACAAGACAGAAGGAAGAAATAAGCTACCTTTGGCTCACATGTTTTTAGGACATGAGTTTTTTAGAATTATTTATTTATTCACTCTCCATCCCAATATCACCCCTTCTTCTCCCAATCCCCTCTTGTTGAGAATTTGGAAATGTGAAATTATTTCCTTCTAACTCCAGTGAATAACAAAATGAAGGCGTATGAATGAAAACATAGCAACTGGAAAGTCCTGCAGCTTACTGAAACAAGCAGTCTTAAAAGATAGGTTCTAGTGTGGTAGCATGTTGATATAATACATAAGATGGTTTTTAGCTGTTTTCAACCTTCTTGGATAAAAACAAATCTCCCAATCTCACCTCTCCTCTGCCCTTTTCCCTCTCCCTCTTTCCCTCCCCCTCCTTCCCTCCCTCCCCCCTTCTCTCTCTCTCATATCTTCTCCCCACCCTGGTTTGTTTTTTCCTTGGGACTTTTATTTTGTTCGATTTTTGTTTGTCTTTTATATTTAGTTTGTTTTGGTATTGGTAGGTGACTTGTGGCTTGAGGTCAGGGGAGTTTCATTTCTCTGTATACAAGCCAAGGAAGTGCTCCACTCCTGGGTTTTCTTCTGCAGGTCATGGAGACACTGTCGGTAATCCACTAGCTTTCTACTTCCTAGCAAAAGTCAAGCCTGCTTTCAACCATAAATTCCATACCACATGAAGAACTTCTTTCCTCCCTGTATCCCTCTGCTTGGACCAGCTTTACCTGAGTCTGAGGACAGAGGTAGAGAATATGTGGGTGTACTGGAAGGAAGCACAAGTCTCTTTCTTTAATCGACCTGATGTCTGTGGTCTGTAACTATTTCTCTCTTTTGGTTGCTATGACCATGGGTAGCAGGTTGATGTTGGGTGCTTCTGAGAGGTACATGCAGGAGACTGCTCCCTGTTCTCCGCTGCACACGGCCTTGTTACAGGGGCTCCATTTCAAAGCTTTTGCTGAGTTTACCTTTCAGTTAAGGGTCCAGCTAGATGACACTACCTCAGCTCTCCTCTCCAGTAGGAACATGGCTTACTTGGAGGCCATGTGCCTCCATCACAGATGATCATGACAGTGGTGGTAGAAGTGCCTGAGGTGGTCCTATCTAGCATACCATGGCTCTCCACTTGTCTTGCACTTGCACACACACAAATGCACACACACAGATGTGCGCATGCACATGCTGTATTAGTCAGGGTTCTCTAGAGTCACAGAATTTATGGAATGTCTCTATATAGTAAGGGAATTTGTAATGATGACTCAATAGGAAGTCCGAGGATGTAGTAGTTGCTCAGTCCCACAAGGCTAGCAGAGTCCAACAGATGTGCTGGCAAGTAAATTCAGGCAGAAGAGTGAATCTTCCTTCTCCTGATGTCCTTATGTAGGTCTCCAGCAGAAGCTCTGGCCCACATTAACGGTCTGTACTACCATGCCTAGATCTGGGACTTGATTTGTTCCAGGCTGAACTTGAACTCAGAGATCTCCTTGCCTTAGTCTCCTGGTATTTATAGCCACTATGCCTCAAGGTCTCCATGCCAAGATTCGGGTAGGAAACTTTTATCTCCCAGCCTCAAGATTTGGATTAGAGGGCAGACTTCCAATTCTGGTTTGTAGTTTATTTCAGATATAGTCACGTTGACTACCAGGAATAGCCATTTCACACACACACACACACACACACACACACACACACACACACACCACACACACACACACACACACACACATGAATGCACATGCATACACACTATGCTTTCATTTGTTTAGATAAATTTTACAGAGGAAAAACTGATATATACCCCTGAGTTCTCAAAATCTCCTCCTTGTTCTCACTACAAAGATACCTGGGTCAGGAAAGAGCACCGCATGTGACCTCAGAGCTTCCGCTATAAAATGAGCCTATCAAGCTTTCATCTCAGCAAAGTTTGTGTGACTTCTCATTTAATGAAAGGATCGTGGGGAGCAGATGTTAGAACCCAGCATCTATCTTTATCCATGGCTATAAAATATCGACACTAACCAAAGAAGTCAACTAAAAACTAAAATTGGAATTTGATATAGGACAGCAATACATTTTCTTTATTAGGAATGAATTGGTTTTTCAACATTTTAAATGAATGCAGTAATGAGGAAGCCAGATCATGCACCTGGGTCTTGGGCTCTGGACCCAGTTTGACCCCAGCTCCCCACCCTCTTTGGTTCTGGCCATTGTCTCAAGCTTTTCACTCAGGGACAGCTGCTGGTGTGTGTACATCATCCTTTTCCAACTTGGGGACATTGGCTGTCACTGTACATTGGTCAGAGTATTTAAGACAGAGGCTGAATAAAAGCATTCTTGGTCAGTCTGCATGCTTTCTCCCGGAATGGTGGAGCTTGCAATAAGAACCTGTGGGTGATCTGTTGAGGCTGATCTACCCAGAGCTCTCTCAGCATCCCTGTGTCCCACACATCTCAGAGAGATCTCAAATCTGCAGTCCCACAGATACCAGTCTAGATTGATCTTCCCTCCCTGTTGCATTCTTGAACAAGTTCCTTAACCGTGGGATCAACTGTCAAGTTTTCCATTCTTGTCTCTTTCTGGCCTCAAATTATTTCATATCTCAGCCCAGCTGGTGACAGTGGACAGGATTTAATACCTGGAGGGTTAACAGTGTGAAGTTAAGCCTGTCAATCTTTAACTTACTTTTTGCCACCATATATAAATGTCACCAGGGCAATGGAACTCTTGCTTCTTGAGCTCAGCATCTGGAGCTGGGTCTCTCGGTGCTACAATACTGACATTTTGGCCTAACTAATACCTTGTTGTAAGGGTCTGGCCTCAGACTAATAGGATGTTGAATAGAATGCTTGACCTTCCTCACAAGAAGTGTATTAGCACTCTGTTCCTCAACTGTGACACTAAACACTTCCCTAGGCTGCCATGTGATCTCTGGACTGGGGTGTGGGGAATCGTAGACCATTTACAGTCCAAGGAAAACTATTGACATATGGAGACTGCAGATTTTTATGAGAGAAATTCCACTCTTCATTGGGATCGATTTCAAACCTTGAGCTGAGAAAATATCTGTCAGCAAAATGTTGGCTGTCCAAGTCTGACAACTTAAGCTTGATTTCCAGAACTACATTTTTCGAAAGCCAGGTGCAGAGGTATATGTTTAGAATCCAGCTTCTTGAGAGAGAAAGCAGCAGATGCCTGGGTCTTGCTCAGCAGCCACCCTGGTTGATTTGGTGAACTGCATGCCAGTGTGAAGTCCTGTCTAAACAAACAAACAAATACCAAGGAGCTAGAGAAATGACACTTAAGGCTGTTCTCTGTTTTCTGTGTACATGTGTACACACACACACACACACACACACACACACACACGCACGCACACGCACAAACTTAAAAATTTTTTTCTGTATAGGATGTGTCGGCAGGAAATTGATTAGCAAAATCTGATATGCTCTTATAAATTGTGACAACTACTGTTGTGGCTTGTGTTGGAGCCTGCGTCTGAACCCTTGCAGCTCTGCTCTTCTGATAAGAATTTGAAAGTTACCATGAAATCAATCACTCCTGAGCATTTTCGGAGGGAGGTAGTCCCAATTCATGTCACTCTACAGTGTTAGCCAGTAAAAAGGCCAGTGTTTGTTGATTTAGAGATTAATTATTGATAATAGGGAACCTTATTAATTTTTTAGTCTTTCCCCCTTTGAGTGCGTGTCTCACTCCCTATAGAGAGCGTAAGATTCCCTCCAGTCATTCTGCATCAAGGCCACTGGCTGTCACCCAGGGCGTCACCTTGTTCTGTGCAGGCTGAATGCACACGTTGACTCTAAAGTTTTCAATCAGGCATTTTCCAAGTTGACTGCACACGTCAAGCTATGGCAACAGAATCCACTAAACACTGGCTGAAGCCAGCAAGGATTTTGTGTCATCATGATTTGATATCTCTATGGTAGAATTTCCTAATAAGAAATTAAGGAAGTATACATTCTGGAGATAGATGAGCAAAATGCCTGCAGGATTCAAAAAGGAGAACACCATCTACAAGAAGACTTTCAACATCTGGATGAATCTGTGTATCAATTTAAGTACCTCAATTTCTTCTGTTGGTCTTGTATGTTAGCAGCTGCAATTGATAGGTAACCATGTCAATTAACCTTAATCAATATACTTGGCAATAATGCACATTATGCTTAATGATAAGAATGCAGAGGAAGAGCCAGAAGACAGCCCACTTGGTAAAGTGTTTGTCGGGTAAACCTGAGTTTGGATCACTAGCACCCTTGCGCATGCCCTGCAAGCCTAGTTATGGGAAGGTAGTAAAAGGAGAATCCTTGGAGCTTGCTGGCCAGGTGCTATTTTCCAGTTAGTGGACACCAGGTTCAGTGAGAGACTCTGTCTCACAAGGTAAGATGGAGAAAGACAGGGGAAAACAGCCCAAATACCTCTCGCCTACACACACACACACACACACACACACACACACACACACACACACGCATTCACACAGGAACACATGCATGCATACAGAGAGACAGAGACAGAAACAAAAGGGAAGAAAGAAGCACAGAGGGCAATTTTTCAATTAAATCAAAGCATAAATGCCAGTTTAGAGTAGTGAGAGTTCCTTGCTACACTGAGGCCACCCAGCAAATGCAGATGAAGCTTCTACTGTGCCTTAGGCATGCACTGCACTGGACACATGAACATCATTTGGGCTTGGGCTTTGCTTCTAAATAGCATGTTTTCTCCCCTACTTTCCTAACTTAGATACAACAAGGATCTTGCTACAAGACATCATTCTAAAGAACATTCCTACTGCATGAAAAAGCAGGGTCTTTACTATGCATGCGTGTGTTTGGATAGCTTTGTAAAAACTTACTCACAAATTCGAATTTCCTTGTGCAGGTGAAATCTTTATTGTAATGGTAGCTAATGGGGCCCATGAATACTTTTATCCCTTTCCAGATGTTACCGTATGGTAGAGGTGAAAGAGATGAAGAATTTGTTACAATGACTGCAAAGCCTCATCTCTAAAGAGTTTTAAGAAACATTCTCCTAGCTAAGGAAACTCAGCTTGGAGCATTTTACAGACATGAAGCATTGACAAATGAGCTGTCTGATCCTAAACTGGTTTCAAACAGAAATAGTCTGGGGTCTACACGCCAAATGAAACGTCAAGGGCTGCGAAGCCATCTGTTTTACAGGTCATCAGTCAGTCAAGTGTTTCTCAGCCCAGACATTTACAGAGCCATTAGGAAGAAATAAGATTGCAAGACCCTAGGGCCATCTTGAATTGAACTTCCACAGTGCCAGGTGTCTGCAGGTCAGTCGATACTGTTTTAATTTACACTGGTTAAATTACTGCTTGTCACAGGTTTCTCTCCAGAAAAGACCACTACTGTCTTCCGATTCTCTCCTCTAAGCCCAGACCTACCTGCAACTCATGGTGCAAGTTTACATACTGAGTTCGAGTTGGCATAAAACAGTATGCACAGACCAGGCAGAGCAGAGGAAATTCTCCCATATTCAAGATAGAGTCTGTATCTTAAAGTGCTTTAACTTGTAGATACTTTAAAAAATGGCTTTCTTTCAGCAGAGAAATGCTTATGAAATCATACACATTTCCTTGCACTGTCTAGCTTCTTTTGTAGGAAGAACAAGGTCTCATGGTTATTCTGTGTCAGACCGTTTACAGATTCTCCTTGTCCCTGTTTTGTTGAACCTAGAAACCACATGCTGACATACTCAAGGTATAAAATAAGCTTCTCAACTGCCCTGATCCTTGAGTGACTGTGTTTGAGAGGGGTATTCTGTAAGCAGGAATTGAAAGTTAGAAGCAAGAAATGAGCCTTCATGTTAAACCACTAAGAATGCAGCTTGAATGCCCAGAGAAACAAAGTTACCCACTGCTCTGACATTAACCTCTCAGTGTGTGCTTAGGTGTTCAGTGCAGCCTTGATGACCAGTGCTTATGACAAATATAGGAGTTTTGACCACGACACCATTAAAACTACAAAATCTTCCAACTTGTTGAATGTGGCAAGAGTGTTGACTTATTCTGACAAACAAGAACTGTTACCTGTGACCAAATAAATGTGCTCCTTGTGACTTTAATGTTACACTACATTATAATTAGCAAGTGTCTAACAAATGCTCACAATCCATTTGGGAGTTCTTAGTCATCCTTCTACCATCTAGAAGAGAGCT